>NC_091060.1:180899933-181537234 GCF_000393655.2 Nicotiana sylvestris | reverse complement strand
TTCCAAGACTTGGCCACAGTAACTCTAACTCAGACCTGCAGTGCTGTGGTGACTAGACCAGTTGCTGAAAAGTTGTCTGATCCAGGGAGTTTCACAATTCCCTGCACCATTGGTAACTTTGCCTTTGCCAAGGCACTCTGTGATTTAGGGGCTAGCATAAATCTTATGCCCTTATTGATCTATAAGAGGTTGGGATTGGAAGAGCTAGACCTACATCTATGTTGTTGCAGCTGGCTGACAAAATTGTGAAAAGATCCTCAAGTATTTTGGATGACGTGTTGATACAGGTAGGGAAATTTGTGTTCCCTACAGATTTTGTGATTCTGGATTGTAGAGTGGATGAAGAAATTCCCATAATTTTGGGAAGGCCGTTCTTGGCCACAGGAGCGAGCCCTCATTGATTGTGAAATTGGGGAGCTCAAGATGAGGTTGAATGATGGGGAGATAACATTCAACATGCAGAAATCTATGAGGCGACCAAGTGTATTCACCAATTGTTCTCTTATTGATGTCGTGGATGTAATCGTGGAAGAGGATGATGAGACATTGACTATTGAGGATCCTCTTACTGCATGCCTTATGAATATAGATGAGGTGAATGGGGAAGAATTGGTAGAATGGGTGCTGGCTCTTGAGGGCAGAGGCTTTTGGGAGAGATCACTTGAATTCGAGCCCCTGCACTTAGAAAAAATAGAAACTCCTCTAGCCAAGCCATCCATAGAAGAACCACCAAAGCTAGAGTTGAAGCCACTACCCGCCAATCTCAGGTATGCGTTCCTAGGACCTAATTCCACATTACCTGTTATTATCTCATCTAGTTTGTTAGATGTGCAGACACAACAACTTTTGCAGGTACTCACGGAGTGCAAGACTGACATTGGATGGACCATGGCAGACATTAAAGGGATCAGCCCGGCATATTATATGCATAAAATTCTGCTGGAAGAGGGGCACAAACCTTCCAGGGAGAACCAAAGAAGGTTGAACCCCAACATGAAGGAAGTGGTGAAGAAGGAGATCATTAAGTGGTTAGATGCGGGAATTGTTCTCCCCATCTCTGACAGCAACTGGGTTAGCCCGGTGCAATGTGTTCCTAAGAAGGGTGGTATGACGGTTGTAAAAAATGATAACAATGAGCTGATCTCTACAAAAACCGTCATAGGCTAGATAATTTGTATGGACTATAAGAAATTAAATGACTATAAGAAATTGAATTTGGCCACCCGGAAAGACCACTTCCCACTTTCCTTCATTGATCAGATGCTTGACAGACTGGCAGGGAGGTCTCACTTTTGTTTTTTAGATAGGTACTCAGGTATAAACAAATCTCCATTGCACCAGAGGACAGAGAGAAGACCTCATTCACATGTCCATATGGGATTTATGTCTTCCGGAGGATGCCTTTTGGCCTATGCAATGCACCCGCCACATTCCAAATGTGTATGATGGCCATTTTTACCGACATGGTTGAAGACATAATGGAGGTGTTCATGGACGATTTCTCAGTGGTAGGAAACTCATTCGATGAGTGCCTTACAAACCTGACCCGAGTGTTGAAAATGTGTATGGAGACTAACCTTATAGGGAGAAGTGCCATTTCATGGTACAAGAGGGTATAGTCTTGGGACACCTGGTATCAAGCAAGGGAATTGAGGTGGATCGTGCTAAAGTTGATGTGATAGCAAAGCTTCCACCCCCCACATCAGTCAAGGCAATCAGGAGCTTCCTCGGGCATGACGGTTTCTACCAGAGATTCATCAAAGACTTCTCAAAAATTGCCAACCCTCTCTGTAAGTTGTTAGAAAAAAATCACCCTTTCATGTTTTCTGATGACTGCAGGGTAGCATTCGAGGAGTTGAAAAAGAGGCTAGTCACAACACCCATCATTGTTGCCCCCAACTGGGAGCAACCATTTGAACTCATATGTGATGCTAATGACTATGCAGTGGGGGCAGTTCTAGGACAGCAGAAAGACAAGATAATGTACCCAATTACTACGCCAGTAGAACATTGAGTGGAGCACAGCTGAACTATATTGTGACTGAAAAGGAGATGCTGGCTGTGGTGTTCGCATTCGACAAGTTCAGATCATACCTGATTGGCTCTAAGGTAATTCTATATACTGATCATGCTGCTCTCAGGTACTTGATTGAAAAGAAGGAGTCCAAACCGCACCTGATTCGTTGGGTGCTGCTATTGCAAGAGTTCAACCTGGAGATTCATGACTGTAAGGGCACGGAAAACCAGGTCACTGATCATCTATCGCGACTTGAAGGAGCTGAAAACTCAGTTAAGACAGAGGATATTTTGGAAACCTTTCCAAAGGAGCAGCTACTCACCACAAGCCTTGAGGAATTGTCATGGTATGCAGACTTTGCAAATTACCTGACAAGCGGTATAGTTCCCTATGACCTTTCCTCTATGCAAAAGAAAAAGTTTTACCGTGACTGCTGCATATATTACTGGGATGAACCTTATCTGTTTAGAATTTGTGTTGAGTATATGATCTAGAGGTATGTCCCCGAGATAGAACAATCTTCTGTTTTGCAGGCATGTCATGCATTAACATATGGCAGACATTTTAGAGGAGTCAGGACGGCAACAAAAGTTCTAGAAGTCGGGTTCCACTGGCCAACCGTGTTTAAGGATGCACATCAATGGGTGAAAGGCTGTGATGAATGTCAGCGAACCGGGAACATCACATGTCGTCATGAGATGCCCATTAACCCAATTCAAGAGGTTGAAGTGTTTGATGTATGGGGGATAAACTTCATGGGCCCCTTCGTCAGCTCCCTTGGCAATAACTACATACTTGTTGCTGTAGATTACGTGTCCAAATGGGTGGAAGCTGCAGCACTCCCCACCAATGATGCAAGGGTGGTGGTGGGGTTTTTGAAGAAGAATATATTCACCCGTTTTGGGACCCCGAGAGCTATTATCATTGACGGAGGCACTCACTTTTGCAATCGAGCCTTCGAAAAATTGCTAGCAAAGTACGATGTGCGCCACAAGGTGGCAACCCTATATCATCCACAGACCAGTGGACAGGTCGAAGTGTTGAATAGAGAAATAAAAAGTGTTCTGACCAAGACTGTGAACGCCACAAGAACTGATTGGGCGAAAAAGATAGATGATGCACTCTGGGCCTACAGAACCGTTTTCAAAACACCAATTGGTATGTCACCATACAAGTTGGTGTTCGGGAAGGCCTGTCACTTGCTAGTGGAACTAGAACATAGAGCTTGGTGGTCAATGAAACAACTAAATTTGGACATTGAGGCTGCGGGAACAAATAGAGTCACAGAATTGCATGAGCTGGATGAGTTCCGATTTCTTGCTTTCGAGAGCATGAGGTTATACAAGGAGAGAATGAAGAGGTTGCACGACAAGAACATTGTTGAGCGAAATTTCAATCCTGGAGACATGGTGTTGCTTTATAACTCAAGATTAAGGCTATTTCTGGGTAAACTCAAGTCATGATGGTCTGGACCATTTCGGGTGGTCGAAGTGCTCCCTTCAGGTGCCATAGAGATTGCCTTAGAGAAAGATTCCCATATATTTAGAGTCAATGGGCAAAGATTGAAACCATATGTGGGCATGGATGAAACCAAGGAAGTGTTAGTGATCCATCTGACTGAACCTCAGTGGTCGAGCATCTGCATCGACGTTAAGTTGGGTGCTGCATGGGAGGCAACCCATTGACTTGTTGTAACAGTCGTGCCACGACATTAACTAAGGTATCGATTGGGAGGCAACCCAATGAGTAGTGACTTTAGAGTAGTTAGAATTGTTCTTTTTTATTTTAGTAAGTACTAACCAGTGTAGGTGAGTTTGGGCAAGTGATAAGTCCATCAGACGTTGAGGGAAAAGGTAAAATAGTTGAAAACTTTTGAGGCCCAGGAGCGCGCCCGCACTAAGGCCGCGCATATGACCAAGTATTATGCCTCAGCTTTCTGCCCTAGGATCACAGTCGCGCTAAGGCCGCGCTACTGACCGCGTATATGGCCAAGTATTCTGTTTTGCTAGCGCGGCTGCGCTCGGACCGCGCTAGTGCCGTTCCGCCTGTTAATTTGTATAAGTTAACATTAATTTTTTTTTATTTTCCTATTTTGTGTTTTAAGTGTATTAGTGATTTAACCCAACCCTAACACCCCTTTTCCACCCTCACGCCTCAAACCCCTCTTCTCCCCCACGCCTAAGACCCTCCTTCTCCACTCAAACACATCCCTTTCCCATTCCTAAATAATCCCAGTCCTAATCACCCCAAAGTTCAACGCCAATTCTCTCCCCACCACTCTTCTTCTTCACTTCTCACAATCTCCTCCCACCTGAGGTAAGGTTTTCTTTTTGCTAATTTTTGTTGGGTTTTCTTTTGAATTCTTAATTATGTAGTAGTTTTTCTCAGAAGTAATTTGTAGTATATACGTAGTGCTTGTGGGTGGTGGTATTTGTGGAGTTGTATCCATTACCTTAGTTGGGTGAATTTGGGGCAATTGTGGTGGTTATTGGGTTACAAAAGGATTAATTTGGATTTCCGGTAAATGATGCCCACAACGTGTTTGTTAAAATGCCACAATAAGTGTCAATGGATTTCCGGTAAATTATGCCAACAGTGTGTTTGTTAAAATGCCACAATGAGTGTCAATGATAATTGTGACCAATTGTAAGGGTGAAGTCTGAGTAACCACTGTCACACCTCCTTTTTCCGCGCCCGGGGGCGCAGGGGAGTTTTTTCCAATTAAAGGACAATCGAAACGGGATTGGTTTATTTATTTCAGAGTCGCCACTTGGGAGATTTAGGGTGTCCCAAGTCACCAATTTTAATCCCGAATCGAGGAAAATAATGACTCTATATTATAGTCTGCGTACCAGAAATCCGGATAAGGAATTCTGTTAACCCGGGAGAAGGTGTTAGGCATTCCCGAGTTCCGTGGTTCTAGCACGGTCGCTCAACTGTTATATTTGGCTTATTTATCTGATTTTAAATACAATATGAACTTGTGTGCAAATTTTATCTTTAAACCGCTTTTATCACTTTACTGTTTTTATCAGGAATTGCAACGTTGTGAAAATGTATCTCGAACCGCGTTACAATCAATGTACCCGTGGTCGTCGACATACTTTGACTCCGTTGAGATTTGGATTTGGGTCACATCAATGCGCACCCAAGTTTAAAGAAATTAAATTATTAAAGACGCGCCCTAAGCGACTAGCGTATTTATTTTGGGTAAGACCGTGGAATTTTACTAACGGTCCATCCCGAAGTCCAAATAATTTTTAAAGCAAATATTGACTGAGGGCCCCGCAATTTGTATGTTTTATTTGGCGAGGCTCATCTCGTTCTTTATTTTTAATGAATTTGCAACGTCATGGACATGCATCTCGAACCACGTCACAGTCAATGTACCCGTGATTAGAAACACATTTCGACTCCGTTGAGAATTGGATTTGGGTCGCATAAATGCGCACCCTAGTTTAAGAAGGTAAGATTTATTAAGGCGCGTCCTAAAGAGTCTATCGTATTGTTATTTTAGGAGGGTTGTGAGATTTGCTAAACAACCCGTCCTGGAACCTAAATGCTTCGATAATATACATTTAAACAAGGGCCCCGCATTTGCACGTTTTGTTTATTTTCATCGAGGCTCATCTCGTTCTTATTTTAAAAGGATATCCTATAGCAACTACGTTTCTTATCGCGTTTGTCCTTATCAATTGAAAACAGTAGATAGTCCTAATTAATTACATGCTTGCAAGTTGTTTGTAACAACATTCAGAAATGCCTAAAATCAGAAACGAGGCTGTCCGAACAAGTAATCACGGGCCCAAATCCAGCCCAGCGTGATTGGCCAGACCTGGGCCACTGCTTGTTCGAAGCAGGCCGACTTGGCCTGTTTTGGCCTGAACTCGACCCTTGTGAGGTTGAGGCCCTGAATTTGTGTTCCTGATCTTAAGACATGGTTTTAAGAGTTATATATAGCAATTTATTGGAAAGGAAAGAACTTATTTAGTGTACGAATTTTATGCTTGGCATACATTACATACTTATACTACACTATTGCACTAAATCTGAGATACAACCTGTTGCCTTAGGCATACTCTTATCACCATCCTATATACACAATCTAACATTCAACTAACATTCGTTGATAGTTATCAGGCCTGAAGGCTATCTCCAGCATCCAAAACAGGCATAAAATTTCCTACATTACATGATATTTAAAAGGGCAAACTATGTATATAAACAAAATTCTTCAGGTCTTTCATTTACATTCATGCTCAAATTTCCAGCTACATCTGACAGTGTATTGGGTGTGTACCTGGTATAGGAAGGAAAGGAAGAAAGAGAGTGATCAGTTGAGTAGTATGCAACGAATACAGCAGCAGCAGACACACAGCAACAACACAGCAACAAAATCAACCAACAAAGATGAAGCTCCCGAGTAGTCGAGCAACAAACAACAAATCCCAGAAACAGAGTAGGAACCAGCAGAGACAGCAGAGTATTCAATGTAAACACCCCAGCAATTCAACAACCACAAGCAGCTCAAACAGGCAACCAACAGTAATTGGCCAAGACAGCTAAACCAACATAAACTCTTATGTAATTTTCAGACAGTGTTTGGTTACAATATTCTGAGACTTTATGTTTCTTGTTTTTCTTTTCTGAAGACTAAGAAATGTCCAGCCCCTTTCTAAGTTCTCAAATGGCCTATTTATAAGCCAAATGACTCAGTGCCGCTAGGCTGCCCTCGTGCTGCAACTTTGCAGCCTGCCCATACTCTGTTAAAGCCATGCCTAAGCATCTTTTGTGCCCAGCCCCTTTGGTTCCCCACGCCTGGTTTTTTCTTTAATCCAGGGTTATGGGCTTATTTTAGTATTCATTTTAAGCCCCATACCCTTGTGTCTTGTTCCCCATTAGTATTAGTTTAATCTTAATTAGTACCCTACTTGTCAGCTTCATTTAAACTAATCTTTCTGTCCTTTTGACATCCCAGAATACCCCTGCTTAACCTTGATTATTACTGCCCTGCCTATTGCAGCATCAGGGCAGTTTTGAACTGATGAAAGTTCAAATTCAAGGCTGCCTGGGCTGAACCTTTTCAATCATTTTTATAATGCAAACAAACCATTTTAACAATGCTGGGGCCTTCAGTTAGTGGCAACGTTCAATTAGTCATGCGACATTATTAGCTCGTTTGATTCATTAGTTATAGAAACTAATCAACGACATTTATCGAGTCGACTATACTAATTATAGCAGGTAATAATCAGTCGCTCATATAAACAATACGTTCAGGGACCTAAAGGGCATCAGACAATTTTGTGCTCAATTACTGAGGGCCTATATAAGTTATTCATGCGACGACTATACTAATCAGACATGCTCATCATAGGATACATTTAAATCATACACAGAAACAATTGACCAAATAAAAGGTCTTTACTGAGAGGAAAGAAATTAAGAAACTATCAAAAAATAAAAAAACAATTACCACACAGCAATGCTAATGACTTAATCAGCAATTAATATAAACGAAAAGGGAAAGAAAACTTACCGAAAAATGTTTAAATCAAACAGACCCAAATCCGACTCAACTCTGCCCATTTGAGGCCGAACAAATTTTAACCAGGGTGTTCTCACATGAGAACACCTTGGTTAAGATCCATTGAACCTCAAAACCCCTTTCAAGACCGGCCGGATTCCCCAGGTGCATGTGTTCTAAAGTCTGGATTTCCAGATCTGATTTTTAAGGAGTTGTGGGTAGATTCGGACCAAACCAAGCTTGGTTTGGTCACGAGGAAGGTCAGGGGAGTGGCTGATACAAAGATGGTGAGGTTTGGTGTAGATCGAGTTTTGCCTCGAATCTTCAAATCCAGATTCGAGACGATATGAGATGATTCGAGGTTCGTGGTTAGTGGATTCGTGTTTAGGACAGTGAGGTGGTCCTAGGGTGTTCAGGAGGTGGCCACCGGCGTCCATGCCGCCGGCTTTAATGGCGAGGGAGATGGGGGCGGCTAGGGTTTCTAATGGGAGGTCCGGGTTTGAGCTTGGGGACGAAGGGGTGGGGTGTTGGTATAGGGGGCGTGGGTGTAAAGGAAGGTTTATATATGGTCTATGGGATTGGATCTGAGCCGTTAGATCATATGATCTCAACGGCTTGGATCCGAGGGTGAGAAATGAGACGGGGTCGTTTGGTAGTGAAACGAGGTCGTTTGGTTTAAATGAGGGGTTGGGTCAGGCTGGTTATTTGGGTCGGGTTTTGAAACGGGTTACTGATAGAGGTCCTGAGCCGTTGGATTGGCCTGGACGGATGGCTCAGATCGAACGCCCTCATACGGCGTCGTTTGAATTGCTGCTTAGGCAGCCGGTTTTGGACTGGATCAGTGCTGGTTGGGCCTGTTTTCGTTTCATTTCTTTTGGGCCCAACCGATTTCCTTCCCTCTTTGTTTTCTAATTTCATTTTTCTTTTAAAACAAAACAAAATAAAAATAAAAATAAAAATAACAAAAATAAATAAAATAACAAAATTAAAACTAAACAACAATGCAACATTTTAACACAATTATCACAAAATATTTAAGTAAGTGAACTAAAAGCCTAGAACGAACGATGCGCATATACATATATATTTTTTTGAATTTTCTTTTAACGACAGGCATTTTTGTATTTTTGTTTGATAATGTCTAGATGCAAAATGGACAGACCTACAAACGACTAATAACACATGTCACGAAAAGGGAAAAAAAATTGTACAGCGAAGCCATTTGTTACTATTTTTCTTTTGTTTTCCCTTGGGAGTGATTGCTCGTGAAGCAAAAATCACGTGCTTACAGCTGCCCCTCTTTGCACGAAGACACGAAGGGTTTTCGCGCAAAGATAAAGCGAGTGATTTTGCCCGTCCGAATACTCCGTGTGAAGCATTTTTTGAAAAAGATTTGACCGAACCTTTGCTTCAGAGGTTTCCTACATATCCTGGGCTGAAACAGGAATCAGGTCAATGTAGTTCGGGAAATTTTGGTAGCTGGGACTACCGTGTGACTGTATTGCTTGCTGCTGTTGTGCGCTGTTGTATGCTGATGTAGGATGCTACTGCTCAACCGATCTCCCTGTTACATTGCTCTAAAAGGAAAACAAGAAACTAAGCTAGACTGAGGATCATGCGATCTTATCCATCTTCCACTTGTTCTTGTTGCCTTGCTTTCTTGTCGGCTAACGCTTTCCTCTTATGGATTTATCTTGTGACTTTGGGAGAGGATGCTGGTCCCTTGCTGACATTTGAATGCCAGTTTTCATCACTTCGCCTAGTCCGCTGGGAACATGGCTTTCTTCTTTAAATCTTCCACTGGTTTCTTCAGTGGTATGGCTCTTCATCAGTATTGTCATTCTGGGCATGCTACAATGTTTCCGAACTGCTTCTTCTGAGACGCGTTCCTTCTTCCTTTTGAATGTGTGCTTGCTTTTGCAGCCTTCTTCTTTTTAGCGCTGGGGATTTTATTGTTTCCTGCTTGGGGATCTCTGTTGTAACCTTCCGTCTTCAGGTGGGGCTACTGATTCCAAACTCTAGAGCTAAAATGTATTCCCGCATTATACTGGTGGGCGACCTAGAACTTAAAATGCATTCCCGCATTATACTGGTGGGCGACCTAGAACTTTAAAAGTATTCCCGCATTATACTGGTGGGCGACCTAGAACTTAAATGTATTCCCGCATTATACTGGTGGGCGACCTAGAACTTAAAAGTATTCCCGCATTATACTGGTGGGCAACCTAGAACTTAAAATGTATTCCCGCATTATACTGGTGGGCGACCTAGAACTTAAATGTATTCCCGCATTATACTGGTGGGCGACCTAGAACTTAAATGTATTCCCGCATTATACTGGTGGGCGACCTAGAACTTAAAAGTATTCCCGCATTATACTGGTGGGCGACCTAGAACTTAAATGTATTCCCGCATTATACTGGTGGGCGACCTAGAACTTAAATGTATTCCCGCATTATACTGGTGGGCGACCTAGAACTTAAAATGTATTCCCGCATTATACTGGTGGGCGACCTAGAACTTAAATGTATTCCCGCATTATACTGGTGGGCGACCTAGAACTTAAAAGTATTCCCGCATTATACTGGTGGGCGACCTAGAACTTAAATGTATTCCTGCATTATACTGGTGGGCGACCTAGAACTTAAATGTATTCCCGCATTATACTGGTGGGCGACCTAGAACTTAAATGTATTCCCGCATTATACTGGTGGGCGACCTAGAACTTAAAATGTATTCCCGCATTATACTGGTGGGCGACCTAGAACTTAAATGTATTCCCGCATTATACTGGTGGGCGACCTAGAACTTAAATGTATTCCCGCATTATACTGGTGGGCGACCTAGAACTTAAATGTATTCCCGCATTATACTGGTGGGCGACCTAGAACTTAAATGTATTCCCGCATTATACTGGTGGGCGACCTAGAACTTAAAATGTATTCCCGCATTATACTGGTGGGCGACCTAGAACTTAAATGTATTCCCGCATTATACTGGTGGGCGACCTAGAACTTAAATGTATTCCCGCATTATACTGGTGGGCGACCTAGAACTTAAAAGTA
The DNA here is from genome assembly GCF_000393655.2 of Nicotiana sylvestris. Lineage (NCBI taxonomy): Eukaryota > Viridiplantae > Streptophyta > Magnoliopsida > Solanales > Solanaceae > Nicotiana > Nicotiana sylvestris. The sequence continues at coordinate 181,526,625 of NC_091060.1, read as the reverse complement.
TTCCCGCATTATACTGGTGGGCGACCTAGAACTTAAATGTATTCCCGCATTATACTAGTGGGCGACCTAGAACTTAAAATGTATTCCCGCATTATACTGGTGGGCGACCTAGAACTTAAATGTATTCCCGCATTATACTGGTGGGTGACCTAGAACTTAAAATGTATTCCCGCATTATACTGGTGGGCGACCTAGAACTTAAATGTATTCCCGCATTATACTGGTGGGCGACCTAGAACTTAAATGTATTCCCGCATTATACTGGTGGGCGACCTAGAACTTAAATGTATTCCCGCATTATACTGGTGGGCGACCTAGAACTTAAAATGTATTCCCGCATTATACTGGTGGGCGACCTAGAACTTAAATGTATTCCCGCATTATACTGGTGGGCGACCTAGAACTTAAATGTATTCCCGCATTATACTGGTGGGCGACCTAGAACTTAAATGTATTCCCGCATTATACTGGTGGGCGACCTAGAACTTAAATGTATTCCCGCATTATACTAGTGGGCGACCTAGAACTTAAAATGTATTCTCGCATTATACTGGTGGGCGACCTAGAACTTAAATGTATTCCCGCATTATACTGGTGGGCGACCTAGAACTTAAATGTATTCCCGCATTATACTGGTGGGCGACCTAGAACTTAAAAGTATTCCCGCATTATACTGGTGGGCGACCTAGAACTTAAAATGTATTGAAATTGCTTCCCCGTTTTTTCGAGAAAATTTTCGACAATCGGCAGAAAATTTTCTGCCCCGGTTTTTGGTGACTTCCATGGCGTTGCATCTTGCTGCCATCATCAATTCTTTGCTCTCCTGCAACAGACAAAAGGATTTAGTCAGTTTTAATCGTGGTGGTAGAGGGTGCCTTTCTGGCGAGCCATTTTTCTCTCTTCCCCCTTTCTTGCTCTTTGTCCCCATAATTGGTTGGCGGGCAAAGTTGCCTGTTGGGGGTCTCTAGCCTGCTGGGGATTGGTTTTCAACTTATCCCCTTTTCTGCTTTCTCTTTAAACACATGATGTGGGAGTCTGCTTCTAACTCCCGAAACCACTCCCTTTTGGAGCTTACTTCTTCCAAAATTTCCGGGCACAATCATTGCATTGCCTGGGACCGGCCCTTAAGACTGTTTGTATTATCCTGCATTGGGATGAATTCCCCTTCGGTTTCTGGGAGTAAGCTTTGAAAAATCCTTTAAAGACACTTTTTAGGAAAAGAAATAAAGATATGGAAAGGAGAAAATCTTTCTGAACCAATATTTTGTGGGAGGAGACAATCAAAAGAACTTATCTGGAGGACACAACTGGTCCCCGTGATCATGGCGTGCACCATAGATTCCGACCCAGTCTATTTGTATCAATTGATCTGCTCGATGGTTTGACTTGCTGGGGATGATAAAGGAGTGTTCATTTCGTTTCGAATGTGGTAGCTTTGCTGATCTGTCTTGTCGCCTCATAGTGCCCTTCGAGGGGTTTTCACTAATGAGACTCTCTCTTTTCTCTCATCTCCCGGCGCCTTATGGTGCCTGTGAAGGTTTTCACCAATAAGACTCTCTCATTTCATATCCCTCATCTTACATCGCCTCTCGGTGCCTGTGAAGGTCTTCACCGATAAGACTCTCTCATTTTATTTCTTTCGGGAAATCGGGGTGTTGTAGATACGTCCCTCCTTTCTGGAGATTCCCTTGACCATCAACTCATTTCCAGTCTTACGATCCTCTTCTTTGCTGGGGATCAGTGTATTATTCTTGGCCTTATTTGCCGGATTTGGCATCTCTCGAACATTTATCGGGAGGTCTTTTGGATGTTGATGTTGGTTTTGGTATGGGATTGAAGAAAGGCTATAAAAATGAAAACAATTTGAGGGGTGATGTGCTACAACTTTTGGAATCAAACCTTTGTTGGAACTTAAAACATAACCTCTGCCCCAGTTTTCTTGCTTGGGGAATTTATTTTTTACGCTTATGTTGAGTTACGTGCGTTACGCACATTGTGCTATATTGTGCACACTATGTACATTATGCATCCTATATTTGCTATGATGCATACTATGACCGAGCCGTGAGGCGCCTACGTATCCTCTTTGAGGAATCAGGTCAAACGTAGTTCCCACGGTTTTATATTCCTTGATTTTTCTTTTCTTTCTTTTCATTTTCTTTTCCTTTTCTTTTTCTTTTTCTTTTCTTTTCCTTTCTTTTCTTCTCTTTTTTTTTTCATATCTTTCCCATTAGTGATTCCAAAAGAGGGGTATTGAAAGAATTGCTTAAGGCTCAAAGGGGGAAGCGAGGGTTAAAAGTGTTTGGATAGAAGAAAGAATTGCCTCCGTCATCTCATTATTCAACAAATGCCAAATACAAACAAATAAACCAAAAATTGCCATAATTAAAGAAATTACGCATAATATCTCTTGACTGCATCTGAATTGATAGCCATGTCGACACATCTACCTTCGACATCTGTCAAACACAAAGCACCGTTCTTCTGGTACAGCTGACCATGGCACACTGCTGCCAATCTTTTCTCATCTATCAGGCTCAACTGTTCCAATCGAGCTTTGACCCATTCATCATCATTAATCCCGGCTTCAGCGACAATTCGGAGGGACGGAATTTCGACTTCCGCTGGTATTACGGCCTCAGTTCCGTACACCAACAAATAAGGAGTTGTGCCTATGGAAGTTCGGACGGTGGTGCGGTAACCCAACAAAGCAAAGGGTAATCTCTCGTGCCATTGTCTGGAACCTTCCACCATCTTTCGCAGTATCTTCTTGATATTCTTATTGGCTGCTTCGACTGCTCCATTCGCCTTGGGACGATATGGGGTGGAATTGCGGTGTGTAATCTTGAATTGTTGGCATACCTCTCTCATCAAGCTGCTATTAAGATTCGCACCGTTATCCGTGATGATCACTTTTGGGATCCCAAATCTGCAGATGATATGGGAGTGAACAAAGTCCACCACTGCCTTCTTGGTTACTGATTTGAAGGTTTTAGCCTCAACCCATTTGGTGAAGTAATCAATGGTCACTAGAATGAACCTATGACCGTTGGACGCTGCTGGCTCGATGGGCCCAATGACATCCATGCCCCATGCTACAAACGGCCAGGGTGCTGACATCGTATGCAACTCTGTTGGCGGAGAGTGAATCAAGTCTCCATGTATTTGGCACTGATGGCATTTCCTCACGAAAGTGATACAGTCGTGTTCCATGGTGAGCCAATAACACCCTGTTCGAAGGATTTTTCTTGCCAATACATATCCACTCATGTGTGGCCCACAAACTCCAGCATGTACTTCTGCCATAACCGTTGTTGCCTGCCTGGCATCTATGCATCTCAACAATCCCAGATCCGGGGTTCTTTTGTACAATATTCCCCCACTGAGGAAGAAACCATTCGACAAACGCCGAAGGGCTCTTTTTTGGTCTCCAGAGGCATGTTCTGGATATATCCCCATCCTGAGGTATTCCTTGATATCATGAAACCAGGGTTCGCCATCTGCTTCTTCTTCTATGGCATTGCAGTAGGCGTGCTGATCACGGACCTGGATGTGTAGAGGATCAACATACATTTTGTCAGGGTGGTGCAGCATTGATGCTAAGGTGGCTAAGGCATCTGCAACCTCATTGTGAACTCTCGGGATGTGTTTGAACTTCACCGATCGAAATTGCTTGCTCAGATCATGCAAGCATTGTCGGTATGGTATGAGCTTTAGATCTCGTGTTTCCCATTCACCCTGAATTTGATGTACCAAGAGGTCCGAGTCTCCCAAGACCAAGACGTCTTGGACATCCATGTCAGCAGCCAAGCGCAGACCCAGAATGCAAGCCTCATACTCGGCCATATTGTTGGTGCAATAGAAGCGTAGTTGAGCCGTAACAGGATAATGCCGTCCTGTTTCAGAAATGAGTACTGCTCCTATTCCAACCCCTTTTGCGTTTGCAGCTCCATCGAAGAAAAGCTTCCAACCCGGTTCCTCAGGTAATTCCAACTCATTCGTATGCATCACCTCTTCGTCAGGAAAATACGTTCTTAAAGGGCTCGTATTTTTCGTCAACGGGATTCTCTGCCAAATGGTCTGCCAGTGCCTGGGCTTTCATGGCCGTCCTCGTTACGTAGATGATATCAAACTCTGTGAGCAGAATTTGCCACTTTGCCAACCTTCCCGTGGGCATAGGTTTCTGAAAGATATACTTCAATGGGTCCAAGCGGGATATGAGATAAGTAGTATATGAAGACAGGTAGTGCTTCAACTTCTGAGCTACCCAAGTTAGGGCGCAGCACGTTTTCTCGAGTTGAGTGTACTTGACCTCATGCACTGTGAATTTCTTGCTAAGATAGTAGATGGCTTGCTCCTTCCTCCCTGTGTCGTCATGTTGCCCCAGTACACAACCAAATGAATTTTCCAAGACCGTCAGGTAAAGGATTAGGGGTTTCCCGGGCTTAGGTGGGACCAATACGGGTGGATTAGACAGATACCCTTTGATTTGGTCGAAAGCCTCCTGACACTCTGCCGTCCAACCTACCGCAGCATCCTTTCTCAGCAGCCGAAATATGGGCTCACAAGTTGCTGTGAGTTGAGCGATGAACCTGCTGATGTAATTGAGTCTACCCAGCAAACTCATTACCTCTGTTTTGTTCCTTGGCGGTGGCAAATCTCGGATGGATTCAATTTTGGATGGGTCTAACTCAATCCCCCGTCGACTGACGATGAATCCTAGCAACTTTCCTGATGGAACCCCGAATGCGCATTTGGCCGGGTTAAGCTTGATATCATACCTCCGGAGTCTTTGGAAAAATCTCCTTAGGTCTGCTACATGGTCCTCCTGACGCCAAGATTTGATAATCACATCATCGACGTACACCTCAATTTCCTTGTGTATCATGTCATGAAACACCGCAGTCATTGCTCGCATGTATGTTGCCCCAGCGTTCTTTAACCCGAACGGCATTACCCGATAGCAGTAGGTTCCCCATGGCGTAATAAACGTTGTCTTCTCAGCATCCTCCTCATCCATTAGGATCTGATGATAACCTGCATAGCAATCCACAAAGGATCCGATCTCGCGCCCTGCGCAATTGTCGATCAAGATATGAATGTTGGGTAGCGGAAAATTGTCTTTGGGACTTGTTTTGTTGAGGTTGCGGTAGTCAACGCACACCCTGATTTTTCCGTCCTTCTTTGGGACTGGTACCACATTGGCCAACCACTCGGGATACCGAGTGACCCGAATGACCTTCGCTTGTAACTTCTTAATCACTTCTTCCTTGATCTTTACACTCATTTCTGTTTTAAATTTCCTTAGTTTTTGCTTGACCGGAGGGTATGCCGGGTCAGTGGGTAATTTGTGAACCACTAAATTGGTGCTTAATCCAGGCATATCATCATATGACCAGGCAAAAACGTCTTTGAATTCCCTGAGAGTTTTGATCAATTCTGCTCTGACATTCGGCTCAATGTGGATGCTAATTTTGGTCTCTTGGACGTTATCAGCGTCTCCTAGATTCACAGCCTCGGTGTCATTTAGGTTAGGCTTGGGTTTCTCTTCAAATTGGCACAGTTCTCTGTTTATTTCTTCGAAGGCTTCACCTTCGTCACATTCAGATTCATCGTCACAAACGACCTTTTGCATCATTGAGTCGGTTTCAGATTGATTTATTAGACTAGGTCGCAGATCCGCTGTGCATGCCATGTCATTAGAACCAGTAAAAAGAGAACTGTTCAGAAAGAAAAAGAACAAGACAAAAATTAAAATGAGAAAAAGAGGAGAACTTTATTAAATTTGCGGGATAAAAGGGTTCACACTTTTACAAAAACGAAAGTAAAAATTTGGATTACACCCTTGAATAATCCGATCAAACAAACAAACAAACAAAACATTAATCAAAGCCTACTACCAAGACTCCCCTCGGACAGGAAGAGGAGTAACCGTCCAATTGTTGGTCTTGGCCTCAGGCCCCACAAATTGTATCTCTGCTCTGCTGGAACCTTCTCCAGCTTCCACCATACTGACATCCGCGAATACCCCGCGAAGGGCGAAGGAGTTTTTTCCAATTAAAGGACAGTCGAAACGGGATTTGTTTATTTATTTCAGAGTCGCCACTTGGGAGATTTAGGGTGTCCCAAGTCACCAGTTTAATCCCGAATCGAGGAAAAGAATGACTCCATATTACAGTCCGCGAACCAGAAATCCGGATAAGGAATTCTGTTAACCCGGGAGAAGGTGTTAGGCATTCCCGAGTTCCGTGGTTCTAGCACGGTCGCTCAATTGTCATATTTGGCTTATTTATCTGATTTTAATACAATTATGAACCGATGTGCCAATTTTAACTCTTTACCACTTTATTATTATTATTATTATTTTTTTAAAAAAATTGTGAACATCGTTTAAAACATGTCTTTGGATTACGTCACATGAAATGCACCCGCAATCCGGAACACATTTTTATTCAATGTTTTAGGATTTAGATTTGGGTCGCATGAAATGCGCATCCGAGTTTAAGAAGGTAAAATTAATTAAATCGCGCCTAAAGAGTCTAGCGTATCATTATTTTGGGTAGGGCCGTGAAATTTGCTAAAACGGCTCCTCCCTAATTCTAAGCGATTAAATGTACATTTATTGAGGGCCCCGCAATCTATACATTTCATTAAGCGAGGCTCATCTCATTTATTTGGACAAATCTTAAAACGACTACATTTTTCTATAAAAATGAGTCTCTAAAATAAAGAAAGAAAATCCTAATTTATTACTAGCTTTTATTATTTTAAGAAGACATGACATGCTAATTGCTTGATTAATACAAATATTGATGAAAAAGGAATTTCACTCTTAATTTCGAAATTATAAATAAAATAAAAATTCAACAACTAATATTCAAAATAAACAAATATAGCTAGATTAAAACTCAGCATTGTTATTTTTTTAAAAAAAATTATTGAGATTAATTATTCACAATCATTTGAAACTAGATTTAACCATAATTACTAAAGCTTATTAGAAAGTTTATTAGACTTAAACGTTCTCTTAATCTTGCTTAAGCTCAAGTCATGCCTTAATGCCTAATTTACGATGTTTAATTTAAATTCGTGTCTTAGCTAAATTTAGCTACTTGTTCATGATCAACCTATAATCTTGAAGCCTTCATAACTAGTGAATTAACCTATTTTGCCGAACTGATTTATTACAGACTAACTTATGATATTATTTTCTTATTCCAGTTATTATTTAGTAATTCATGAAATAGCTTAAATACAATCAACAAAAGGAACAAAGAAATAAAAACGAAATTAAAACTTCAAATTTTCATTCTTCATATGTATTCACGCTTCATATTTCGGATTACAATAAACAGCTTTTCAGTTGTGTACCTGATATTGGAAGCAAAGAAAATGAATATGAGAATCAGCAACAGCAGTAAAATCAGTACAACACAGCAACAATAGCCCAGCAACAGTAACAACCCAGTAACAGACCGGTGGAGTAGTAATCCAAAAAAAAAAAGCTTCCAGCTTTTATGAAACAACAATTAATTCTGATTTCAAACAACAAAAGAAAACAGAATATTTTTTTTTTAGTTTTTTTTTTATATTTGAAAGCTTAAATATTTTTCGGAATTTTCTATCTCTTAAATGTTCAGCCCTTTTCTCTCTCTTATTTTCAGATTTGTTTCTCTCTCCCGTTTTTTTCCTGTCTGTGTATTTCTCTTGTCCTCCCTTTTTATTCTGATTTCAAGACTTCTTATAACCCCTCTCATAAAATCTTTCCATTAATTAAAATTCAACCCATTTTCTCTACCAAACCCATTATCTTCCCACTCATTCCCATTACATTAAATAACATATCACACCACCCCATTTCATTTTGTCCCCCATGCTTTATTTAAAATAATGCAAGATTCCCCTTTAAATTAAATCTTGTCCCCCCTTTATATTAAATAATCATATCACAACCCACCCCATTTCATTTTGTCCCCCATGCTTCAAATAAACAATTACAAAATGTACAATTCCTAAACTACCCCTTCTGACCTTACTGAAATTACCAAACTACCCCTGAACGTATTACAAATTTACCAAACTACCCATCAGCTATAACACATCAATTAATCAAACTTAACCAAAATATAGACAATATGATCAATTTCTAACAATGTTCAAACAACAATATGAACACGGATGAACATCATAACAACAATATCACATGAACATGATTTTAACAACATTTCAACAACAAATCACATGAACACAAATTGAACAACCAAGAACAACTAAAATTTGATTGAACAATATTTTAGCAACAAACAATCCTATTTTCGGATTCAACAACAACAACAAACAAAGTATGAAGATTTCTAAATTCAATCATATTGAACTTAAAATCAACTCTAACAACATTACAACAAACAATTCTTATATTAAACTTTAAACAAGATTATGAGAACAATTCAAGCAATAATCATAAATGGTAAACAAGAAATCAAACTATACAAAATTCGGATTCAAGATCATCCAAACAAAGTATGAACATGAATGAATCTATTTTAAGACAACAAACATGACGGATTAAACGATTAAAACAATATATTCCTTTAATACAACTAAATTCTTTAAACAAATAACAAGATCGACGAAGAAACAATTATGAACTTAAACTTGAACTTAACAATATTAACAATTTCTAACAATACATAAACACATGAAACAAATTGAAGAAATAGTTGATTAAATTTCAATTTGAATCTAACAAACATCAAACTAACAAATACTTACTTAAACAATAATACAAACATGAAATAAACATGAAAACAACTAATTAAACTTCTATTTGGAAATCTGAAAATTAATTTAACGAAACATATGAACAAACTAAAATTATTTCAACTACGGACAAACAAAACAAAAATTGAATTCTTTAACGATTTTGGATCCGGAAAATATCAAACAAAAATATGGACAAAAATAAAACTAAAAAAAAACACTAACCGGATCGAAATAATGACGAACTTGAACGGAAACAAATCTGCCCGGAAACAAATATCGCATCAAAACTACCAACGCCCTAACAAATCTTGCCTTCAACGATAAACTCACCTTCCTTTGACGAACTCAAAACATCACACAACAACTTCGACGGATTAAACTTGATGGAGAAGCAACAACGTCGAGCAGCAGCGAAGATGTAGTAGTCAACGCAGGCAGCAGCTGGCAGCAGTAGGCAGCAACAGCAGCGGCGGAACGGCAGCAGCAACAGCGACGAAACGACAGCACCAGCAGCGGCGGAACGGCAGCAGCAGCGGCGCAGCAACGTCATGGACATGGCAGTCAAAACTGAGGCAGCAGCAACGCAGCTGAAGCAGTGGTGAAGCAGCAGCATGTCGGGCTGGTCGGAGAAGAGAACGGAGCAGCAGCGCGAGCTGAAAAGCAACCATGGTCGTTTGGGACGATGGTGATGGCAACTATGGTTGTTTGTACGTTGGGCTTCAATGGCGGAAGGGGAAGGTCGTTGGTGGTTGAAGCTAGGGTGGTGACGACATGAGGAGGTGTTCGTGGGGATGAGGGTGAGGCAGAGGGGGAAAGGGTAGCTGCCATGGGTGCTTGCTTGAAGCTTGAGGAAGAAGAAGAAGATAGGAAAGGGGGGGGTGGCGGATTAGTTAGGAATTTTTAGGGTTTTTTCTCCTTTTTTTTCTTTTGTTTTGTGTTGTTTGTAAGATAATAGGGGTGTTGGGTTATGGACTGGGTCGACCCAGTTCGAAATGGACTGGGTCGTAGGGAAGATTGGGCCATTTTTTGGGCCTATGGCTTGAAATTGAAGAAGAGGCCCAATTCCGACTTTCTTTATATTTTCGCTCTTTTTTCTTCTTTTATTTCTCTAAAACTAAATTATAAAAATACTTAAACTATTATTAAGAATTAAATTAAGTTATAAAAGCGCAAATTAACTCCCAATAACAATTAACGCACAATTAAGTATTAATTAAGCGTAAAATTGTATATTTGGACATTAAATGCTAAAAATGCAAACGATGCCTATTTTTGTAATTTTTTAATTTTTGTAAAACAAATTTAATTACTAACAACTATAGAATTAAATCCTACATGCAAAATGCGACATATTTTTGTATTTTTTATTAATTTATCAAATAAACACGCACAGACAAATACAAATAATTATTCAAAATATCACAAAATATCACAAAATTGCACACCAAAGAAAAATCATTTTATTTTTGGATTTTTTGGGAGTAATTCTCATATAGGGCAAAAATCACGTGCTTACAGCTGCCCCTCTTTGCCCGGATACACGAAGGGTTTTCGTGCAAAGATAAAGCGAGCGATTTTTGCCCATCCGAGTACTCCGTGTGAAGCATTTTTTGAAAAAGATTTGACCGAACCTTTGCTTCAAAGGTTTCCTACATATCCTGGGCTAAACAGGAATCAGGTCAATGTAGTTCGGGAAGTTTTTGGTAGCTGGGACTACCGTGGGACTGCGATGTTACTGCTGTTGCATGCTGTTATCACTGCTTACCGATCTCCTTGTTACACCGTGCTTAAAAGAAAACAAGAAGCTAGGCTAGACTAAAATTTGTTCTTGTTGCCTTGCTTTCTTGTCGGCTTGTGTTTCCTCCGGTGCTTTTCTTCCGATGCTTTTCTTCCTTTTGACACATGGACTTGAGTTTATGCTGGGACCTCTTGTTGCAACCTTCTGCTTCCCGGTGCTGGGGATTTTATTGTTTACTGCTGGGGATTCCTGTTGTAACCTTCCGCCTTCTGGTGGGGTTACTGATTCCAAAATCTGTAATACAAGACTAAAAAGTTGCTTCAATGCAAAATTATGAAATGTATGCCCGCATTATACTGGTGGGCGACCTAGAGCTGAAAGTATTCCCGCATTTTACTGGTGGGCGACCTAGAACATGAATGTATTCCCGCATTTTACTGGTGGGCGACCTAGAACTGAAATGTATTCCCGCATTTTACTGGTGGGCGACCTAGAACAGAAAGTATTCCCGCATTTTACTGGTGGGCGACCTAGAACATAAAGTATTCCCGCATTTTACTGGTGGGCGACCTAGAACATAAAGTATTCCCGCATTTTACTGGTGGGCGACCTAGAACTGAAATGTATTCCCGCATTTTACTGGTGGGCGACCTAGAACTGAAATGTATTCCCGCATTTTACTGGTGGGCGACCTAGAACAGAAAGTATTCCCGCATTTTACTGGTGGGCGACCTAGAACTGAAATGTATTCCCGCATTTTACTGGTGGGCGACCTAGAACTGAAATGTATTCCCGCATTCTACTGGTGGGCGACCTAGAACTGAAATGTATTCCCGCATTTTACTGGTGGGCGACCTAGAACTGAAATGTATTCCCGCATTCTACTGGTGGGCGACCTAGAACTGAAATGTATTCCCGCATTTTACTGGTGGGCGACCTAGAACTGAAAGTAAAAGGACAGAAATGTATGCCTCTATTATATGGGCGGGCTCCCAACTTCAATGCTAACTTAGGAGGAAATGCGTCTCCTATGGGTAAACTAAACTTAGGAGGAAATGTGTCTCCTATGGGTAAAAGTAAATTTAGGAGGAAATACGTCTCCTATGGGTAAACTAAACTTAGGAGGAAATGCGTCTCCTATGGGTAAACTAAACTTAGGAGGAAATGCGTCTCCTATGGGTAAAACTAAACTTAGGAGGAAATGCGTCTCCTATGGGTAAAACTAAACTTAGGAGGAAATGCGTCTCCTATGGGTAAACTAAACTTAGGAGGAAATGCGTCTCCTATGGGTAAAAGTAAATTTAGGAGGAAATGCGTCTCCTATGGGTAAACTAAACTTAGGAGGAAATGCGTCTCCTATGGGTAAACTAAACTTAGGAGGAAATGCGTCTCCTATGGGTAAAAGTAAATTTAGGAGGAAATGCGTCTCCTATGGGTAAACTAAACTTAGGAGGAAATGCGTCTCCTATGGGTAAACTAAACTTAGGAGGAAATGCGTCTCCTAAAATATGCAATGGACAGACAAGAAAAGTATTCCTTTCGTTATTCAGGTGGGCGTCTGGCTTCAACAACAACTTTGAAAATAAAATCCTATTCGAGGGCGGATGAACCCAAAATATCCTATTCGAGGGCGGATGAACCCAAAATATCCTATTCGAGGGCGGATGAACCCAAAATATCCTGTTCGAGGGCGGATGAACCCAAAATATCCTGTTCGAGGGCGGATGAACCCAAAATATCCTGTTCGAGGGCGGATGAACCCAAAATATCCTATTCGAGGGCGGATGAACCCAAAATATCCTATTCGAGGGCGGATGAACCCAAAATATCCTATTCGAGGGCGGATGAACACAAAATATCCTATTCGAGGGCGGATGAACCCAAAATATCCTATTTGAGGGCGGATGAACCCAAAATATCCTATTCGAGGGCGGATGAACCCACAATATCCTATTCGAGGGCGGATGAACCCAAAATATCCTATTCGAGGGCGGATGAACCCAAAATACCCTTAAGACTTGAAAATGTCTTACCTCGAATACTTGCTGGGGATAACACTGTTGGAGAATTATTTACTTACCTGTTGGGGGGTAAAATGTTATCAGCTGGGGATAACGCTGTCGAGGATAACACCGTTGGTGTATTCTGATTCTTTCAGAACTAGTGCTTCACTGAGCTCAAGTTTCATCCCTTTGCTGGGGAACAACTTCCTCCATAGAAACTTATTATGTTGGGGGCAACACTGGTTCTAAGACCACTTCCCTTGAGACTGGTGTTATCTTTATTCTTCCCCGCATGGGTACCTGACTTCCAGAAAATTTTCTAAGCGGAAGGAAAATTTTCTGCCCCAGTTTGATAATATCCCTTGCGGCATGCATTTCTGGCATCAATGCCATTTCCTTTACCTGTTTCAAATCAAACAAAATTTGTTAGTTTAAAACATGGTGGTTGGTTGTGATACCCCTACTGGGATGGCTTTTCCCTTTCTCCTTCCTTGCTCTGCGTTCCACAGCTTGTTGGGGATGATATTATGTGCTGGGGATAATCCCTTCCTGCTGGGGATATCCGTCTTCTTTTGTGACATAGCTCGGAAGCTGGCATTTCCCCGACCTTTTAGTCCTAGTATGAATTTCCCAAATCATGCTCATTGCTCTCCTTGATTTGCCCACGGGCTTTGGCCTTGAGGTTTATAACTTTGGTTTTGGCAAGGATATCCCTTTTGACACTCGTCAATCCTTTTGTCAATTCCCTTTTGCTGGGGATATTTTCTTGACATTGGCCTCGCATTTGTTCCTCGGTGACTATACCATTTGGATGCACTAGTCAGATCTCATTTTGTATAATTGGGAAGCTGATGACATATTTTGAAGTCAATTCACACTTGTTATGACCAGACAGACTCTATTGGGGAGTTTTTCTATGAAAGGAGAAAGATAAAAGAAACAAAATAAAAGACAAAGGAAACGATGACTCTTTTACAAAAGAAACTATAAATAAAAACCTATCAAACGAAAACAACGACTCTAATGGTCATGACATGCACATGTGGCCTATCCTCTGCCGTCAATCGTCTTTCAAGACCTTCAATTGGCAATTCTCCATCTGATTCCTAATCTTATTCGACTTGTAGTGCCCGAAGGGTTTTCACTATCAAGCCTCTCTCATTTTGGTTTTTCTCTCAGCTTTCATCGCCTTATGGTGTCCGTGAAGATTTTCACCGATAAGACTCTCTCATTTGTATCACTTTCCCGCTGGGGATTTGGAGTGTTGCCGGTATGACTCTCTCTGCTGGAGATTAGAGTCCTTTCTGTTGTGGAAAAGAGTGTTATATTCGCCGGTAAGACTCTCATTTGTCTGACTTGGCATCTTTTGCAGACTGATCAGAAGGTCTTTCTTTGGACCGTAATGTGGTTTTTTTGGATAGGCTTAGAAAGAAAGGGTATTAAAGGCTCAAAACAAAATAAATTGGAGGTTTAAAATTACAACATTCAGAACCAATTTTGCTTACCACAAGCGCAACCCTTGCCCCAGTTTCTTGCTTGGGGATTATTTTAAATTTTTTTTTTATTTATTTATTACACCATGCATACCATGCACATTATGCACACTATGCACCCTATGACCGAGCTGTGAAGCACCTACGTATCCTCTTTGAGGAATCAGGTCAAACGTAGTTCCCAATTCCTCTTTTTTCATTTGACTTTCTTTTGTGTTTTTTTTGTTACCATTTTTCTTTTCTTTTCTTTTTCGTTTTGTTGTTTTCTTTTCTTCTTCTTTTTTTTTTTCATGTTTTCATGTCATGCTCGCATTTTCTAGTCATTTTTTACTGATTCCGAACAAGGGGTATGAAAGAAAAATAAGTAAGGCTCAAAAGGGGTAACGAAGGATAAAGTGTTTAGGTAGCAGAACAAAATGCCTTCGTCATTCCAGTCTTCAAAACATGCCAAATGCAAACAACACAACAAACAATAGATTTATAGTCTCTTCCGACGGTGCTGGGCTTGACAATTATGTTAAACATATGTTTGTTCATTTGTCACTTCTAAAGCACCGTTGGGCGACACTCTCATTCTCTTTTATTATGAACGACCCTCATGCCAATTTAGGCGAATCTTTATTTAACGGTTTTCTTTGTGTTTGCCCCAGTTCCACATGACTCGGGCTCCAAATAATCTCAAACCGTTCTTATTTCCTTTAAATGCTTTGATCACCTTCTCAGGGTTTTATGATTAACTTTTAAGACTAGGCCCAAACTGGGTGCGCATGTCATGTCCCTAGAATCGGCATTGAACAAAAATGATAAAAGGACTAAACAAAAAGATGACTGGAAATAATAAAAGACCGGATTTTGTATTAGACTACCGGTGAAATGGTTTAAATAACAAAACAAACAAAACAATCCAGAACAAAATCCTAAAACAAACTGGACAAGACAACATCCGACTTATAACCCTAATAATCCGAACAACAGAAATGACAACAAAATAAGCCACCACAGGCTTCTTTCTTGTTAACCAAGGAACAGAGCGTCCTTCCACTTTATCAAGACTGGCATCTTAGCCACTGAGCTTTGCATCGATACTGCCAAGACCATTACCAGGTTCAATATCATCAACATCCGTCGGCAAGTTCGTGAGGGGGCTCGAGTGCACCATGTCACTATTATTAATCACAACCCGCCCTTCTTGGATCATTTTCTCTACTTCCCTTCTCCAACTATGACAGCTCTCAATGTTGTGCCCTATGACATTGGAGTGGTAGACGCATCGCGCTGCCGGATCAAAGCTCCTTGCAAGTGGATTTAGAGTACATGCGGGGAGTGGCTCAATCGAGCCAGCATGCCTTAGCCTTTCAAACAGACTGACATAAGATACCCCGATGGGGGTGAGAGCCTTTCCTCGTTTCAGCAGCCTCTTCATTCTTGCATGTTGACAGGGCCGGAAACCTGATCCAGGTGGCTTTTGGTAGGCTTGTGTAGGTGGGTAGGCATTTTGTGGAGCCGGGTGCCTGGAAAGTGAAGTATGGCGGGGAAAGAAGTGGTGTTGGGGAGCGGAGAAGCATTGAGGAGTGATGGAGCTACTCGGGATAGCTGGGAAAGCTGCCATAAATGGGTTGGGATGGAGAGTATGGAGAATCTTCCATTATGGTGTTGGGTGCTTGGGAAATGACCGAGTTCAAGAGGCTTGGCGGTGGAGGGGGTGGTGCTTTTCCCGTTATCCATGCCTGATACATGTCTGCCACATGCTGTCTCAGCATTTTCACTTCTTCTACCAACCTGTTGTTCTGTTCGACCAATTGTTGTCGGTCATCAGTACCGATCCACTCGGTTCTGCGGTTCTGAGCCATTGTCCTTTGATTTTGCTTTGCAGGGAGGAGTTACCACAACCAACCACTTTCTATATATGGACACATCAAAGGGAAGCCATCATGTTAGTGTTAGGGCATTGGACAGACAATCATGTATCAGAGATACAATGTACCTAAGCAGTTAGACAATTGTGCCCCCTTGAAAATCTTCCACACTCTCTTTTATTTATTTATTATTATATTTTTATTTTAGTGGTGGTCGAATCTTATGGAGATTGCCTACGTATCATGACCCCGCATGAATCAGACCGAGCGTAGTTCGGACCCAATAAAAGATAAACAATGCTAAACATTTTTTTTTCAATTTTCATGTTAAAACAAACTGAGTTTCAAAGGTTTGAAGATGACCTACAAGCTGGAAAATCAAACAACCCACATATTCTAATTAAAAGATTTACAAATGGCCAATTTCTTTCCCCGTTTGACAAATGCAACCAAACGGTTATTTTTGCAAATGTGGCCCCTTCCAACTTTCACATGAATTTGAGGCCGGGGAGGATTATTTTATGACACTTTACACACTTGTCCATTCTTTTACGAAAATAACCTTTCGACAACTGACAGATACTCTAAGGTTATTTCGGCAAGAACGGTTCAAGACGCGGCCGAAGTTGGCTCGGGTTATTTTGACTAAAAAAAATCCAAACGGTATTCACCTGACCGCTGACTCTTTTTTTTCTTTTCAAATTATACTAAAAACCTGATGTTGCAAACACGGCCCTTCAGCGCCTCGGGGACGAAGATTTATAGGGCTGTGTGGGTCAACTAGACCAAAATCCTAAACAGGACCCAAAAAAAGTGGCTGTTTATGCAAAGTCAGCCTTCCGGCGTCCCTCTCGGGAACATTCGGCTATTTTTGACAAAACAGCATCACCCGACTTATTTATGACTCTTTTTATCATTTTTCGAATTAGAAAAGTCAATATTGCAAACACGGCCTTTCAACGCCTCGGGGACGAAGATTTTTAAGGCTGTGTGGGTCAACTGGTCAAAATCTTAAAAATGACCCAAAGGTGGCTGTTTATGCAAAGTCAGCCTCCCGGCGTCCCTTTCGGGAACATTCGGCTATGTCTTCATAAAACAGCGTCACCCGACTTCTCTATGACAAAATTAAAATTTTGACATGTTTTTTTTTTTTTGGCTATTTTAGCAAAAGGGAAGGTTGGACACCACTAGACTTATTTATGACAAAATAAAAAATTTTGACACGTTTTTTATTTATTTTTTTGGTTTTTGACTATTTTAGCAAAAAAAGGGGTTGGACCCGATGAGGGTTGCCTACGTATCTCACATCCGGTGAGAATCAAACCCGCGTAGTTTGGGCCTCGCGAATAAGTAAATGAACTAATATATTATTTTTTTTTTAATTGGAACTGTGAAAGAACTGCTTCAAAAGAAGAAAGGAAGTATATATATATATATATATTGATTGATTTCTTTTTGAAAGAAAGACTTGTAAAAAATTCCTTTTCTTTTGATTTGAACTTTTAGAATTTCAAAAGTAAAAGGAAGTTTTTTTTTTTTTGAATTTCCATTTGTTTTTTTTTCTTATTCTAAAGAAAAAAAATATTTTTGGAATTTTACTTTTGATAAAAGAAATGCTTCTAAAAAATATTTTTTGAATTTTGAATTTTCTTTTCAATTTTGAAAGAAGTATCAAAATATTTTCGGATTTTTTTTTTTAAAAAAAAACATTTTTATTATTTTTGTTTTATCAACAATGGAAAATAAAGATATTTATATTATTTTTTGCAAGACATATCTTTTTTGGAATTTTACTTTGAATTTTCTTGGCAAGACAAATACTCTTTGCAACAAATAAAGATATATATATTTTTTGGAAATAAAAAAAACTTTTCAGATTTATATATATATTTGCGACAAATAATGAAAGACTTTTTTATTTTTTTTTATTTTTTGCATTTTCATAAGCAAATAAATAATAAAAAAAAACATTTTGAAAATAAGACTCTTTTCATTTTCATTTTCATGGCAAGACAAACTATATATTTTTTCTATTTTTTTTTTTGAAAAACACAACAGAACAACGACTCTTTTTTTTCTTTTCTTAGCTTTTAATAAAACAAACTAATTAGACATTTTTTTCATTTTCTCAAATTTTCGGCAGAGTTTTGACAGTATTTGGGCATTTGTTTTCTTTTCAAAATAAACAATCAATTCCCTAACCGCTATTTCTTTTTTTTTTCAATTTCAAAATATTATTCCTGATATTCACAAGTCAGTCAACACACAAGTCCGAATCAAATTAATGCGCAAGTAGTAACAAGTAAGATGCATCAGGATGGTCATTTTCATTTTTGGTGCACCTGTCCTAGACAGACCCAACCCCTGTGTTGAGCCTCCAAAGTCAGATGCACGTGATGCAAACAAACGTTCCTACTAGGGATCCGACATGTGGTTTTGTTATACTAGGTTCAGAACCTGGGTGTTTGTTCTAGACCTGGCTTACCCGAGCGGACAGCTCGAGCCGAGGGGGGGTAGCGTACCGGGAATACAGAAGCTTCACCGGCTTAGCAACTTGTCCGAACCTCGTTCTAAATTGGGATTTGACACTATACAGAAAAGAAGTCGTACGAAGTACACCCTTCTTCATGATTTAGAAGACTCAGAGAGGAGATGGGTTTCGGCACAGTTTATACACAGTTCACGTAATATCAAAGCGGTAAAAGCAGCATTTAGCACATTAGGCTCAAACATGTAAAAATCAGATAAAACCAAATATAACAATTTATATGAGCTCGAATTTCTAACCCTGAACCACTGGTTCTGGGCTAGTCCCCAGCAGAGTCGCCAGAGCTGTCACACCTCCTTTTTCCGACCCCGCGAAGGGCGAAGGAGTTTTTTCCAATTAAAGGACAGTCGAAACGGGATTTGTTTATTTATTTCAGAGTCGCCACTTGGGAGATTTAGGGTGTCCCAAGTCACCAGTTTAATCCCGAATCGAGGAAAAGAATGACTCCATATTACAGTCCGCGAACCAGAAATCCGGATAAGGAATTCTGTTAACCCGGGAGAAGGTGTTAGGCATTCCCGAGTTCCGTGGTTCTAGCACGGTCGCTCAATTGTCATATTTGGCTTATTTATCTGATTTTAATACAATTATGAACCGATGTGCCAATTTTAACTCTTTACCACTTTATTATTATTATTATTTTTTTTAAAAAAAATTGTGAACATCGTTTAAAACATGTCTTTGGATTACGTCACATGAAATGCACCCGCAATCCGGAACACATTTTTATTCAATGTTTTAGGATTTAGATTTGGGTCGCATGAAATGCGCATCCGAGTTTAAGAAGGTAAAATTAATTAAATCGCGCCTAAAGAGTCTAGCGTATCATTATTTTGGGTAGGGCCGTGAAATTTGCTAAAACGGCTCCTCCCTAATTCTAAGCGATTAAATGTACATTTATTGAGGGCCCCGCAATCTATACATTTCATTAAGCGAGGCTCATCTCATTTATTTGGACAAATCTTAAAACGACTACATTTTTCTATAAAAATGAGTCTCTAAAATAAAGAAAGAAAATCCTAATTTATTACTAGCTTTTATTATTTTAAGAAGACATGACATGCTAATTGCTTGATTAATACAAATATTGATGAAAAAGGAATTTCACTCTTAATTTCGAAATTATAAATAAAATAAAAATTCAACAACTAATATTCAAAATAAACAAATATAGCTAGATTAAAACTCAGCATTGTTATTTTTTTTAAAAAAAAATTATTGAGATTAATTATTCACAATCATTTGAAACTAGATTTAACCATAATTACTAAAGCTTATTAGAAAGTTTATTAGACTTAAACGTTCTCTTAATCTTGCTTAAGCTCAAGTCATGCCTTAATGCCTAATTTACGATGTTTAATTTAAATTCGTGTCTTAGCTAAATTTAGCTACTTGTTCATGATCAACCTATAATCTTGAAGCCTTCATAACTAGTGAATTAACCTATTTTGCCGAACTGATTTATTACAGACTAACTTATGATATTATTTTCTTATTCCAGTTATTATTTAGTAATTCATGAAATAGCTTAAATACAATCAACAAAAGGAACAAAGAAATAAAAACGAAATTAAAACTTCAAATTTTCATTCTTCATATGTATTCACGCTTCATATTTCGGATTACAATAAACAGCTTTTCAGTTGTGTACCTGATATTGGAAGCAAAGAAAATGAATATGAGAATCAGCAACAGCAGTAAAATCAGTACAACACAGCAACAATAGCCCAGCAACAGTAACAACCCAGTAACAGACCGGTGGAGTAGTAATCCAAAAAAAAACAAAAGCTTCCAGCTTTTATGAAACAACAATTAAGAAAACAGAATATTTTTTTTTTAGTTTTTTTTTTATATTTGAAAGCTTAAATATTTTTCGGAATTTTCTATCTCTTAAATGTTCAGCCCTTTTCTCTCTCTTATTTTCAGATTTGTTTCTCTCTCCCGTTTTTTTCCTGTCTGTGTATTTCTCTTGTCCTCCCTTTTTATTCTGATTTCAAGACTTCTTATAACCCCTCTCATAAAATCTTTCCATTAATTAAAATCAACCCATTTTCTCTACCAAACCCATTATCTTCCCACTCATTCCCATTACATTAAATAACATATCACACCACCCCATTTCATTTTGTCCCCCATGCTTTATTTAAAATAATGCAAGATTCCCCTTTAAATTAAATCTTGTCCCCCCTTTATATTAAATAATCATATCACAACCCACCCCATTTCATTTTGTCCCCCATGCTTCAAATAAACAATTACAAAATGTACAATTCCTAAACTACCCCTTCTGACCTTACTGAAATTACCAAACTACCCCTGAACGTATTACAAATTTACCAAACTACCCATCAGCTATAACACATCAATTAATCAAACTTAACCAAAATATAGACAATATGATCAATTTCTAACAATGTTCAAACAACAATATGAACACGGATGAACATCATAACAACAATATCACATGAACATGATTTTAACAACATTTCAACAACAAATCACATGAACACAAATTGAACAACCAAGAACAACTAAAATTTGATTGAACAATATTTTAGCAACAAACAATCCTATTTTTGGATTCAACAACAACAACAAACAAAGTATGAAGATTTCTAAATTCAATCATATTGAACTTAAAATCAACTCTAACAACATTACAACAAACAATTCTTATATTAAACTTTAAACAAGATTATGAGAACAATTCAAGCAATAATCATAAATGGTAAACAAGAAATCAAACTATACAAAATTCGGATTCAAGATCATCCAAACAAAGTATGAACATGAATGAATCTATTTTAAGACAACAAACATGACGGATTAAACGATTAAAACAATATATTCCTTTAATACAACTAAATTCTTTAAACAAATAACAAGATCGACGAAGAAACAATTATGAACTTAAACTTGAACTTAACAATATTAACAATTTCTAACAATACATAAACACATGAAACAAATTGAAGAAATAGTTGATTAAATTTCAATTTGAATCTAACAAACATCAAACTAACAAATACTTACTTAAACAATAATACAAACATGAAATAAACATGAAAACAACTAATTAAACTTCTATTTGGAAATCTGAAAATTAATTTAACGAAACATATGAACAAACTAAAATTATTTCAACTACGGACAAACAAAACAAAAATTGAATTCTTTAACGATTTTGGATCCGGAAAATATCAAACAAAAATATGGACAAAAATAAAAACTAAAAAAAAAACACTAACCGGATCGAAATAATGACGAACTTGAACGGAAACAAATCTGCCCGGAAACAAATATCGCATCAAAACTACCAACGCCCTAACAAATCTTGCCTTCAACGATAAACTCACCTTCCTTTGACGAACTCAAAACATCACACAACAACTTCGACGGATTAAACTTGATGGAGAAGCAACAACGTCGAGCAACAGCGAAGATGTAGTAGTCAACGCAGGCAGCAGCTGGCAGCAGTAGGCAGCAACAGCAGCGGCGGAACGGCAGCAGCAACAGCGACGGAACGACAGCACCAGCAGCGGCGGAACGGCAGCAGCAGCGGCGCAGCAACGTCATGGACATGGCAGTCAAAACTGAGGCAGCAGCAACGCAACTGAAGCAGTGGTGAAGCAGCAGCATGTCGGGCTGGTCGGAGAAGAGAACGGAGCAGCAGCGCGAGCTGAAAAGCAACCATGGTCGTTTGGGACGATGGTGATGGCAACTATGGTTGTTTGTACGTTGGGCTTCAATGGCGGAAGGGGAAGGTCGTTGGTGGTTGAAGCTAGGGTGGTGACGACATGAGGAGGTGTTCGTGGGGATGAGGGTGAGGCAGAGGGGGAAAGGGTAGCTGCCATGGGTGCTTGCTTGAAGCTTGAGGAAGAAGAAGAAGATAGGAAAGGGGGGGGGGGTGGCGGATTAGTTAGGAATTTTTAGGGTTTCTTCTTTTTTTCTTTTGTTTTGTGTTGTAAAATGTAAGACAAAGGGGTTTGGGTCTTTTGGGTTATGGACTGGGTCGACCCAGTTCGAAATGGACTGGGTCGTAGGGAAGATTGGGCCATTTTTTGGGCCTATGGCTTGAAATTGAAGAAGAGGCCCAATTCCGACTTTCTTTATATTTTCGCTCTTTTTTCTTCTTTTATTTCTCTAAAACTAAATTATAAAAATACTTAAACTATTATTAAGAATTAAATTAAGTTATAAAAGCGCAAATTAACTCTCAATAACAATTAACGCACAATTAAGTATTAATTAAGCGTAAAATTGTATATTTGGACATTAAATGCTAAAAATGCAAACGATGCCTATTTTTGTAATTTTTTAATTTTTGTAAAACAAATTTAATTACTAACAACTATAGAATTAAATCCTACATGCAAAATGCGACATATTTTTGTATTTTTTATTAATTTATCAAATAAACACGCACAGACAAATACAAATAATTATTCAAAATATCACAAAATATCACAAAATTGCACACCAAAGAAAAATCATTTTATTTTTGGATTTTTTGGGAGTAATTCTCATATAGGGCAAAAATCACGTGCTCCAGCTTCCACCATACTGACATCCGCGAACAGCCTCTCAAAACTCTGATTCAGGTCTTCATTTATACCGATCAAAGGTCCTCGAATCTTTGGGATCACTGACCCCTTGGCACTTGCTTTAACAAAAGACCTTGAGAGGCGTGGCACTGGTTTAGGCAGAAACCAGACCCTCTTCTTCATTCTTCGCGCCTCCTTCCTGTCTGCTGCGGTTGGTTTGAACCCCAACCCGAAGGTTTCCAGATTCTTAGGAAGGGAAACAGGTTGGACTATCCCTTGAAGTTCAACTCCCAGGCCTTTTCCCGGCACAAATCCATTACCCAGCATTTCTGATACCATCATGACTGTTGCGGCAGCTACCCTAGGGCGCGGGATGATTTCTCCTTCAGGAATTTTGTTGGCCGACCCTGTATTGAAAATCTGGTAGACCCCAGGACCTTTGTCATCAGTGGTCTCTATGAAAGGCACAATGGTTCCGCTCATGGTGCATGTTGTATCCTCGCCGTGCAACACGACCTCTTGTCTTTCCCACTCGAACTTCACTGTCTGATGTAGGGTGGAAGGCACCGCTTTAGCTGCATGAATCCAAGGTCGTCCTAACAGCAAGTTGTAAGATACCGTGGCGTCCAACACCTGGAATTCCATGGTAAACAGGACCGGGCCAATGGTTAGTTCAAGTACAACATCCCCCACAGTGGCTGTTCCGTTTCCGTCAAACCCTCGGACACAGATGCTATTCTCCCGGATTCTTCCACGGTCAATCTTTAACTGGTCCAGGGTGGATAATGGACAAATATTGGCGCTTGAGCCGTTATCCACCAATACTCGGGTTACCACCGAGTCTTCACATTTGACAGCTAGGTATAGAGCTTTATTGTGCTCCGTTCCTTCCACCGGCAGGTCATCATCTGAGAATGTCACCCTGTTCACCTCGAAAATCTTGCTGGCAATGGTTTCCAGGTGGTTTACAGAAATTTCACTGGGTACATGAGCCTCGTTCAATATCTTCAACAGGGCCCGACGATGTTCCTCAGAATGGAGGAGTAACGACAATAGTGAGATCTGGGCCGGTGTTTTTCTCAGCTGCTCAACCACAGAATAGTCTTGTACCTTCATCTTCCTCAGGAATTCTTCAGCCTCTTCTTCAGACACTGGCTTCTTGGTTGCCACTGGGTTGGTTTTTCTTAACTCCACCGGAGCAAAACATCGACCTGATCGAGTCAGCCCTTGCGCTTCACAACTGACTTCTTCCACCTGTTTTCCTTGATACGTCACCACTGCCTTTTCATATTTCCAGGGCACAGCCCTGCTGTCAATCATCGGCAGTTGGACCACCGGCTTTATGGTCACCCGTTCTCTACATACCCCTTTCAACATGACTGCCGGTGTGGGCAGGATCCCTGGTATTACCAACTTGCTTGGCTCGGGTTTGCTTGCTATGACGGACGGGCTCTTCCCCCATATTACTACCGGCTTGACGCCTTCTCCCTGCGACTGTACATTTGTTCCTCCACTGGTTAAGACTTCTTTTGGGGCAGCTTGGATCATCATCACTGTTTGTGAGGGTTTTCTTAATTCTCCTCCCTCACACACCAACTCAATCATGTGAGTTTCGTGGTGCGCTGGCAGTGGGTTTTGGTTGATGTTAGGAGCCTCCGGTGTCTGGACCTCGATCTTATTGGTGTCAATAAGATCCTGTATGGCATGCCTTAACTTCCAGCACTTCTCGGTATCGTGCCCGAGCATCCCTGAACAGTATTCACAACTGATTGAACGATCCAAATTCTGAGGCGGGGGATTTGGTTCCCGAGTATGGACAGGACTAACCAAACCCAATTGCCGCAGCTTGTGGAACACAGCGGTGTAGGTTTCTCCCAGTTCGGTGAAGGTTCTTTGCTTCCGCAACCTGTCATTCCTAGCATCTGGATTTCCCCGGAAACCTGCCCCTGAAGGGTTTCTATATGCCCTTGGTGGAGGGTAGGTGTTTTGTGGTGGTGCATATATGTTCTGGGGAGCCGGTGCGCGCCATTGTGGGCGAACCGGAGGCTGAGTGTATACCTGGGCTTGGTGTACGGAACAATGTGGTTCTCGAGGTGGATAGAAATTTTGTGGTGGGTTGTATGGGTAATTTGACCTGTGAGGCCTGGGTTGGTTGTAGTGTGGCCTGCCAGCCCTGGACCAACTGCCTGCCTCGATCGTGGCAACCTCTTCTTTCTTTCTTCTCAGCGCACCTCCCGTGCCGCTTTGAATAGCCTGGGTTGTGGCCTTAAGCGCCGAATAGTTCAAGATCTTGTCCGACCTCAAACCTTCTTCTATCATGACCCCAATTTTGACCACCTCGTTGAAAGATTTTCCAACCGTCGTCACCAAGTGACCAAAGTAGGTTGGATCCAATGTCTGCAAAAAATAGTCCACCATCTCTCCCTCTCTCATGGGAGGATCGACTCTAGCTGCTTGTTCTCTCCAGCGGAACCCGAACTCGTGAAAACTTTCCCCGGGTTTCTTCCCAGTTCTCAATAACGTGAGACGGTCAGGGACTATCTCTAGATTGTACTGGAAATGACCTGCAAAAGCCTGCGCCAGATCATCCCACGTGTACCACCTGCTGAAATCCTGCCTGGTATACCATTCCAGTGCAGATCCGCTCAGACTTTGGCCGAAATAAGCTATCAAAAGCTCATCCTTGCCTCCTGCCCCTCTCATTTTGCTACAGAATCCCCGCAAATGTGCCATGGGATCACCGTGCCCTTCATATAAATCAAACTTGGGCATCTTGAACCCAGCCGGGAGTTGGACATCTGGGAAAGGGCACAGATCTTTGTATGCCACGCTGACTTGATTGCCCAGCCCGTGCAAGTTCCTGAAGGATTGCTCCAGGCTTTTGAACTTTCTCAACACTTCATCCTGTTCAGGGGCCTTAACCGGCTTCTCAACCTCTGCCGGTACTTCCAAATGGGGATTGTAAGCCTGTGGTTCGGGTGCATGGAATGTAGGCTCAGGGGGATAGTATTGGGTGTCGTGAGCCTGAAACAATGGCTCACTAGTCGTTCGCTGCAAAGGGGCTGATGTAGGTCCCACAAAAATGGGAATGTTGGGTGTTGGGAGAGGTTGATGGGGTGGTGGAGCTTGGGAATCGTGAGGGCTTCTTTCTTGATGATAGAGGGGATTTGGGCGGCTTGTGGAAGGGCCAGAGTGAGGGTATTCCGGCATGTGTCCCAGTGTCTCAGGGCTCTTTTGTGTTTTGGCCAGGGCTAGCTGCATTGCATGCATCTCTAGTCCCATCCTTTCAATTTTTTCCATTGCTTCTTTTAGCAACTGGCTCATCGGCCTTTCTTCCTCATTACTATTCTCTGAAGTTGTCATGCTTGTTGCTACCGGTCCTTTGGATCTGGTTTGGTATGAATGTGTTGCCAGAATTCTTTAACAACTAGCGGCCCTAGGTGTAAGGCCTCTTTGCAAGCTCTTCAACTCGTTCATAATCCGGTGGACGCAGCCCATGATGGAAGCAATGAGGGTTTCCCGAGGTGTTTGCTCGCATGCCAAACATTTTAGGTAGATGTAATGCCCGATTTCGTCAATTCTTGCTCGAATGTTGTCCCTTTCTGCGAACAATTGCCTTATCTGTCGGCTTTTCAATCCTAGCGTTTGTGCATTGGTGGCGAGCTGATCCTGGAACATATCCATTTGCCTTTCCATCCTTGTCATTGCATTGTAATAGCGTCTTCGGTCGGCTTGGGCATCTTGTGTTTGCTTGAAGATCCGCTCTTGCAGAGCAGCATTTGTTTCCTTTGCTGTTTTGACGCTCAGTTCACAATTCCTCATGACTTGCTGTAGGCGCTTCCTCCGGGCCATTGTACCTTCTGCCCATTTGGCCCTCATCCTTGCTATGCAAGCCTCTGATTGGTCTAATTCTTCTTGGCTCTGGATGACCTGATTTCTCAAACTGGCTATCAATCTTTCGTCGGAGCAGCGCTTCTGTCGGTCGATGTTATTCTTACTGGCTTGACGAAGGCGGGCCCTCAGGGTTTGGTTCTCTTGGGCTAGCTTATCTTTTTCAGCCTGCTCTTGGGCGACTTGCACGTTGTTTTCGAATACAATCCTTTCAACTTGTCGCTTCAGCTTCCTAATTTCAACCAGGTAACCCTCCTCTTTTGCGAGCCAGTCCCATTGTCCTTGCGATGACTCAACAAAATTTCGGAGGTGAGGCCGTTTGGTTGGCCGTTTCACGATGTTCTTTTTGTTCTGCCAAGTGAGATAGGCCGGCGAGACTTCACCCCTAGACATATCTTTTACCCGGGTATTTGCCGTCAAGTACTGGCATTCACTCCATATGCAACGAACTGTCTTTTCAGGAAATTGGCCGTCACTGCTGACCTCGACTGCATAAGTGCTGAGATCTTCGTCCGGGTGTGGTACTTGACATCTTTCCCAACTGTCTCATTACCCTGTAAGGGGCATAAGGTTGAATACCCCTGAGTCCCATCAAGAGGAAGTGAGGACCAGTGGCGGGCATGTATATGATTTCTTCCACAGAAAGCCAACCCAAAGTCCAGTTTACTTGGTCTGCGGTGATGATCCGGAGATAGGATATCCATTCTTCAAACCCTCCCGGCGATCGAAAACCTGAAACCCTTAGGCTATAACCCTCGATGCAGCCCCCATTTGTAGACATGTAGTGCATATACTGAGGATGGTGACACAAGTGTTCGATCATCCACATCTGTAACAACAAGTTGCACCCTTCGAAGAAGTCTGCTCCAGCTTTACAAGCTGTGAGGGCTCGGTATATTTCTGACATTATCATGGGAGCAAGGATGCTTTTATCGTTGGTAATCAGGATTTTGACGATTCCAGCCACCTTTAGATCGATATTTCTATCTTTTCGGGGAAACACCACAAGGCCCAAAAATGCCACCATAAAAGCGAACCGCCTATGCTCATTCCATTTTACCAGATTTCCCCTGCTACAAATACCACTTTCTGGATCATTAAATCCTCCCTTGCTCCCGTACCTCTGGTATATGAATTGTAGGGTAGAAAAACCTCTATCCAGTTCAGCGTATGGGACTCCTTTGCTTATCTTCAACAGATCCATGAATTTGTGTGAATTCACAGCCCTTGGAGCGATCAGGTATTTGTGTGTCTTAGACCTTCAGTGACGTCCATGTAACCCGCCATTTCTTCTAAGGTTGGGGTGAGTTCAAAATCTGAGAAACGGAACACGTTGTGGGCCGGATCCCAAAATGTAACCAAAGCCTTTATGATGTCGCACCGAGGCCTGACTTTTAACAAATCAACCAAACCTCCCAGGTGCAGTTTGACCTTGTCTTGCTCTGACTTTTCCAAATCCTCCCACCATAATCGCACTTCCAGGGGGATTTTGCTTCTAACTGTTACCGGCAAACTTGGATTCATGCTCATTCTGCATGTTTATTGGGGTGATTAAGCAAAGATCCAGACTCATTGGACTCAAATACACAAATTGACACACTATTTTTCTAGAAAAACGAAATTTTGGTTGTTTCTGAAAAGTACGATGTTACCTTAAAACTTTCATTATTTGGTTTGTACCTATGTTTTAAAAAACGAGTTGAGCCCGATGGGGATTGCCTATGTATCTTGCACCCTGCGAGGATTGAACTGGCGTAGTTCAGGCATAAGCCGAAATTTGGAGACACACTATTTTTCTCTTAGAAATGAATCAAAGACCCTTGCTAAAACAAATTAATAAGACACACTATTTGTTTTTTTTCTTTTTGTTTTTTTTTCAAAATTCCGGCAGAGTCCTCTCAAAAATAATTATCTCCTTATCCGTTATTCCGAAACCGGTCAGCATGCAAGCCTTGAAACAAGTAAATGCATAAAGCAAGTAGGATGCAGCAGGATGGTCTTTTCATATCAGGTTGCTAGTCCTAGACGGACCCAACCCCTGTGTTGAGTCCCCTAAGTCAAATGCACATGATGCAAATAAACGTTCCTACTAGGGATCCTGGCATGTGGCTTTGTTATACTACGTTCAGAACCTGGGTGTTTGTTCTAGACCTGGCTTACCCGAGCGGACAACTCGAGCCAAGGATGGGAGCTGTGTACCGGTAACCAAAAGGCCATCCGATTTTGCAACTCCTCCGAATCCTCGTTCTATTTTGGCATATGACACTAACAGAAAGAAGCCACGACCAGCGTGCGCTCCTCAAGAGAGAAGAGAAGGGTTTCGGCACAGTTTATATATACAGTCCAAATAATATCAAGGCGGTAAAAGCAACACTTAGCACATTAGGCTCAAAACATGTAATAAAATCAGATAATAAATAAAACCAAATAATAACAATTATTTCCAGCTCGAATTCTTAACCCTGAACCAGTGGTTCTGGGTTAAACATCCCCAGCGGAGTCGCCAGAGCTGTCACACCTCCTTTTTCCGCGCCCGGGGGCGCAGGGGAGTTTTTTCCAATTAAAGGACAATCGAAACGGGATTGGTTTATTTATTTCAGAGTCGCCACTTGGGAGATTTAGGGTGTCCCAAGTCACCAATTTTAATCCCGAATCGAGGAAAATAATGACTCTATATTATAGTCTGCGTACCAGAAATCCGGATAAGGAATTCTGTTAACCCGGGAGAAGGTGTTAGGCATTCCCGAGTTCCGTGGTTCTAGCACGGTCGCTCAACTGTTATATTTGGCTTATTTATCTGATTTTAAATACAATATGAACTTGTGTGCAAATTTTATCTTTAAACCGCTTTTATCACTTTACTGTTTTTATCAGGAATTGCAACGTTGTGAAAATGTATCTTGAACCGCGTTACAATCAATGTACCCGTGGTCGTCGACATACTTTGACTCCGTTAAGATTTGGATTTGGGTCACATCAATGCGTACCCGAGTTTAAAGAAATTAAATTATTAAAGACGCGCCCTAAGCGACTAGCGTATTTATTTTGGGTAAGACCGTGGAATTTTACTAACGGTCCATCCCGAAGTCCAAATAATTTTTAAAGCAAATATTGACTGAGGGCCCCGCAATTTGTATGTTTTATTTGGCGAGGCTCATCTCGTTCTTTATTTTTAATGAATTTGCAACGTCATGGACATGCATCTCGAACCACGTCACAGTCAATGTACCCGTGATTAGAAACACATTTCGACTCCGTTGAGAATTGGATTTGGGTCGCATAAATGCGCACCCTAGTTTAAGAAGGTAAGATTTATTAAGGCGCGTCCTAAAGAGTCTATCGTATTGTTATTTTAGGAGGGTTGTGAGATTTGCTAAACAACCCGTCCTGGAACCTAAATGCTTCGATAATATACATTTAAACAAGGGCCCCGCATTTGCACGTTTTGTTTATTTTCATCGAGGCTCATCTCGTTCTTATTTTAAAAGGATATCCTATAGCAACTACGTTTCTTATCGCGTTTGTCCTTATCAATTGAAAACAGTAGATAGTCCTAATTAATTACATGCTTGCAAGTTGTTTGTAACAACATTCAGAAATGCCTAAAATCAGAAACGAGGCTGTCCGAACAAGTAATCACGGGCCCAAATCCAGCCCAGCGTGATTGGCCAGACCTGGGCCACTGCTTGTTCGAAGCAGGCCGACTTGGCCTGTTTTGGCCTGAACTCGACCCTTGTGAGGTTGAGGCCCTGAATTTGTGTTCCTGATCTTAAGACATGGTTTTAAGAGTTATATATAGCAATTTATTGGAAAGGAAAGAACTTATTTAGTGTACGAATTTTATGCTTGGCATACATTACATACTTATACTACACTATTGCACTAAATCTGAGATATAACCTGTTGCCTTAGGCATACTCTTATCACCATCCTATATACACAATCTAACATTCAACTAACATTCATTGATAGTTATCAGGCCTGAAGGCTATCTCCAACATCCAAAACAGGCATAAAATTTCCTACATTACATGATATTTAAAAGGGCAAACTATGTATATAAACAAAATTCTTCAGGTCTTTCATTTACATTCATGCTCAAATTTCCAGCTACATCTGACAGTGTATTGGGTGTGTACCTGGTATAGGAAGGAAAGGAAGAAAGAGAGTGATCAGTTGAGTAGTATGCAACGAATACAGCAGCAGTAGACACACAGCAACAACACAGCAACAAAATCAACCAACAAAGATGAAGCTCCCGAGTAGTCGAGCAACAAACAACAAATCCCAGAAACAGAGTAGGAACCAGCAGAGACAGCAGAGTATTCAATGTAAACACCCCAGCAATTCAACAACCACAAGCAGCTCAAACAGGCAACCAACAGTAATTGGCCAAGACAGCTAAACCAACATAAACTCTTATGTAATTTTCAGACAGTGTTTGGTTACAATATTCTGAGACTTTATGTTTCTTGTTTTTCTTTTCCGAAGACTAAGAAATGTCCAGCCCCTTTCTAAGTTCTCAAATGGCCTATTTATAAGCCAAATGACTCAGTGCCGCTAGGCTGCCCTCGTGCTGCAACTTTGCAGCCTGCCCATACCCTGTTAAAGCCATGCCTAAGCATCTTTTGTGCCCAGCCCCTTTAGTTCCCCACGCCTGGTTTTTTCTTTAATCCATGGTTATGGACTTATTTTAGTATTCATTTTAAGCCTCATACCCTTGTGTCTTGTTCCCCATTAGTATTAGTTTAATCTTAATTAGTACCCTACTTGTCAGCTTCATTTAAACTAATCTTTTTGTCCTTTTGACACCCCAGAATACCCCTGCTTAACCTTGATTATTACTGCCCTGCCTATTGCAGCATCAGCGCAGTTTGAACTGATGAAAGTTCAAATTCAAGGCTGCCTGGGCTGAACCTTTTCAATCATTTTTATAATGCAAACAAACCATTTTAACAATGCTGGGGCATTCAGTTAGTGGCAACGTTCAATTAGTCATGCGACATTATTAGCTCGTTTGATTCATTAGTTATAGAAACTAATCAACGACATTTATCGAGTCGACTATACTAATTATAACAGGTAATAATCAGTCGCTCATATAAACAATACGTTCAGGGACCTAAAGGGCATCAGACAATTTTGTGCTCAATTACTGGGGGCCTATATAAGTTATTCATGCGACGACTATACTAATCGGACATGCTCATCATAGGATACATTTAAATCATACACAGAAACAATTGACCAAATAAAAGGTCTTTACTGAGAGGAAAGAAATTAAGAAACTATCAAAAAATAAAAAAACAATTACCACACAGCAATGCTAATGACTTAATCAGCAATTAATATAAACGAAAAGGGAAAGAAAACTTACCGAAAAATGTTTAAATCAAACAGACCCAAATCCGACTCAACTCTGCCCATTTGAGGCCGAACAAATTTTAACCAGGGTGTTCTCACATGAGAACACCTTGGTTAAGATCCATTGAACCTCAAAACCCCTTTCAAGACCGGCCGGATTCCCCAGGTGCATGTGTTCTAAAGTCTGGATTTCCAGATCTGATTTTTAAGGAGTTGTGGGTAGATTCGGACCAAACCAAGCTTGGTTTGGTCACGAGGAAGGTCAGGGGAGTGGCTGATACAAAGATGGTGAGGTTTGGTGTAGATCGAGTTTTGCCTCGAATCTTCAAATCCAGATTCGAGACGATAGGAGATGATTCGAGGTTCGTGGTTAGTGGATTCGTGTTTAGGACAGTGAGGTGGTCCTAGGGTGTTCAGGAGGTGGCCACCGGCGTCCATGCTGCCGGCTTTAATGGCGAGGGAGATGGGGGCGGCTAGGGTTTCTAATGGGAGGTCCGGGTTTGAGCTTGGGGATGAAGGGGTGGGGTGTTGGTATAGGGGGCGTGGGTGTAAGGGAAGGTTTATATATGGTCTATGGGATTGGATCTGAGCCGTTAGATCATATGATCTCAACGGCTTGGATCCGAGGGTGAGAAATGAGACGGGGTCGTTTGGTAGTGAAACGAGGTCGTTTGGTTTAAATGAGGGGTTGGGTCAGGCTGGTTATTTGGGTCGGGTTTTGAAACGGGTTACTGATAGAGGTCCTAAGCCGTTGGATTGGCCTGGATGGATGGCTCAGATCGAACGCCCTCATACGGCGTCGTTTGAATTGCTGCTTAGGCAGCCGGTTTTGGACTGGATCAGTGCTGGTTGGGCCTATTTTCGTTTCATTTCTTTTGGGCCCAACCGATTTCCTTCCCTCTTTGTTTTCTAATTTCATTTTTCTTTTAAAACAAAACAAAATAAAAATAAAAATAAAAATAACAAAAATAAATAAAATAACGAAATTAAAACTAAACAACAATGCAACATTTTAACACAATTATCACAAAATATTTAAGTAAGTGAACTAAAAGCCTAGAACGAACGATGCGCATATACATATATATTTTTTTGAATTTTCTTTTAACGACAGGCATTTTTGTATTTTTGTTTGATAATGTCTAGATGCAAAATGGACAGACCTACAAACGACTAATAACACATGTCACGAAAAGGGAAAAAAATTGTACAGCGAAGCCATTTGTTACTATTTTCTTTTGTTTTCCCTTGGGAGTGATTGCTCGTGAAGCAAAAATCACGTGCTTACAACCACAGTTGAGTCACTTTTTTTGTGTTGTGCTAATGATATTATTCTTCCAGGTACTATGGCACCCTCCAGGAAACGCCGAACCACCGGTGCTTCATCCAGCGGTCAAGCTGGATCCTCCAGAGCACGCTCTTCAACTCCTGCTCGTCCTTTTGATAGTAACAAGTTCGTCTCCGCCGTGACTCAGAACCGTTTTGCTGATAAGGCCTCCAAGAAACCAATACCAGAGAGGGACATAAATATAGGGTCGCTCAAACTTGGCTGTCCCAACTTGTATAATGAGCTAGTCAGGCGTGGGCTACAAATCTTCTTTGAAAAACCAGATGATGGGAATGTGATGGTTGTGCGTGAGTTCTATGCCAATGTTAAAGAACATGTGGATGGTGTAGTAATAGTGCACAAGAAGGCTGTGGATGCCTTTGTTGAAGCTATTCGGAGTATATACCAGCTGTCCGCACCGATGGAGGAGTTGGACGACTATTATGAACTGTATGACAGAAAATACACTCAGTGGGAGAGGTTCTTTGAAACCATATGTGTACCCGCCAAGGAAATTGTGTGGATGAAATATGGGAAGAAGTTCCATTAAGCAGCACTCACCTTTGAAGGGAAGTGCTGGCTGTTAGGGGTGTTCATGGTTCGGTTTGGATCAGTTTTTCCCTAAAAAGAAACCAAACCAAGTAAGTCGGTTTTTCAAATATTAGAACCAAACCAAACCAATTAAGTCGGTTTTTTATTGATTCGGTTTATGTCGATTTTTCGGTTTTTTCGGTTATTTGTCGATTTTTTCTTAAATATAAGACATACACTACCAAACACACATTTCGGCGACCACATTTTCAACGTAACACTATCAAATCAATTGCCCTTTGAGAAATCTATTATTTACCAAGATATATTGATGATAATTGATCAAATAGTGATGAATAATTTAATAACTCAATTAAAAATATATTATTTTTAACATGAAATAGATTTTTACACTTAACAAAAGAAAACTACCAATTAAACTAGAATGTAAATGTAAAGAATTGTACTAAAATTGCAAACGATTAATATTTACTACAAAACTTTTAAAACTTTGTATAAAAGTGTATATATATATATATATATATATATATATATATATATATATATATATATATATATATAGGTATAATAATAAATTTAAAATAGCTACTCCTATATTCGGTTTGGTTTGATTTTTTTTAATTAAAACCAAAATCAAACCAAATTTGATCGGTTTTTAAATTTCAAAACCAAAACTAAACCATACCAAAAATTATCATTTTTTTTGGTCGGTTTGGTTCGAATTTTCAGATTTTTATGAACACCCCTACTGGCTATATGCCATCAACAACAACCTACTCCCGTCCTCCAACACCATGGAAGTGAATGCTCCTCGAGCTGCTTTAATTTGGTGCTTTATAAATGGTCACAACTTTGACGTGGCCAAGCTTATTCACGAGGAGATGTTTACCCGCTGTCCGGTGAAAAGGTATGGATTCGTTTTCCCCTCACTAGTCACTAGGCTTTGCAAGGCAGCTCGGGTGCCGGAAAATTTGAATGTGGATGGAAAAGTGCCGAGAGAGGCAAAGTTTCGAGCTGATAAGGTGACTACTAGGAAGGAGCCTATGGCACCTGGTGGTGATGATAGTGATAACCCCGATGCATCTGAGGAAGGGGATGATGAGCAGGAGGAAGTAATGGCCGAGTCACCTGCCCATGAGCAGGTTGCTGAGGCTGCAGGACCATCTGGGGTTGGTCGGGTTACCCAGTTATCAGCCTTAGAGCAGGAGGTGGCAGGGTTGCGTACCTTGGTCGCTAACTTAGGTACGCGTATTGATGCGGTGGCCTCCCAGCAGGTTAAATCTGAGAAGAAAGTAATGGGCTGGCTGCGAGCTTTGGGTCGTGCATGTCATCTAGACCCGGGGACGGTCTCCGATCAAGATTGATCAATCAGGAAAGTTCCTTTACCTCACAGTTCTTTATTTTGTATGCCATGAGGACATCTCTTCTTTTTAAGTGTGGGTTGGGGGATACTTCGGTGTATGCGTATATACGTAAGTACATGATTGTTTTATATTTTTCTTTGTTTTGTGGCTTTGAGTAGCAGTCAAATTAGGTGAGTCGACTTGTCCCGACGACATATCTCATTTGGCGGGGTTCTTGAAGGTCTAAGTCGACCTTTAAAAAAACCAGAAATATGTTGGACTCTTCCTGATGAAGGATCTTCTAGACAACTTCTTGAGGGAAGTAAGTTTAAAGAAAATACCAAAAAAAATTCTGTTTTAGGTAGTGTAGTAACTCCCCCTTAGTTTTTCTTTTGGCCGCGGTTCTTTTCCAAAGGTTTTGCCTGAACCGGGTGTAGTTAATTTTTGTTTATTTTGTTTCTAGTTTTTAGTTGGTACTTATGGGCTATGAGTTGAGATAGGAAGAGAATCCCTTAGCGTTGATACACCTGAACACAGTAGACACTAGAGTGTGACGCTTAGTCTCAGTTGTTGATTCTTGTTAGAGTACCTTAAATTGTATGTTTGTAACTGACTTGAGTACTCAAACGAGAGTGTTTTGATAAGACAATCTGGAGTGAGTCATGTGCCATGTGTGTGTGAGTTGTATTGTATTCTATGCTCTGCATTTGATGCCTAGAACTTTTCATGTTTGTTTGCAAAGCGAAATAGTAGCTTTATTCAGTCTTAGAAGTGATATAGACATTTCTTTGTTAAGCCAGATATATAAAGTAGACCCACCTAAATGCGATACATCGTAGTTAACCCCGTTGATCCTATAAGCTTGTTTCTTTGGCAACCACATTACAAACCTTACCCAATTGTTTGAACGACCCATCTGTTTGAACCCCTTTACCTTCTATGAGCACTTGAATGGTTATGAAATATGCAAAAGTTAAAGTGTGGGGTGGTGGTTTGGTTTTTGAGTGGAACCAATGAAATAGAGAAAAAAGGTACAATGTTTTGAAAAAGGAAAGAATAAGCGTCACTTAAAAAGAAAGAAAAAAAAGAGAGAAAAGAAAATAAGCAAATGTAGTCCTTGATAAGTGGTGATTTGATACAATTATACCTAAAAGAGTTTGGGGTATTATAAATAAAAGTGTGGTGGAATGACTGGTCTGACATAAGTATGGTTCTGAATGCAAAAGTGATTGTATTAAAAGTGCTTAGGGAGGTTAGTCACTATATCCAAATATATCATACCCATCCCTTAGCCTACAGTACAACCAAATGAAGTCCTAATTGATCTTAGACTGAATGAGCTCGATTAGTAGAGTAGTACACTATGGGCAAGCCTATGATGCATCTTTGTGGCATATGAATGTTCTTTCTAAGAGTGAGTGAATTTTGTCTACCTGAGTTCCTAATTGTTCTTAATATTATTACTTGTGGAACTACTCTCTTGTATGATGTGAGGACATTTGATTCACGAAGGAAAGACAAGTCTTCACCTCTGTATAGAGTAATTTGAGTAAGTATGAATATTGCACATCACGTAAGAGCCGACTCTTGAGGCATATATGTTACACTACTAGACACAACTTTGGTGATATGTTCTTGGTATGATACGTTAGGGAAAAGCTTAGTGAAGGAACCTTTATAGAGTATGGTGGATTGCTCAGGGACTAGCAAAGATTTAAGTGTGGGGTGTTGATAATAGGCTAGATTCATATAGTTTGGCGACTATTTATGCCCCAACTTGACTATGCTTCACCGTGCTAGGAAGGTTAAATGACGATAAAATGACTCTAATTGTGAATTTCATGTTTTACAGGAGCAAGTCGTGCTTATGAGGACTTAGGACAGTGTTTGGAGCTAAATTAAAGCAAGGAAAGCCCCTCGGAGTTGAGTACGTGTGAAAGGAGAAAGAAAAGAAGAGAGAAATAGCTGATCCACTCTAGCGTGGGCTGAGTGCGGCCTTAGCGCGGCCACGCTAGAGCAGAAGAAACGAGACAGTATAGAACGCCATATGCGTGGCCACTAGCGCGGCCGCGCTAGTCACTAGGAGCGCAGAAATTTCAGGGGTAAACTTGGAAGTTTGGGGGTAATTTCACTTAACCTATAAGAGGTTCAGCTCGCCCAAAAAGAGGATATCAAGGTTTTTATAGTTTTGTTCAAGGCAAGAAGAGGCAAGAGGCAATGAGGATAATTTGGCAACGAGTTCTACCTTTATTCCTTTTGTTTTTATCATTCATAATGAATTTTGTTGTTGTTATTATGAACACGATTATGAGTAGCTAATTATTTAGTCTAGGGTTTTGATGGAACCTGTTGAGGGATGAACTTCTTGTTGTGTCAATATAGTTTGCCCAGTTTAATCTCTATTTGTTCAACTACGTTCTTGTTATAGTTAATTGATAGGATCCTCAATTAGTTGTGCCTATTTAATATGTATTACTCGGGAGAGAGTACATATTTAGGTAGTTGTTGAACAACACCACTCCCAAAGTATATGAGGAATCAATAACCGAGGGTTTAAAGGTGGGATTAGGGACAACGAAACCTTGGGTTCGATCTCAGTGAACTGTAATAAAAGTCAGCTAGCGTAACTCGGGAGAGTGCGTCTAGTAAATTGACATAATTACTCGGGAGAGAATTACGGTAGTAAGAGTGCTCATGATCGATAGAGACGATTAGGCAAATCTATACGAAACATAACATGAAGGAATTCCATCAATAGGGGAAATCACAACCTTAGATCCTTCTCTTATTTGTTTACAACTCAGTCATAGTTAGTTTTTAGTTTACATAATTTTATTCAGTTATAGTTAGTAAAAATATCACCAAGTGTTATTCAAAATATTTAGGAAGTTGATTATGGAGAATTCAGCGAGCCTGACAAAAGTAATTGATAGGTTAATTCTCTGTGAGATTCGGCTCTGGGCCAAATTCTCGGATTATATTTGTAACGACCACTTTGTCCTTTTCATAAGGCATAGTTGGGCGTCATAAAAAATATAAAAGGTACTTTGTGCTCTTACAATGTTATTACTTTCTAAAACAAAATAATATTTTCAATCTACAATGTGTGATAACATGAATACTATAGTGTTTCAAAAAATTCTGTTGGTAGCATTCTGGAGACTAGTGACCTCCCTAAAGTTTAAGTAGGAACATCTGATTCTGATTGATCACAATTTGAGCGGACATGTAGATAAATCATAAGTATTAGAAGTTAATTACGAAACATATAACTTTATTTGAAAAGTTATATGTTTAACTGACGCATTTTACTTATCATTTACATGAAATACTCTTGATTACACAAACTAGGCTTGACCAAAGACTAGAATGCCTTCATAACGGAGGCAAATTTCGTGTTTGCCTAATCCAAGGGAAAAGAGAGAGATTAAGGATTGACCCCTAACTCTGATTTAAAACCTTTACATCTATTTTATTATTTTTATGTGATGTTTCCTTCGTTAAACTAGTTTGTAAAAATAAATTTTATGTTTTCTTCTACTATTATTAAATACAATAAAAAGTTAATTAATATTTAAACTTTGTACTTAATTAGTGTAAAGTCAAAACAGATGCAGGGACTAGAAAAACAGGTGAATAAGAAAAGAGATAAATTACACATACAATAGTCTTTTCTTTTTCCACCTTTTTTTTTGTGGTGACGAGTGTGTGTGGGGGGGAGGGGGAAGGGAGGAGCTGGTTCGACGTTAAAGACAGAGAGTGACCGACAGTTTTGGCCCTTGGACATTGATAAGTGGGGATTTTGACTATTTATTAGCGCCTTTTAGCTTTTATTTTAGTCTAAAAGCGTTCAATTATGTTCCCGAAAACTGATGAAATGTGTGCAAGAATATTGGAAAGTGAACTCCCGAGATGAAATCCAACTCAAGAAGGAGTAATCTGAACTCAAAGACACAAAAGGTATAGAAGCTCAGCAATGTGGACCACAGAATATCATTTGCGGCCGCAGAGTATGAAGAAAAGGCCAGCAGAAAAAGTTTTAACGTGCGGCCTGCACATGAATTGTGCGTCCGCAGAAGCTAGGTCAGGAGCAAAGTTTAGAGAGTCTACATCTCAAGACCATCAAAAGTGCGGACTGCATAATTATTGTGCGGCCACAGAGAAGAGCTATTCGGCCGCAGTTACAATTGTGCGGACCGCAGAAAGAGTATAGTGCGGCCGCAGATTTCTAATTCTGTCAAGCTAAAGAAAAGTGCGGACCGCACATGGAATTGTGCGGCCGCAGAACCTCTGAAAGGTCATTTTTGTCCGAAATTTCCAGCCCTGTATAAATAGACGAATTTCACATTTTTAGGTCAACTTTTGACATCAGCAACTACAGTGGCCATTTCTCTTTATTTTTTTAGTAGTTTTTTATATTTTGGGATATTTAAACATAGATTTTGTCATTTTGATTTAGCAATATGAGTTTAATTAGCATCTATTTTTCTATTTCTCCAATTTCAAGCATGAGTAGCTAGATTCATACTAGGGTTGTGACCCAACCCTAGTGTGTAAACCTTATGGATGTTTGATTTATTGCTTGCTTATAGTTGGGTGTTTATTAGTTAGCTTTGTTCATGCTTTAATTTGTGGAATTAATGGTTGCAAACATTAGTTCGTGCATATTTGACTTAGTCTCTACTTGAGAAAAAGAGACTTAGACTAGGAAAACTTGGCTAACAAGAAATTGGGTCAATTGAGAGATTGATAATCCCAAATAAAGGGTTCAACCTAGAGATAGTAATAACTCGACTTAGCTTTTATCAACCATTTTGTGCAACATCCATTTGGACCTGAGAAAGCCAAATTGGACAAAGTCACTAGTATTGAGTGGGTAATCAAGTGTCGATAGCTATAATATACCCCAACCAACTAAACAAGCATTAAGGTTTATATCTCATTAGACAAATACCTAGGTGATGGTCATAGCCCTACGCTTTTTACAAAATTTGAAAAACAACTAAAAACAATTTCTTAGTTTCATTTCTTAATTCTGCAATCTTAGTTTAATCTAGACATAGAAACAATCCAAATTTGTGGAAGTGTAAATTGAGATAATTCAAGATCATACATTACAATATATATTCCTACGTCCTGTTCATAACTCTCCGTGGAATTCGATCCCGACTCCTTGTTTGATATCACTATTGTAATTTCATAACCTTGATTTGAGGTGTGAACTTGGACGAGATCAGACATTCACATATTTAAGAACCAAATGACACTAATACGTAACCAAAGTGGGAATGAGAGATGATAGAAAGAGGGATAAATTGCGAATAATACAACTTTGAAAAGATTAATACTATTAAAATTCCTGATCCTTACAGTAACATTATGCAGATATATTGGAAGTACACACGACATAATTAAATGTCATATATTATCTTCAAATCAAGTAACTAAAAAGGAAAATAAAGAAAAAAGATATATGCTGTTAGTTTGCTATTGGTGTGTATGTATGTATGAGAAAGTAGCAGTATTAATTTTTTAGCATCCTGAATGGAATTAGCAATAATTGGGTATCATAGGAACACAAAGTCCAACCAACTGCAGTAAATTATTAATCATATAAAATTATAGATTCGACAACGGAGGAAAAGACCGCTAAAATCTACCATCTACAATAGTAGTTTTTAGCTTTTATGCAAATTGGAATAGGATAAAAATTTGATCCGTAATCTACGATATACGGTCAAATTTCTCTATAATAACATCCTTACATAACAACACTTTATTATATAAGCCAAAGTTTTTCAGGAACTAAATTTCATGTTCTGTTTTTTCTAAAACAGCAATTTGCTATCACGTCCACAAATATTTGGAACAAACGAAGCCATTATCCAGAGGTTTGATTGTACTCGAAATCCCCTTGTTGAACGTGGCCACCTCTTTTAAGCAATTCCCCGGGAAGAAAATTAAGAAGGCAGCTTTGTTAACATTTTCAACACCTCTACTTTATACCAGAATAAGTATCTTCCCAGAAAGTGATTTTGATTCGTGCCATGGCTCTTGTTGTCTACTGGTGTAGTAAGAAAGACAGAAAAAGGAAAAAGAAGACAGGCTTGATTGGAAAATATTGCTCCGGTTGTTGCAGAGAATAAAAGGGACTAGGTAGAGGGGCCTCATCTTCCCTCAAAATTCAAACTTGTCCACTCCCAAAGAAATCCTTAAAAGCTAATCTTTGACTTTATCGACCAAATGTAATTGTTGCTTCGTTTAGGGTGTTCATATGATTCCGTTTGGATCCTTTTTTTTCTTACAAATAAATCAAACCAAGTAAGTCGATTTTTTAAATATTAGAACCAAACCAAACCAATTAAGTCGATTTTTTCTCGATTCGGTTTATGTCAGGTTTTGTCGGTTTTTCGATTATTTGTCGGTTTTTTCTTAAATATAAGACATACACTACCAAACACATATTCCGGCAACCATATTTTCAATATAACACTATCAAATCAATTGACTTTTGAGAAATCTATTATTTACTAAGATATATTGATGATAATTGAATCAAATAGTGATGAATAATTTAAGGACTCAATTAAAAATATATTTTTTTAACATGAAATGGATTCTTACACTTAACAGAAGAAAATTACCAATCAAACTAGAATGTAAAGGTAAATAACTGTACTAAAAGTGCAAACGATTAACATTCACTATAAAATTTTTGAAACTTTGTATAAAAATATACATATATATAGGTGTAACAATAAATTTGAAATAGCTACTCCTATAATCGATTTGGTTCGGGTTTTTTCGGTTATTTTGTGATTAAAACCAAAACCAAACCAAATTTGATCGATTTTTAAAATTCAAAACCAAAACCAAGCCAAACCAAAAAGTATCGATTTTTTTGGTCGATTTGGTTTGGTTTTCGGTTTGGTTAGGTTTTTTTTGGTTTCACGCCCTGATAAATCAATCCTTATGCCTCAATTCCAAATTAGTTGTATCAACTTTATGATTCATCTATATCTATTCATTCAAATGATTCGTCGTAATTAGATTATTTTTACATTGTCAATCAACCTACTGTATCCACGACAAATTTAACTTGATAAGCCAAGAGAAATTCTCTGTAGCCAGGCATCCGACCAAGCATAAATATATGAGCTAGCTCACACTCAACTCATTAAGGTTCTTTAGAATTTCGCTTTTGGAACCAAACAAAAACATGATGAAGAACACCAACATAAAGCCCCTGAGGAGATCAGGGACATCTCTAGTAGCAATGAAAAGATTCAATAATACCTCTTCGTTCTCGTTGACACAAGCGCCATTCTCAGCTGCCTCTGCTCATTCCTCGGCTGCAAACACCAAGGGTGGTAACCAGCTATCTCCCACTCCAACCTACATAGAGTTCCCAACATCGCCCCAGCCACCTGATGATCACGACGGGGTTCATGCTAATCACAATGGAACCATTGTTCATCATACTCACTCAAAGCACCCACTTGCTGAGATTACTCTCTCTGAACTATTTACTTGCTCCGGTTGCAAGGAGTTTGGCGCTGGCCGTAGGTATGCATGCCAAGATTGTGATTTTCAGCTTCATCACTTTTGTGCCTTATCTCCACCCTCTCTTAAGGCTCATCCTTTCCATGGCCAACACCAACTCGTCTTCCATGCTAAACCTAAACAAGGTACACATGCTTCCTAACAAAGTGGTACATTATTTGTTAAGATACATGCTTCTACAAGCTTAAATGCGTTATATATTCTTTGGTATACTTTTCTCATCCCCAGAATTCCATATCTTCTTTTCCTAAACAAATCAGTTAAAGCTGGAATAACGTGGCCAAGGTGTGATGTCTGCGGCAAATCCACCAAAGGGTTCACATTTAGATGCAGAGTCAACTCCTGCAATTTCCAAATGCATCCCTGTTGTGCCATGCTTTCCACCGAGGTTAAGCTTCCCATTCACCCACACTCACTTAAAGTCTTACCACCAGGAAATGCTTTATCAGGTGGAGCTGGAGGCGGTAATGATCAATCAGGAATGGTCTGTGGTGCGTGCAAGAAGAAAAGATCATCAGGTCGAGTGTACAGCTGCACAGTCTGTGACTACCATCTTCATGCAATGTGTGCTAAATCCATGATCAACGGCCTCCAAGAATATGGAATCAAGCCTCCTGAAAAGCCCAATGTGCTTGGGACTGCTGCTCGTCTTGCTTCTCAAGTTGTTATTGAATTTATTGGAGGTCTTATTGAAGGATTAGGAGAAGGGGTCGGAGAAGCTCTCGTTCAGAACATCGGGAGAGGAAGGAGAAGCACTAGCAGAAGAAGGATTGCATGAAGGATGCATAGGGAGCCCCCTTATCTCCCAACTAATATTTCCAAACCCCTTCCCCCTTTTTCCCTTTCCCATTTTCTTTCACTCTCAAGAAAGTGGGAAAATGCAAATTAAAAATTCCTTAATATTCTTCTTAAAGGACTTGAAAAAAAAAAATTGTTATGATAAATATCATGGATGTCTATTCTTCCTCCATGATCTTTATGTCAAATGCTTAATGACATATTTTCTATGTTTAATGACATATTCCATGACATATTTTCTTTACTTTTCATGTCTATATAAAGGCCTTGTAATAGATAGGAAAATACACATCTCTTCCTTCTCTCTATCTCTATTTCTTGTTCATGTTTTACTAAATTGCTTTTATTTCATAACACGTTATGAGCACGAGTCTCTAATATTTCATTTATATCATCCTACGACATTTCATATGCCATGTTGATAGTTTGCTTATATTGTCTATTTTAGTCACATTATGTTTTTCAGTAATGTTTTGGTCTTCTTCAACTTCAAAGTAAGCCACAAAATTAGGCATAAAAGTTGAAGTGTTGCAGCAAAATTTCGTATGGTCTTTTCATATCTCGCCATGAAAATGAAAAGGAGTTATATATTAGTTTGGTGCAGATGAAACAAGGTAGGATCATCAGATGCTAATATTTGGTCCGTTAAATAGCCTTTTAGTGGTTCTATAAATTATAACATAATTACTACA
Organism: Nicotiana sylvestris; assembly: GCF_000393655.2. Taxonomy (NCBI): domain Eukaryota; kingdom Viridiplantae; phylum Streptophyta; class Magnoliopsida; order Solanales; family Solanaceae; genus Nicotiana; species Nicotiana sylvestris. Next base: position 181,482,150 of record NC_091060.1, on the reverse strand, counting down.
AAAGTTAGACATGTATATTAGGCAGATAATAATTACTATATCCTAGAGTTCCAATGAAACTAAATTTCAAACATGTTAGAGCTAAATATTTTTAATCTGGAAAAGGTGATTTTCTTACTCATAATAGTTATGTCACATGATCATGTTGGAGGAATGGCCATATTACTTCAAGGATTTTAATATGTTAGTAATACTATGTTGAGATTTTATTCCGATTTTGTTTGGCTTCGTGATGTGATTCTATTGCTTCTTTGAGAAAGAAAAATTTTGCGAGTGAAAAACTGTATATTTAGTTTTCTATTTTGGCAAAGGCAATGTATTTCGTTAATCTTCTGCTTTAGGTATAGGAAAAATAATGTCAATTATATTATGATCCATACTAATTTAATTAGATGCAATATATTTTTTTATATTGATAGTTGGCAAAGTGATATCATTATGTTTTACTAGTCTATTTTGACATCTTCTGTATAAAAACAGAATATGCTAGCAATAGTTATTACTCATGATTATTTGCTTCCTGAAGTTGTATATTTAGTTATGTGTTTCAATTCTTGTGTATATTTTATGTAATCATCATGCATTAGTTTGCGGTAACACATCATATAGTAATAACTCTACATGGTGACTTTCTGTTTTGAAATGTTTATATGTAAGATACTAGTACACGAGTTTGTACTCCGTCATATTTTTGTTGATAATAGTTCTTACCATTTCTATTTACTTATTTGTGGCTACATAAAATTATGTTCCATTCCTAAAAGTGAAAGAGATAATTTGTGATAAATATTATATGAGGGTAGGACGATGGGCTCAAGTCCCAACGCACCATAAGGATAAGATATCGGGTTTAAGTCCTGATGCTCCATGATGATAAGAGTTGGGTTTAAGTCCCAATTCATTACGGCCTAACATGCCTTTATATGGGTAAGATATTGGGTTTGAGTTCCACTGTACCATATTGATGATCTATAATGACTAAAGAAAAATAATATATTTTTCATGAAAGGTCATAAATATTTTCCCACTTGATTTGCTTCATTCTTGAAGTGAATATGGTAGTTGGCATAATAAGTCTAAATAGAGACAAGTGGTTGACGAATGAACATTGTTGTGACAAATGAAAAATAATAATAGTCATCATTATGGTAATTATAAAAAAGGAGAACAATAATGATTCTCAAAATATATCCTCGAAAAAGTGAGGGTAATGTTTACCATCAAATTGGTATGGAAAAATAATAAAACACATCGCTATGATTATACTCCATTCTTGGAAGAGTTTGACCATGATAATTATGATATGATTTTCTCCATAAAGGAGACACCATATGGATGGTGTGATAAAAATCTTGTAGTACAAAATTAATTAAGAACTTCGGAAGAGCTAATTTGTTACTACTCGGATGAAATTATTCATGATATTGATATTGTAGTAAGTCTCAAAAGAAATTTTGAGTTCAAATATATTAGCCAAAATAGTTGGCATATTGAGACTATAAATGAAATGAAGATTGAATATCTTTTATATTACTATAATCATACCGGGTAAATATGAAAGGTTACCTGATTTATCTTCTATTTGTACTACACAAGTATAAGCATGGTGATAGAATCACAAGCCACAAGTAAACTAGAGGTTTACTGATATAAATATTAGTTGGCATCACCGGTTGGCCATCCCGGTTCAATTATGATGCGAAAAATTAATTGAGAATTACATTGGCATATATTGAATAATAAAAGATTCTTCAAGAATTATCTTGTGTTGCTTATTCTCATGATATACCAGTTAAAGGTTGGGATTGAATCCCTTGATTTCTGGAACGAATAAAAGGTGATAAATATATGGGCCCAGTTACCTGCCATGTGGATCGTTTACTATTATATAATTTTAATAGATGCATCTATTCTATGGTCACATGTGCATTTGTTATCAACTTGGAGTTTGACTTTTGCAAGATTGCATGCTCAAATTATTAGAGCACAATTCCAAATTATAAATTATGATAATTTATCTTGATAATACTGGTTTAAATCCAAGTTGGTTTAGCAGAAATTGTATGCCTCCAATTATAGCTAAATCATTGGTTATGAGAACAAAACTCCCAAAAATGAAATTTGGTACGAGATGTATTATTTAATATACAGCAGCACTTGTACGCATCTAGCCAAGTTATTAAAATTTCTCCCTATCACAATCGGTTCAGGGTCAGGAACCAAATAATTTCTATATAGAAATATGGATGTGCTATATGATTTAATTATGCCACCACAATGCACAGAGATGGGTTCACAAAGAAGGTTGGAAAATGTGTTGGTGATCCCAACATTAGGGAGAGAAAATGGACAGCTGAGCAAGTGATACGTGAAATGAATTATTATGAATATATATAAATTCTCGTATAAGAAAATATGAACTTGAAGTTCAACTGATAATTAATTTACAAATTATTGCCAAACATATTTGCTGACCCAAAGCTAAATGTCATATTTCAGCTGCTAATGCTCAAAATAGAATAAAGTCCATGAAGGACAGAGTCTATGGCACGCATAAAGCGTAACAGACCAATCGGTTCCAAAGATAAAACTTCTTGAAGAAGGAGATGGGCAAATGTTCAAGATGGTCATAATCAGGAGGCAAGTGCTCTAGAAGAGCACCACGACATAACACTTCGTAAGACCTCATGTGAGAGGCTCAGGTATCTGAAATAATGAGATAAAGAGATCCCAATAAGTTATGTCTTTATTGTGTAATAATTGAACCGATATAAAATGATCGTCGACGATATTGGTAACATAATGTAACGCTCAATATTATTAATATTGACGAGGATCTTGAGCTCAAATCTGTCATGAAATTTGGACAGATAAATGATTGGCCAAATGAAAAATACGCAATAAAAATTGACTTCACTTGAAAAATATGAAGTTGGGCAGATAGTCCCAACACCTGAAAGTATAAAGCCAATGAAGGTATAAATGTGTTCTTGTGCAAAAAAGTTCAAGTCGATAGACGTAAAGACGACTTGTGATACAAGAAAATTAGTAAATATCCTCACATTGATTATATGGAGACATGTTCTCTTATGGTGGATATAATCATTTTAGGTTTTAATCTGGCAATACATGAAAACTTGATATGCGTATAATGGAAATCATTGAAGGATTAAAATTATTCTGAAGCATATTAATATTTCCAAGAAATTTATTAAATAAAGCTTCAAAAATTCTTATACGGATTGAAACAATCAGGGCACATGTGGTATAATCGCCTGTGTGAGTACCTATTGAAAGAAAGGTACAAGAATGATTCAATTTGTCCTTGTATCTTTATAAAAAGATCTGGATTTGAATTTGTTATAATATATGTGTATGTTGATGATTCAAATATCATTACAACTCCCAGGCAACTTCCCAAAGCAATAGACTGTTTAAAGAAAGAATTTGAAATGAAAGATCTTGGAAAGACAAAATTTTGTCTTGGTCTACAAATTGAGTATATGAAAGATGAAATTTTTATCAATCAATCAGCATACACTGAAAAGATTTTAAAGTGATTTTATATGGATAAAACACATCTATTTAGTACCTCTGATGGTTGTGAGATCACTCGATATAAATAAAGATCCATTCCGACCTCATAAAAATAATGAAGAACTTGTTGGTCCTGAAGTACCATATCTCAGGGCAATTGATGCACTAATGTATCTTGCTAACACTACAAGGCGTGACATAATATTTTCAGTTAATGTCTAAGCAAGATATAGCTCTGCTCCTATAAGGAGACATTGGAGTGAAATCAAACACAAATTGTGTTATCTAAAAGGGACTACCAATGTGGTCTTATTTTATGACAATCATTGCAATCCCGATCTTGTTGGTTATGCCGATGTAGAGTATTTATCTGAGGCACACAAGGCTTAATCTCAAACATGCTATGTGTTTACATGTGGAGGCACTGTCATATCTTGACGATCGACTAAGCAATCAATTGTGGCTACTTCTTCTAATCATGTTGAGATAATTGCTATTCATGAAGCAAGTCGAGAATGTATTTGGTTGAGGTCTATAATATATCTTATCCGAGACAAATATGGTTTGAAGTGTGACAAACTACCCATAATTTTGTATGAAGACAATGCAGCATGCATAGCCCAATTGAAGGGATGATTCATAAAAGGAGATAAGACAAAGCACATTTCACCAAAGTTATTTTTCACACACGATCTTCAAAAGAGTGGTGATATCAATGTGCAACAGATTCGTTCAAGTGATAATATGGTTGATTTGTTCACCAAATCTCTACTGACGTCAACCTTCAAGAAACTGGTGTACAAGATTGGGATGCGTAGGCTGAAGGATGTGAACTAATGCTCTCATCAAGGGGAGTTAATATGCGGTGTACTCTTTTCCCCTTACAAGATTTTGTCCCACCGGATTTTCCTGGCAAGGTTTTTAACGAGGCAACCAAAAGGCGTATTTCTAAATATTTGTACTTTTTTTCCTTCATTAGGATTTTTTTCCCATATGGTTTTTTCCTAATAGGGTTTTAACGAGGCGCATTATTTATGGGCATCCAAGGGGGAGTGTTATGATAAATATCATATTATGGTGGATGTCTACTCTCCCTCCATGATCTTCATGTCAAATGCTTAATGACATATTTTCTATGTTCAATGACATATTCCATGACATATTTTCTTCACTTTTCATGCCTATATAAAGGCCTTGTAATAGATAAAAAAATACACACAATTGAAGAAGAAAATCTCTTCCTTCCCTCTATCTCTATTTCTTGTTCATGTTTTATTAAATTGCTTTTATTTCTTGTTCATGTTTTATTAAATTGCTTTTATTTTTTGTTCATGTTTTACTAAATTGCTTTTATTTCATAACATAATTCATTAAGTTGTTTAGTAAGTTAACTTATTGAAACTTTCAAGTGATAGAATGAGCAAATTTCTACATATTACAAAATGGATGCGTGCCACACATGTAAAAGAAGTATATTTTCTTCCATATCATTTACATCACATCATAAACAGAAGCTATATGGTTAACTCCAGGAGAGTCTTTTCTACACCCCATTACAAACAAGATCATATAAGGTTAATTGCGTTGGATACGGACAACCACGAATACTCGTCTGGTGCAAAATGTTTTTACTTTTCAATGTACGATGTTATTTTTAGAAGATAGTTTAGATAAACTAGAGAGCTCATGTATTACAGTGTTACAATACAAATAAAGACAAAACAAATATAGCTGGGAGGGTATAGGATTAATCCCCACTGTCAACTTGGGTAAGTGAACTCTAAAATATCTACAGAGACTTTAGAAGAGAGAGTAAGTTATTGTGAAATGGATCTGAAATATGCTCCAGGAGGTTTTGCACAGGGCCTTTACCTGTAAGAGCCGCTTGGACATAAAAGCCTAACCAGGCAACCATAGCAAGGCGGCCATTTTTTATTTCTTTCACCTTTAGCTCTTCAAAAGCCATTGGATCTTCAGAGAGATTCAGTGGATCAAAAAGAACACCTCCAGGATAATTGATATCACCAGGCAGGTAAATCCCTAGGGGTTCCAAAGCCTCAATCCCACAATATCTTGCATATTCTGGTCCAACCTATGCATGCAAAAGTATGAAAAGAACAGGCAATTACAAGGCAAGAAAAAAGTCAAGTCACATGTGAAAAAAGCCACTTCTCAAGTCCAGTTCCTACAGATAGTGGTTTCTTCTGAGTAGAAATTTCCAAACTATCAACTATAAAAATTTATTGTCCTTTAAATTCTTCCCTGGGCGTGGGATTATCTCCATGAAAATTGTTTCAACATGTTCACCAGCTATGGCAAACATGTAAGTATCCAATATGTCATCAGGCACTAGTAGTCTAGGATTTTAAGGGAAATAAGTAGCAAATTGTTCCTTGATTGCAAAAACAGAGACATATTCAATTGGAACTTAAGATCAATATTTCTCCTTTATGTCAACGCAGCATTAAAAGTTTTCAACAGAATCTTCACTCTCTCAACCAGCTGCATTGGTTGAGACTGGCGCAATTAAATTATCATGACAAATATGGCAGAAGAAAGCAGCGATTCATCAATCATTTTAACCAATCAAGTATCAGTTGTATGAATGAAATTTGAACATAAAGCTACATTGTACTTCCCTTTCTAGAAAGAGCTTGATCTATAGGGTTGATATCTTAATCTTGGAGAATAGTAACATGAGCCAAAAGCTCAGATTACCTTCGGCTCACAGATTCACTGTACTCTCAATCATCTCCTTGACAGCAAAATGCCTACCTTTTAACACATTGAGTGCAATGCAAAACAGACTGCACCTTTGACATGAAGAATTAAGATAACCAGAAAACCTTTTTTTCCACTCAAACTTTCATCCACAAAGCTGGGTCTAGCAATGTGAAGCAGGATCTTCGAGGTAATCTGAAACACTATAGTTCAAAACAAATATTGACCAATGGCCTAAAGAAGGATAAAAGGAGCCAAGAGATTACATCAAAGTTTAAAAAATGAACCTAGGCAACGGGCAACCAGAAAATAGATATTGAAAAGAAAATAAGTCTCCACCGATACCCCTTGCCAGATAAGAGTCTATAAACCTCAACTATCAGAGATATAGAAAGGTTCAACCACCAGAAACCGCCAATTATTGCATTGAGGCCGATCTCTATCATTCTTCCTCACTTAGGGTTTGATAAAATCTTGTGTCGTATATGCCTTGGTAGATAAAATGGCACAAAGTTTCACGTGGATAAAGACTTCGGATGGAGTTGTGCACACAATTAACTACTCTTTGTGTCCCATATCCAACATCAACAAAAAAACCCAGTGAAATCCCACAAGGGGGTCTGGGATTGTCCCATTTCCAAGTATCCTGCTTTTACTAGACTGGGCACTTGAGGTCAGAAGTAATTACTCTGTATAACTTGAAGTAGACCTTAAAAAAGTTGATTTCGAACTAACCCTTAGAAGAGTTTAACTGATTTAGTTTAAAAGCAAATCCCATATTACTTTTTAAATAAATAAGTTGTTGCAAAAGCATTGTAGGGAGTCCATCTCGAGAAGAGGAAATGTTTTTGGAACAATCGAAACAGAAATTAGGAAAATTACCTTAGACTAGAGTATTATGCGTATTAAAAGGTTTTCATGAATCAACAGAATTATCTAAACCGAACTTCTACTCCTGGCAGCCAGTTGCCGACTTGCAGTGCAGTAAATTGAGCACGCCACTGATAAGCATTAGGCATCAAAATTGTTACTAGAAAGATACACACAGAGCAAGTATTTATACTCACCATCAAAAGGGCTTGGCAAATGGCTATGACAATGACTCCTTGACTTCCAGCTAAATGGAGTCCAGGGATCCCTAGGTAGTCAAGTGTATCTCCCTGGAAAAAGATGGGGAGCAGCAAATAAGAGAAGCACACGCCATAAGTTCTGGATACTGAATTCATCAGGTAATTAGGGGTTCAATAATCCAACGGATATTTGATAAAATAGCGAGCAATCACCAGAATCAGGTCCCAGTCCCACGGATATATCTCAGTATAAAACAATGACATGCACAAATTAGATTAACAAAAGTTTGTCCATTCTTAAGGCACAAAACAGATACATCAACGTTTGCCAAATGCCAACTTATATGAAGGTGGATGATACATATTAATTATTGCAATGAGTACTTGCATGTTAACCACTAAATTCCTAGAACTTGAACAGAATTATAAAGTGAAATTTTCTATACTTGCTAGAACAAAACTCCAGTGAGATCTCTTTAAATTATGTTACTCATAACCCAGAACAAGGAAGCGTTGAATAATAATTTTGCCAAGAATAGCAATCTCCAGTGAACCTTTGGCTCATCATAAAACAAAACCATTCCATACAAATAGTTGGGAAGACATTAAGATGCTTTTGGAATATGTTACTCTAGTTGTTATCTTACGTGTTGCATGATTATATCATTGTCTAGTCATCTGATTCTCACCTACTTGCACATTAGACATGAGATGTTTGGGACGACATACAAAGGTCCTTTAACTGGAGAGGGAGTTTGGTCCTAGTATGTCACACCTAATACAAGTCTAGACACAACCACAATCTAATTCTTTGTTATAGTATTTTTACAATGGAAAATCCCAGTATAGTTTTGCTACTTCTGTGATATATATAAACTGTAGATTCAATAGGTTAACTTTTAAGGAACTTAGTGCCTTCAGTTATCATTTTCCTTTTTTCTGGTACTCCTCTTCTCCTTCCTTCAGACTCTTCTCCTCACCTATTCTCCTGTTTTCCCATTTCCCTAGCTGCTAATGAAATTCTTCATCCTCTCAGCAGAAGAAAGATGGTTTATCCTTTCAGCAGTCAAAATAAAAAGTGCATGATAAGTAGCGAGAAGTGTACCCAAACTTGTAAAGAGAAATTTGGCTTGGACCATTTGAGTACATCAAAACTAAAGGAAACTTTAGACTATTTGGAGAAAAAGACAAGTAAAGAGTCTAACAACTGTTTCATCGCTAAACATTGTGTAAAATATGTTACAACTACCAGAATTATACTTTGCATCACACTTTAGCAAATTGTTTGTAGGAGAAAGGGTGATCATTTGGTCCTTAATTTAGCAGGCCAAAGCTTAATCATGGGGGTATCGGGACTCTTAATAATAGCTAATGATAGCATCACCTGTTAACCTAGGGAAGTCTAGCAACAGCAGATACATAAAAGATACCAACCTTAAGCTTTGAATATCCCACACGCCACCAAACAGGTTCCACAAACTGAAAGAGTCCTGTCAGGTTTAACAGTTCTGGAATCAAAGCACCAAGAGCAGCCAGCATAGCCCACCGGGCGTGTAATAATTCGTAACTGTGAAGCAACCATGACAACTGAAATAAGTTCCAAGAGCAATTTAACAGAGCTTTTCCATGGTTACTGAACAAGAATAGTTTGTGTGAGTGTGTGTTTATTGATATTTCGAGAATGCCAAAAGGTTATAAATCGAGAACTCTGCTAAACACCCATGCTGGAAAATATTCAATCTCTCATCTCAAACATGTATGGAAGTAGACAACTTTCATGTCTATGCATGGCCCTAAATCCTTATCACATACAAATTTTGCAACTCTTTTGCCCCTTCCCCACAAATAACAATCTCTAACATGTTTTGGCTACAATTTTTTCTCAAGAAACATGTCTACTTTATTTCGACTAAAAGAGGGTAGGAAATTGTACCAATCACCTAATCGCTAACTATCATGGATATTTCTTAATAGCTTATTGAAAGCACTGGCAATGTTCATTTCTTTAATGGGAAGCTAAGAGTAAAAGGTGAAAATTCAACTTATGAAATATGCTACTGCTCTTGTTGATAAAAATACTGTATCATCAGTATCTACTCGAAACAAAAGCAATTCCGAACCAACTAATAGAAGCAAAAGGCTAATTCTATACTTAAAGTACTTCTGGAGGGCCACGGGATCTTTGCTCAACCCCCAGATGTCAAATGCATAGTCCCCCGGTAGCTCCCCGGTAAGATAAGCAGGGTAGTCATAAGAAATTGGACCAAGCCAGCGGGGGCGATCTTCTCCATACCAGATACTGCAAAGTAGAGATAATAGATTTACAGGTTAGTGAATTCCTTGCAGTTGTAAAAACAAAGTGGATATGTATCTAATGTAGGCAGACAAAAAATTCTAAGTATGGGCAGAGAGATTTATACAGTATAATCTAACAAAAGTTTGGTTATCATAGTCTTGAAAAGTACACGGCTGAACGCAGTGAATGTACTACTGTCACATTTAAGAAAGTCTGCATCTTCCTTTTCATGGTTTTCTCCACCATATTGTACTATGCTTTTAATACAGTTGATAATTCACCTCCAGCAGGAAATGACTCGTGGCAAAATAAATACATACAGTAAAATGGAAGAGAGTAGAAAACAAAGGGGCATGGCTTACCACGACATAGGGATAGGATGATTACCTATCGTTTCTCGCCATTTGTGCAAGTGCCCTGAACTTTGCGGAATTCTCTACGGCTACCTTCTTTTTCTCTTCCAAGCGTTTACGGAGGGTTTCGCCGAAGGTACTGTTGGCGATAGCTTTGACGGCAGTGAATGGAATCGCTGAGAATACCAAAACGCCGGCGAGCTTCAATTCAACAAAACGGGTTAGCTGCCTATTTGCAAGCAGAAGAAGCAAAAAACAACAAAACACACAGACCTCTTGCCATGAAGCTTTGTGGCGCGAAAAGGGATTGAGTATACTTCGACTGGGAGAAAACTTTGGGAGGGTTATGAAAGTGGAGGATGAAGGATGGGGAAGCTGGAGCAGAGTCATGGCTTCTACCCTTTGCTCTTCATCCCTTCAGATTCATTACGTTTACTTTTGTGTGCGATCCTGACGTGGTTCCCTCCGTACCTCAAAACGCAAAAGAAGATCGGTCGCAATAACAGAATGTGATATATAAGTCCTAATATCATGCAATGCGATTTAAAATAGCCTGTTTGGCCAGCCGGATAAATGAGCTTATTTTGAGAAGTATTTTTTTTTAAAGTTATTTACCCTAAAATCCAGATAATAATTAAACTTATAATGTGATTTTAAGGATACGTGATTTCACCTAGTATTAATTAACAAATGTAAAGAGTAATAATAGAAATTAAGATTAATATGAGGCGAACCAGTGTTTGAACAGAGCTTAGCCTCCGAGCTCGAATACCCTCGAGCTAGTTGTGCAAGTACAGTTAAATGCAATAAACTGATAAATAAAGGAATATAAATTAAAGAGAGAATATTGTATTGCTTTGATCTGCCCGAATGTAAGGTGTTTACAAGATGATTAGGATCCCCTTTATATAGTAGAAGAATCCTATTTATGGTACAATTCTAATTCCGGAAGTAAATCTCATGATTAGCAAGATAACCGGCCCCTGATTTGATTTGTTCCGAGATTTACGCCATGATCTCCGGCTGGTAACGGATATCTTGTTTTTTCGTTATCGCGCTTTGCTCGAAATCTGTCATATTTGGTCTCGATCGTTGTTGGCCTCGATCTCGACAGGCACCTCGATCCTTGGACTCGATACCTCGTCTTCGTGTTCTGGTTTGATCCATTACGAGGCTAACCCTCAATGCAGTCCCCTGGTCTCGATCAAATAGCATAATTGGGTAGGCCCAGTTTTAACCGTATACAGATAGTCCCCTCGTTTCATAGAATGTAATGAGAAGAAACGAATTGAGCCTTTGATTTTGTACCTCGATCTATCATGACGTCATCCTCGTGACGTAAGCGATGGAAGCGACCGAAACATCCCATCAGAACAGTTTCCAAAATCATTAATGAGTGTGATCACGCCCAACTATGCCTTATAAAAAGGACTAAGCGGTCGTTGCAAATATAATCCGGTTTACAAGTTCGAAGCCGAATCCCACAAATAACTAAGACTTAACTACAACTGTTAAATATTGCTAAGAAGACAAGTTCGAATAATTCCTAAGTTATAAATATTAAGATTCTTATATCTAATTAAGTAACTAATTAAATTAGTAGATTAACAACTAAAGATACTACGGGTTAGAGATAAGATTAAGGAGGTCTAGAGTTATGGTTTCCCCAATTGTCGAAATCCTTCCCGCTAAGTCTTCTATAATTTCGCCTAAGTATTCTCTACCGATCATGAGCGCTTTGCGTGTTGTAATTCTCTCCCGAGTAATTACTACAATTTACTAGACATACTCTCCCGAGTTACGCTAGCTGGATTTAATTATAGCTCACTTAGATCGCACCCAAGGTTTAGTTATCCCTAATCCCACCTTTAAACCCTTGATTATTGATTCCTCACATACGTCGGGAGTGATGTTGTTCAACAACTACCTAAATATGCACTTTCTCCCGAGTAATACATACTAAATAGGCACAACTAATTGAGAGCTCTTTAACCAACCACAATATAAACATAGTTGAACAAATAAAGAAAAGCTACGGCTCAATTATATAAAAACATAACAAGAATTTATCCTACAAAAGGTTCTATCAAAACTCTAGATAGCAAATTAGCTATTCATAATAGTATGTAAAACTACAATACTAAAAGTCATAACCAATAATGAAAAATAGGAAGAGGAAGGAAAAACTCGTAGAAGAATTATTCGCTTTGCTCCTATTGTGTCTCTGCCTCCTTAGGTCGAATCTGTGTCAAAAATTGGTCTCCCCCCTCAAAATACCGTTTTTCCATGTATATATACCAAGTAGGGTTAGGCCCAAACAATTATACCTTCTCCAATGTGAAAAAGGACACTTTTCTCGGGTTTGACTAGCGCGACCACGCTAGTGGCCGCGCATATTGCCCAGTATTTTGCCTGACGAGCGCGGCCATGCTGTTGACATGCACTTTTCACCATGTTCCGTTTGGAATTTGGAAAAACATAAAACGTGAAAGTTGTAGCCCTTTGAGTTACTTTCCAACCATTTATTGTGGAGCTCAAATGGAGTTCTGAGCAAAACATTATGTTCATTTTACTAGACAGTTCACAATATGCCTACTCGAGTCTTCGTTTGTTCTTAACTATCAAAGTTGACCCCTGACACGATCCCGACTTAATTCCTTGGACTTTTACTTAAACTTCAAAGCTCCAAATCACTTGAATTCATTCTATAACATCTATATAGTTCGGAATCACTCCTCTAAGGCATAAAACACACAGTTAGCGCAAGACACTAGCGATTAAAGCTCAAACTCAATTAAAGTGCAGTAAATTAGAGTGTAATAAGCGACTAAAATACGTAATTATAGCCTATCATCAACACCACACACTTAAATCATTGCTTGTCCTCGAGCAATCAAACTACACTTTTTATAGACACGACCCTTTTAAACAATTCTCCTAACTCATCACACTAAGAGTATTTAAAATAGACTAAGCACAAAAGCGTAACATCTTCACCTTAAGATTTGACTCACAATTACCACGCATTATTCACAACTTACCCACTTACTCTAACATAGAGGTCACTGACATTACCTTTCCTTCATGAATCAAGTGCCCTCACACAACTAAAGAGAGTAGTTCCACACAATAAAATTTAAGAACACTTAGGAGCTCAAGATAGAAAGAATTCACTCACTCTCAGAAATAACATTCATATGCCACAAAAGATGCACCATAAACTTGCCCGTAGTGTACTACTCCACTAATCGAGCTCATTCAATCTAGGATCAATTAGAGCTTTATTTGGTTGTAATGTAGGCTACGGGACGGGGAGGATACATTTAGATATAAGAGTGACTACACCTCCCTACGCACTTTAATACATATACTTTAACATTCAAACCCAATACTTATGTCAAACCAAACTCCACCTTCACATCAATGTATATTACCCCATACTTCTTTAAGCACAATTACAGCAAGAGTCACCACTTATTAAAGAAATACTTTTTTTTCACAGCAATACAACTATATTTTTTTTCAGTTCAAGTGGCTCTTACTTGTTCAAAACAGTGCACCTTTCTCCTGATTTCATTAGTTCCACTCAAAAGCCAAACCAACCACCCCACACTTTAACTTTTACATAAATCATCACAATTCAATTGCTCATGAGAGGTTAGAAAGTTCAAATAGATGGTTAATTCAAACAAATGAGTAAGGCTTGTAATGTGGTTGCCAAAGAAACAAGATTACAAGCTCAAAGGGATTAACTATGATACATAACAATTAGGTGGGTAAAATATACATATCTGGCTCAACAAGGAAATGTCTATATCACTTCTAAGACTGAACAACACTACTATTTCGCTTTGCAAACACACAGGGCAAGTTCTAGGCATCAAATGCAATGCACTAAATAATGCAAAACTTTACACACACATGGCACATAACTCACTCAGTATTGGATTCATAGACACTCTAGTCAAAGCAGTTAGGCAAAGTTAAGATAATACAATTTAAGGTACTTCTACATGAGTCAAAAACTAAGCCTAAGCGTCACAACCAAAGTACTCAGTATTCTCAAGGCATAACCAAGTCAAGAGATATTGCTTCAATTCAAAGCACAACACAATGACTCCTACTCCCAAAAAAAAACTAACTACACCCGGTTCAAATAAAAATCCTTGGAAAAGAACCGCAGCACAAAGAAAAACCAAAGGAGAATTGCTACACTACCTAACAAAAAAAATCTTTTTGTTTTTTTATCTTTAGACTTAAATCCCTCAAGAAAATTATCTAATAGATCCATCGTCGGAAAAAGTCCAATCTTTTCTATTTAAATTTTTTTTTAATTAAACTAACATAACTAAAATAGCATAGAAAATCACTCAGACAATCTCCTTACCCCACACTTAAAATTTTGTATTGTCCCCAATGCACACCCATACATACAAGAAGGAAAACGAATCTCCCTGGTAGGCCAAAGGCCGAAGTACTAGCAACTCATGGCGTACCCAGACTTCTCTCAGGCTTAGTCCTTCGTGCGGGTACCTCGCACTTAGTTCCAACCATCTGGTTTGTTGTTGCATTCTTCCAATAGCTTTGTTTTCATGCTCCTAGAAAAATCAAAAATCGACACTACAAAAATAATACAATTAAAAAAATAAATAAAAAAATAAAAGAAAGCAGTAAAGCTGGGTTGCCTCCCAACAAGTGCTTGATTTAACTTCGCGGCACGTCGCGAAACACTTTTTGCCTCCATTTTGAACTTATGAATTGGACCCCAAGTTTTGCTTCAAGCTTATGATTATGCTCTTGGGGCGGTACAAATTCTTGCGAGCCAAAAATTAGATACAGTCTTATGCACTTTTTGGCTCTCGACCGAGGAGTGTCACCTTGCCTAGACGGCCTTGATAATTTCAAAATATAAGGCCCATCTACCTCTTCCTTGGACCCCTTTTTATGCTCGTAAAGATCCATTCCCATTTCACCGTCCGAACATAATGTAGAGAAGTGTTTGGAATGAGGTCCAACACGCTCCAATATATGAACTCCAAGATTTTCGACCTCCTCAACACCCAAAACACTAGAGTCAACTAATTTGTATCTTCAACGTCCCTGGTTGACTCTAGTATTACTTTTTCAACATCAGCATCCTCAAATTCTAGATGGTTAGAGTGTTGGGGTTCTACTTTGGACCCCTCCATTGGCACCTCAATTTCCGTCTCTAATGTAAACTGTTCCTGGCTACTATCCATAATATTGACATATTGAGCATTAAAAGCTTCAACTAGTTGACTCACTTGAGCCTCTAAGTTGCGAATAGTTTCATCTTGCCTTTCTATCTGCAGCTGTATTTTACTTTGTTGTTCTATAAGGCACTTTAACATATTTTCGATCTTCTCTAGGTCAGCTTCCCTAGGTTCTTTGTTCCTGTTATCCTCACAAGAAAACGTAGAATCATCATAATAAGGGGTTGGGGGAAGATAAGAAATATAAGCACAACCATAAAAGTGACCATCTTGACCACCAAACATATCACACACACTCCACATATAAAATTTAGTTGGTGCACATAAGTCGCCCTCGGAAATATTTTGATAATTTTGCCTAGGGTGATTTTCATCACAATATGCATAAGGAGGATTAAAAGTAGAATTACCAACATTAAAACTTTCGTAATTCCATGATGCCATGTTTTTTTTAACAACAAATAAAACAAAAAAAAAACAAATACAAAAAATAAAAATAAAAGTTCAAACTTGAAACCTAGCAATATGCACACCTACAACTACACCATTAGTTCCCCGGCAACGGCGCCAAAATTTGATCACGCCCAACTATGCCTTATAAAAAGGACTAAGCGGTCGTTGCAAATATAATTCGGTTTACAAGTCCGGAGTCGAATCCCACAGAGAACTAAGGCTTAGCTACAACTGTTCAATATTGCTAAGAAGACAAGTTCGAACAATTCCTAAGTTATAAATATTAAGATTCTTATATCTAATTAAGTAACTAATTAAATTAGTAGATTAACAACTAAAGATACTACGGGTTAGAGACAAGATTAAGGAGGTCTAGAGTTATGATTTCCCCAATTTTCGGAATCCTTCCTGCTATGTCTTCTATAATTTTGCCTAAGTATTCTCTACCAATCATGAGCGCTCTGCATGTTGTAATTCTCTCCCGAGTAATTACTACAATTTACTAGACATACTCTCCTGAGTTACGCTAGCTGGATTTAATTACAGCTCACTTAGATTGAACTCAATGTTTCGTTATCCCTAATCCCACCTTTAAACCCTTGGTTATTGATTCCTCACATACGTCGGGAGTGATGTTGTTCAATAACTACCTAAATATACACTCTCTCCCGAGTAATACATACTAAATGGGCACAGCTAATTGAGAGCTCTTCAACCAACCACAATATAAACGTAGTTGAACAAATAGGGAAAAGCTACGACTCAATTATATAAAAACATAACAAGAATTTATCCTACAAAAGGTTCTATCAAAACTCTAGATAAAAAATTAGCTATTCATAATAGTGTCACACCTCCTTTATCCGCCCTCGCGGGGGTACAAGAGTTTTTTCCAATTAAAGGATAGTCGAAACGGGATTTGTTTATTTATTTCAGAGTCGCCACTTGGGAGATTTAGGGTGTCCCAAGTCACCAGTTTAATCCCGAATCGAGGAAAAGAATGACTCTGTATTACAGTCCGCGAACCAGAAATCCGGATAAGGAATTCTGTTAACCCGGGAGAAGGTGTTAGGCATTCCCGAGTTCCGTGGTTCTAGCACGGTCGCTCAACTGTTATATTTGGCTTGATTATCTGATATAATACGTATTATAAACTTATGTGCAAATTTATCCCTTAGCCGCTTTTATTATTATTATTATTATTATTATTATTATTATTATTATTATTATTATTTATTGTTATTATTTTACGAAGAATTGCAACATTGTGAAAACGTATTTCAAATCACGTCGCAATCAATGCACCCGTGATTATCGACACATTTCGACTCCGTTGAGATTTAGATTTGGGTTACATAAATGCACACCCGTATTTAAGAAAATAACATTATTAAATACGCGCCTAGAGCGACTAGCGTATCATTATTTTGGGTAGGGCCGTGAAATTTGCTAAAACGGCTCCTCCCTAATTCTAAGCGATTAAATGTACATTTATTGAGGGCCCCGCAATCTATACATTTCATTAAGCGAGGCTCATCTCATTTATTTTAAATGGACAAATCTTAAAACGACTACATTTTTCTATAAAAATTAGTCTCTAAAATAAAGAAAGAAAATCCTAATTAATTACTAGCTTTTTATTATTTTAAGAAGACATGACATGCTAATTGCTTGATTAATACAAATATTGATGAAAAAGGAATTTTACTCTTAATTTCGAAATTATAAATAAAATAAAAATTCAACAACTAATATTCAAAATAAACAAATATAGCTAGATTAAAACTCAGCATTGTTATTTTTTTAAAAAATATTATTGAGATTAATTATTCACAATCATTTGAAACTAGATTTAACCATAATTACTAAAGCTTATTAGAAAGTTTATTAGACTTAAACGTTCTTTTAATCTTGCTTAAGCTCAAGTCATGCCTTAATGCCTAATTTACGATGTTTAATTTAAATTCGTGTCTTAGCTAAATTTAGCTACTTGTTCATGATCAACCTATAATCTTGAAGCCTTCATAACTAGTGAATTAACCTATTTTGCCGAACTGATTTATTACAGACTAACTTATGATATTATTTTCTTATTCCAGTTATTATTTAGTAATTCATGAAATAGCTTAAATACAATCAACAAAAGGAACAAAGAAAAAAAACGAAATTAAAACTTCAAATTTTCATTCTTCATATGTATTCACGCTTCATATTTCGGATTACAATAAACAGCTTTTCAGTTGTGTACCTGATATTGGAAGCAAAAGAAAATGAATATGAGAATCAGCAGCAGCAGTAAAATCAGTACAACACAGCAACAATAGCCCAGCAACAGTAACAACCCAGTAACAGACCGGTGGAGTAGTAATCCAAAAAAAACAAAAGCTTCCAGCTTTTATGAAACAACAATTAATTCTGATTTCAAACAACAAAAGAAAACAGAATATTTTTTTAGTTTTTTTTTATATTTGAAAGCTTAAATATTTTTCGGAATTTTCTATCTCTTAAATGTTCAGCCCTTTTCTCTCTCTTATTTTCAGATTTGTTTTTTTCTCTCCCGTGTTTTTCTGTCTGTGTATATATATATCTGATTTCAAGACTTCTACTTATATCCCATCCCATAAATCTTTTAATCAATTAAAATCAACCCATTTTCTCTACCAAACCCATTATCTTCCCACTCATCTCCATTACATTAAATAAACATATCACACCACCCCATTATATTTTGTCCCCCATGCCTAACATAAAATAATGCAAGATTCCCCCACTAAATTTTGTCTTGTCCCCCCTTTATATTAAATAACCATATCACAACCCACCCCATTTCATTTTGTCCCCAATGCTTCAAATAAACAATTACAAAATGTACAATTCCTAAACTACCCCTTCGACCCTATTACAAATTACTATTTTACCCCCGAAAGTACTATAAATTACCAAACTACCCATCAGCTATAACACATCAATTAATCAAACTTAACCAAAATATAGACAATATGATTAATTTCTAACAATGTTCAAACAACAAATTTCATGAACATGAATTCTTCAACATTTCAACAACAAATCACATGAACATGATTTCTTCAACATTTCAACAACAAATCACATGAACACAAATTGAACAACAAAGAACAACTAAAATTTGATTGAACAATATTTTAGCAACAAACAATCCTATTTTCGGATTCAACAACAACAACAAACAAGTATATTTAGATTTCTAAATTCAATCATATTGAACTTAAAATCCACTCTAACAACATTACAACAAACAATTCTTATATTAAACTTTAAACAAGATTATGAGACCAATTCAAGAAATAATCACAAATGGTAAACAAGAAATCAAACTATACACATTTCGGATTCAAAATCAAACAAACATAATATGAACATGAATTAAATCTAAAAATAAAAACGACGGATTCAAATGACTAAAACCAACATACTTCCCTTATTACAACTAAATTCTTTTAGGCAAATGACAAAACAAAAACTAAGAAGAAATAATTATGAATTTAAACTTGAACTTAACAATATTAACAATTTCCGGAAAATACATAAAATACATTAAACAAATTGAAGAAACAATTAATTAAACTTCAATTTGTATCTAACTAATATTAAACTAACAAATATTCACTTAAACAATAATACAAACATGAAATAAACATGAAAACAACTAATTAAACTTCTATTTTGAAATCTGAAAATTAATTTTAACAAAGCACATGAACATGAACAAACTAGAAAAACGATTTCAACGATGAACAACGAACAAAACAAGAATCAAATATTTAACGATTTTAATTTTGAGAAATATAAAAACGAAAATGGACAAAATAAAATTCAAAACAACTAACCGGAGATGAATCAACGACGAACTTTGATTGTAAACAAATCTGTCCGAGCCTCGACCAAAGCTCGAACGAAGAAGACGAAGAAGAAGTAGAAGCAGCCCGCAGCTACTGCCGCGACGAGCAGCAGCAGCAGTCCGTCCAACACCTGCTGCGACGAGCAACAGCAGCACGACGTCGAGAAGCAGAAGCAGCGGCGGCGACAGGCAGCAGCAGCGGCGACTCCACACAGCAGCAGCAGTCGACGTAGCAGTGCGAGCAGTTGATGCAGCAGCGTGGAGAAGATGGCGACGGGGTTGTCGACTGAGTTTGGGTGGTGTCCGCGTGGGGCTGCTGGAGGTCGACGGACAGTAGCAGCTGGAGCGAGGTGGAGGAGTCGATGGATGCTGGACGAAGAAGAAGAAATAACGAAGGTGTTCGGCGAAGGGGTCATCGCTTGGTTTGAAGGAGACGGAGGCAACGGGGTCGTAGCAGCCATGAATGGCTGCTGCGTGCACTGTGTGTGTGCAGTGAGGGTGAGGAGGATGGAGGGGCAGCCATTGATGTGTGCTTGAGGAGGCTTGAGGAAGAAGAAGAAGAAGATAGGAGGGGGCGGATGGTTTAGGTCTTTTAGGGTTTTTGTCTTCTTTTTGTTTTGTTTTTGTTTTGTAAAATGTAAGACAAAGGGGTTTGGGTCTTTTGGGTTATGGACTGGGTCGACCCAGTTCGAAATGGACTGGGTCGTAGGGAAGATTGGGCCATTTTTCGGGCCTGTGGCTTGAAATCGAAGAAGAGGCCCAATTCCGACTTTCTTTATATTTTTGTTTTCTTTTTTCTTTTATTTCTCTAAAACTAAATTATAAAAATACTTAAACTATTATTAAGAAATAAATTAAGTTATAAAAGCGCAAATTAACTCCCAATAACAATTAACGCACAATTAAGTAATAATTAAGCATAAAATTGTATATTTGGACATTAAATGCTAAAAATGCAAACGATGCCTATTTTTGTAATTTTTATTTTTTTTAAAACAAATTTAATTACTAACAATTGTAGAATTAAATCCTACATGCGAAAGGCGACATATTTTTGTATTTTTTATTAATTTAGCAAATAAACATGCACAAACAAATACAAATAATTATTCAAAATATCACAAAATATCACAAAAATGGCACACCAAGAAAAATTATTTTATTTTTGAATTTTTTGGGAGTAATTCTCATATAGGGCAAAAATCACGTGCTTACAGCTGCCCCTCTTTGCCCGAAGACACGAAGGGTTTTCGTGCAAAGATAAAGCGAGCGATTTTTGCCCATCCGAGTACTCCGTTGAAGCATTTTTTGAAAAAGATTTGACCGAACCTTTGCTTCAAAGGTTTCCTACATATCCTGGGCTAAACAGGAATCAGGTCAATGTAGTTCGGGAAATTTTGGTAGCTGGGACTACCGTGGGACTGCATTGTTACTGTTGTTGCATGCTATTACCACTGCTTACCGATCTCCTTGTTACACCATGCTTAAAAGAAAACAAGAAGCTAGGCTAGAGTACAATTTGTTTTTGTTGCCTTGCTTCCTTGTCTGCTTGCATTTCTTCCGGTGCTTTTCTTCTTTTGACACATGTACTTGAGTTTGTACTATGACCTCTTGTTGCAACCTTCTGTTTCCCGGTACCGGGGAATTTTGTTGTTTCCTGCTGGGGATTCCTATTGTAACCCTCTGTTTTATTGTCCTCTGACTTGATCTTAAAATGTATGCCTCTGTTCTATGGGCGGGCTCCCAACTTCAATACTTGAAATTAAAGACTGAAATGTATGCCTCTGTTATCTGGGCGGGCTCCCAACTTCAATGCTTGAAATGTAAAGACTGAAAGTATGCCTCTGTTATCTGGGCGGGCTCCCAACTTCAACAACTGAAATGTAAAGACTGAAATATATGCCTCTGTTCTATGGGCAAGCTCCCAACTTCAACACTTGAAATAAAAAGACTAAAATGTATGCCTCTGTTATCTGGGCGGGCTCCCAACTTCAATGCTTGAAATGTAAAGACTGAAATGTATGCCTCTGTTATCTGGGCGGGCTCCCAACTTCAATGCTTGAAAAGTAAAGACTGAAATGTATGCCTCTATTATCTGGGCGGGCTCCCAACTTTAATGCTTGAAATGTAAAGACTGAAATGTATGTCTCTGTTATCTGGGCGGGCTCCCAACTTCAATGCTTGAAATGAAAAGACTGAAATGTATTCCTCTGTTATCTGGGCGGGCTCCCAACTTCAACTCTTGAAATGTAAAGACTGAATGTATGCCTCTGTTATCTGGGCGGGCTCCCAACTTCAATTCTTGAAATGTAAAGACTGAATGTATGCCTCTGTTATCTGGGCGGGCTCCCAACTTCAATGCTTGAAATGAAAAGACTGAAATGTATTCCTCTGTTATCTGGGCGGGCTCCCAACTTCAACTCTTGAAATGTAAAGACTGAATGTATGCCTCTGTTATCTGGGCGGGCTCCCAATTGCTAACTTTGAAATGGAATATCTCTATTCTCCAGGCAGACTTCTGACTTTTAAAATTTAAACTATGTGTCTCTGTTCTTCAGGCGGACTCCTGACATCAATCTTGAAAAGTATGTCTCTGTTCTCCAGGAGGACTCCTGATTTTTAAAATTTAAACTATGTGTCTCTGTTCTCCAGGCGGACTCCTGATTTTTAAAATTTAAACTATGTGTCTCTGTTCTTCAGGCGGACTCCTGACATCAATCTTGAAAAGTATGTCTCTGTTCTCCAGGTGGACTCCTGACTTTTAAAATTTAAACTATGTGTCTCTGTTCTTCAGGCGGACTCCTGACATCAATCTTGAAAAATACGTCTCTGTTCTCCAGGCGGACTCCTGACAACTTGCATTTATCCTGATTAGTGCTTGTTTTTCCCTTCTGGAGAATTCCTCTTCAACAACTAACTTTTCTCCCCCTGCTCAATCAAAGAAAATTTTGTCAGTTTAAAACGGTGGTTAGTTGATGGCATTCTTGCTGAAAAATCCTTCCACTGCCTTGCTTTGTGTTGACTAATTTCCACGCACTGACCCTGAACCGCTTGACTTTCTGACCAACTTTTAAATTTCCCAACCTCTGGCGACCTAAATGTTTTACACCCCTGCTGTTATTTCACTTTTCTGACCTTTTTGTTTGAGCTTTCGCCTTTCCCACGACATTTCCCAATCATTTCACCGATGAAACTTCCGTTAATTCCCTGTATTCCACTTGACATCAAGTTGTTTTTGACATGCTCTGACCACGTTGTGCTTTACAATTCTAGAAGCTGGTAGTGAACTTTGAAGTCCTTTCTGCTTGCATTGAACAAAACTGGCACTGAAACATCTCAGCTAGATAAAACCCTCAAAAGACCAAACAAACAACTCTCAATTGCCGTACCTCATTGCCCAGAACTTCCATCACTTGTTTGATTTATCTAGACCTTAACCTTGTTTCCCTGCGGTACCGCGAAACGGTTTCTATCAACATACCTTTCTCAGTTTTCCATTTCTTATCTCACCTTCGCCTTGAGGTGCCCGTAAAGGTTTTCACCAACAAGACTCTCTCATTTATTTTTCTCTCAGCTCCCGTCGCCTTACGGTGCCCGTGAGGGTTTTCACCCATAAGACTCTCTCATTTATTTTTGTTCTTCTTGCTCGAACCAGAGTGTTGCCCCTGTCGTGGGTTATTCCTACCTGTTCATCTTGGCATTTCTCAAAACTGATCATAAGGTCTTTCTTTGGTCCGTAATGTAGGCTTTTGGATTGATTTAGAAAGAAAGGTATAAAAGGCTCAAAACAATTCCAATGGGTTCAAATTACAACTTTCGGAATCCAACTTTCATAACAATCACCACTTCTGCCCCAGTTTCTTGCTTGGGGATTTTTGGATTTCTATTTGGTATGACTGAACCTTGGAGTAAGGCTGCCTACGTACCCTTTCGGGATCAAGTCAAACGTAGTTCACTTCATAGAGACTACGTTGTTATGTTTCTTTTCTTTCCTTTTTTTTCTTCACTTTTCTTTCTTTTCTTTTTCTTCTTTTCTTTTTCTTTTTTTTTTCTTTTTTTTTCTTTTCTTTCCTTCTTTTCTTTATGTTCGGCACTTGTGTTCTCTTATAGTGCCGCTGATTCCGAAAGAGGTGTATGAAAAATAAGTAAGGCTCGAAGGGGATAACAAGGGATAAGAGTGTTTGGATAGCAGAACAAAATGCCTTCATCATTTCAATCTTTAAGATATGCCAAATACGAACAGATACATTCAGAAAATAAAGAAATCATACATAATATCTCTTGACCGCATCGGAATTGATGGTCATTTCTACACATTTTCCTTCCACATCTGTCAAATACAATGCTCCATTAGACAACACTCTGGTTACCACAAATGGTCCCTGCCAGTTTGGGGCAAATTTTCCTTTTGCCTCAGCCCAATGAGGCAAGATCCGCCTCAGTACTAATTGCCCGACTTCAAATTTCCTTGGACGTACCTTTTTGTTGTATGCTCTTGCCATTCTTCGTTGGTACAGTTGGCCATGACACACTGATGCCAATCTTTTCTCATCGATCAAACTCAACTGCTCAAGACGGCTTTTCACCCATTCATCATCATCGATCTCAGCCTCTGCAATGATTCGCAGAGATGGGATTTCCACTTCTGCGGGTATTACTGCCTCGGTACCGTATACCAATGAGTAAGGAGTCGCCCCTACCGAGGTACGCATGGTGGTGCGATATCCTAACAATGCAAAAGGCAATTTCTCGTGCCATTGTCTAGATCCTTCAACCATCTTCCGGAGTATTTTCTTTATGTTCTTATTGGCCGCTTCAACCGCACCATTTGCCTTGGGACGGTACGGAGTAGAGTGCCTGTGAGCAATCTTAAACTGCTCACATGTCTCCTTCATCAAATGGCTATTAAGATTAGCCCCATTATCTGTGATGATTACCTTTGGGATCCCAAACCGACAGATGATATTTGCATGCACGAAGTCAACTACAGCCTTCTTGGTCACAGACTTGAATGTCTTCGCTTCCACCCATTTGGTAAAATAATCTATAGCTACCAAGATAAACCTGTGCCCATTTGACGCTGCTGGATCAATTGGCCCAATAACATCCATGCCCCATGCAACAAAAGGCCATGGCGCGGACATCGCATGTAATTCTGATGGTGGAGCATGAATCAAATCTCCATGTATTTGGCATTGATGACACTTACGCACAAAACTGATACAATCTCGCTCCATTGTGAGCCAATAATAACCTGCTCGGAGAGTCTTCTTTGCTAGAACATACCCACTCATATGCGGTCCGCAAACTCCGGAATGCACCTCAGTCATGATAGTTGTGGCCTGCCG
Source organism: Nicotiana sylvestris (assembly GCF_000393655.2). Taxonomy (NCBI): domain Eukaryota; kingdom Viridiplantae; phylum Streptophyta; class Magnoliopsida; order Solanales; family Solanaceae; genus Nicotiana; species Nicotiana sylvestris. Next base: position 181,457,258 of record NC_091060.1, on the reverse strand, counting down.
TGCATCTATACATCTCAACAAACTGAGCTCTAGCGTTCTTTTGTACAGTACTCCTCCACTAAGGAAAAACCCACTTGCCAACCGTCGAATTGTTCTTTTCTGATCACCGGTGGCCTGCGTTGGATATACTCCCGCTTTGATGTACTCTTTGATATCATGGAACCACGGCTCTCCATCGATTTCCTCTTCTAACACATTACAGTAAGCATGCTGATCACGGACTTGAATCTGCAATGGATCAACATAGGCCTTATCTGGATGGTGCAACATTGACGCCAAAGTAGCCAAAGCGTCAGCAACCTCATTATGAATCCTTGGAATGTGTCTGAATTCTATGGCCTGAAAACGCTGGCAAAGCTCATGCAGACACTGCCGATACGGTATAAGCTTCAAGTCCCGTGTTTCCCATTCCCCTTGAATCTGGTGTACCAGTAAGTCCGAGTCACCCATGACCAAGACTTCCCGTACACCCATATCCACAGCTAATCTCAATCCCAATATACACGCCTCATATTCTGCCATGTTGTTTGTACAGTAGAAACGAAGCCGAGCTGTAACGGGGTAATGCTGACCTGTTTCCGAAATAAGTACTGCTCCTATTCCCACACCCTTCATATTTGCAGCCCCATCAAAGAAAAGTTTCCATCCCGACTTCTCAGCTTGTTCTAATTCTTCAATGTGCATTATCTCTTCATCAGGGAAATAAGTTTTCAAAGGCTCATAATCTTCATCAACGGGGTTCTCAGCCAAGTGATCGGCTAATGCCTGTGCTTTCATGGCAGTCCGTGTCACATAGACAATGTCGAACTCTGTAAGTAAGATCTGCCACTTTGCAAGCCTTCCTGTGGGCATGGGTTTCTGGAAAATATACTTCAACGGGTCCAAGCGAGATATAAGGTAAGTGGTGTAAGATGACAAGTAATGTTTCAATTTCTGTGCCACCCAAGTTAGGGCACAACATGTCCTTTCCAGATGAGTATACTTGACCTCGTAAGATGTGAACTTCTTACTGAGATAGTAGATAGCCTGCTCCTTTCTGCCCGTAACATCATGCTGCCCCAGTACACAGCCGAATGAACTGTCCATAACTGTCAGATACAGAATCAAAGGCCTCTCTGGTTCTGGTGGGACCAACACGGGTGGGTTTGACAAATACCCCTTTATCTTATCAAAAGCCTCCTGGCATTCATCAGTCTATTTCACCGCGACATCTTTCTTTAACAATTTGAAAATTGGTTCACACGTTGCCGTGAGCTGAGCAATGAACCTGCTGATATAGTTCAGTCTTCCCAACAAACTCATCACCTCGGTTTTGTTTCTTGGAGGTGGCAACTCCTGAATAGCTTTGATTTTTGACGGGTCTAATTCAATACCCCTCCGGCTAACTATAAATCCCAACAACTTCCCAGATGGCACCCCGAAAGCACATTTTGCAGGATTGAGCTTAAGATTGTACCTGAGAAGCCTTTGAAAGAATTTTCTCAAATCTCTGACATGGTCAGATTACTGTCTAGACTTCACGATCACATCATCCACGTATACCTCAATTTCTTTATATATCATATCATGGAAGATAGTTGTCATGGCCCTCATATAAGTTGCCCCAGCATTTTTCAAACCAAACGGCATGACCCGATAACAATACGTTCCCCACGGCGTGATGAATGTCGTTTTTTCTGCATCTTCCTTATCCATTAGAATCTGATGATAACCCGCATAACAATCCACAAAAGAGCCAATATCATGTTTGGCACAATTGTCGATCAGTATATGGATGTTGGGCAGTGGGAAATTATCTTTTGGGCTTGCTTTGTTAAGGTCTCGATAATCGACGCACACCCTGGTCTTGCCATCTTTCTTTGGCACAGGCACGACATTGGCTAACCAAGTGGGGTACCGTGTAACCTGAATGACCCTTGCCTCAAACTGCTTGGAGATCTCTTCTTTGATCTTCACACTTATGTCTGTTTTGAACTTTCTCAACTTCTGCTTGACAGGGAGGAGTGCTGGATCAGTGGGCAATTTATGAACCACCAAATCGGTGCTTAGACCCGGCATATCATCATATGACCATGCAAAAACGTCTTTGTACTCATGCAATACTTTAATTATCTCCTCCTTGAGTTGTGGCTCCAAATGAACACTTATTTTAGTTTCCCGTACATTATCTTGGTCCCCTAGATTAACTGCTTCTGTGTCATTTAGGTTAGGTTTGGGTTTTTCTTCAAAGTGACTTAATTCTTTACTAATTTCCTCATAAGCTTCATCATTATTACAATCCACCCCATCATCACACTCGATCTCTTGTATTATTACTTCTGAACTAGATTGGCTTTTAAAACTGGGCCGAAGATTCCTCATGCATGTCATGTCATTGATATCAGCATAAAAAGAACTGTACAAAGAAAAGAAAAGAAAATGGAAAGAGAATTAGTTGATGTTAGCACGTGGTCCGATGTACTGTATGTCTGCTCTGCTTGACCCTTCCCCGGCCTCAACCATGTTTACTTCAGCAAATACTTTCTCAAACACCTTATCCAAATTCCCATCCGCCTCAATTAACGAACCTGGCATCTTTGCCAATGACTGTTTCTTAATACTTGGTCTGACGAAGGACCTGGACAATCGAGGAATTGGTTTAGGGAGCACCCAAGCTTTCTTCTTCAATTTACGGGCCTTTCTGACATCTGCTGTTGTTGGTTTGAACCCTAACCCGAAGGTGTCCAGATTTTTGGGCAAAGACACAGGTTGAGTAATGCCCTGCAGTTCAACCCCCAAACCCTTCCCGGGCACGAACCCGTTATTCAACATTTCTGACACTACCATGACGGTCGCAGCTGACACCCTGGGACATGGCATGCTTTTACCCTCAGGCACCCTGCTCACCGGAACCGTGTCGAGGATCTGATACACCCATGGCCCCTTATCATCTTCGGTCTCTATAAAGGGTACAATGGCATCATTCATGGCGCATGTGGGATCTTCCCCATGTAACACAATTTCTTGTCTGTCCCACTCGAATTTGATCATTTGGTGCAGTGTGGAGGGCACGGCTTTTGCCGCGTGAATCCACGGTCGACCCAACAAAAGATTATAGGATACTGCAGCATCCAACACCTGAAATTCCATCGTGAACTCGACTGGGCCAATAGTCAATTCGAGTACAATATCCCCTACCGTGTTTGTTCCCCCTCCATCGAACCCTCGAACACAAATGCTATTTTTGCGGATTCTATCCTCATCAATCTTTAACTTGTTCAATGTGGATAACGTGCAAATATTAGCGCTCGACCCGTTATCGATTAGTGCCCGAGTAACCATTGAACCTTCACATTTGACCGTCAAATAGAGAGCCTTGTTGTGTTCTGTGCCTTCCATAGGCAATTCATCATCAGAAAATGCTATCCTGTTCACTTCAAAGATCTTGTTGGCAATTGTCTCTAAATGGTTTACTGAGATTTTGTCAGGCACATGAGCCTCATTCAATATCTTCATTAAAGCTCGGCAATGCTCATCAGAGTGAATTAATAATGACAACAATGAGATTTGGGCCGATGTTTTTCTCAGTTGCTCAACAATGGAGTAATCTTGTCCTTTCATCTTTTTCAGAAACTCTTCTGCCTCTTCTTCTGTTACAGCCTTTTTAACTGGTACTGGATTGTCTTCTGCGCCTTTAGCTTTTCTCAACTCTTCGGGGGCGAAACAACGTCCTGACCGGGTCAGTCCCTGTGCTTCACAACTTTCTTCCTCAATTTCCTTTCCTTTGTATGTCACCACTACTTTGTCATATTTCCAGGGTACGACTTTGCTATCAACCATGGGTAACTGGACTACCGGTTTTATGACAACCGGCTCTACATAGGCTCTCTTCACAACCACCACGGGCGTGGATACTGACCTTGGTATCACTATCTTGACTGGCTCCTGCTTTTTCTCGGCCACAAACGATCCCTTTCCCATTACTAGCACTGGCTTGTCTTCTACTGCTTTTAACTGAACCACTGGCCTTGCACTCACTGTCTTTTCTTTGGTTTCCGTAGAACGAATCACCATAACCACCTGCGAAGGTTTCTTAGGCTCTGCCCCCTTATGTATCAGTTCGATCATGTTGGCCTCATAATGCGCTGGTAACGGATTTTGATTGATGTTCGGGGCCTCTGGAGCCTGTACCTCAATACGACGATTATCAATGAGCTCTTGGATTGCGTTTTTCAACTTCCAACATTTTTCAGTATCGTGCCCCGGCATCCCTGAGCAATACTCGCAGCTAACAGAGTGGTCCAGGTTTCTGGGAAGAGGATTTGGTGCTTTGGATTCAACTGGGGTCAGCATCCCCAACTGTTTCAATCTGTGGAAAAGAGAAGTGTAAGATTCTCCCAGCGGAGTAAATGTTTTTTTGTTTGGGGCCTTCTCATTTCTAAAAGCTTGGTTTGGGCGGAAGCTGGTTCCTGGTCTGTTAGCCCTGGGAGGTGGATAGGTGTTTTGTGGGTGTGGCTGTGTATTTTGGGGACTTGGTGTACGCCATTGCGAGTGCACTGGGGGTTGAGTGTAGGTCTGGGCGTGGTGAATAGAAAATTGTGGTTCTGGTGGTGGATAATAGTGTTGCGGTGGACCATATGGGGTATATTGATAGTTTGGGTGGTAGGGTCTGGGTTGGTTGTAGTAGAGTGGATGATTATTGTGCCTGGACCAAGCACTAGCTTCAACTGCAACAACTTCTTCTTTCTTCTTCTTCCCCAGCACACCACCAGTACCGCTTTGGATGGCCTGGGTGGTTGCTTTCAACGCCGAGTAGCTCAAGATCTTGTTAGATTTCAATCCTTCTTCAATCATGGCTCCCATCTTTACCACTTCATTAAACGACTTCCCGACAGATGTCACTAGATGACCAAAATAGGTAGGTTCCAATGTTTGCAAGAAGTAATCTACCATCTCACTCTCCCGCATGGGAGGATCAACCCTTGCAGCTTGTTCCCTCCAGCGGAAACCAAACTCTCTAAAACTTTCCCCAGGCTTCTTTTCTAGTTTCAACAATGACAGACGATCAGGGACTATCTCGAGGTTATATTGGAAATGGCCAATGAATGCCTGGGCCAAATCATCCCATGTATACCATCGGCCGGGGTCTTGCCTCGTGTACCATTCTAGCGCTGACCCGCTCAGGCTTTGCCCGAAATATGCTATCAACAACTCATCCTTTCCCCCGGCCCCTCTCATTTTGCTACAGAAACCACGCAGATGGGCTACTGGGTCACCGTGCCCCTCATATAAGTCAAACTTCGGCATTTTAAACCCCGCAGGCAACTGTACATCAGGAAAAGGGCACAAATCTTTGTATGCGACACTAACTTGGTTTCCTAAACCATGCATGTTCCTGAAGGATTGCTCCAGGCTTTTGACTTTACGAATCACCTCCTCTTGTTCTGCATTCTTAACCGGTTTCTCAACTTCTCCCGGGATTTCAAAATGGGGAGAGGAGGTATATGGCTCAGGCGCTTTGAAAGTGGGTTCGGGAGGGTAATATTGGGTGTCGTGAGCTTGGAATAGCGGCTCACTGGATGATCTATGTAGTGGAGCTGGGGGAGGTGCCACAAAGACGGGAACCATGGGTGGTGGAGGGTTTTGTTTGGAGGGTGGAGCTGGGGGAGCGTACGACGTGGTACCATAACCCTGGGCCTGATAAGGGAAAACTGAAGATGTGTGGGGAGTGATAGGCTCCTGAGCTTGAGCCAAGGGTGGGATGTAAGATGGGTTGGCAGGATATAGTGGTGCTGGGTGTCCCTGCGACCATGCCTGATGCATTTCAGCCATTTGTGCTTTTAATTTCCTCATCTCTTCTTTCATAGCACCCACATCTGTTACCTCAACCTCATTCGAATGGTCTACGATGTTGATTTCCGAATCATGCCCCGTCATTTTTACTTGATCTTTCGACCGGGTGTTGTAGGGATGAGTTGCCAGAATTGCCAATCAATTAACCACCTGCCTGATATCACACATTTAGACAACAACTTTGTTAGCGATTAGGTCTTAACAGATTTAACAACCACACGTTGGCATGAATGCACTTATACAGTTATTCCTTTCTATTATGCGTTTGCCCGATTGCATGCGTCATCCCGGCATTTCATTCCTTGTTTCATTTTTCTTCTCCTCGCCTTATCCCTCTCTTGTGCTTTTTCTTTTCTCTCTCTTGTTTTTCCGCTCTTTTCTTTCTTTCTATTTTTCTTGGTTTTCCTTATATTTTCCTTTTCATTCTTTTTGTTTTCTTTTCGGTTATGGTCGAATCTTATGGAGATTGCCTACGTATCGTGACCCCGCACGAATCAAACCAAGCATAGTTCATGAAGATAAATGTAAAAATAAGGGTGGAAATAAAATGCTCAACTTTCATTAATAAACAGACTCTTACAAACTCAACATCTTTTGTTTTGGAAAGAAACTAACAAACGCAATCTGAAAGCAAACAAAAACTCTAAGCTTGAAAATATACTCAATCCAGAAAGATAACGGACGTACAAAAGACTGACTCAAAATGGTAGACAATCACAGACACGGACTATGCATATTCTAGTGCTTCAAAATTAGGTATCCGCGGGGCGTCGTTCGGCCTCGCCGCGGGTCTAGGATCCAAATCCCTTTCAAGCTGATCTAACTCATTCATGGTTCACTTCACATAGATCATCACTGCTGAGATAAAAGTAGTACGGGTCATGTCTTCACAAACTCGGCATCTCCTGACAATAGCATGAGCAATGGCTCTAATCCTGTCTTTTGTTTGCTTCTTTTCTATGAGAAAGCGTCTTATCTGATCGCTGCACGTATTTAAAGCTCGGGAGTCTTGCAAGTGCTGGTCTTGCAGCTGTTGCACTTCTGCCTCCATTTGGGCTAACAAGTTGTAACAATGTCCGCTTTCAGTTTCGAAGTCTCTAGCCTGCCTAACCGCTCTACCTTCAAGGGCAACTACTTTTCTCTATAAATTGGCAACAATTTTCTCATGGTCCCTTTTCAACTGATTCAAGTATTGGCGACACTCTTCGGTTCTTGTCGCCCATTGTGCTTTAAGTTCTGCCATGACATTTTCAGCTTTTCCTAGCTCATCCCGCCATTCTCTGACTTCGCTTTCCAATCTTTTTACCAATTGTTCATCGGATCGGCTCCTCGGTTGCTTATCGATGGTTATCTTCAACTGTCGGACTTGGGCTTTAAGAGCGTCATTTTCTCTGGCTAGTCTATTCTTTTCACCTTGATCCTCGGCAACCTGTACACTGCTCTCGAATTTCAGACTCTCGACTTGTTGCTTTAATTTACCAATCTCAACTCGATAGCTTTCTTCCTTTGCTAACCAATCCCACTGCTCTTGGGACGACTTGGCGAAATCTTCGAGATGAGGTCTTTTAGCCGGTCTTCCATATGCCACGTCACCTCTGAACCATTCGTGATACCCTGGAGCAATTTCCCCTCTGACCCTATCAGACACACAAGTGTTTGCCATCAGATATTGACACTCACTCCAAATTTGACGAACCTCTTCCTCGGGGAATCGACCGTCAGGACTAATTTCGATCACTTGGGTACTTAAATCTTCATCTCTCGGTATTACTTGATATCTACCGAGTTGCCTCAGAACCCGATATGGTGCATAAGGTTGTATGCTTTTGAGTCCCATTAACAAAAAATGCGGTCGGGCTGCTGGCATATATATGACTTCCTCGACAGACAACCATCCAAGCACCCACTGTATCTGGCTAGCCTCGAGGTTCCGAAATAATAATGCCCAAGCTGTGACTCCTTCAGGTAGACCAACCCCTTTGATTCTCGTACAAAATTCCCCTATACAAGTTTTCTCAGCCGAGCCATAACTCAATAACTGAGAGCGCGGGCACAAATGCTCAATCATCCACATTTGTAACAATAAGTTACATCCCTCAAAAAATTTGCCCCCAGCTTTGCACGCAGTGAGAGCTCTGAAGATATCAGCCACAATCATAGGTGCTAAAGTGCTTTTCCCCATGGTTTGCAAAGTACTGACGACGCCTGCTACTTTCAAATCAATATTACCATCTTTCCTTGGGAATATTACGAGACCCAAAAAAGCTACCATAAATGCCACTCGCCTGTGTTCCTCCCATTTTTGTCGGCTATTTCTGCTGCAAAGCTTAAAGTCTGGATTATTGAACCCGCCCACATGGCCATATCTATCATACACGAAGCGGAAACTGCAGAAACCCTTTGCAAAATCTGAGTGATGAACTGTCCGGGGTACTTTCAAGGAATCCAGGAATCGATGTATGGTAATGGCCCTAGGAGCAATCAAGTATTTGAATCTCAATGGAGCTTGGTCACTTCCAATGTACCCCGCTATTTCCTCTATTGTTGGGGTGAGTTCAAAGTCTGAAAAATGAAACACATTATGTGCCGAATCCCAATGGGCGACCAATGCCCTGATGATATCCCCCCGAGGCTGAATGTCTAATAAATCCGGAAGGTCTTTCAAATATTTTCTCACTTCGTCTTGCCCTTCTTTGCCCAAATCATTCCACCACAATTGCAGCTCAAAAGGGATTTTGGTCATTATTGAAAAAGGCTCATTTATTGTCGTGCTCATCCTGCACATTTATTAAAGCGTTTAAGCAAAAGAAAACTTTTATTTAACTCCAAAAACTACTATCTATATTATCGACTCAAAATTAACCCTATATTTCAAATGAAGAACTCAATTCTTAATTCTAATATTTTTAGATAAAAGACCCGATATTGCAACACGGCCTTCCTGCGCCTCAGGGGCGAAAATTTTAAGGCTGTGAGGGTCAAAAATCAAAATACGACCAAAGGTGGTTGTTTATGCAAAGTCAGCCCTCCGGTGCCCCGTTTGGGAATATTTGGCTATTTATGACATAACAACATCACCTGACTTATTTATGACTCTTTTTTATCGTTTTTCAAATTAGGAAACTCAATATTGCAAACACGGCCTTTCAACGTCTCGGGGACGAAGATTTTTAAGGCAGTGTGGGTCAACTAGACCAAATCTTAAATATGACCCAAAAGTGGCTGTTTATGCAAAGTCAGCCTTCCGGCGTCCCCTTCGGGAACATTCGGCTATGTCTTCATAAAACAGCGTCACCCGACTTCTTAGAAATTTGACATATATATTTTGCTATTATATTTTTTTTTTTGTAAAAAAAAGGAAGTTGGACATCACCCGACTTATTTATGACAAAATTAAAATTCTTGACATGTTTTTTTTTTTATTTATTTATTTGTTTTTTGGCTTTTTTTTAGCAAAAAGGGGGTTGGACCCGATGAGGGTTGCCTACGTATCTCACATCCGGTGAGAATCAAACCTGCGTAGTTCGGGCAAATTAACCAAACTATTTAAAAACATGACTCTTTTTCATTTTTATTTTTTCCTGGCAAGACAATCTATTTTCCTTTTCTATTCTTGAAAAAGACAAAATAACTATTTTTTTTCCATTTTCAACAAACAATAAAAAAATCTATTTTTCCAAAAAAATAAAAATAAAAGACTCTTTTTTTCTATATTTTTTAGTAAAACAAAATAAAATATTTTTCCTTTTTTTTTTTCAAAATTTCGGCAGAGTTTCGCCAGTAATTGGTCATTGATTTTTTTTCTAAAATAATCAATTAACTCCCTAACTGATATATTCTTTTTCCCTTTTTTTTTCTTTTCCCTTTTTTTCTTTTTTTTCTTCAATTTTCCAACATTCCCGAGATTCAGAAACCGGTCAACATGCAAGTTCGAAACAAATATATGTACAGAGCAAGTAGGATGCATCAGAATGGTCTTTTCATTTCAGGTTGCTAGTCCTAGACGGACCCAACCCCTGTGTTGAGTCCCCTAAGTCAAATGCAACGTGATGCAAATAAGCGTTCCTACTAGGGATCCGGTATGAAGTCACATTATTCTATATTCAAAACCTGGGTCAGTGTACTAGACTGTGTACCCGAGCGGACAACTCGAGTCGAGGAGGGGGCAACTTACCGGGAACTAAAAGGCCATCCGGCTTCGTAACTTGTCCGGCCTCTTTCTTATTTCAGGGTATAACACTAACAGAATAGGGACTCTCAACCAGTAAGCACATCCCCGGAGGTGAAGAGAGAAGGGTTCGACACAGTTTATATATACAGTCAAATAATATCAAAGCGGTAAAAGCAGCATTTAGCACATTAGGCTCAAACATGTAAAAATCAGATAAAGGCAAATATAACAATTTATCTAAGCTCGAATTTCTAACCCTAAACCAGTGGTTCTGGGTTTAAAGCAGTAATTCCCCAGCAGAGTCGCCAGAGCTGTCACACCTCCTTTTTCTGCCCTCGCGGGGGTACATGAGTTTTTTCCAATTAAAGGACAGTCGAAACGGGATTTGTTTATTTATTTCAGAGTCGCCACTTGGGAGATTTAGGGTGTCCCAAGTCACCAGTTTAATCCCGAATCGAGGAAAAGAATGACTCTGTATTACAGTCCGCGAACCAGAAATCCGGATAAGGAATTCTGTTAACCCGGGAGAAGGTGTTAGGCATTCCCGAGTTCCGTGGTTCTAGCACGGTCGCTCAACTGTTATATTTGGCTTGATTATCTGATATAATACGTATTATAAACTTATGTGCAAATTTATCCCTTAGCCGCTTTTATTATTATTATTATTATTTTTATTTATTGTTATTATTTTACGAAGAATTGCAACATTGTGAAAACGTATTTCAAATCACGTCGCAATCAATGCACCCGTGATTATCGACACATTTCGACTCCGTTGAGATTTAGATTTGGGTTACATAAATGCACACCCGTATTTAAGAAAATAACATTATTAAATACGCGCCTAGAGCGACTAGCGTATCATTATTTTGGGTAGGGCCGTGAAATTTGCTAAAACGGCTCCTCCCTAATTCTAAGCGATTAAATGTACATTTATTGAGGGCCCCGCAATCTATACATTTCATTAAGCGAGGCTCATCTCATTTATTTTAAATGGACAAATCTTAAAACGACTACATTTTTCTATAAAAATTAGTCTCTAAAATAAAGAAAGAAAATCCTAATTAATTACTAGCTTTTTATTATTTTAAGAAGACATGACATGCTAATTGCTTGATTAATACAAATATTGATGAAAAAGGAATTTTACTCTTAATTTCGAAATTATAAATAAAATAAAAATTCAACAACTAATATTCAAAATAAACAAATATAGCTAGATTAAAACTCAGCATTGTTATTTTTTTAAAAAAATATTATTGAGATTAATTATTCACAATCATTTGAAACTAGATTTAACCATAATTACTAAAGCTTATTAGAAAGTTTATTAGACTTAAACGTTCTTTTAATCTTGCTTAAGCTCAAGTCATGCCTTAATGCCTAATTTACGATGTTTAATTTAAATTCGTGTCTTAGCTAAATTTAGCTACTTGTTCATGATCAACCTATAATCTTGAAGCCTTCATAACTAGTGAATTAACCTATTTTGCCGAACTGATTTATTACAGACTAACTTATGATATTATTTTCTTATTCCAGTTATTATTTAGTAATTCATGAAATAACTTAAATACAATCAACAAAAGGAACAAAGAAAAAAAAACGAAATTAAAACTTCAAATTTTCATTCTTCATATGTATTTACGCTTCATATTTCGGATTACAATAAACAGCTTTTCAGTTGTGTACCTGATACTGGAAGCAAAAGAAAATGAATATGAGAATCAGCAGCAACAGTAAAATCAGTACAACACAGCAACAATAGCCCAGCAACAGTAACAACCCAATAACAGACCGGTGGAGTAGTAATCCAAAAAAAACAAAAGCTTCCAGCTTTTATGAAACAACAATTAATTCTGATTTCAAACAACAAAAGAAAACAGAATATTTTTTTAGTTTTTTTTTAATATTTGAAAGCTTAAATATTTTTCGGAATTTTCTATCTCTTAAATGTTCAGCCCTTTTCTCTCTCTTATTTTCAGATTTGTTTTTTTCTCTCCCGTTTTTTTCTGTCTGTGTATATATATATCTGATTTCAAGACTTCTACTTATATCACATCCCATAAATCTTTTAATCAATTAAAATCAACCCATTTTCTCTACCAAACCCATTATCTTCCCACTCATCCCCATTACATTAAATAAACATATCACATCACCCCATTATATTTTGTCCCCCATGCCTAACATAAAATAATGCAAGATTCCCCCACTAAATTTTGTCTTGTCCCCCCTTTATATTAAATAACCATATCACAACCCACCCCATTTCATTTTGTCCCCCATGCTTCAAATAAATAATTACAAAATGTACAATTCCTAAACTACCCCTCCGACCCTATTGCAAATTACTATTTTACCCCCGAAAGTACTATAAATTACCAAACTACCCATCAGCTATAACACATCAATTAATCAAACTTAACCAAAATATAGACAATATGATTAATTTCTAACAATGTTCAAACAACAAATTTCATGAACATGAATTCTTCAACATTTCAACAACAAATCACATGAACATGATTTCTTCAACATTTCAACAACAAATCACATGAACACAAATTGAACAACAAAGAACAACTAAAATTTGATTGAACAATATTTTAGCAACAAACAATCCTATTTTCGGATTCAACAACAACAACAAACAAGTATATTTAGATTTCTAAATTCAATCATATTGAACTTAAAATCCACTCTAACAACATTACAACAAACAATTCTTATATTAAACTTTAAACAAGATTATGAGACCAATTCAAGAAATAATCACAAATGGTAAACAAGAAATCAAACTATACACATTTCGGATTCAAAATCAAACAAACATAATATGAACATGAATTAAATCTAAAAATAAAAACGACGGATTCAAATGACTAAAACCAACATACTTCCCTTATTACAACTAAATTCTTTTAGGCAAATGACAAAACAAAAACTAAGAAGAAATAATTATGAATTTAAACTTGAACTTAACAATATTAACAATTTCCGGAAAATACATAAAATACATTAAACAAATTGAAGAAACAATTAATTAAACTTCAATTTGTATCTAACTAATATTAAACTAACAAATATTCACTTAAACAATAATACAAACATGAAATAAACATGAAAACAACTAATTAAACTTCTATTTTGAAATCTGAAAATTAATTTTAACAAAGCACATGAACATGAACAAACTAGAAAAACGATTTCAACGATGAACAACGAACAAAACAAGAATCAAATATTTAACGATTTTAATTTTGAGAAATATAAAAACGAAAATGGACAAAATAAAATTCAAAACAACTAACCGGAGATGAATCAACGACGAACTTTGATTGTAAACAAATCTGTCCGAGCCTCGACCAAAGCTCGAACGAAGAACGACGAAGACGAAGAAGAAGTAGAAGCAGCCCGCAGCTACTGCCGCGACGAGCAGCAGCAGCAGTCCGTCCAACACCTGCTGCGACGAGCAGCAGCAGCACGACGTCGAGAAGCAGAAGCAGCAGCGGCGACAGGCAGCAACAGCGGTGACTCCACACAGCAGCAGTAGTCGACGCAGCAGTGCGAGCAGTTGACGCAGCAGCGTGGAGAAGATGGCGACGGGGTTGTCGACTGACTTTGGGTGGTGTCTGCGTGGGGCTGCTGGAGGTCGACGGACAGTAGCAGCTGGAGCGAGGTGGAGGAGTCGATGGATGCTGGACGAAGAAGAAGAAATAACGAAGGTGTTCGACGAAGGGGTCATCGCTTGGTTTGAAAGAGACGGAGGCAACGGGGTCGTAGCAGCCATGAATGGCTGCTGCGTGCACTGTGTGTGTGCAGTGAGGGTGAGGAGGATGGAGGGGCAGCCATTGATGTGTGCTTGAGGAGGCTTGAGGAAGAAGAAGAAGAAGAAAGATAGGAGGGGGCGGATGGTTTAGGTCTTTTAGGGTTTTTGTCTTCTTTTTGTTTTGTTTTTGTTTTGTAAAATGTAAGACAAAGGGGTTTGGGTCTTTTGGGTTATGGACTGGGTCGACCCAGTTCGAAATGGACTGGGTCGTAGGGAAGATTGGGCCATTTTTCGGGCCTGTGGCTTGAAATCGAAGAAGAGGCCCAATTCCGACTTTCTTTATATTTTTGTTTTCTTTTTTCTTCTTTTATTTTTCTAAAACTAAATTATAAAAATACTTAAACTATTATTAAGAACTAAATTAAGTTATAAAAGCACAAATTAACTCCCAATAATAATTAATGCACAATTAAGTAATAATTAAGCATAAAATTGTATATTTGGACATTAAATGCTAAAAATGCAAACGATGCCTATTTTTGTAATTTTTATTTTTTTGTAAAACAAATTTAATTACTAACAATTGTAGAATTAAATCCTACATGCGAAAGGCGACATATTTTTGTATTTTTTATTAATTTAGCAAATAAACATGCACAAACAAATACAAATAATTATTCAAAATATCACAAAATATCACAAAAATGGCACACCAAGAAAAATTATTTTATTTTTGAATTTTTTGGGAGTAATTCTCATATAGGGCAAAAATCACGTGCTTACAAATAGTATGTAAAACTATAATACTAAAAGTCATAACCAACAATGAAAAATAGGAAGAGGAAGGAAAAACTCACAGAAGAATTCTCCACCTTGCTTTTATTGTGTCTCTGCCTCCTTAGGTCGAATCTGTGTCAAAAATTGGTCTCCCCCCTCAAAATACCATTTTCCATGTATATATACCAAGTAGGGTTGGGCCCAAACAATTATACCTTCTCCAATGTGAAAAAGGACACTTTTCCCGGGTTTGACTAGCGCGGCCGCGCTCGTGACCACGCTAGTGGCCGCGCATATTGCCCAGTATTCTGCCTGACGAGTGCGGCCGCACTATTGACGCGCACTTTTCACCCTGTTCCGTTTGGAATTTGGAAAAACATAAAACATGAAAGTTGTAGCCCTTTGAGTTACTTTCCAACAATATATTGTGGAGCCCAAATGGAGTTCTGAGCAAAAGGTTATGTGCATTTTACTAGACAGTGCGCAATATGCCTACTCGAGTCTTCGTTTGTTCTTAACTATCAAAGTTGACCCCTGACACGATCCCGACTTAATTCCTTGGACTTTTACTCAGACTTCAAAGCTCCAAATCACTTGAATTCATTCCATAACATCTATATAGCTCGGAATCACTCCTACAAGGCATAAAACACACAGTTAGTGCAAGACACTAGTGATTAAAACTCAAACTCAATTAAAGTGCAGTAAATTAGAGTGTAATAAGCGACTAAAATACGTAATTATAGCATATCATCAGAGTGTCAGTTGGCGGTCGGCCACCAGTGCCTTTGAACCGTCGTTGTGAATCCTTAAATAGGTCTCTCACTTCCTCAAACTTTACTTTAAATTTTTCTTGTACTAATCTTCCAAAATCCCTTTGAGTTCTTCAAGT
Source organism: Nicotiana sylvestris (assembly GCF_000393655.2). Classification (NCBI taxonomy): domain Eukaryota; kingdom Viridiplantae; phylum Streptophyta; class Magnoliopsida; order Solanales; family Solanaceae; genus Nicotiana; species Nicotiana sylvestris. The sequence goes on along the minus strand of NC_091060.1, from coordinate 181,441,814 downwards.
CTATTTGCAAATCTTTAAAGTTTTTCACATCTTTTAAGCCTACCCGCTCTACATAGTCTCTTAGGCTTTGTTACCAACCCTTCCTCAAAACACCAAACCTTAACCTCTTCTTCTTTCTTTACACAAAAATGGCGAAGACATCAAAAACTATTCCTCAAAAGGAGAAAACCTCTTCATCGCGGTCGGCCGGCGACAAAACACCGGTGGAGCCGCGCCCTGAGGAGTGCGTTCCTGAGATGGGGTAATCTTTCTTCCGACTTCAATGTCTAGAAAACGTCTTCTGTCCCTGGCCGATGTGAGCCAATGTCTAGGTACATGTGCTCGATAACTAAGAACGACCTCGAGCAGGTCAAGAAAGACTGTCATTGGAAGAAGAAAGATGTGGTGATTCCATCCCCCGAAGAATATATCACTACCCATGTGGAAGGGTTTCTAAGTGTTTACATTTATCCTTTCACGTTGGGCCCTGTCGATTCCGTCATCATCGACTTCTGTCGCCAATACCAAATAATCCTAGGCCAGATCAACCCTTCCTTTTGGCGGATTGTCATTTTGTTCCGATTTTTCGCGAGCAAAAAAGAAGGGACGCCTTTCACCCTCGACCACTTCATCAGGATGTATAAGCCCCGTCTTTTTCGAGGTGGGTTGATAAAGCTTCAGCGTCGGGCCACCAAGGTATTTTTCTCGAGCATAGACGAGGATAAGGATCGAGGGTGGATGGGTCGGTTCGTTCGAGTGAAAACTTTCGACCTAATTCCGGCCGAACAGATGCCATTTCTCGAGAAGTGGAATATGGAGCATAAGTTCGATCCTTCCTTTAGCTTTTATTTACCATTTTGTTTTCTTTACTTCTTTTCACTAACATCCTTTTCTATGATGTAACTGTTGCTTGGATGCCTGATGCAATTTCGGACCTTGAGAGCTGGGTTCGGACCCTAGATTCAACCTCCTCATATGTTGAGCGATCATGGCGCGATTTAGCAAGGGGCCTATGGGAGGCCAAAAATCACGGTAAGCTTTTTCTATACGTATCTGATGGCCTTAAAATATTTCCCAATTATACTTACTTGAGTTCCTTTCATAAATGCCTTGGGAAATATGCCATCATGAGGCCCCCGTTCGGGGAGCAGGAGGTTTCTCCCCGGATCCCGAAGCTATCAAAGGAAAAGAAAATAAAAAGGGTCTCGCCCTCCGATACTCCAAAGACCAAGAAGAGCAAGTCTCGCAGGTCGAAAAAGGACATCACCACCCTGCTTACTGATGTAGCTCAACTTCTAATGGAGGAAGAAGAGGAAGATGAAGATGCTGACTTCGAGCTAGTAGTTCGAACGAAGCGGAGCACTGAGGCCCCGAAGGTCGCTGAGCCGGTTATGATCGAAGGGTTCAACCTCGGACCGAGGAGATCTTGGAGGGTGGCCCGAGCAAAGTCCCCGAGTCCTCGGAGGCTGAAGATGCCTCCAGCCGTGATGGGCAATCGGCGGATGTGCCTGAAAGGGTTGGTTCCGAGGCCCTTCGAAAGAAGGGAACACCCCAAGTGACTTGATTTTGGAAATAGACGTTGACGATTCGCCGCCCCTCCCCACATTTTCCGAGGGGCAAATTCAGGAAGCCCAGGCCATGGAGACCCCTGATGTGGGAATGGCTCACAAAGGGGAGGACATTTTTCATGGTTGTTTCATGGGAGTTGAATATGCTTTCGATATAGGTGATGCATCGAGTATCTTTGATGAGGCTTAGCGACTCCTGAGCCAGGTAAGCCTCGGCTCCCTTTATCAACATTATGTTTTCCTTTATTTCCTCTAGCTTGATTTCTTTTCTTTCTTCTCGCTTCATCGGGAAGCGTTTTCTAAATCCCGGGCAGAGCTAAACCGGTGTGAGGTCGATCTTAAAAGGCTCATGGAGGAGAGAGATGCCCTCAAACTTCTCAGTGGGCAAAAAGAAGAGGAGATCACGGACCTTCAAGCTGAACTAGCCACAGCTCACAAACAGAAGACCGACCTGATTGAGCAGGTAATGAAGAATTTTCTTGGAAGTTCGATGTATCAATTCGGGAACGATGACTAATACTTTGATCCTGCAGGTTCAACAGAAGGCCGAAAAGATCGAGCATCTCCGCGAGGAGGCCAACATGATGAAGGCGGAGACTTTGGGGTGGAAGCAAAACATGGACCGCCTTGCCTCAGAGAAGGATACTGCTCGAGCCCAACTGTCATCGGCCAAATGCCAACTCCAAAGAATGAAGGAGGAAAGCTTGGCTCGAGCCAAGAAAATTAAGGAGCTCGAGGCACGGTTGGCTGTTGATCTTGCAAAGACCACATCTGAGGCAGAAAGAGTAAAGGCTAAAGCGGAGGCGATCGTGGCCATCTACCGAGCTGATACTGAAGCTGCTCAAGCTCGAGCGAGAGAAGTGGTTGGCACCGCTCAGACTCGATCATACTGGGTTGTTAAGCATTCCAAGTACCAGTCTCGAAGAGAGACTCTTGAGGAGATCCATGCTCGTGGTTTTGACCTTACTGTCGATATCGAGAACGTGAAAGTACTCGAGGCCGAAGCTAAAGCATTACTTTCTTCTGATAATGATGATTCTGGGAGCGCGAATTGATCCGAGAGTGGAGGGGATTCTGATGACGAAGACACAGCTCCTGAAGAAAATTAAGCATTTAGGATTTTTCCTTTTTTGGATTTTTGTGTAGGATCCTGACCGATTCATGTAAATTTTTTCATATATATATAACGTTTCCTTTCTTATCCCGAATTTTGTCTTACGAAAATTTCGATTTGCTTTTCGCCTTATGACAATTTTGATACACTTTGTACCTTGTGAGAATTTTGGTTCACTTCGTGTCTTGTGAAAATTTTGTTTGTGAATCCGAAACTTAGTCAACTTGATCGAAGTCAGACTAACATAGTCTCTATAACCGAGTGAGTACTTTCTCGAGCTCGAAGTAGAAAAACCCTTAGGTTTTAGTTGAATGAGGGTGTATTCTCGAACACAAAAAATAAAATGGCCTTTTGGCTCTTGGATTAGGCCGATATGGCCTCAAAATAGTGGCTTTTTTCCCTTTTGGGCTTTACAAAGTTTAATCATATAAAAATTTGCTATGCCTTAGTACGAGGTAAATCCGTACTCATTAGGATTTTCGAGGGTTAGTGTTATCGAAACCATTTACTTTGTTATGCCTTAGCTTAAGCTTGTTCGAGAGTTCAAACGATTTGATGTTATCGAAACCCTTTGTAATTTTGCCGAGGGTAGCCTTTTTAAACCGGTTTTATGAAAATATTGGAATGCATGTTTTATTATGGAATTCGGACGTCTCTGAACCTTGTTAGTTTTGTCGTAGCCTTTAACTTGAGATTTTCCCTTTGGGCTTGTTTCTCAATTACACTTCGAACTTGCTCGAAGTGTCAGTCCCCGAGTGGGATGGCCATGGCCCATAAAGATGAAGGTTTCCTTTTTAAGGTCTTATAATTTTAAAGTTTATAATTTGAGCATGTCGATTTTTGGATGGCAGTCCTCGAGTACGGGGTTGATTGATGTAATGACCCGGCCGGTTGTTTTGAGAATTTATGCCTCGATCCCCTATTAACTTCTTTCCCCATATTTGTTTCTACTATTGTGAGTTGCCCGGAAGTTTTGTATGTGTTTCGGAGTGTTTTGGGACACTTAGTCTCTAAATGAGAGCTTAATCTTTAGAATTTGGGTCATAATCGGAACAGTGTGAAGATGGCCTCGGAATGGAATTTCGACAATTTCATTAGCTCTGTTTGGTGATTTCGGGCTTAGGGCATTTTCGGATTGTATTGTGTTTTGGATGTTTATAGCTTATTTGGGCTTGAAATGCCGAAAGTTGAATTTGGACTTAGGCTATTCTGAAGTTTGCCGCTTCTGGTATTTTTGCACCTGCGGTGAGGAGCCCGCAGGTGCAACTCGCAGAAGCGAGAAAGAGATCGCATGTGCGGTTTGGGGCACAAAGGCCAGTGACCCCAGATGCGGCTCAAGGACCGCAGAAGCAGTCCACATCTGCGGAGAAGGGAGCGTAGGTGTGGTGCCTAGGGAGTTAATAAATTCCACAGATGCGGAGCCCAAGCCGCAGGTGCGAGACTGCAGATGCGGCCCTATGACCACAGAAGCGGAAATCACTAGGAAAAAATATGAAAAATCGAGGGTTTGAGTTCATAACTTGGAAAATCAAATTGGAGCTCGGGGGAAGGCGATTCTTTGGGGATTTTGAAGAGAAGACCATTGGGTAATGATTCCTAATCCCTTTTTGATTGTATCCCATTAATCTAAGCTTAAATTCACCAATTAATTTCGGATTTGGGGTGAAAATTGAAAGAATTGGGGAAAAGTTATTAGGTCGAATTTTGGGAATTTGATTGAGATTTTGGTATCGGATTTGAGTGATTTTAATATGGTTATCTCGTGAGTGAATTGGTGTTCATAATTTGTGATGTTTACCCGATTCCAAGACATGGGCCCGGGGAGGATTTGTTACCCTATGTTTTTGTACTTAAGAGTACATCGTAAGTTAATTGATGTAAGCTCAGAAATGAAATCATCTTTGAAAAATTTATAAAGTAAGTTAATCATGTTACCGTGGAAGTTAATAATATTTAAGATCATGAATAACAAGTACCACGATGGTTGGAAGGCTTAGAAGCTAAACAAATTGAAGAAGATAAGTTTTGTCGAAAGTTGATAAGTTTGGTGTTACACCCTGTGCTTTCTAAAGTGACGTATAATGAATATGAGACTTGTTAGTCATGATTTGATGAGTTTAAAGTCATAATATGACTATATATGATGTTTGGACATAAAATATAAAGTTTGGGAAAAATTGGATTTAACTTACGGAAATATCGAGTTAAGATTTGTCGTGTAACGAGCCGTTTTGAGAAATTTTATTCGTATCCTTTATGATGTCAGTTTGGGACATATATCATATCAAAATGAAGTTCTTGTAACCTAGTTTCCAACAGTCCAAACCATTTATTCATACGCTATCAGGGTAGAGAAATATGGATTTTTAAACTAGGGTCACCAAGTCACGTTGCCGCACTTCGGAGAAACTCGTAGGGTTATAGACCAAGTTGCAATGCAGTTTTCTCCCAATATATTGAGAGTTACATGGATATCTTTACATGAAATTAAATCCCTATGTGTCTAGTTTCCAACTTTTCAAACCGTTTGTCAATACGATATCAGAGTAGAGAGATACAAGTGTCTGAAATGGCACTGCTCAAGCCACCAAGCAGGCAGCTTACCCACCTGCTTGGAGAATTGAGGCGGTGGGCTTATAAATTGACTTTTTCCATTATATTTCGTTAATATATAGAGATCAATTACTACAAAACACTCTCAAACTCTCCAAGAACTTGTCCAAGGTTCCAAGAACTAAACTCAAGAGAAATCAACACAAATCCTCATCAAAGTTGTTAAAGACTACAAGAGAATACTTCTATGATGTTGTGGTGTGATTGAGGGCTATTGTGAGCTAAGTTTAGATGGGGTTTCGAGTTGTAGCTGCTTTCCAAGGTATGTATGACATCTTTTTTATTGTGTCTAAGGGTAATCTTGTGTTGGTTGTATTGTGTGAGTGAAAAACCATAAGATGCACTTGAAGGAACATGAGATACGATTGTCTTTTTGGTTGGATTGTTTTGTGGTTAAATATATGGTTTGTGGTGGCTGAAAATTGTGAAAAATAATTTTATAATATTGTGGTTGCTGTTTCTAAGCTTTCCTAGGTGTTAATTAAGTTGATTGAAGAAGAAAAGATGAAAAACAAGTGATTGACGATTAAAATTAAGGTGCTAGATGTATAAGGCTGTTTTGGAACGCATTTTGTGGAGGTTTTAAACTAGAAATAATATGATACATATAAGTATGATGCTCTGAAGGTTGTAAATTAATTTATGGAATAAAAGTTGGATTCAATTTATATCTTATTATGAGTAAAAGACACGAGCTTGCCGCTCAATATGATTGTTAAGATAATCGGAGAAACTCATATTGGATTATACTGTTGTTGTTGCTATTGTTGGTTATAATTGTTGTTGTTGGGTTGTTGATGGCCCTTAGTGATCTTTTGGATGTGTTAAAGATAGGGGAGTTGCTGCCCAATTTTCCTTAAGTCACGTGACTAGCCAAATACGATGGTACGACATTATATGTTAACGACAATATCATTTCACTTGTTATAGATGCAAGAAGTTATGTTGAGCTTGGTTGAGTAATAATGAAGAGATCATACAGGTATGTTAAGGCTAAGCCCTTCCTTCATTTTGGCATGATCTCGTAATTACACAAGTTTGTTAATGAGGCATAAAGAGAAATTCATATTCCTAAATTTATGTACATTTTTCTAGTCTCATAAGTTACAGTATTCCCCCTTATCATATGTAATTGAGTATTGTCTTCTTCCAGTCAAGAGATCAGAGAGCCTATATATATAGTATTACAGTATTTTCATTACCATCGAGCTATAATCGATGGGCAGGCCCCTATTGGGCAACCACTGATCAGATGGTAAGTTATATACCGAGCCTACTGTGGCCGAGCACCTATAAGAGACCCCAGCATGGCCGAGGTACAGAGCCTAGTATGGTCGAGCGCCTATGAGCGAGCCTACTACGGCAGAGTAGTTATTTATATATACCGAGCCTTATAGGGACGGACAACTATTTTACTTACTATATTGAGAGAGTTGAGTCAGTATCAGCAGGTAAGCATATCTTCAGTTTATCTTTAACACTCAGTTACTTTCAGTTATTATATCATCAGTGCAGTTTCAACTTTCAGTTATTCTGTTGCCTTACATACTCGGTACATTATTTCGTACTGACGTCCCTTTTTCTAGGGACGTTGCATTTCATGCATGTAGGTCCTGATAGACACCTGTATATATCTTCCCAGTAGATAGAGTCAAGCATCAGCTTGGTTGGTACGCTCCACTTTCTCGGAGTTACCAGGTCTATACCTTGGAGACTATTTTGTATATACAGGTTTGATGGGTAGGTTGAGGCCTTATCCCAATAATGATACAATTCAGTTATCTCTAGAGGCTTGTAGATGAGTCATGTATATTTTGGTCTATCAGTAGACATTCATGGCGGTCTTATCAGCCTGCACAGTTATATATATATATATTTAGCTTTTGGATATGTGTACCCCTCAGATGAGATAGATAATATTTAAGATGATTCAGAGTATGGCCTCATCGGCCTAAGTTAAGGGTTACCCCTCCAGAGTTCACAACTATAGAGTGGTACGCTCGGGCCGAGTATGGCATTGGGTGCTCGTGGCGTCCCATCAGTTTGGGTCGTGAGAGGATTTTTGGGCATTTTTTTATTTTCTTACCTTAGCTTTGATTCCTTTAGCTAAATTCATTGTTTGTACTTATATTTACATTATAAAATTGATTTGATTAGATTTGGTCCACTCAGAGTTGGATACTCATGGCAAGAGCGTGATTTCGGATTGATTTGAGTTGGATCGATGTAAATGGATTGCCTAACCTTGTGTGGGGGAACTCCCCTTAGGATTTGGTATTTGTTGTTGTATGAATGTCATGTACATGAGGTGACGAGTGCGTACACGTGCAAATTGTTGGAAAACCCCCGCTTTTATAAAGTAAATATCTGTGTTTCCGTTTTGTTGAACATTACGTGTATTTTAAAGCCTACTATTTAGCTTAGAAAGCATGCTTAAGTGATTTAGCTGTTCTATCTGCTTAAATTGTTTACTTGAATTCCGTGCAGCATGTTTAGAATAGAAATCTCTATTTTCTTGGTACGGACTTGAATAGAACTTGAGATTGTTGTGTGTTTACTTTAGGACTACGGGATGATATTCCGGGAGATCCCCCTGCATGTTTACTTTGGGACTACGGATCGGTATTCCGAGAGATCCCCCTACACATTTATATTTGGGACTACGGGACGACATCCTGGGATATTTCCCTGTATAGGATATTTTACTTTGGGACTACGGATTGGTATTCCGGGAGATTCCCCTGCATATTTATGATTTGAACTACGGGACGATATCCCGGGAGATCCTCTGCACATTTAAGTTTGGGACTACGGGACGATATCCTGGGAGATTCCCTATTGCTATCTCTATGTATTGAGTTGTATTTCTTTCTGTGATTTATTCTTATTCGACTGTTAGTATTTTAATTATACTGTCGTATTTCATACTGTTTTACCTTGCTTTATATATATATATATATACACTATCGCATTTCATACTGTTTTACCTTGCTATATATATATATATAACCAGTAGGGCCCTGACCTTTCTCGTCACTACTCGACCGAGGTTAGGCTTGGCACTTACTGGGTACCGCTGTGACGTACTCATGCCCTTTCCTGCATATGTTTTTCGTGTGCAGATCTATGTTCTTCTGCTTAGCCGTTCTATTAGTGAGGCGGGCGATATTAGAAACTTAGAGGTATATCTGCCGCGTCCGCAAACCTAGAAGTCTCTCTTTATTCTTCCCGTTTGCTTTAGACTTTCCTGTATTTACTTTTGATTAGATATTCTGGAGTTAGAACACTATGAAGTTTTTCTATAGCTTGTGATTTCATGAGATTCCGGGTTTTGGGAGTTTGATTCAATTTTGAGAGTATGTATTGTATATGCCGAACGACATTTTAAAACTCTTTTATTATGTTTTTACCCGTAACTTGCCAGTTTCGTATTTCATTTCCTTTTTTCACAATTTGTTAGGCTTACCTAGTCGTAGAGACTAGGTGTCGTCACAACTGTTCACGGAGGGAGAACTTGGGTCGTGACAAGTTGGTATAAGAGCTCTAGGTTAATAAGAGTCATGAATTACAAGCCGATTTATTAGAGTCTCGTGGATCGGTACGGAGACGTCTGTACTTATCTACGATAGGCTATGTAACTGTTAGGAAAATTCCACTTAATTTGATTTCCTATCATGAGAGATTTTTGATATCAATATTCTAAACTTCTGTTTTCTATTCTCTCACAGATGGTGAGGACACATGCTACCGGAGATGACCAGGCATACACGCCCCCTGCAAGAGCCGACAAAGGTCGGGGTCGGGGTAGAGGCCGAGGACGCGCATGTGGTGCAACTAGAGCACCTGCGCGAGCTACCACAGAGGAGCCACCAGTAGCTCCACCCAGAGCCCAGGCACCTGATACGCCTACTGCTACTACTATTCCAGCTCTTCAGGAGACCCTTGCACAGTTCTTGAGAATGTACACCACTCTAGCTCAGGCAGGGTTGATTCCATTTACTGCAGCCACATCCCAGACTGGGGGAGGAGCACAAACTCCCGCCGCCCGCACCCCAGAGCAGTGGGTCCAGGTTGATCAGATCCTAGAGGTTATACTGGTACCGCCTGTAGCCCCAATTCAGCCCGAGGACAAGGCAACAGCTTTAGAGGATGAGCAACAGAGGCTTGAGAGGTTTAATAAGTACAAGCCTCCTATATTCAATGGTCTAGCATCAGATGATGCTCTTGGATTTCTGGAGGAGTGCTACCGTATCCTCCGCACTATGGGTATATCAGGATCGAGTGGTGTTTCTTTCATTGCCTTCCAGCTTTGAGGAGCAACCTATCAATGGTGGCGTACTTTTGAGTTGGACAGCCCAATTGAGGCAGCTTCCCTTACATGGACCTAGTTTTAGATATATTTTTTAGGGAGTATGTTCCTCAGACCCTCAGGGACGCATGGCGCGCAGAGTTTGATCATTTGCACTAGGGTACTATGACTATTTCGGAGTATGCTATCCATTTCACTAACTTGGCTAGACATGCACCAGCCTTGGTTTCTACAGTTTGCGAGAGAGTTCGCCAGTTTATTTAGGGGCTCATTCCCAGCATCAGGTCTAGCATGGCTCGGGAGTTGGAGATGGATATTTCTTATCAGCAGGTGGTGAGCATTGCTAAGAGAGTAGAGGGTATGCATGCTCGGGATAAAGAGGAGAGGGAGGCCAAGAGGTCTCGAGAGTCGGGTCATTATTCTGGTGCCCGTGCCCTAGCTATAGTTCATCATGGTAGGGGTTATATAAGCCACCCCATTCATTCAGGTCTTCCAGCAGCCGGTGGTATTCCAGCTCTTCCTAGACCTCAGGAGACTTATTATGCACCTCTAGTATCTAATGCACCTCCTACATGGGGTGCTTTCAGTGGTCAGTCCAGCAGAACTGGCTCGAGTCAGTCACAGTCGCCACATCCTCCCAGAGCTTGCTTTGAATGTGGAAACACATTCCATATGGTGAGGGATTGCCCTAGACTCTGGAGAGATGCACCTCTACAGACTTCTCAGCCACAGCTTGCTCCGCAGAGTTCCCATGCTATGATCACAGCACCAGTTGCTGCCCACCTACCTAGCTAGCTAGAGGTAAAGGTTGGGGAGGTAGAGGTCGCCCTAGAGGGGTAGGCCAGGCCAGATATTATGCCCTTCCTGCCCGTACTGAGTTGTCGCCTCCAATTCTATCATCACAGGTATTGTCCTGGTTTGTCATAGACACGCATCAATTTAATTCGATCCAGGCTCCACTTATTCTTATGTGTCCTCTTATTTTGCCCCGCATTTGGGCGTATCTCGGGATTCTATGAGTTCCCCTGTTTATGTTTCTACTCATGTGGGAGATTCTCTTGTTGTGGATCGTGTTTATCGGTCGTGTTTGATTGCTTTTGGTAGTTTTGAGACTAGAGCCAATTTATTATTGTTCAGCATGGTAGATATTGATGTTATCTTGGGCATGGACTGGTTGTCTCTCCATTATGCTATTCTTGATTGTCACGCCAAAACCGTGATGCTGGCTATGCTAGGTGTGCGAGTAGAGTGGAGGGGTACCTTAGATCACACTCCTAGTAGAGTTATTTCATTTCTTAAGGCTCAACGAATAGTTGAGAAGGGCTGTGACGCATATCTAGCCTATGTGAGGGATGTCAGTATTGATACCCCTACAGTTGATTCAATCCCAATAGTACGGGATTTCCCTGATATGTTCCTAGCTGATCTTCCCCATCCGACAGAAAGATTGATTTCAACATTGATTTGTTGTCGGTCACTCAACCCATTTCTATTCCTCCTTATCGTACGACTCCTCCTGAGTTGAAGGAGTTGAAGGAGCAGTTGCAGGAATTGCTTGACAAAGGTTTTATTCTACCCAGTGTATCACCTTGGGGTGCTCCTGTCTTGTTTGTGAAGAAGAAGGACGGTTTTATGCATATGTGCGATTATATCCAGTTTAACAAAGTTATAGTAAAGAATCAGTATCCTTTGCCTCGTATTGATGATATGTTTGACTAGTTACAGGGTGCTCGAGTGTTTTCTAAGATTGACTTACGTTCAGGTTATCATCAGTTGAAGATTCAGGAGCCAGATATCCCGAAGACTGCTTTCAAGACTCGGTATGGTCATTACGAGTTCCTTATTATGTCATTTGGGCTGACCAATGCCCCAGCAGCCTTTATGCATTTGATACACAGCGTGTTCCGACCATATCTTGACTTGTTCATCATTGTCTTTATTGATGATATTTTGGTATACTCCCGAAGTCGGGAAGATTATGATCAGGACCTAAGGATAGTGCTTTAGACTTTAGAGAAAAAAAATTATATGCGAAGTTCTCGAAATATGAGTTTTGGTTGGATTATGTGGCATTCTTGGGTCACGTGGTATCGAATGAAGGGATCAAAATGGATCCTAAGAAAGTGGAAGCAGTGCAGAGTTGGCCCAGACCATCCTCAGCTACAGAGATCCGTAGTTTAAAAGTACTTAATTCTTTTAATATAAGTTAAATATATTAAAAATTATTAAAAAAATATAAACGCATTCACCCCCTAAAGTCACTACATATTAGAAAGCATACTAAAAATAATAAGAAATATGTATACATTAATATCCTAAGTATTAGGTTTAATGGTTATTTTGGTATATACTATATTTTGTTAAGGGTATTTTTGGTAAGAAGAAAAGTCAAAACTACTTCTGCTTCTGCTTTTGGGAAGAAGCTACTTTTTTCTACTTCTTAGAAACTGCTCCTGCTTCTTCCCAAAAGCACTTTTCCCCCCAAAAAGCTTGGCCAAACACCTCGATTTAGGGGGAAAAAAGTGCTTTTGAAAAAAACAAATACTTTTGGCCTCTTGAGAAGCTTGGTCAAACATGCTATAAGTCGTAATAATACAATGCGATTTATGAGTCGGAATAATACAATGTGATTTATGAGTCGGAATACTAAATACGATTATAAGTGCATTGATCAAATATAATTTGGCGGTCGCAATAATAAAATGCAAATTATAACTCGTAATGCACTTATATGTCACAAGCCTGAAATGCGATTTATAAGTCGTAATAATATAATAAAGAGAAGTTGGGGACATAGTAAACCTCCTACTATAAGAGCAATTCCCCGGGACCTGAAGGGGAAAGATTGAATCTTGAAAGAGTGAGCCCCGACTAGCAAGATTTGGAGCGATATATAAGTCGACGATGATTATTGCGATTCATAAGTCGCAATGCTTGAATGCGATTTATAAGTCTTATGCCAAATGTCATGTATAATATAAGTTGCAATTAATTTTGCGATTAAGCTCAGCTATCCGTTGTCTCCTCGGTAACTTATAACACGTGTAAATGTAAAATGACATTTATATATGAGTAGGGTTGGCAAGCGGACTAGTCGGGTTTGAATAAGAGACGGGTCGAAAACGGGTAATGAAAAAAACGAATAAATTATCTGAGCCGGCCCATATTTAATATGGATAAAAAATGGGTTAACCAGCGGATAATATGAGTAATCATATTATCCATGGCTTCATGATATGATTACTTTTAGGAATGTCTCTCAAACTTGAGGAACCCCCATTTGAGGTTTTACAAATGTAAAAGTTAAACTCATTAATTATCCATTTGATTATCCATTTTTTAAATGGATAATATGGTTCTTATCCATATTTGATCCGTTTTGAAAAAATTTATTATCCAACACATATTTTAGTGGATAATATGGATGGTTAATTGTCTTTTAACTATTTTGCTAGCCCTTAATATATGAGTTATGCACACTTTTTAGATTCTCCAAAAAAAAACGTAGGCACTAGTGGAATTTTTCAACAAAAATTGCACATTTTGGGATAAAAAATCATTTATTTATCTATGCAATTACAATAAACTGAGATCTAAATTTATATAATTGATTGAACAATTAAGTACTCTTTCCGTATCAATATATGTGATATTCTTTTTTTCTTTTCTTTTTTCTTTTTTTTTCTTTTTCTTTTTTCTTTTGAAGAATTCGTGTGAATAGTGGAATGTGGCTTTCTACTTTTTGCTTCTGGCTCCTCTCCATTGTCTTGTATGAATTAAATGACTACTAAATTTGTATTGTCTGGTTTGGCCGTCCGCATAGGTAAATAGGTTCCCGTTGAGTTCATGTAAATGTCCTAACAACATTATTGGTACCAACTGTTGTTATTTCCTTCACAACTCTTTGCCTTATGAATTTTTATATATTTCGATGATCACCATTTTCATTTTCTGGAAGAAAATTACATACCTTGTCCCATATGCTGGGGAACTTCCAAGCAAATACCTAATCATGAGAACCTTAACATGGATTGAAAACTGAAGTGTATTTGTTGGCCCAAGTAAAGGTTAGTTTTGAAGATTGACAAAGGAACTAAGCCATCCCGCAGGTCCATTCCTCAGGTGCACAAAAACGGGTAGATTCGAGCATGTGGGATGCACGTGAAGGAGATAAGCTTAACTTGGTGTATTTAATATCTCCTGATCGAAAAGGTTGCATAATTGATAAGGAGAAGGACTCCTTAATCAAAGAGAACACTATCCAAGATACGGAAGGAGTTAGAAGTTGAAATCAACTAGAACTCTTCCACCAAGGAAGAGTTGCATCAGAACTCTAGTTACTTCTTCATCTACTAACTCTATAAATTGCAGGATGTTCTCACATTACAGGTGTTGCACAAAAACGCATAAGTTAAACGTGAATTGAGAGCAAAATAGCAAGGCTTTTTGCTAGTAGTTCGTGTGTGATTCAAGTGTACAAACCTGAAGCTACATGAACCAGATTGAAGAACCAGCTCCACAAAGAGTTTTATGTGTCCTTCTTTATTTCTAGTTCAATTGTAGTAAGTGTTTTCATATTGTACTTTTCAGCTTTATCTAGAAGCAATTGTAATAGGTACTTTGAGTATTCAAGTTAGAGTTAACTTGAAGTTGTCGCAACAGTTAGAGGCTGGTTGCTACAACGGGATTAGAGGTATCCTTAGGTTTACAAAGAGTTTTGTAAATGCTGTTTTGGCTCAGTGATTTAGTGAAGTGTTGGGGAAAATCCTACTGAGTAGTAGGTCGTGGTTTTTTTTCACCTTTTGAGCCGGGTGATTTCCACGTAAAATACTTGTGTTCTATACTTTCTACATTTATTATTCTGCAACAGTAGCAGAAGGAACACATAAACGAACTATATCCTTCCATAATCAGTTTAAGAGAAAAATTGGACACCACACAAATCACCCCCCCCTCCGTGTGGTATTGACGTATAAAACATCAATTGGTATCAAAGTAGGTTTTCCTTGAAGAGGATAACACCTTAGGAACAGATCAAGATGAGCACACCACCTGTAAACTGGGAAGGACAATCCACTGATAGGCCTCCACTCTTTAATGGCCACTACTACTCTTGGTGGAAATACAGGATGAGAGATCACATCTTCGGAGAAGACTATCTGCTATGGGACATTGTCACTGATGGTCCCCTGGCTACTACGAAGAAGAATGCTGAGGGAGTAGATGTGCCAAAAATAAGAGCTGACTGTAATATTGAGGACTTGAGGAAATGGGAAAAGAATGTTAAGGCCAAGAAATGGCTTGTGTGTGGACTTGGTCTAGACGAGTACAGTAGAATTCAAAGTTGTACCACTGCTAAGGAAATTTGGGACACATTGCAAGTGACTCATGAAGGAACACCTCAAGTGAAGAGGTCTAGAGGAACACTATTGTATTCTCAATATGAGAATTTCACCATGAAGGAAGGGGAAACCATCCAGGAGATATATACAAGGTTCACCACACTAACAAATGAACTTAAGTCTCTTGGAAGGGTTATTCTTGAAGAGGACAAAGTTGAGAAAATTTTGACAAGATTTCTTCCAGTCACTTGCAAAATCACTGCCATTCAGGAATCAAAGAACATTGTCACTCTTAAGTTAGACGAGCTAATTGGAAATCTCACAGCCTATGAACTTAGAAAGCAAACCATGAAGATGGATGCACCATGAAAGGAAAGGAGCCTGGCATTCAGAATCACTGAAGGTGCTGATCTAGGGGAGAATGAAATGATCGTGATCACAAAGGACTTCAAGAAGTACCTAATTAGAGGAAAGGGTCCTTCAAGAAGTGGAAGTTACAGCAAACCAAGGGTTCCTGAAAAACAAACCAATGAGGGGTGTTACAAGTGTAGGAAGACTGATCACCACATCAAAAACTGCCCTTAATGGGAAATTGAATGGAAGAAGAAAAGAGTTGAACGAAGGAACAGGAAGAAGGAACAGGTTCAACCCAAGAAGAACAAAAGATCAGCAAAGGTTATGGTTGTTGCCTGGGGAGAAAGCTCAAATAAGGACTCAGAGGGTAAAGATGGAGATGAATCAAACACTTATGAAAATTGGAGGATCCGATGAGGAATCTGAGGTAAGTATAATTCGTCTCAAATACAAGATTAAATTTTTCTCTAAAGAAAGCTTATCTGAGTTACTCCTGGATTTCATTGATGAATCTGAGGATCTAAATAATGAAAAGGAACAGTCGTCTAAGCAATGTGTGATTTTGAAAGCTAAGTGCAAAAATCTGGAACTTAGGGCTAGTGAAAGTGAAAGTAAAAATTCTGAGTTAAAGAACCAGGTTCACGAACTTGACACCACTGTCCTAGAGCTTAGATCTGAAAATTTAAAATTGAAATTAGGAACTGGTAAAAAGAAAGCTGATCATACGCAACTCACTTTAGAATAAAATGTAGGAAAAATGAAAGATGAGTTGTACAAAAGAGATGAGCGGATAAGAGTCCTTAAAGAGGATCTAAACAAGGTTAAGCACGAGCTAGACAGAACCTGTAAATGGACTAGGTCATCCGATGCACTTTCATGGCTACATGAGTACCATAGTAGCAATAAGAGAGGATTTGACTACGGGACCCCTGCACCTAAGTAGGATCCCAAAAGCAAGTACCTCACACTCCCTGAGAACATAATTTGCACACACTGTGGTAAAACTGCTCACTATAAATCTGAATGTATTACAAAAGAAAAGGCTAGTCAAAAGAATAAAGAATTTGTTCAAGGGAAAAATAGGCTGCCAGGTTGAGCTAAAAAGAATCTGATTCACCCTTTTACCTATAGAAAGGGACCCAAACTAGTTTGGGTTCCTAAGACTAACCCCTGATTTCCTTTTGTGGGTCCAAGTGATGGGGAGCAACCAAATATGGTAGATGGATAGTGGCTGCTCAAAGCATATGACAGGAATCAAGAACCAGTTCCTTTCACTTGAGGACCTCAAATGAGGTAATGTCTCCTTTGGAAATGGGAAGAAAGGTGAGATCATTGGGGTTGGAAAGGTAGGTAAGACTGATTCTCACTCTATTGAGAATGTCTACTTGATAGATGGCCTAAAATACAGCCTAATAAGACAATCACAACTGTGTGATAGAGGTAATTTGGTAGCATTCACCTTTACCAAATGTTTTGTGATTAATCTTACCACTGACAAGATTGTTTTGCAGGAAAAAAAAAGAGTAAACAATATATACATTGTAGGTTTGTCCACACTTTCGTAAAGTGAACTCACTTGTTTAAGTGTGTTCAATAATGATCCCCTCATTTAGTACAAGAGACTTGGACATGCCAGTCTAAGTCAACTCAATAAACTAGTCTCCAAGGACTTGGTGATAAGACTGCCTAACATTAAGTTCAAGGATGACAAAATTTATGAGGCTTGTGCAAGGGGGAAGCAGGTAAGATCCTCTTTCAAAAGCAAGAAAATGATAAGCACCACCAGAACGGTGGAACTGATCCATATGGATCTCTGTGGTCCAATGAGAACATTACGAAGAGGTGGTAAAAGATATATGATGGTACTTGTTGATGACTATTCTAGGTTTATTTGGACATTATTTTTAACATCTAAAAATGAAGCATTTGACATGTTTACTTTTTTTTGTTAAAAAAACTCAGAAACAACTAGGTAATCAACTTGCATCAATTAGGCTGATCATGGAAATGAATTTGAAAATGCTAAGTTTGCTGAATTTTTGCATGCTACATCATAAATAGTTGCACGACTAGACCTTTTGTTAAGAAGATTCACTATGAGTCAGTTAAAGGGAGAAAGCTAAATATATCCCATCTTAGGGCATTTAGATGCAAGTGCTTTGTGCACAATAATGACAAAGACTCTCTAGGTAAGTATGATCCCAGAAGTGATGAGGGAGTATTCTTGGGATATTCTTCATATAGTAAAGCTTATAAGATATACAGTAAAAAAACTATGTGTGTAAAAAATGTATATGTTATTTTTAAAAAACTAGCATTCTTTTTGAGAGGCAGGAACAAGATAATGAAAAGATTGGACTGATAAGAAATTCAAATGGTGAAACCACAGTCCAGCCTGAAGATGCATCACAGGAAGGAACAGGTGATGGAACAGGTCCTTCCACCCAGGGCAACATGACAAGGGGAACTGATTAGAGGGGAACTGATTAGAGAGGAACTTATCCTCAAACCTCGAGGGAATCTGTCCATGAACCTATTCCTCAGTAACAAAACCAGGAAGGAACATCCAAAGAAATTGACACTCCTATTGCAACATCCACGAAATTGAATATAGATGAACCTGGTTCATTTGTTGATCAGAAGTTGTATAGGGGAATGATTGGTTCTCTTTTGTATCTTACTACTAGCAGACCTGACATTGTTTTTAGTATAGGTTTTTGTGCTCAATTTCAGGCAAATCCAAAGAAGTCTCACTTGACTAATGTCAAGAGAATATTGAGATACTTGAAAGGCACTACTGACATTTGCCTTTAGTATCCAAAAGGTAGTTATTTTAAAATAGTGGGATATGCTGATGCTGATTATGCAGGGTTCCTTGTGATAAGAAGAGCACCTCAGGTATGTCATACTTCATTGGTTCATATCTTGTGTCATGGGATACCAAAAAGCAAAATTCAGTGGCCTTATCTACTGCTGAAGCTGAGTATGTTGATGCTGCTTCATATTGTGCTCAATTGTTGTAAATCAAACAACAATTAATGGATTTTGGAATTGATGTCGGTTGCATCCCTATTTTTTGTGATAACACTGGTGCTATAAGTATGACAAAGAATCCGGTTTATCATAAGAAAACTAAGCACGTAGATGTTAGGCACCATTTTTGAGGGACAACTATGAGAATGGCTTGATCGCTGTGGAGTTTTGCGCTACTGTCAAGCAAATTGCTGACATCTTCACAAAAACCTTAAGTAGAGATCACTTTGAGAGAAACAGGTTAGAATTAGGGATGATTAAGATCACCTAAAAGGACCAGTTCAAAGTTAAACGAAAAAAATTGAAAAAAAATTTGGTTAGAAAGTCTGTAATTGGTATAATTAGATTAAATCTTGCTCAGTCTCATACTTTTCATAGTATACTCTTGTGCCATGTGTTAAAATGACTCATTAATCTCTAATGATATTTTCTCTATTTTGGCAAATTTAGACTTACATAAGAGAATTATCAGTGAAAAATCTGGTTCATCAAGATAACACGGTATGTTTTATACACTCTGCATAATTTGAAATAACTATATTTGGATCATGAGCAAAGTCCTACCAAATACCAAAGTTCTTTTGAACTTATCCATTACAAGTGAACCAGTTACGTTCAAGACTTTCAAGACTCCTGACCGTATTAAACTACCTAGATTATTTTAAGTCTGCTACTCAGGGGGAAGAAAGTGATTCTTCCGAAACTGAACATGTATCTTTTGATTCTAAAATTTCTCCTGAGACAATTTCTAAAGTTGCTGAAAATTTGGAAAATAGATTTGTAGGATCTATGGCAGGTGTTGAGACTACAGAATCTGGAGAAGTTGGTAGTAAAAATGAAAAAAGGGAGAGCAAGGATACTAGGATTACTGTGAGGGGAAAGAGGACAAGAGTGGCTTATTCTTCACCCACTTAACCAAAGATGCAGGTGCAATGGTTGTTTGGGGAGATGAACCTGGTTCATCTGTAAAGGAAACCCTCGCAGACCTGCTGAAGAAAGTGACTGAAAGCTATAATGTAGCTTCTTGATAGAGTTATCAATGACACCAAAACTCATGCCATTCCCTATGGCTTCATTCTCACAATTGTGCTTGCACATTTCAATATATCTATGAAAAGGTGGGAGGTTAGTACAAACATGAATTATTTTTGGGTTAATGCTCTGCTTGCTTGAGATTATGAAGTCAATGTCACTCCTAAAGAACCTAGTTCATCCAAAAAGGTACCAGTAAATAGCAAGGTCAGAGCCTTGGTGCAAGAAAGTGGGGCTAAGGATGCTGAGATTGAAAGGTTAAAGAAAAGGTTGGTTGAGATGGAGACTAAGAGAGATGCTCTCAGAACTGAGCTGGAAAGAGAAAAGGAGAAGAATGATGGCATTCTTCAAGGTATGTTGAAACTCCTTTAAGTCAAAAACCAAGCACCTAGTTCTTCCCAGCCTTAAGCCTCTTAGCCTAGTGTAGATCAACCAGTGACCCAGTTCGGAAAGTTTTGTTTCTTTTGCTCATATTTTCAGTATTTTTATTTCTTCTTATGCTTTGTGGTAGAATCTTATCAATCATCAATGAAATTCACTATCTTTTGCTCTAACTGTTTGTTTATATTTCTTTGATGGTTAAAATTCTTAGCTTGATATATGATGATTATTCCATGATTGCATTTGAAGTAGCCTCAGTGGCCATAAGTAAGTTTTAAAATCTAGTTATCTCACATTTTATGCAACTTTTCGATGATTCCAAAAGGGGAGAAAAAGGTTATGCTTTACACTTTGAATAGTGATGTTTATAACCTAATATACCTGGTCCTTGATGATAAGTGATAAAAAGGAAAAATGTTTCTAACATTGTGTTGATGTTGAGCTGAGTTGAAACAGGGCATAAGCTTATGAAAAAGCACAAAGTTTGTCATCATCAAAAAGGAGGAATTTGTTGGCCCAAGTAAAGGTTCGTTTTGAAGACTGACAAAGGAACTAAGGCATGAATCAGGTCTATCCCGCAGGTCCATCCCTCAGGTGCACAAAAACGGGCAGATTCGAGCATGTGGGATGCGCGTGAAGGAGATAAGCTTAACTTGGTGTATTTAATATCTCCTGATCGAAAAGGTTGCATGATTGATAAGGAGAAGGACTCCTTAATCAAAGAGAACACTATCCAATATAGGGAAGGAGTTAGATGTTGAAATCAACTAGAACTCTTCCACCAAGGAAGAGTTGCATCAGAACTCTAGTTATTTCTTCATCTACTAATTCTATAAATTGCAGGTTGTTCTCACATTACAGGTGTTGCACAAAAACGCAAAAGTTAAACGTGAATTGAGAGCAAAATAGCAAGGTTTTTTGCAAGCAGTTCGTGTGTGATTCAAGTGTGCAAACCTGAAGCTACATGAACCAGATTGAAGAACCAGCTCCGTAAAGAGTTTTATGTGTCCTTCTTTATTTCTAGTTCAATTGTAGTAGGTATTTTCATATTGTACTTTTCAGCTTTATCTAGAAGTAATTGTAATAGGTACTTTGAGTATTCAAGTTAGAGTTAACTTGAAGTTGTCGTAACAATTAGAGGTTGGTTGCTACAACGAGATTAGAGGTAATCCTTAGGTTTACAAAGAGTTTTGTAAATGCTGTTTTGGCTCAGTGATTTAGTGAAGTGTTGGGGAAAATCCTACTGCATAGTAGGTCATGGTTTTTTCACCTTTTGAGCCGGGTGTTTTCCACGTAAAATACTTGTGTTCTATACTTTCTACATTTATTATTCCGCAATAGTAGCAGAAGGAGCACATAGAAGAATCGGGTCCTTCCATAATCAGTTTAAGCGAAAAATTGGACATCATACAAATCACCCCCTCTTGTGTGGTATTGACATATAAAACATCATATTTATGTTGTGTCGCGAGCATAGGGTTCATCGTGAAGAATGTTGTATTCTACGTCTAGTTGGGTTGTATAATAGTATTATTGTTGTATATATATAGTTGTCAGTACACATATATGGTATCAGTTTACTCACTAGTTTTGTTGGTATAGTGATAGTGATTGTGCGTGCCATAAATTGGCACGTCAGATCCTGGCGTGGTTCCTTCCGAGCCTCAAAAACCCAAAAGCTAACCATAAATTGCATATGAGACGATGAAGGAAGTTAATTTCCGAATGTGACATTTATGATTACGATTTTATAAGTGGCATTGGCATTTGCTGATTTTTAAGTTGCGTTTGCTGATTGAGACTTATAAGATCCATTAACTGATTACAATTTGTAAGTGCATTTGCCGATTGAATTTATAAGTCGCACTTTTTTTTTATAGCGATTTGGAAGATTATTGCCTGATTACAATTTGTAAGTGCATTTGCCGATTGAATTTATAAGTCGCAAGTCGCACTTTTTTTTTATAGCGATTTGGAAGATTATTGCGAGACGATTTATAAGTAACATTTGCTGAATGAGATTATTATAAGTTGCATTTACTGTTTGCGATTTATAAGTGAATGCTATGTATAAGTCTCATTTTCGGATTGCAATTTATAAGTTGCATTTTCTGAATGAGACTTATGCAAATTATGATTATTTACATTACTAATTGGTTAGTTGATTTCGATTTATAATCTTTTCTCTTTGCCAACTTATGCAAATTGATATTTATAAGTCGCTTTATCGGGTTGCGGTTTATAAGTCGCATTTCTGATTGTGATTATAAGTTGCATTTGGTGACTGTTATAAGTCGTTTTTATTGACGGCGCTTTATAAGCTGCATTGATATTTTTTATTTATAACTGTAGAGGCGGAGCCAGAATTTGAACCTTATGGGTTCGGGATTGTTATCATTTTAAGTTACTAGGTTCTAAATTAATAATTTGTACAAATTCAATAAATTTCTTAAGGCAATTACAGGGTTTGAACAAAACCCATTGGGTTCGGCGAACCCGCATGCCGCACTCTAACTCCGCCCCTGTTTATAAGCAGCATTTAGACATTGCACTTTATAAGACGTATTTGTTAAATGCTACTTATACGTCGCTTTCGCTTTACAAGTCGCACTTGAGAAATGCGTTTTATGGTCGCCTTTGTTGATTGTGATTGGTAAGTCACATTAGCTAACCGTGATTTTTAAACACGAAATTATATGTTATTTAGTGGTATAAAACTTTTTAAGCTAACTTTGCGATCTAAGCTAACAACACCGTAAGCTGTCTGTTATCTCAGTAACTTATGTCCCATGTAAATCGCATTTATATGTGAGTTTTGCACATTTGTTAAATTGTGTAAGGTTATGCACTACTGGAATTTTGCAACCAAAATTGCACATTGTGGGATAAAAAATCATTTTGTTACTATGCAATTAGAATAAACTCAAATCTAAATGTTTATAATTGACTGTAGAAATAAGTATTACTTTATGTTACTTTAAGTTTTGAAATTTGTGAAATATTTTTTTTACTACATTAATTAAGGTGAAAGCATATGAACAAGCACCAAACACATTATATAATAAGTCTATTAGGCGGTATCGTGTGTTGAATTCGACATGGAAGATTTCGAAAGATGCAATCTTATTGAAAATCTTGATTTTGTGTTATAAATTCTCTCCCAACTATGAATGTGTTGCCCAAACTTTTTTATTATTTCAATGTAATTTAAAGAGTAGACAAGTATCCCAAAAGGGAAGTATCACGGAGTGAGTTAAAAATTGTTTTTGCATCAGATATTCAAATAGAACAATATATCACAAATGTTCAGGAGGTGAGATCAATTTGATGATTTGAGTTGGTCCCGTGAACAACTAATTTTTTACCACATTCAAATTCTATATTATTTTAATGTAAATATTTCTTTTAGGACTAATGTTGATATTTAAACTGTTATCTTATTCTTAATAGGTTTTATTTAAGAAAATTAAAAACTACAAAAATTATTCAAATTCTTAGAATATATAATATTTAAGTATAAAAGTAGGTGACTAATATTTTTAGCTATGCATTTTACTTTCTCTTTTATTCATTTTTTTCTTTAAAGTAAAAGTTATTTTTAAAAAGGCAACTAACGAGAAGAACAAAAAAGTAACAAAATAAAAAATACAAAAGATTTCTCCGATTAACTACCTAAACACTCACCCCATAACTCCCACTCTCTCACGTCTTGCACACACATTCACATATTTCTTCACCTCAATCCCATGTAAACCCACTCCTTGGCACATTATAAGATAACCACCAAAATTTTGCTTTATAAAAGGGAAAATAAATTGACAGACACAGGGGGGATACAACACTTAACCAAAAAAAATAAAAAAAAAATAAAGAGAGACTCGGCCATCTAACAAAAAGAAGGAAAAGATTACATGCACAGAAACATCATCCTTAGGAGATTTTAAAGGAGGAAGAATTATATTTGGAGAAAACGAAAGTTTAGTCCAATTTCAAGATCCGGTTCACGGTTATTATTTTTGCTCATGTATTGTAGTTGCTGGAATTTATATTTCGACATTGGAAAGCTTAAATAAGGTTCATCTATACTTTCTTTGTTATTCATTTTGATATTGTTTTCCTACTGTTTAAATCAGCAATTTGATATGTTTTAGAGCCTATTCTGTCTATTGTCTTAGTTAAATCTGACTCTTAATTTTTCTTTGTGATAATGAAATAAGTAGTATTTTGTTAAGTGAATAAAAATGGTTTTGGTTGTAAAAAATTTCATAATTTTGGCTTTACTTATTTTAAGTTGTTTAGGATATGCAGTAGAGCATTAAGTTAAAGAAATATTTTTTTTACTATTCAAAATTCATATTAGGTATATTCCCGATAGTCTACAAATTTAAGAAAATTACAGGTTCTTTATTCCTAAAAGTCATTCCATTAATATCTTTAACTTAAGAATATCTGTAGTGTTTTTTTTAAGAATTTAATATATCTAGTCTTTATATGAAAGCCTATTAATTCTTTTAACGATTTGAGTTTAACAGTTCTTTGGCTCTTTATGTATAATTTTAAGTTTAGTTTCTGCCGAAAAGTTAATACGTAAAAGTCACACAATTAATAAGATTAGTTAAAGTTTTAAATGTTTATTATTAAATATTTTTCCTTTCCTCCGATGATTTTGGATCAAAGCTCTTCATGTTTCTTTTAGTGAACATTTAATGCCTTAGCTTACAAGATTATTTATTCTGTTTCATATTAATGATAGTACATAAGGTTAAATACTTAAATAAAATTCTTTGAAGATAAAGCACATAATTTTGGGCCAAATGAATTTATTTCCTATTGGCTTAATACTAATCAAAACCAAAGTTGTCCCATCTCTTTTCATGACTAAAAAATAACATACATTAACTCAAAAAAAAATATTAAACCAAATAATAAAAATATAAAAATAAATATCTCATATCTAAAAAGATAAATAAATGAAATACTTTGAATAAGCTAGTATGCTTTAGGCGCGTGTTAACCAATCAGTTATCGTAATTATGTATACGTTCGCGTGACATAGTTATGATTTTCCAAATTAAAAGCAAAGTATGCGTTCGTGCAACTTTGACAAAATAATCTTAATAATAATAAAGTGTTATTAATTGTGTACACATACGCGTGACATGATTCCTGACATACCAAACAAAATGAATACACGCACGCATGATTCGTTTCAAGATAATTCTATAATTACGAATAATCAAGCAACTAAAAGCGGTTTAAGACAAAAGTGCATAAATATCTCTAGAACATAAAATATCCAGAATTAGTTAAGTCAGGTATAATTAGTAAAGCGACCGTGCTAGAACCACGAAACTCGGGAGTGCCTCACACCTTCTCCTAGGTTAACAGAATTCCTTACCCGGTCTTCTGTGTTTCGCAGACTTAATTAGAGTCAATTTCCTTGAATTGGGATTTTAAAATAAATGGTGACTTGGGACACCGTAAATATTTATTCCAAGTGGCGACTCTTTAAATTAAAATAAATTAATCCCTTTTCAAATAATGTCACTTAAATTGGAAAAACTCCTTTCTTTCCTCTCCTGCGGTAAAAAGGAGGTGTGACAGGTCCATGATATGTTCAAAATTTATGATGATGAATCAAGAGGTGGTATGCCGAGGGTCTTTCGAAAACAGCCTCTCTACTCCTTCGGGATAGGAATAAGATTTGTGTACGCACTATCCTCCCTAAACGTCACTTGTGAAATTGTACTGGATCGTCGTTGTTGAATCAAGAAGTGGTATACTAAGGGTGGCATGTGGGCCGGTTAGGAGCGGCCTCGGCCTAGGACCGCAAGCCCAAATGGGCGGTGGGCCTAAAAGATCCTAACCGTTTGGGACCGGGACCGATGGGTGGTGGGCTTTGAAGTGGGATGGTCTTTTGCTTCAAGCCCGCGAGACCGGGACCGGCTTGGAAGTGATCCGATTCAACCGGTCCTAACCAGGCCCAACGGCTCCAAATTTAAAAAAAAATTCCCGTTAGGGCTTTAAAATCTAGCCATTATTTCTGCCAAAATAATCGTTGGCTATTTATAAAATAGCCATTTAACCTCCCCCCTCCCCCCAACTTTGTTTTAACCCCAAACTTTTTATAATTATATTTTTTTCTCTTTTTAACTATAAATACCCCCTCATTCTTTCATATTTCCCACAATCTATCTCAATCTCTCTATAATTTTCTTCTATAATTGCTTACTTTATTATTACAATTTGTATAAAAAATTATGAAGTTGGTGAATTGAAGTATTCAAGTCTTCACCGATAATTAATTTTCAATAAGTTGTTCGTCAATTCGGTAAACTCGTTCCAACTCTTAAGTTTTAATATTGCAGTTTTATTTTGTAAAAAATATTTCGTTAAAAAATATTTAGTAAAAATAAGGAAAAATCCAAGAGTGGTGAATCTAGTGGTCAATCTATTTCCCCTCCAATTCCCCGGGCTCCCCTACCCAAACCCCATACACGTCCTCCACCTGCTCCTATTCTTGATAGTGTAATACTTTATTACAATTTACTGAGAGTCAATATTTGCATAATGTTGGAGGTGGTGAATAATTAAACCATGAATATATGAATGTTCTTTATGGTAATCCAACTATTGATGAAAATGATGAGGAAGAAATATATTTTGATGAAACGCAACCGGATGACGATACACCTACTAGTCTTGTTGCTGAAGTTGACCCAACTAATAATAATCCAAATGATGCCCCGTCTGACTCTCTTGTTACTACCCCTACTTTTTCTAAACAACCTTCTAAACGGAGCGAAATATCTCTTGTTTGGTCATTTTTTATTCAACTAAGAGAAAAAATAGGGCTAAGTGTAAAACTTGTGGCAAAGAGTTAGTAATATGTTGGAGGTCGGGGGGGGGGGAGGGAGTTTGAGGAGACACATAATACTACACCCTCAAGTCAATTTCAACCGAGAATTAACACTGTTACCGGTGGTATTTTATATTATGATCCAAGAAAAGATCGGGAAGAATTGGCAAAAGTATTTACGGTTATGTGCTTACTCTATAGTTTTCCTTCTAACCCTCACTTTGTGCATTATATTAGAAAATGTTTTAATCCTACTTATAAAGGATGACCTCGCACAACCGTAAAGAGTGATATTTATAAATATAAACATGAATATGAACAATATTTGCACTATTTATTTACTCATATAAATTGTCGTGTTGCTATTACTACTGATATTGGTAGAAGTGGTAATAACTGTGATTATCTTACTGTTACCAGTCATTGGATTGATGAGAATTGGATAATGCAAAAGCGTATTATTGCTTATAGAATAATTAATTCACGTCACACAGAGCAGTTTATTTCTAGCACAGTTACAGATATTTGTAGATATTTTGCATTATTGATAAAATAATGTCACTTTCAATGGATAATGCTACTAGTAACACTAATGTTGTATCCTTGCTTACCACTACACTAAATCCTACATTTAGTAATATTTTTCATGTTAGATGTATTTGTCATATTTACCATTTAATTGTGGGTGATGATATGAGAATTTTAATTGTTGAAATTGAAAAGGTTAAAATGGCTTTTCACTGGCTTTTTTATTCAAACCTAGTAGTAGACTTAAAGAATATTTTAAAAGATGCGATGAATTTGGCCTAAGAGAAAGAAAAGTTCTTAAACCTTGTCCAACTAGATGGAATTACATG
The DNA here is from genome assembly GCF_000393655.2 of Nicotiana sylvestris. Classification (NCBI taxonomy): domain Eukaryota; kingdom Viridiplantae; phylum Streptophyta; class Magnoliopsida; order Solanales; family Solanaceae; genus Nicotiana; species Nicotiana sylvestris. The sequence goes on along the minus strand of NC_091060.1, from coordinate 181,414,373 downwards.
TATGAAAGTTTAGTTGTTGCATAGGAATATAGAAACCCCATAAACTCAACATTTAATGCTCATGTAAGTGATGATGATGAGCACCTTACAAATGCGGATTGGGCTAATGTTAAAATGCTTGTAGATTTTTTAGAAAAATTTTATATTGCTACAAATAAATTTTTGGGTAATATTATCCTACTATTTCTAACTGTTTAGTTTATATTACAAAACTTGCAAATTTGTTTGCTTATTTTTCAGAGGTTGGGGAAATTTATGAACAAGCTATTAATTTTATGACAAAAAAGTTTAAACAATATTTTTTCCCCTATTCCCCCTATTTATGGTGTTGCTGCCTTGTTAAATCATACTATGAAATTAGGAGGTCCTCAATTTTGGTATGAAACTGTTTATAATGGTTTAGCACTTGAAGATGAGGAGTTGTCTACACTTCTGGAAGCACAAGCCTCAATTAAAATAAATGCTCAAACTATTTATAGTGCTTATCAAATTGCAATAGATCGTGCTAGATCAAATGTTCCAACTCTTTCTTCTTCTAGTTCTCAATCATCTAAAAGAATTGCGGGAGAAAGAGCACTTACTGCTTGGGCCGGGTTCAGGGGTTCTCAAGGTTCTAGTACTAGTGATTGTTCACAACTAAATGAGCTTGAAGTTTATTTGTCACAGGAAATTGAGGAAGTGAATCCTGATGGCTCCTTTAATATTTTGGAATGGTAGAAGGAAAAAGAAAAATACATTTCGATTCTTTCAAGGATGGCCCGAGACATTTTAACCATTCAAGCTTAAATAGTGGCATCGGAGAGCACTTTCAATCAAGCAAGACTTCAACTTGGTGATTATAGAGCGTCTATGAGGGAGAGCTAGGAAAAATCAATACTTTTCAGAGATTGAATCCATTCGGAACAAAGAAATTTTGGACTTGCTGAATCACAACCAGAGGTAAATGAAGCTTACGAAGAAATGCTAGCTGAACTTGCGGCGGATGCAGCTTCGCCTGGAAGCAGTGATGAACAAGCTTCTTTTCCGCCACCACCAACGAATATTCCTCCAAACCTTGAAGGATTTATGAAATTTGTAAGAGATACCATATAAATTAATATGTAACTTGTATTTTGGCACATCTTGATTAGTTTCTTTTTCTTCTCAATGGTGGTATTAGCACCTTGTTGTGCTCATTCCATGGGGGAGTGGAGAAGACTAAGAAAGATATTGCCATGTTTTGTTAATGCTATAATAAAATTATAATGCATTTCTTTGAATATCTCTTTACAATATTTTGTGTTTAAATTTGAATTAAAAAATTTAGGTCACAATTCTATAATATAATTTTATAACGAATTGACTTAGATAACAATTGTTTTTAAAAAAAATTGAAATTAAACGTTAGGCCCACTTAGGTCCGCATAGGCCTGGGATCGGCCCACTTAGCCCAGGACCATTAGTTCGTGATCCCGGTGCCGTGCTAGTTCTTACAAAAAGTCACGAAGCCTGGGATCATTTAGGACCGACCCACGAAGCCCGGGCCCACTTAGGTCCCCATATTACAGCCCTATGGTACACCAAGAAATGGTTAGATTAATGACATTAAGCACAACACCTTTACGAGCCATAGTACCTCATTATGTTTCTAATATCGTGAATGTTACTATTACAAAATTCGCACATTCTACAAGTGGAGGCTTCTCATGACAATGACATGTGGATTGTCGCTAATTGAAGTGCATAGAAAATTAGAAATGAAGCTCAAACAATTGGCTCCTCAAATGCAATAGCTCCAAACAGAGGCCATTTAAAGTTGTATGATGCATGTGTATATCAAATCTCGACCCATAAAAGATGCTATATTAGATACGCAAAGGACTATGATGGTATTGACTATTGATCATCTACACAAAATTCATTTCGTTGGTTGTAGCATTCTCAGCCTCTACAAAAACTATTGGTTACAATAATAATTTTATTTATTTATTTACGATATACAGCATTAATTAAGTGATGGACTAGTGAGATAAACTAAGCCATGGATTTTAGTAGTTGGTGGCAACTTCTGGTCATAAGGAGATGAAAACTCGAATATCCATTTATGAAGGTGAGAGAAATACATTAGATAGAAGTAGCTTATATTTATAAGTAGAACAATTAAACCCCATTTCTTAAAAATCTAATTAATCTTCATAGATGCGACACTCATCGGTCTCAGGATTATCTTGACAGAAGGATTCAAGTGGGTCTTGATTGAGCTGAAGCTTGATCCGCAAATGGGCCTTAGCCTGGCTGACTTCTTCAACCTCATCCCACGCCACCTTGCACTCGTCGGATCTGGCATCTTCCCCGCACACCGCCTTAGCTTCCTTCACTTTCTTCTCTATCATTTCCGTCAGTTGTTTCTCTCTCATCTGTGTTCCCTTATACTTCGGCGATCCTGATCCTCCGCTGCCGCCAGAGCTCATCACCACCTTTTGCAACCCTTTCCTCGTCGGAGCCCATGATCTCAGCCCAGAACCACTGGAAACAATAGGACATGATACCTTTAGGTTCAGCGCCATTAGGAGTGGAAAGGTAGAGAAAGCTGAGCTTTGAGATTGGCAGATCTAAGAAGTGTCCTTTTTGTTTTCTGGATTTATTTGAAAAAGAAAAGAAAATGTGCAGATATCTTGTGAAACTAGAATGCTGTATTATCTCTATCAACCATTATTTCTTCAAGCCACGTCGTCATAGCAAACATCATTATCTAGTACGGTTCAACTATCATATAAAACGACATCTTGTTGAGTATTTCTGTGTTTGAAGATAAGGTTCCCACTTTAACTGCTTTTATGTTTGGGCCCCACGGTTGGCTTTTCCTCTCTCGTTTTTTTCGCTCTCTCACTTTCGATCGGGCCTCGAATCATCTTTCAAATGTAATCCGTAGTTTGAAATAAATTTTTAGATTTTAAGAATAAATTAATTATTTTTTTATATTATTCTTGGAGTAATTAATGTTACAGTATGTGTTAGGAGTATTTATGTGAAGAAATAGTAAATATTAATATGATCAATTTTATTGTTAATTAATGTTAAAAGATGAATTTCTTAATATGTGTGAAAACAACCAAAAAATCACTTATTTTGGACCGGAGGAAATACTTTTATATGACTCATTTGCAACTAATTCTAGTGATTAACAAATAAAAATAATTATGTCTCATTTTCAAATAAGTACATATATTATTTAATCAATTAGTCTCAGTAGTTGTTTTATGCAATCTATTTCGGTCAATAAATGTTTCAGTCCATCTATTTTACCATCTCCTAGTACTAGCATATTTGGGCGCATAGCTCTATTGGTTTTGTGTGCGATCTAATAGTACGAAAATATTTTCCTTTTTATGTTAAAATCGAGCTATTGTAAACATAATTCATCTCTGGAAAATCAGTACTGTAAGTGGAGGATGATAAGCTATAATTACGTATTTTAGTCGCTTATTAAACTCTAATTTATTGCACTTCAATTGAGTTTGAGATTTAATCGCTAGTGTTTTGCACTAAATATGTGTCTTATGCCTTGTAGGAGTAATTCCGATCTATGTAGGTGATAAGTTATGGTACTTTGAGTTTTGATGATTTGCCAAACAGTCTTGAGGAACCAGTTGTGATCAACTCCTTAGGTTTGGTTCTCATGGGGAATATGGCTGATTCGTAGGGGGAACAATGTGGAGATCTGGTTCTCAGGGGAAATATCAATTCTAAGTTTGTCATCGTCAAAATGAGGGAAATTGATAGGTTACAAGTACCTTGGGCATAAGTACTTTACTTTATGTTTTGATGATCTAACTTACCATCCAGAACCAGATAAGGAACCTGTTACACATTTACAAGACCTTGAGATCACAAAGTTCCAGGTTGGGATCCAGCGTGGGATATAACTCAACTCTTCAGAGTGGAAGGAACAGCTGAGCGAACAGGTCCCTACCAGTTCCCGAGGAGACTGTATGAAGTCAACTCTCCAACAGGAAAGTTGCTGCCTGCACACGCTACTGCACAGGAACAGTGCAACAGTCAACTTTCTGTGGAAGGCTTTTTACCTACCTTGCTTACATCATTGTAAGTGATGTCACACACGCATAAATACAATCAAGGAAGGTAAAACAACTTACTTCATGAGAGAACCAGATAAAAAACCTGAAGCATGTCTGGTACAATCATTCAAGTTAATCGACTCAAGATAATCAGGGCAATGTGCCTTTAGATTCACAAGAACCAGATTAGGGACCTGATCCCTTGGTGTTCCCCTGACGGAAGTATAAGTCAACTATACAGCTGGAAAGCAATTGCAGAAAGTGACTGCCTGCACCCGTACACGCGACAGTACAACAGATAGTGCATCAGCCACTTCCCATTGGGAAAAGGCATGTACTAACCAAGAATTGACATCACCATGGTGATGTCTTTTGTAGTATAAACCTGGTGCAAGGCACAAAATATTCTCTTGAACACTTGAAAAATCAAAAAATGATATTCTCTCAAGTGCTTGCCACAACCTCCCTCAAGAACAAAGCTGCTGCAACCTCAAGGATCTGATCTAAGATTGAAGATATCTTAAGTCCTAGGTTTATTGAGTCTTTGTTATTTGTTCTTCATTTGTAACTCCTACTTAGCTTAGTTAGAAGCATATTGTAGGAAACCCTTTGTAAATCATAAACCTTTGTGTTTGTGTCTTGGATAGAGTTAGTCGAGTTGTGAAGCCTTTGTAATAGAGTTATTTCAAAGTGGCTTGTAATAGTGTTATTACAAGTTAGAGTGATTAAAGTCTTTGTAACTAGAAAGTGACAAAATCGCTTGTGGTGAGAGTCACAAGTTAGTTAAAGAGCCCGTTTGGATTGGCTTATTTTAAATGCTTTTAAGCCAAAATAGCTTTTAAGCCATTTTGTAGTGTTTGGATAAAATTTAAAAAACGTACTTTTAAGCACTTATTTTTAAGCTAAAATGACAAAAACAAACCAAAAGTCAAAAGCTAGAAATTCTAACTTATGGCTTAAAAGCTATTTTGACTTAACAGTTACTTAAAATAAGTCAAACCAAATGGCCTCAAAGTCTTTGTAACTAGAGAGTGACAAAATTGCTTGTGGTGAGAGTACCACAAGTTAGTTGAGTTGAATCATTTGTAATAGAGTTATTACAAAGTAGATTGCAATAGGTATTTACAAGTTAGTAAAGTTGAAAGCCTACAAGTGTAGGTCGTGGTTTTTGTCCCCTTGAATTGGGATTTTTCCACGTAAAAATATTCTGTGTTTTTTATTTACTACCGAGCTACTGTGGGAACAATTAGAGAACCTGATTCCCTATACTGGTTGATATTACAGTCTGTTGCTTACAGTGGGAACTTATAGAGAATCTGGTTCCCTATACAGTTTGGTGGACGCTTAGTTTCTAACAATTGGTATCAGAGCAGGTTCTTTCTAAAAGGTTAACACCTAGAAAAGATCTACATGGCTGCTCCACCAAACTTCGAGGAAAGTCAATCAACCAATAGACCACAAAGATTTCAAAAAATAGTTTTGTAAAAATGGTAGGATCCCAAAGAAAGGAAGTTCCAGTAGGAATTTGAAAGGAAATGATTGATGTCATAAGTGTGGAAAGCCTTGACATTTTATTAAAGTCTGCCCTCTTCATGAGCAGGATCATTATAAAACTAATACTGATAAGGCAACTAAGAGGAGCCCGGTCCCTGATAGGAAATTCAAAAGAAGAAATGTTGCTGACAACATGGTGAAGCAAACTTTGGCTGACTAGGGAGATTCCTCTAGTGAATCTGAAGGTGAGGATGACCAAAGAGATGCATCTATGATGGTTGTTGACAATGAATATGAGTCAATCTTTGCACTCATGGCTAAATATGATTATGACAAGGACAAGGAGGAAGATAAGGTAAATTTTCTCGATGTTCAAAGAAATTTAAAAACTTACTCTAAGAAAAAATTGATGTCCTTAGCAAATGTGTTGATTGATGCCTATTATAGCCTCATTGACGATAAAGATGCTTTAAAAATGAAATTGGTGACATAGAACAAGAGATGGATGATATGGTAGTTTCCATTGTAGACTTGAAGGAATAAGTGAAAAAAGTGACTAGAGAACATATCTTGTTAAAAAAATAAATAAAAAATGGATGGACAACACTAAGGGTAAAGAAGTGGCTAGTGAGGTTAAACTTGAGCTTGAGAGTGATCTTAAGAAAGTTAAAACAAGTCATATTGCTGAGCTTGAAAAGACTAGACAACTTCAGGAGAATTTAATAAGGGTTAAAAATGATCTTGATAAGTCACTTAAATGGACCCGGTCCTCTGATGTAATAACGGCTATATACAGAAGTAATGGTGGAAACAGGCAAGGAATCAGATTCCAAAAGGCTAAAACCTCATATAACCCCCATAGCAAGTATGTAACTATGGCTGATAATAGGTTGTGCACTCAGTGTGGTCAAACTGGTCATTACAAGGACTCTTGTAAAGATAAAATTCAGTCTTTGCAGAAAAATAAAGTTTTTGATGAAAAGAGGCGTATTGATGAGGAACCTGGTTCCGAAAAAAGAAAAAATGTGTTGCCTGCATGGGCAAAAAGAATTTTGATCCGCCCATTCTATCATTATAAGGGACCCAAGCTGGCTTGGGTTCCTAAGTCTAATCATTGATTTAGTGTGTAGGCTGAAGTGAGAGGTAGCAGTCAAAAGAAAAAATGGTACATGGATAGTAGTTTCTCTAAGCATAAAATTAGAAGAATGAATGATGTCCTCTCACTCAAGGCCCTACAAGGATGGAGTGTATCATTTGAAAATGGCAAGAAGGGATATATTCTGGGAGTTGGAAGGATCGGGAAGTCTCTTCCCCACTCTAGTGAAAATGCGTAATTCGTGAAGGGGTTGAAGTATAGCTTGCTGGGTATTTCCCAAATCTGTGACAAGGGGATCTTAACTGTCTGAGTGTTGTTAATGATAATGCTGAGCTATGGTACATAAGGCTGGGTCATGCAAGTTTCATGCTGCTAAACAAATTAGTCAAGAAGGACCTGGTTCGTAGTCTGCTCTAGTCAAGCTTCAAGGATCACAGGGTGTGTGATGCATATGTAAAAGGAAAGCAAGTCAGATCCTCTTTCAAGCCCAAAAAGGAAGTTAGCATCTCAAGGCCACTTGATCTCCTCCATATGGATCTATGTAGATCTATGAAGATGCCAAGTAGAGGAGGAAAAAGGTACATATTTTCGTCATTATAGATGATTACTCCAGATTTACATGGACCTTGTTCCTCAAAACCGAAGATGAGACTCCAGCCGACATAGAGGAACCTGGTCCCTCAATCACAATATCTGAAGTAGAAAACAGAGTTGTGGATATTGTACATGGAACTCCAACTACTGAGGAATTCAAATCAGATCAAAGACAAGAAACTCACTTGCCTTCTCAGCCTTTCTCTCTCAAATAAAGCCTAAAGAATATCAAAGAAGCATTGAAAGATGCTGACTGGATTACAGCTATGCAAGAAGAGCTCCGTCAACTTGAGAGGAATAATGTATGGAACCTGGTTCCACGACCTGCTGTCAGAATTGTTATAGGAGCCAGGCTCCCCGTGCTTGGTGTGAAAGGTTGTCAAAATTCCTTCTAGAAAATAGATTTATAAGAGGGAAAATTGACAACACTCTTTTTCTGAAGAAACGAGGAAGGAACCTACTCATTGTGCAGATCTATGTTGATGGCATCATATTTGGAGCATCAGTTGACTCTCAATGTGAAGAGTTTGCAAAACTCATGGGAAGTGAGTTAGAATAAGTATGATGGGGGAACTGAATTTCATCTTATATTTGCAAGTGAAGCAAACTCTCAAGGATAATGATATGACAACAGAAGTACATCAAGAAGTTGCTGAAGAGATTTGACATGGAGACATCAAAATCATTGACACTCTCATCGCCACAGCTACTTGTCTAGAATGGATGAACCTAGTTCCCCTATAAATCAGACCATGTATAGAGGTATCATAGGGTCACTTCTCTAGCAGACCAGATATTATTTTTAGTGTGGGTTTGTGTGTCGGGTTTCAATCCAATCCAAAGGAATCTCATCTGAAAGCTGCTAAGAGAATCCTAAGATATCTCAAAGAGATGCAGGACCTGGTTCTCTACTATCCCTCGAGAGATAACATTGAATTGGTTGGATATGCTAATGCTGATTATGTTGAATATCGGGTGGATAGAATAGCACATCTAGAACGACACATTTTATGGGGTCATGCTTGATCTCATGGGGTACAAAAAAACAAACTGTGTGGCTCTTCCTACTGATGAAGCTGAATATGTGGTTGCTGCTTCTTGTTGGGATTAACAAGTACAAATCAAGCAATATCTTAAAGACTTTGGTGTATTTACAGCTTGAACCCGGTGCAACACAAGAGGACAAAGCACATTAATGTGCGACATCACTCCTTGAGGGATAATGTTGAAAAGGTTCTGATTTGTATGAAGTTCTGGAAGACAGAGGATCAGGTAGCAGACATCTTAACCAAGGCGCTGAGCAGGGAACATTTTGGAAGAAATCGTTTGGAGTTAGGGTTGATCAAGCTCAACTAAGGACATGGTCCCTCGATGATTGGCTATGTTAAGAATGAAAGATACAATGCTAAAAAGTGTTTTTCGGCGACATCTAACTCAAATCTATACTGTTACAGGTATACACATATGGCAGTTTTAGGACAAGACATTGCACTTCTAGGAGTCTTTGCTCAAAATTATCAAAATTTGTCAAGGAACCTGGTTTTTGTGACTCAGGTTAGTAGTCTCTCTAATACTTATATGCCTTTTTAAGTTGTTAAAGTGTTATGTCATTAATTTATTTCTGCCTTTCTCCTGCCTCTCCTCCTAACTTTTGAAGTCCAAAATGTTAAACCTTTTCTGAACTGACCCGTTGCCCCAAAAAGGCACTTCTTTATCTTACACCCAACTAAAATCTATTCTTTTCTTCAAAACCAAAATCAACCTTGTCTCAAAAGAATTCTTCTTTCCAAATATGCCAAAAGTGAACCCAGCTCTCTCACTTTTCAAAATCCTAACTCCATCAGAATCAAAACACCAAGAAGTCTTTGGTAGATTTTGATGGAAGTTTAACTGAAAGAGAATATGGTAGATCTAATATTCTAGAGCGTGAGGCTGAAGTTGTTGTTGGATGTATGGAAGTCTTGAAGGATGGAGAAATTGGTAAATGTGAGGACTGAATGAGGGACCTGATCCTTCAAGTCCTTCTCATGATGATCTTTTTCTTTTTGAGTTCTATGATTAAACGAACTTCCGATCCAGTAAAAAGGATTGATGAAAAGTAGGCTGATTGATGATGAAGTAGTGTGACATGTTGATGTGATTGTGAAAGAGAGAATGAAGTAAAAAAAATGGGTTGGCTGAGAAAGATGCAGCAGATGACAAGGATGAACAGATTGAGACGAAGAAGAGGGATACATGGACGCTCTGGGAACGAAAGGGTAGTGTGAGTAAGGAACCCGGTTCCTTACAGAAGCAAAAGGTTGAGTCATCAGGTTTGGAGAGGTAGAAGACTCTAAAGTCTCAAAAGTGTTGTTAGGTAGAGTGTTGACTCTGATATTGCTGGAAAAATGGAGGAACTTCTTGACATTGTTGAGTTCCAAAAATAGAATCACCTTTTTGTTCCTCCAAGTCCCAACATATATGAAGAAGAAGTAAAAACTTCTATGTTTTATATGACACTCTGATGCTATGTGTGCATGGGACTGAATTTGTTCTTGATGAGAAAAAGCTTGGAAAGATTCTTGGTGATCTGATTGATGGTTCAACCTACTCAGATAGGTTGAGCACCAGGTCCTCGTAGACCCTCGTCAGAATAGAATGCTAAGTTGAAGGGTGAGAATGAAAGATTGAGGAAACAAGTGGAGGAACTGAGAGAGCAGATAATCATTGATCAACAGAGAATGAATGAATGAATGAACAAGCTCATCAAGGCCTTAGCCCATTACTTTTCCTCCTGCCCAGTGATCCATGTCTTTCACTCCTTCCAAATTCCCTTGAATTCTTATCTTCTTTTGATCCCTATATTTGATGACATTAGTACTTTAGTTGTTTAAATTGTCATATTATGTATTGTTGAAAATATTGTGCTTTTATTATAATTACTCCACTATGGGTAATCACTCTATTTTGTGCAATGACATACTTGTTGTTCTTGTTATGTTTATGTTGTGTTGTCCAAGTGGCATGAGTTAATATTGATGAACTTCTTTTTGGTTGTGCTTCTTCTGTTATTCTTTTCGATGATGCCAAAAGGGGGAAGTTATATAAGTGTCAACATGGGTGTGAAAGTTAGCTCTGCTTGGTGAAAGATAGTTATGCAGGAAAGTTATATAGATGTCAACATATGGGAGGAACATAATCGAATTGATATGTTGTTTTGTGCATGAAAGATAGCTCTGCTTCGCAGGGAGAACGTTGCTGATAATATGTTGACTATAGGTCTGATCCACAGGGAAACATGTAAAGAATCTTGTTCTCAAGAGGAATATTAATTTTGGAATTGTCATCATCAAAAAGGGGGAAATCTCTCTAAGTTACACTATGTCATGTTTTGATAATGACAAACGTTCTCAACGAACTGGATATAGACCAGATATGATCAGTGCATGTAAGGAATCTGATTCTCAAGGGGAATAATTCTGGGTTTGTCATTCATCAAAAAGGGGGGAACTTGTTAAGTTATGGTACTTTGAATTTTAATGATTTTCCAAACAGTCTTGAGGAACCAGTTGTGATCAGCTCCTTAGGTTTGGTTCTCATGGGGAATATGGTTGATTCGAATGGGGAATAATGTGGAGATCTGGTTCTCATGGGGAATATCAATTCTAAGTTTGTCATCGTCAAAAAAGGGGAAAATTGATAGGTTACAAGTACCTTGGGCATAAGTACTTTACTTTATGTTTTGATGATCTAACAATCTTACCATCCAAAACCAGATAAGGAACCTGTTACACATTTACGAGACCTTGAGATCATAAAGTTCCAGGTTGGGATCCAGTGTGGGATATAACTCAACTCTTCAGAGTGGAAAGAACAATTGAGGGAACAGGTCCCTACCAGTTCCCAATGAGACTGTATGAAGTGAACTCTCCAGCAGGAAAGTTGCTGCATGCACACGCCACTGCACAGGAACAGTGCAACAATAAACTTTCTATGAAAGGCTTTTTACCTACCTTAATTACATCATTGTAAGTGATGTCATACATGCATAAATACAATCAAGGAAGATAAAACAACTTACTTCATGAGAGAACCAGATAAAGGACCTGAAGCATGTCTGGTACAATCATTCAAGTTAATCAACTCAAGATAATCTGGGCAGTGTGCCTTTAGATTCACAAGAACTAGATTAGGGACCTAATCCCTTAGTGTTCCCGTGACAGAAGTATAAGTCAACTATACAGCTGGAAAGCAACTACATAAAGTGACTGCCTTCAACTATACACGCGATAGTACAACAGACAGTGCAGCAGTCACTTCCCATTGGGAAGAGGCATGTACTAACCAAGAATTGACATCACCATGGTGATGTTTTTTGTAGTATAAACCTGGTGCAAGGCACAAAACATTCTCTTGAACACTTGAAAAATCAAAAGAAGATATTCTCTTGAGTGCTTGCCATAACCTTCCTCAAGAACAAAGCTGTTGCAACCTCAAGTCCTTAGGTTTGTTGAGTCTTTGTTATTTGTTCTTAATTTGTAATTCCTACTTAGCTTAGTTAGAAGAATTGTATAGGAAACCCTTTGTAAATCATAAACACTTGTGTTTGTGTCTTGGCTAGAGTTAGTCGAGTTGTGAAGCCTTTGTAATAGAGTTATTACAAAGTGGCTTGTAATAGTATTATTACAAGTTAGAGTGATTGAAGTCTTTGTAACTAGAGAGTGACAAAGTGGCTTGTGGTGAGAGTATCACAAGTTAGATAAAGTCTTTGTAAGTAGAGAGTGACAAAGTGGCTTGTGGTGAGAGTACCACAAGTTAGTTGAGTTGAATCCTTTGTAATAGAGTTATTACAAAGTGTCTTGTAATAGGTGTTTACAAGTTAGTGAAGTTGAAAGTCTACAAGTGTAGGTCGTGGTTTTTGTCCCCTTGAGTTGGGATTTTTCCACGTAAAAATCCTCTGTGTTCTTTATCTACTGCCGAGCTACCGTGGGAACAATTACAGAACCTGATTTTCTATACTGGTTGGTTTTACAGTCTGTTGCTTACAGTGGGAACTTATATAGAATCTGATTTTCAATACAGTTTGGTTGATGCTTAGTTTCTAACAGTATACGTTATGGAATGAATTCAAGTGATTTGGAGCTTTGAAGTCTAAGTAAAATCCCAATACATTAAGCTTGGATGTGCGGAAGTCTTGTACCAAGTCTAAATGTCAAAAGAGGATGAAATAATTTCACTTTGAGAAAATTACACTGCCGCGCCGCACAGTGCGATGTAGCGTGCGCCGCGCTTTTTGAATTCTCATGCAGTCTATCAGAATCAGCTCTCTCAACTTCCCCATAAGCACACCGCATAGTGCAGCACAGCATGCGGCGCGCCTGTACAAATTTTACAGAGCAAAGTCCTATTTCGCGCAGGAAAGGGTATTTCGTCTGGTCCCGACCCTACTTGGTATAAATACATATAAAAACACTATTTTGCGAATTCTTTTGTAAAACTTTTGACCTAGAGAGAGCACAGAGCCGCCGTGAAGGCCCGATTTCATCTTTTCTTCCATCAAACTTAGTATTGTTTATGCTTATTTGTATGATTTGTTGTTTGGCTACCATGTCTATGTAGAGCTAAACTTCACGTTCTAGGGTTGTGGTTTTTTCATGACTATTGTTATTCAGATATTGATTTTGCCTTCTTGATTTATCATATTGGTTTATTTATTCAATCTTGCACTTAATTATTTAATTGCTTGATCACCAATTGAATACTATCTACGAATCTAGAATTGAACTCGAAAGTGGAAATTCTAGATTGCATATAGGATCAAGTAGCAAGTTCTTGAACCCGGGCATCGGGGAATGGATTCGCGGTTAGGATAGACATATACCTAATTGCCTTGCTATTGATTTACATGAATTATAAATGCGTTCTTGATAATTCTATATCCATAGACATATAGGCGTTAGGTTAGCTTGAATAGGCGCGTAAGAACTCGACAGATTCTTATGAGCAATATTAACCCTGTCAACCAATAAGCTATATAAATTAGTCAGTCAATTCAATTGAAGAGTACAATAGGATTGTTAGATAGCCCATAACCCTAGATTGTTTTCATCGCATTGATAACATAAAAATCTGCTATCCCTTTGTTCAGAGTTTATTATTTGTTTTCTTTTTATTTTAATTAGTTTACAATCAAACACTTCTAGTTTTAATTCTTGTTTAGATAATTAAGATAGTCTAATTGAGTTAATAGTTAAATCACAAGTCCTCGTGGGTTCGACACTCTATCTTATCACTTTATTACTTGACGACCGCATACACTTACGTGTGCGTTTGGCCGCAATAAGTTTTTGGCACCATTGTCGGGGACTTAGAAATTAGATTTTTTTCTAGATTAGACATTTAATTTTTTTTTCTATTCATTTTTTTTGTTTGTTTTAGTTTAGTTAGTATTTTTTATTTATTTTAACATGGCATCTTTGAATGAAAGTTACTTGAATGATGGTTATTCTTATTTTGATGATCCTTGTCCATATTGTGGAGGACCCCACCAGTGAAAAATTGTCAGAATATTCGCGGGAGAGAGTTGTGCACACTCAATCCTTTGAGTGGAATATTTATAATATGTGTTGTGGTCAAGATGACCATTGGGATGGTTGTCCTAATTCTTTTCATCCTTCTCTGAGCCCTTATTATGATCTTTCTAATAGTGTTTGTGAGTTTGATAAGGGTAATGAAGTACAAGATATGGAACATGATGCATATATTAGGGATATTCTGAGGCAAGTAGCAGAGCAACATGTTGAACTCAAAAAATCACAAGAATGAAAGCTAATATGGAAGAATTGAATGAAGAGAGCGAGTTCCAACAAAAAGAAAATTTTAAAAAAGTGGAGATTTTGAGCCAAACATGGCTAGCGGAAGCTGAAAAGTTAGAAATATATGAGGCTCAACGTGAGGAAATTACTGATGGGATGAGACACTTTATAGAAGGAAGAGCTGAATTGGGACAAGAGATTGAAAACTTTGGCACCAATATTCGCGACTTGGGAGCTAAATTGATTACAAAGGTTGATGCGTTTAACGCCCAACAAAATAGTTCTAAGTTGTGTAAAACTGAAAAGAAGCTTATAAGCCAAATTGAGGTGCTAATAGTGGAGAGTCAATCATTCGACCATACTTGTATTGAGAATGTCCATGTTGAGGAAAACACTCTAGAGTCATGTGAGGAAGTTTGTAATATTATATTTGAAGACTCGAGTATGTGTGCATATGAGGATTTAAAGAGCAATACAATTCTAGAGTTAGGGCATACTGGTCCTCATTCCATATATTTTTCAACATAGTGTTTGGATGATGACGTGGAAATCGAGTCATCTGAGCCTTTGGAGGAGCCAATAGATGAGAAACGAGGTGCTTACATTCTTGAATTCGTCGTGCTAGAGAAACATAATTACATACCTCATCCGAAGTCCAAGAAGTGTAGAATGCGATGTTGGTAGCTTGGCCTAATTAAATTTGTCCCACCACCCCGAGAGTATAGCAAAAATCTTGAAGCCAAATTGGGGGCGCAATTCATAAGTTCGAGGTGGAGCCAAACAGTGATTCTCGTCATGCCCCGACGTTAAATTAAGCGCTTGTTGGGAGGCAACCCAACTTTACTACTTTCTTCTATTTTTATTTTTATTTTTATTATATTATTTTTGTAGTGTTTGTTTTGATTTTGTAGGATTACTAGCATAGAGAGAAAAGCCATAGGAAGTATGCAACAACGAGCCAGATGGTGAGAACTAAGTGTGGTGTGACCATACAAAGGACCATGCCTGGGGGAAGTATGAGTACCTCATGAGCCGTGATTGCTTTGGTCTTTGGCCTTTCAGGGAGTTTCTTGTTCACCCTTGTTATTTTTGTAATATGTGTGCACTGGGGACATACTTTTGACCTAGGGAGAGCACAGAGCCTCCGTGAAGGCAGGGTTTCATCTTTTCTTCCACCAAACTTAGTATTTTTTTATGTTTTTTGTATGATTTGTTGTTTGGCTACCATATCTATGTGGAGCTAAAACTTCACATTCTAGGGTTGTGGTTCTTTTATGACTATTGTTATTCGAATATTGATTCGAATTTCTTAGTTTATCATATTGGTTTATTTATTCAATCATGTGCTTAATTATTTGATTGTTTGATCACCAATTAAATACTATCTACGAATCTAGAATTGAACTCGAAAGTGAAAATTCTAGATTGTATATAGGATTGAGTAGAGCAAGTTCTTGAACCCGGGCATCGGAGAATGGATTCGCGGTTAGGATAGACATATACCTAATTGCCTTACTTGGTTGATTTACAGGAATTATAAATGTGTTCTTGATAATTCTAACTCCATAGACATATAGGCGTTAGGTTAGTTTGAATATGCGAGTAAGAACTCGACAGATTCTTATGAGCAATATTAACCTCGTCAACCAATAAGCTAGATAAATTAGTCATTCAATTCAATTGAAGAGGACAATAGGATTGTTAGATAGCCCATAACCCTAGATCATTTTCATCGCATTGATAACATAAAAATCTGCTATTCCTTTGTTCAGAGTTTATTATTTGTTTTTCTTTTTATTTTAATTAGTTTAGAATCAAACACTTCTAGTTTTAATTCTTGTTTAGATAATTAAGATAGTCTAATTTAGTTAATAGTTAATCACAAGTTCTCGTGGTTCGACACTTTATCTTGTCACTTTATTACTTGATGATCGCGTATACCTGCATGTGCGTTTGGCTGCAACAGTGGACTCTATAAAAAATCATTAATTTTGAGTAAATTTTAATTATGAACAATCCAAATGAGTTTATAAGCTGCAGAGACGTCTGAACAAAGCCTAATTTAATATATGGCGCAATCCTTCAACTCTTATTAGATGCTTGCTTCATTAACAGATTTTTGGAATTTCCACAGGTATTAAAGTCATTGAGCTGCAGGTTGAGGGTTTTTGGTTCATCAATCAATTAGTACATGAAAGAGCTAATATCTTATTTATAAGTTAAAATATTGTTTTATGAAAAGAGCATGTTTGTTTTCTTGTTTTCTAGTTGGTGAAATAAAATGGAAACACAAAATTCGGCAACTTCTCTTTACTTTTGCTTCCTAAGTTTTATGAAAAAGCTAGGTTAACCTTGGTTAGATTAATGGTTATTTGCTATGATGGATAAGTAAAAATAATTTTTGAATAAAAAATTAGTATCATCTTATTTTTATTTGGTTATTAATCTTGAGATAACTTATTTCGGGATTAAAAAATAGTATCGGGATAACTTGTAGCTGTAAGATAGTGGAATAGTACTCACAGAATAAGTTATCCCACATTAAAGCAGTAAAATTGACAATTTCAGGATTAATTTAACATATCAAACAGTTAATAAGAAATAATATAATGATAACTAATCTCAGCATAATTAATCCCAGTATAACTAATTCCAACATAACTTGTCTTCGGACCAAACGACCCCTAAAAATTTAGTGTTGAATTTAAAGAGTTAGAGGATGAGCGGATATTGAAGTAAATTCCTTGGATACTTATGAAAATATCCTTCCAAAGTCATTTTTATTTTTTTAGGACAACAAAGTCACAATTTTGACTCAAAAAATAAATACCATTTTTATTTAACATGTCATATCATGTTTTAAAACTTATTTTTAAATAATAAAACCCATTTAACGAATGAACCTTATGTATGAGTCAAAATTAGATCGAGTTTAGTGAATGTAAATGGACGAGTTGAGGCTAAGGTCAAAGACAAGCACGACCCAGTGGCGAGGAGTTGCCCAGAGAGACCAGTGCCAAGGTCGAGTAGAGAACAAGTAGTAGCAACGGTTAGAATATTCTTAGGATTATGAATATGAATATTCCATTTAATATTCCCCCAATTGTACTTTTTTAGGGTTTTCTAAGAATATCCCTTATAAATAGGAATAGTTAGGGAACAAAAAAGGGGATTTCTGGACTTTTCTGATAAGAACATCTTGTAAAGAGTTGACTATCAAGAATATACAAAAAGCTTGTCATGTCTCATTTGTTTGATTCCATTACTAAACATTCCTTTTTTATTCACAAGATCCAAGAACACTTTGTTCATTGCCATAGTCTGTTGTCACACGCTATAGTTAGAAGAAGGAATTATCCAACTCATTCAACATTTGGGTGACAAATTCCTTCTTATTACATTTGACGCCATTTGTCACATTTATTGCATGTTTTCATTCTCAAATTTATTGATAATCATTGAGCATTAATTTGGCATTCATTGACTTGAACACGGTCCCATACCATCAAAATTATCGAACTTCAGATCTAGGATTTATTATATTTAACTAGGATTCACCCTTTATCTACTTATTAAATTGGTTTAACAAAAAGGGCCTAAAATTTTTTGGTCAAACAATTTGGCGCCATCTGTGGGGAGTTCCTAGTTAAAAAGTTTAGTTTCTTCTAGATCTAAAAAAAGGCTTTCTTTTTCTTGTTTGCACAAGCTAACAATGACAGGAAAAGGAGAGAAAAGACTAAAAATAGTGATGAGTGTCACTACTAACCTCCTAGGCACCATCAACGAGGTGGACAAGGAAGACGAGGAGAATGTAATGACGAGCGCCTCACCCAAGCAAAGTGACTCACCTCCTCCTCATGGGAGTGTAACCGCTTCACATGAGAAGGGAGCCTCCACGTCCACGACGGAGGAAGTGTCGTCTGCAGTAAAAAAGTTATTGGAGGCATGGCTGATAAGTACCCTAAACAGTATACTCGACAAACCGCTCAAGGGGCGAGTAGGAACACCGCATGAGTTGACACCCCAACAACAATCAACGAGCAACACGCTTCTCCCAACAGGTAACACTCACACCGTTGTTGATGCAGGTAACTATGCCCTCGCAGCTATTCTGAGAAAAATGAAAAAAATGGAGAATGAGAATAAAGCACTCCGCAACCAAATGAGGGAACACCAAGAAAGGGTTGATAAGATACCAGGCGCCCCGAAATTTTTGCCAAAATGGGACGTTGGCCGGTTCATGGAACAACCATACAACAAGGAGGCAGCCCCACATTCCATACCCAAAACCTTCAAAATGCCACCATATTTGAAAATATGCGACATCACAACAGACCCTGAAGACCATATCATTCATTACGTCACGGTGGTAAAACGCAACGACCTCTTGAAAGAGCAGGTACCATCGGTGCTGCTGAAGAAGTTCAGCGAAACCTTAACAGGGGGAGCCTTAACATGGTACTCACAATTACCAGCATGTTCCATAATGACGTTCGAGGAAATGGCCGACAAGTTCGTCACCACCCATGCCGGGGCCAAGAAAGAAGAAGCTAGAGTGAATGACATATTCGCCATTAAACAATCGCCTGGCGAAAGACTTAGGGACTTCCTCGCCCGGTTCAACAGAGTAAGAATGAGCCTTCCAAACGCGTCAGAGGGGATGGCGGTAGCGGCCTTTCAAAACGAGTTAAATAGGAACAGGTCGAGGGCGACCAGAAAATTATTAAGCAGACTCATGAAATACCCTCCCACCACCTGGGAAGAAATTCACAATGCTTATTATGCTGAGGTGAGAGCAAACAAAGACGACCTCAATGGTCTAACTCAATGATTAACACAGCCCAAATGGAATCAAGGAGAGATCGTCGAAATGACAGCCGAAGAGATCACGCAGGTCCACGCCTCAATCGGGAAAGGCACCAACTGTACATCAGAGCGGCCATCCCACTACCTCCCCGCCAAGCCGAAGGGGCATCAAGATCACAAAAGGGGACTCACCGAAATGAAAGAGGTATGCCTTCACTTTTATCTGCTCACAATTTTTGTGTTTCTCCTTGAAAAATAATTTATGCCTTAGAGAAGCTCAGTCCCAAGGTGAAATGGCCACAAAAGATGAAGTCAAACCCAAACTCCAGAAAGTCGAATGCCCTCTACGAGTTCCATCAGGAACGGGGCCACAAGACCGAGGATTGCATAGCCCAATGACAAGAAGTAGAAAACATGCTCCATCAAGGACATTTATGGGAGCTGATGAGCGACCTAGGGAAAGCCAATTTCGCTCGTGGATGAGAACAACATCAAGGGCCCCCAAAGCCACCCTCCCCCGCCCGCACCATCCAAATTATCATCGATAGAGGAGACAAAGCAACAATCAACCATGTAAAGTTCACCACCACACACAAATTGAAGCGGTCGATATCCCATGAACAGTATGATGATCTCGAAGACAGTATCATCTTCGATAAGTCAGATACCCACGGTTTGACCTTTCCTCATTTCGACGCTCTTGTCATTACTTTACGAATTTCAAATACCGATGTAAAAAGAATCATGGTAGACGACGGGAGCAACACATGTATTATCCACCCCGGAGTTCTCACACAAATGAGACTCGAGGATAAGATAGTACCATGCTGCATAACACTAATAGGTTTTAACAATACAGTTGAACGAAACTCCGGAGAGATAACATTGCGCGTTCTGGCCGGGGGCGTCACCCTAGAAACAACATTCCATGTCATGAACCAAGACACAACCTACAACGCCATTATAGGGCGACCTTGGATACAAGCCATGAGGGCCATCCCGTCCAGTTTATATCAGGTCATCAAGTTCCCTACCCCATGGGGAATATTCAACATCCTCGTTGAACAACGTGCAGCTCAAGAATGCTACCATATTGCCCAAGACTGCACATACATGAAATAGTTAAGAGGGAGGTCTTAGGAGCATAGCAGTTACCAAAGTTGGGGCCCAAGTCCGACGAACAAACATACATCGTCAAAGACCCCGACATTGTGGAAGCCACAAAGTCAACAATGGAAGACCTCTATTTCGTCCAACTGGACAAAAACGACCACAACAATAAATCCTACATAGGCCACAAACTCACAAAACCAGGTAAATTCCATAAATTTTTAACTAACAACACTGATCTATTTGCTTTCTCCCATGCAAATATGCGAGGTATCCCGAAAGACATTGCAACACACAAGCTGAATGTCGATCCACTCTACCCGTCGGTACGACAAATCAGAAGAAAGTTCAATGTTGCAATCAACAAGGCCGTCCGCAAAGAGGTAGAAACATTGCTCGCCAATGGTTCCATTCGAGAGTCAAAGTACCCCTAATGGGTCGCCAATGTGGTCATGGTGAAAAAGAAAAACGGAAAATGGTGCAATGTTCATAGACTTCACGGACCTAAACAAAGCCTGTCCAAAAGACTCTTTCTTGTTGCCTCACATCAATTAGCTCATCGACGCAACAACGGGGTACGAGTTATTAAGCTTCTTGGACGCCTACTCAGGCTATAACCAAATCCTCATGGAGGAGGAGGACAAGGAAAAGACCACCTTCATCACCCACCAAGGGACGTACTGATACAGAGTCATGCCATTCGAGTTGGAAATGCAGGGGGGACCTATCATAGGCTGGTCACCAAGATGTTCAAAGAGCAACTTGGCAAAATGATGGAAGTATATATAGATGACATATTGGTCAAATCAAAAAGAAAAGAGGACCACATCGACCACCTGAGGGAAGCCTTCGACATACTTAGGCAATTCGGCAGGAAGTTGAACCCTAAAAAGTGCGCCTTCGTCGTGACCTTGGGAAAGTTCCTCAGCTTTTTGGTGTCATAGAGAGGCATTGAGGTCTATCCCGACCAAATCAAGGCTATAGAAGGAATACCTGAAATTTTGACAAGCGAGAAACAGGTGCAGAAGTTAAACAACCGTATAGCCGCCCTGTCAAGGTTCATCTCATGATCCTCTAACAGATACCACAAATTCCTCAACGTACTCAAAAAGGACAACGGACTCCAGTGGAATACCGAATGCATCAATGCCCTAAGACAATTAAAGGCATACACTTCCTCGCACCTGCTACTCGCTAAGGCAGAACCTGGCGAACGTCTCTTAATCTACCTGGCGTATCCGACGTCGCAGTAAGTGCAGTCTTGGTCCATGAAAACAAAGGTATGCAATCTCCAATCTATTACATTAGCAAAACCCTGGTCGATGCCAAAACGAGATCTCCCCACCTCGAAAAACTGGCTCTAGAAAGCTTAGACCTTATTTTCAATGCCACCCCATCTCGGTGGTCACGACCTTCCCCCTAAGAAGCATCCTACATATACGTGATCTGTCGAGTAGATTGGCCAAGTGGGCCATCAAATTAAGCGAGCACGATATAACATATCAGCCGCGAACAACGATAAAGTCGCAAGTACTTGCCGACTTCGTTGCCGGCTTCAATGCCAAAATAATGCCTAAGGCCGAGTAGGAAGCCTCCCGTACATCCCCCAAGTTATCCAACCTATAGTTCCTGCACACCGATGGTGCCTTCAATGCATCAGGATCTGGACTGGGACTCGTGCTCGAGGTTCTAACAGGCGAAGTCATCCGCCAGTCCATACGATGTCCCGACATAACTAACAATGAGGCCGAGTATGAGGCTGTAATTACAAGACTGAAACTAGCTCTCAAGTATGGAGCACGGCGAGTCATCCTTTGATGTGACTCACAACTCGTCGTCAATCAAGTCACAGGAACTTTCCAAATCAAAGAATAGAGGCTACAAAAATATCAGGCATAAATTCATAAGCTACTGCCCGAGTTCAACGAGTGCCAACTCGACTAGATACCCCGAGCACAAAACATCTAAGCAGACCGCCTCGCTAAATTAGCAGCGGCCACCAAGAACATAAGCGGAATAGAGAACGTGGTCACCTTCATTTGTTCATCAATAGACCAAATCGAGGTACGCACTATAAACTTGACCTGGGACTGGTGCAACCATATTATGTCATATTTGCAGGACGGAGTGCTCCCCCGACAAAAAAGAAGCTAAGAAGCTTCGAATGCAGGCGGCCATATATAACATCATCAACCATGACTAGTACAAAAGAACTTTTGGCGGTCCCTTGGCGAAATGCAGCGTCCTCGAAGAAGTAAACGAAGGCCACTATGGATCCCATACTGGTAATCGAGTCCTCATTAGGTGCCTCATACGGGCAGGCTATTACTGGCCCACCATTAAAAAGGAAGCCGCCGACTTTGTTAGAAAGTGCGAACAATGCCAAAAATATGCTCCAATGATCCACCAGGCGGGTGAGCACCTCCACTCAGTCGCATCGTCTTGGCCGTTCATCAAATAGGGATGGACATCATCGGACCCTTTCCAGCAGGACGAGGTAATGTACGATTTTTTTTGGTTTTAACTGACTATTTTTCAAAGTGGGTAGAAACAGGTGCATTCGCCTAAATACGCGAACAAAAAGTTATCACATTCATATGGAGGAACATCATATGTCACTTTGGCATCCCCAAAGAAATCAGTTGTGGCAGCGGACCCCAATTCATTGGAAAAAAGACCGTCGAATTCTTCGAGAAATGGCACATCAAGCGAATACTCTCCACGCCATATCATCCCGCATGCAACAGTCAAGCGGAGTCGTCCAACAAAACAATACTGAACATCATGAAGAAAAATCTTGAGGATGTCAAAGGACTGTGACCGGAAGTGCTACCGGAAGTGCTATGGGCATACCGTACCACGCCAAAAACAAGCACAGGAGAAACACCATATTCACTGGTCTATGGGACTTACGCGGTGATACCAGTCGAAGTCGGGGAACCAAGTTTAAGATACTCCAACGAGAGCGGACCAAATAATGATGAAAGCAGAAAGTAAGACCTCGACGAAACAGATGAGCGAAGAGACATGTCCTACGTAAGAATGATAGCTCAAAAACAGCAAGCAGAACGGTACTACAACAAAAAAGCCAAAGTCAGACCACTCAAGGTAGGGGACTATGTACTCAAAGCCAAAACAGAAGCGAGCAAAGACCCATGGGAGGAAAAACTGGAAACCAATTGGGACGGACCATACAAAATCACGACAACAACAAACAAAGGGTCATTCCAACTAGAAACAATGGAGGGAAAACTACTACCAAAAATTGAAATGTCGTCCACCTCAAATACTTCAACTTATGAAGACGGACGTCCTTCAAGTCGTACACTTTTTCCCTCACCCAAGTTTTGTCCCAATTGGGTTTTCTCAGGGAGGTTTTTAATGAGGTGACGAAGAGGGCATCTCGAAGTTTAGGTATTAAGTTCATCGCCCCGCCTATCGACTACTTCTAGGCCGAGCGATGAAGGGACTAGATAGACTGGAACTCCTCGAATGTATGTACGGACCGAACATAAATATGTAATATTCTCCCATGAATAAACAAAGCAATTTATGACATTCTTACACTACTCCACCAAATTTACACATCACGCCAATGCAAAGGAAATGTACATTCGATCTCGCTCGAACTAACTTACATTCGACCTCGCTCGAATTAACTCACATTCGACCTCATTCAAATCAACAAAGGAAATGTACATTCGACCTCGCTCGAACTAACTCACATTCGACCTCACTCAAATTAACTTACATTTGACCTCGTTCGAATTAACAAAGGAAATGTACATCGATCTCGCTCAAATGATTTTCTAAGTCTACATTCGACCTCGCTCGAATTAGCTTACATTTGACCTCGTTCGAATCAATCTACATTCGATCTTGCGCGAATTAACTTATGTGAGCACGTGATTTTTTGCTTCACAAAACTACTCCAAAAGAAATCAAAAAATAAAACCTCCATTTTCTTGGTGTACAATTTTTAGGATTTGCGTGGCATTTTTGAGTATTATTTTTTTGTTAGTAAATGGTTATCCTGTTATAATTAATTGAAATAATAAAAAATATGTGGCATGTGCACTTAGTATTCTTGTTTCTTACAAATAGGAATTAATTAAACCATAATTGGTTTTAAAAGAAAGAAAATCACAAAAATATGTAATTGTTGTAATTTTCCCATTTAAATGTGCCATTGTGTGATTTCATTTTTTTTGTTTTGTGTGTTAATTGTTGTAAGTGTTAATTAATATTTGTAGTTGTATTTAGATTTTACAATTAATTAGGAATTTTATTTAAATTAGAAATTAAAGAAGAAAAAGGAAAAGAGTTCAAAAATGAAGAAAGATTCGGACTAGGCCTTTTTTAAAAGAAAGTCAGGCCCAAGGGTTGCACTTCCTACCCGGCCCAGATCTGTCAACCCAAAAAACCATCAAACGACGTAGTATAGGGCAAGAGCTACGTCGTTTTGATGGTTCCCGTCCAGGCAATTTCAAGACAATCAAACGACGCCGTATTGGCATTTTTCATCTGAACCGTTGATCAAATAGATCCAACGGTCCAGTTCAGTTCTTTCATTAAACCAACGACGCCGTATGATTGTATTTAATCGGGACAGTTCATTGTTTTTGATCTGATGGTTCCCAGGCCTCCCCCATAACCCGACTCACTCCCGTCTGAGACCGACCCATTCCCCAACCTAAACCAAACGACACCGTTCAGTTAAATGAGTTGATCCAGGTCGTAGATCCTACCTGATCCAACGGTCAAGATCAGACCACCCCTCCCCTATATAAACTGAATTCATACCCCAGCCCCCTAACCAAGCACCCCCCATCGCCTTCCTGTTCATCATCGTCTCTGAGACGATACCCCCCCCCCAAACCCTAGCCGCCCTAGTTCTCTCTCACCTGAAACCCGGCGGCAACAACGCCGCCGGTCACCACCTTAACACCCGTGAATCACCTCGACCTCCTCTTTCCAACCATCACCATAACTCCCCTCGAATCAGGCCCCAACTTTTCGAATCTTAAATCGAAGGTTGGCCTGAAAACCCAACCGTCTCCAATGATCACCAAATTAACATCCAGTGACCTTCCAGCCATCCCCAACACAAATCCTCAAACCGTTTGGCTCGAATCATCTCAAAGCTTCTCGAATCTTCATTTGAAGATTCGAGCCAAATATGAACTTACCCAGATCCGTTCCAAATTCATCCCAGGTAACCCCCAGGCCTCCCTCACCCCTAAACCACCGTTGGTTCCCTTCGAATCTGCCCAAAAATGTTCGAACCCTAAATTCGAAGAATAACGGAATCCTAAAATTCCAAATCGTGGAATTTGTCCAAATTAAATGAAAGATTGGGGTCTAATAGACCTTAATCGAGGTATTCTCAATTGAGAATACTTCGATTAAAGTCTGTTCGACCTCAAAGTGTCCGGATCCTAGTTCGAGCCTGGGTCTGTATAAGTTCTGAAGGTTTGAGGTATTTTCTTTTTTCTTTTATTCTGTATTTATGATTTTGTTTATCTGTGTATTTGTTTAGTTTAGTTTTATTAATTTTTCATGCTTTTTCAATTCATCTTCTCATCCCCAGTGACCTTTTGTTTGGTCGATTTCTCTTTTGTGATTAAGTTGTACATGTTATAAACTACGTAGTTGATTTGATTAATGTCGTCGAATAGTTAGCTTCATAAATCCCTTGTGTTGAACAAAACCATGAATTACCCTGTTGGTATGATTAATTCTGTTTGTATTGCCAATTGTGCATATGTAATCGATTAATTAGGTGTCGATGTTCAGTTTGTTCGTATAAGTTTGAATCATTTTTGGCATTCTGTTTGGTTTTGATTTTGATTGTTAATTGTCCGATTAGTTAAAGTTCTATTTGATTGTACACATTGTTCTGAATCATGGGAATCTTTGTATTTAAGGTATTTTCTGCCTTAAAATCTTAGGAGTTGGTTATAGCTGTCAATCAGTTTAATTTTGATAATTGTTAAGTTTGAACAGATTGGTTTAGGGCAGTAATATTAAGGGAATTTCCGGGGCGATTTGGGAATAAAACAGTTAGGATAGTACTTTAGTGTTAGTGCTTTGTTAATGGGGGTATTAATTAATGCACTAATGGGGAACAAAAGGGAATGGGGGTGCTGATAATTAGAAAAGTTGGCCTTAGTGGGATTAAAAGTGAAGGAAATCAGATTTTAGTGGAAAATTTGTTTTTTAAAATGAAAGAGGGGGGGTCGGGCAGTAGAAAAAGGAGGGAGTCAATTTGTATAAAAGGGGGTGTTAGGAGAAAAAGAGGGAGAGAGATTCTAGAGTTGAGGGGATTATGGAGAAAAACAGATTCTAGGGAGAGAGAGAGCTTCAGAAAATTTATTAGGAGAAAGAGATTTAAAACCCAAAAAGATTCTGAAAATTGAGGGCTAAGACACACACGGATATACACACACAGGAAGAACAATTCTGCTGTTCCACTGAAGTTTTACTGACTGAAAATTGTTTTAAACTTCTGGAATAATTTTAGCTCACTTGAGGGAGAAAGGTTTAAAATTGATCTTCAAATCTGGTTTAAAGTTTTGCGAGATATCGTTTGACTGGGGATGTTTGTTGCTGCTGGTGATAGCTGTTGTTATTCTTGTTGATCTTACCTCCTTTTGACTTTCATTTCCAGGTATATGTTTTAGACTTATATCATACAAAGTTTTGATACTACAAGAAAATGAAATCCGGAATTTCAAATATGTCCTCTACCCATGTAAATCTATTAGTTTAAGTTTCAGTTTCTTTAGTTAGCTAATGTAGTATTATACTTGACATGAGAGCTATTAGCCAACTGGCTTCTTTTGAAGTTAGTATAAGCTCTACAATAATTCTATTTATTTTCTGAAGCTTAGTGGTAATATTTATCTTCGAATTGTCGAGATGGGGAACTTCGTAGAAAGTTGACCATTAATTAAATTTTGTGTTTAAACCTTTTTAGCTAAGTACAGGGTAGTATGGAAATATCAAGAAACCACACTAGTATATTTCGTCAAGCATCAGATTTTTGTTTAATTCTAGTTGATGTAAGTATTCTTGTTTGTATGTAATATTGTATGATAACAGCTATGAGGATAACCATAAGTGAGAGGTAAATTGATATAATCCGTTACGCTTAAGGTATTGGAACATTCCGAAAGATTCAGATGTGTATCTGCGGCATATGTAGTATAAATTTGTCTATTAAATCATTTTATAAATCAGTTTTCTTTATTAATGATAAATGTCCTATTTTACTTTAGGAATGCAATTAGCCCATTTCTTATTAAAAAAATATAAAAATAATGTCAGCATTATTATAAGGTGTAGATTTAGTATTTATAAATAGTTTGCATAAGTCTAAATAATAATTGGTTTGGTTTTGTCCGTCTAAAACTCAATCGTCATAAGCGAATTAACTGAATAATTAGGACTTTGGACTAAAAATGGTTGTGTACAAGAGGATGAGACTTATGAATACTAATTTCGGTATTTTAAGTAAAAGATATACAAAGTGGAGTTTGCTCCAAGTAGAGTAGTGGTTTTTATGAAACAAAAGGTTTGCTTATCAACTAACTTTCTCCTAACTTTACACGTAAACCATTTGACAAGTTTTAAAACACATACACTTGGTCCCAAGCATAGGAAGGGAAGAAACAACTTGTAAATGGTTATCAAGTTCTAAGGCACCTAAGTGAATTACGGATACTGTGTGCACGGTGAGGTTGTAATTTTAGTTTCAAATTAATCTTTTATTATCTCATTAATGTTTCTAGGTGAATAAGTTTCGAGGCATGTCGTTCACACATTTAAATCCTATAACCTATGGCCAACACTCAATAAATCTTGATCATCTGGAAATCAAGGCACACCATTCAGTAAATTCCCACGGCTTTCATATTTAATATAGACATACAAATGACGAATATTTGTAGAAAATCTATAGGACCGTTTAAAATATTATAAGTGTAGTTGTGGACACGTTCGCGTGACATAATTACATTTCTAAAGACAATTCGGAATATGCGTTCGCGCAACTCTGAGCAAATCTTCTTAATAAAAGGGGGTTTTTGGAGGTTATTAAATTAATTTATCTCATATAGTCCGAGGTGCGCAGCTCACTATTTAATCATACATGAATGACAAATGTTCGTAGTTTTGTTTTAAGCACGTGCAACTTCGACCAAGTTCATTTTTTAAAAAAAATGTTATAAACCTCATTGTGTACACGTACGCGTGACATGATTCTTTACATAAAAAAAATGAATATACGTACGCGTGATTCGTTTCAAGACAATTCTATAATTACACACAGTCTAGCTAAAAGCGATAATAAAAGTTAAAACTATGCAATAAGTTAAAAAAAATGTGTAATAAGTCAGATAATTAGGTCAAGTATAAATGGTTAAGCGACCGTACTTAAACCACGGAATTTGGGAATGCCTAACACCTTCTCCCGGATTAATAGAATTCCCTACTCGGATTTCTGGTTCGCAGAATGTTAGACAGAGTCATATTTTTCTCGATTCGAGATTAAAACCGGTGACTTGGGACACAATAAATCTCCCAAGTGGCGACTCTGAAATAAATAAAAATCCTGTTTCGATTGTCCTTTGATCGGAAAAACTCTCTTTACGTAAGCCCTTCTCCGGGGGTGTAAGGTAAAAAAAAGGTGTGACAGCTCTGGCGACTCTGCTGGGGAACGAACCCAGAATCACTGGTTCAGGGTTCAAGAATTCGAGCTTAGAATAACTGCTATAGTTGGCTTTATTTATTATTTGATTTTTACATGTTTATGCTTAATGTGCTAAATGTTTCTTTTCACCGCTTTAATATTATTTGAATTGTGTATATAAAACTGCTACGAAACCCTTCTTCTTTCTGAGTCTTCTGAATTTATGGCGCACACGTGCGCGTGGCCCACCTTTCTGTTAGAAGTCATACCAAATAGAATGAAGTCGGGACAAATAACTAGGCCGGGTAGACTTTCGTGCTCCCGGTACGTTGCCCCCACTTCGGCTCAAGCTATGCCTCAGGTTTTTCACTTAGAATAACTCAGCCTCATGCCGGATCCCTAGTAGGAACGTTTGTTTGCATCATGTGCATTTGACCTTGGAGACTCAACACAGGGGTTGGGTCTGTCTAGGACAGGTGCACCCGAAATGAAAAAACCATCTCGTTGCATCTTACTTGTGCATTCATTTGCCTCGGATTTGCATGTTGACCAGCTTATTGGGAAAGGATAGAAAATCATTGTTAGAACCGAGAAAGAAAATGGGCTGTTTTAGAAAATTTCCAAAATAGTTTAAAAATTTGAAAAGGAAAGGAAATGTCATTTTTTTTAAAAATGGTTTTATTCTTACGAACTGCAAAAAAAAAAATTGTTCATCAAAAAGTTTTTTTATAAATGTTTGTTTTCAAAATGAGTCTTGATTTTGTTAAAATCAATCGCAGATACAAAATGAGCACCATCCAAAACCCACCGTTCGCCAATGTAGATGAGTTTCTATTTCGGCTTCAGATGTGGTGGCATGAGTTAGGAGGAGATGGTCAGAAATGGGTCATTAAGTATTTGGGAGCTCTCACAGATATTATGAAAGTTAAACCACGCGATGATTTGATTACGGCGTTAGTGACTTTTTGGGACCCTGTTCACAATGTCTTTCGCTTCTCTGATTTCGATCTTACTCCCACATTAGAAGAGATAGCTGGATATTCCGGCATTGACGGAGATTTGAGAAACCAGAATCTTATATTCCCAAAGGCTCCCTCAGTACACCGATTCTTTGGTCTTCTGAATATCAGTAATCAAATCAGAAAAAGCAACGTTGTCAAAGGGTGTTGTTCTTTCAACTTCCTATATTCAAGGTTCGGAAAGCCGGATGGATTTGAAATTCATGAAAAGGGCCTTACTAACAAACAAAACAAGGACACCTGGCAGATTCACCATCGCTTCACTTTCATGGTGGCTTTTCTGGGAATCATGGTCTTCCCAAACAAAGAGCGGACAATTGATATTCGTATAGCGAGAGTCGTACAAGTCCTCACTACCAAGGAACGTCACACCCTTGCCCCGATCATTCTCTCAGACATTTATCGGGCGTTGACTTTATGTAAATCAGGGGCAAAAGTCTTCGAAGGGTGCAAAATTTTGTTGCAAATGTGGTTGACTGAACATCTCCGACATCACCCCAAGTTCATGCAGTATGGTCCAAGCAAGGACAATTTCATCGAGAGTTATGAAGAAAGAATAAAAGATTATAAATCTCCAGAAGGGGTGGAAGCCTGGATATCCCATTTAAGATCTTTAATGGCAAGTCAAATTGAGTGGACCTTGGGATGGCTCCCGGTAAGAGAGGTGATACACATGTCAACCTTAAAGAGTTATTTGCTGCTGTTGGGTTTAAGAAGCATCCAACCGTATGCTCCACAGAGAGTTTTAAGACAGCTAGGGAGATACCAAGTGGTGCCTGATGATGAGGATTTGAGTATGCAAGTGATCGAGCTACACCCCGAAGCCACTCTCCCCGAGGCTTTAATCCAGCAGATTTGGAATGGTTGTCGATACTTGAAAAATGATACTCAAGTTCCAGATCCTGAGAAAGGCGAGATAAATCCAAGATATGCTAGGTGGTTTGAGAAAAGATCCCGCGTGGATGATGCACCGGAACCTGATCTTAGAAGGCCCATAAAAAGACCGCATGTTCAAACCTTTGATGATAAAATCCAAGAACGGTTGGCTTGGGGTGAAAAGGAAAAGGGATATAAAGCAACTATTCATGCCTTAGAAGAAAGTCTGAGGAACCTCAATTTGGAGAAAGACTTACAAACACAAGAAGCAGAAGGTGAAAAGAAGAGTCTGATTAGCGAGAATAAAAATCTCCGCGCTCAAATTCAACAGATGAAGAAAGCCTCTGAAGCACCAGTGAGAAGTTGGAAAGATCAGAAAATCATTGCCAATCGGATGGAAAAAATGCAAGATTATGACTCCATCTTGACAAAAACTGAAAAGGCATTAGACAAAGCTAAGGAAAAAATCATACAATTAAATGAGGATGCCAAATCTAATAAGGAACGCCAAGTAATAAGATTCGAAGAAGACATGGCTCAATTCAAGAAAGAGAAGGACCGTTGGATACATTCAGAAGCTCAACTCCATGCACAATTGGAATAAATGAGAAGGTACAATAGAGAACATCAGCACGCAGATATTGATAGAGAAAGAGCACAGGCAAGACTCGATCAGGCCAGACTTCGAGCTCAATTGGAGTCGGCTTTAGATCGCGAAGACCGCATAAGAGATATAGCCACCACTCGCCAATAGCAATTGCAAAACCAAGACCAAAATCTCCAAGATTTTAGGGCACAAATCCACGATTTGGCTGTTTACACCTCTCAAAGTTATGTGAACTGCCAAGGGATGGATTATGAAAGGTTTCTAGAGCATGCACCTACTTTTGCCCGTCATCTTGCAATGGAGTTAGAAAGAATGTACCGTACACTAGGAGGTCAGCCGGGTCAAGCCCCACCATGAGCAGATGTTCCAATGATTGAAAACAAAAGTGGGGAGTGGAGCATAGTCATAGTTGTTAGGAGCTTTTTTTATAATAAGTCATGTTTTAGTTGAGTCCGTGTCAAGTCTTTTAAACCATTTTCTTAAAATGTTGTCCAAATGTAATGTCATTTCCGTCTTTGTACTGTTTTGTTGGTTAAAGAATAAATAAGAGTATTAATAATTGCTTTCGCCAGAACTATGCACGGTCTGATTCATGCAAGGACATGATACGTAGGCAATCTCTATAAGATTCGACCACAACCAAAAGAAAGAATAAAATGAAAAGGGAGGGAAATAAAGATAGGAGTGAGTGACAATAATAAAAAAGATCAAGAAAAGCTGGGATGACACAAGCAACCGAGCAAATACATGATAGAAAATGGTTAATTGCCTAGGTACATTGCATCTCAACGTGTAATTGCATATGTGTTAAACTCTAAAAACTAAAAAGTTTGTTCATTTCCAGAATTCAAGCAGTTAGTTTATCTAGAGTATACTGGCACATTATCATTATCAAACCAGATCAAAAGGACCAATACCCGAAATCATGTCTATCCCGGATGTCGACACAGGTGTTGAGATAGAGGAGCTGGACGTCAATAAAATGAAAGAAGGGATGCTTAAACTTAAGCAACAGATGGCCGAGATGTATCGGGCTTGGTCTACAGGACAATCACCCCCAGCTTACCCTGCTAACCCTGCCTCCACCCCACCACTGGCTCAAACTCAGGATCATCCTGCCACTGATCTATCCCCGAGTTTTCCCATTTACCAACACTACCGAGGCACCACTTCTCATACACCACAATCTCCACCCCCTAAACCAATTCCATACCCTCCTCTACCAGTAACTCCTGTCTTCGTAGCACCTCCCCCAGCTACACTCCACAAATCTCCTAGTGAGCCTATATTCCAGGCCCAGGACAACCAATACTACCCCTCGGAGCCCACTTTCAAAGCTTCAGAAATCCATTCATATACTCCCCGCTTTGACCTCCCGACAGAAATTGATAAGCCAGTCAAAAATACCGAACAGGAAGAGATGTTCAGGAAAGTTAAAAGCTTAGAACAATCGTTCCGAGACATGTGGGGGTTAGGAGGGCAGGTCAGTGTGGCCTACAAGGACCTATGTCTGTTCCCAAATGTGCAATTACCGGCCGGTTTCAAGATGCCCAAGTTCGATCTATACGACGGGCACGGTGATCCAGTAGCCCACTTGAGGGGTTTTTGCAGCAAGATGAGGGGAGCTGGAGGAAAAGACGAATTATTAATGGCTTACTTCAGTCAGAGTTTGAGCGGATAAGCATTGGAATGGTATACCCGCCAAGACCATGGGAGATGGTACACATGGGATGATCTGGCACAGGCATTTGCTTGTCACTTCTAATACAATCTTGAGATCGTTCCAGATCGACTATCCTTGACTAAATTTGAGAAAAAGCACAGTGAAAGCTTTAGAGAATATGGGTTCCGGTGGAGGGAACAAGCAACAAGGGTGGATCCCCTAATGAAGGAAAGTGAGATGGTAGATTACTTCCTACAGGCCTTGGAACCTACTTACTATGGCCATTTGGTCTCAGCTGTGGGAAAATCATTCAACGAAGTAGTAAAGATGGGGGGCATGGTAGAAGAAGGCCTCAAGTCGAATAAAATCATGAGCTATTCGGCTATCAAAGCGACTACTCAGGCTATTCAAGGCGGCGTATGAGGGATTGGAAAGAAGAAAAGAGAGGAAGCGGCAATGGTTGATTCAGGAACTTGGTCCGGATCCAGAGGTTCACCTCACTACTATAATCAACCTCGATCCCACCAACCAACTTATCACCACAATTTACCCCAACACTACTATCACCCGTCGGAGCCTCATTTTTCCGTCCACCATGCACAAGCATACAACCAACCACCTGCATACGCTCATTGGCATGCTCCTGTCTTACCAAATACTTATCCATATTCACGAACCTATCAAAATGCTCCCGGACCAGGTTTCAGGCCTAGTCAAGCACACAAGGGTGAAAAGTTGCAGAAAAATAAAACCTTTACTCCGTTGGGAGAATCCTACACTAGTCTGTTCCACAGGCTAAAACAGCTAGATATGTTAAGGCCGATACAATCCAAGCTGCCAAATCCTCCTCCAAAGAATCTGGACTACACTGTTAGCTGTGAGTATTGTTCTGGTACCCCAGGTCATGATACAGAAAAGTGCTGGCACTTAAAAAATGCAATACAAGAGCTGATTGATACCAATAAAATTGAAGTTCAAGCTCCCGAAGCACCCAATATCAACAGAAATCCGATGCCAGCCCATCAAGAGGCCAATATGATAGAAATAGTGCATGCAAAGGGGGAAACCAAGAAGCCGTCACAGACTATCATGATGATTCGGTCTAATGAAGCCAAGACAGATGAACAATTAGCAGATGAGAAGTCGGTACCCAAGCAGAGCAAAAGCAGTGTTGAGCCATCTGTGGCAGTTGAGAAGGGATCTTCGAGCAAAGTTGCAACGAAACAGGAAGGGTTAAAGGTGATTGTACTAGGAGTGTCCAGCAAACCCATCATAGTCGTGGAAAGAGCCCGCGTAGATCGGGTTGTTATCAAGCCAGTAACCCAGTTACCAGTAATCAACAGCAAGGCTATTCCATGGAACTACGAACGGGTAGCGGTAATGTACAAAAGAAAAGAAGTCAAGGAAGAAATCTGTGAAGTACAGGGTTTGACTCGCTCGGGAAGGTGTTTTGCTCCCGAGGAATTAAGAAGAGCTAAAAATAATCCAACACCAATGAAGAAAGCCGTGACTGAAGAAGAAGTAGAAGAATTCTTGAGGAAGATGAAGTTGCATGACTATTCTATCGTGGAACAATTAAGAAAGACGCCCGCTCAAATTTCACTATTGTCATTACTGATCCATTCGGACGAGCACCGTCAAGCTCTAATGAAGATCTTGAATGAGGCACACGTTCCCGATAAGAACTCCGTGAATCACTTGGAAAAAATAACCAACAAAATCTTTGATGCAAACAGTGTCACATTTTCTGATGATGAATTGCCTGTAGAAGGTACTGAGCACAACAGAGCTTTTTACCTCACATTAAAATCTGAAAACTCCATGGTAACCCGGGTATTGGTTGACAACGGGTCAAGCGCAAACATCTGCCCTCTCTCCACTCTAAGCAAGTTGAAAATAGAAGAGGAGAGGATTCATAAGAACAATATTTGCGTACGGGGATTTGACGGTGGAGGAAGAGATTCAGTTGGGGACATAGTGCTGGAGCTGACAATAGGGCCAGTTGAGTTCACAATGGAGTTTCAGGTGTTGGATATAGCTGTTTCATATAATTTACTGTTGGGTCGACCATGGATCCATGCTGCTAAAACAGTCCCATCAACACTACACCAGGTAGTCAAGTTTGAATGGGATAGACAAGAAATAGTTGTGCATGGGGAAGACAGCTTATATGCTCACAGCAATGCCATTGTACCGGTCATGGAAATAAAAAATGACCAGGGACCATGGGTTTACCAGGTTTCTGACACAATGTTGGTAGAGAAAATTTCGGAGGGGAAATACATTCCAAATCCAAAAATAACCACCGCATCAGTTATGGTAGCCTATGAGATGTTGAAGAATGGTTTTGTACTCGGTAAAGGTTTGGGCTCATCTTTGCAAGGCATCATACAACCAGTATCTCTTCCCGAGAACTTGGGAACATTTGGTTTGGGATTCATACCCACTGTCGCAGACGTGAGAAAGGCCAGAAAGCTAAAACAGAAGGCATGGGCCCTCCCAAAGCTAGTCCCACATCTTTCAAAATCTTTTATCAAGTCCGGTACCAGGAATCACCCGATAACAACAATTCCTAAATCTATGATTAATCCTGAGGAGGAGTTAATTAAAAGATTTGAAAAGTTG
Organism: Nicotiana sylvestris; assembly: GCF_000393655.2. Lineage (NCBI taxonomy): Eukaryota > Viridiplantae > Streptophyta > Magnoliopsida > Solanales > Solanaceae > Nicotiana > Nicotiana sylvestris. Next base: position 181,378,939 of record NC_091060.1, on the reverse strand, counting down.
TTTGATGATGTGAACATGTTGGAAAGTGGTGAAGGTCCTAGCAACGCAGAAGTTCAATTCGTTGGGCCAGAGACAAAGCTTAATAATTGGAAAGTCGCTCCTCTCCCCATTCGAAAGGAGTCTTGGTAGTTTATTTTGATTTTCCTTCAGTTTGTTTGGGTTATTCCAGGGTTGTAATCCAGATTTTTATCTTGCAGTCTGTTTGAAGTGTGCAAACCTTGATATCTTTCATCATTCAATGAAATACAATTTCCCTTTCATTATCATTCCTGATAGTTTTTCTTTTGTTTTTCTTCTCTTTTCTGTACAGTCCTTTTTACGCTGGCTCTAGTGATATGGCATGCATAAGGAATCCTCAGCCCAGTCTTAAAAATCAATCTGATTCCGAAATAATAATTCAAGAAGTAGATTGTGATTACGAATCAGAATATGATGAGGATGAGTCCTTCGAAGAGATTAGTAAAGAGTTAATTCACTTTGAAGAGAAACCCAAACCTAACCTGAGTGATACAGAAGCCGTCAATTTAGGAGACACGAATAATATCCGAGAGACTAAATTAAGTGTCCACCTCGAGCCAAAGATCTGGGAAGAGTTAATTAAAGCACTCATAGAATTCAAAGATGTTTTTGCATGGTCATATGATGACACGCTGGGTCTGAGCACTGATTTAGTGGTCCACAAATTGCCCACTGATCCAATGGTTCCTCCCGTCAAGCAAAAGCTGAGAAAATTCAAAACTGATATGAGTGTGAAAATTAAAGAAAAAATTACCAAAGAGTTGGATGCAAAGGTCATTCGGGTCACCCAATACCCTGTTTGGTTGGCTAATGTCGTTCCGGTGCCAAAGAAAGACGGCAAGATCAGAGTATGCGTCGATTATCGCAATCTCAACAAAGCAAGTCCAAAGTAACTTCCCATTACCCAATATCCATATCTTGATCGATAATTGTGCCAAGCATGAGATAGGATCTTTTATGGATTGCTATGCCGGGTATCATCAGATTCTAATGGACGAAAAAGATGCAGAAAAGACGGCATTCATCACACCATGGGGAACTTATTGCTACCGGGTAATACCATTTGGTTTGAAGAACGCCGGAGCAACTTACATGAGAGCAATGACTGCGGTGTTTCATGATATGATATATAAGGAGATTGAGGTATACGTGGATGATGTGATCATAAAGTCAAAGCATCAGGCCGACCATGTTAGGGATTTGAGGAAATTCTTCCTGAGACTTCGCAGGTACAATCTAAAGCTTAACCCTACCAAGTGCGCATTTGGTGTTCCATCCGGAAAGCTGTTGGGATTTATAGTCAGCCGACGAGGCATCGAGTTGGACCCATCAAAGATCAAGGCCATTCAAGAATTTCCACCTCCGAGGAACAAGACTAAAGTAATGAGTATGTTAGAGAGGTTGAACTACATCAGCAGGTTTATTGCTCAGCTCACGACAACTTGTGAGCCTATTTTTAAATTGTTGAAGAAGGATGCTGCGGTTGAATAGACTAATGAGTGTCAAGAAGCGTTTGAAAAGATAAAAGGATACTTGTCAAACCCACTCGTGCTTGTCCCGCCAGAACCAAGAAGACGTTTGATTCTTTACTTAACAGTCTTGGAAAATTCATTTGGTTGTGTACTGGGGCAACATGACATCACTGGCAAAAAGGAACAGGCCATCTATTATCTTAGCAAGAAGTTCACGGCTTAGAGGTTAAGTACACTCATCTGGAAAGGACATGTTGCGCCCTAACTTGGGTAGCTCAGAAATTGAAACATTATTTGTCATCCTACACTACTTACCTCATTTCGCGTATGGATCCGTTGAAATATATTTTTCAAAAGCCTATGCCGACAGGGAGACTTGCAAAGTGGCAGATATTGCTTACAGAATTTGACATCATCTATGTGACTCAGACTGCAATGAAAGACCAAGCATTGGCCGATCATTTAGCCGAAAACCCGGTCGACGAAGATTACGAGCCATTGAGAACTTATTTTCCCGATGAAGAAGTGATACATATCGGTGAAATGGAGCAAATTGAAAAACCAGGCTTGAAACTTTTCTTTGATGGGGCTGCCAACATGAAAGGAGTTGGGATAGGAGCTGTGATTATTTCTGAAACCGGGCATCACTATCCTGTTACGGCTCAGCTTCGGTTTTATTGCACCAACAATATGGCTGAGTATGAAGCTTGTATTTTGGGGTTAAGGCTAGCTGCAGACATGTATATCCAGGAAATCTTGGTCTTGGGAAACTCGGATCTTCTGGTACATCAAATTCAAGGAGAATGGGAAACGCGAAACTTGAAGCTCATACCATACCGACAATGTTTACATGATCTTTGTCAACGGTTTCGATCAGTGGAGTTCAGGCATATTCCAAGGATCCATAATGAGGTCGCCGATGCATTGGCTACCTTGGCATCAATGTTGCACCATCCGAACAAAGCTTATGTGGATCCACTGCATATTCAAGTCCGCGATCAGCACGCTTACTACAACATGATTGAAGAAGAACTTGATGGTGAACCATGGTTCCACGACATCAAGGAGTATATCAGAATGGGGATATATCCAGCACAAGCCACAGGGGATCAAAAGAGAACCATTAGACGGTTGGCAAATGGATTCTTCTTAAGTGGAGGAGTTTTGTATAAAAGAACACCAGACCTTGGATTATTAAGATGCATAGATGCTAGACAAGCTACGGCTGTCATGTCTGAAGTACATTCGGGAGTCTACGGACCCCATATGAGCGGATATGTGTTGGCAAAGAAAATTCTCCGAGCGGGCTACTATTGGCTTACCATGGAGCGAGATTGTATCAGTTTTGTGCGCAAATGTCATCAGTGCCAGATACATGGAGATTTGATTCATTCTCCACCGTCGGAATTGCACACAATGTCGGCACCATGGCCCTTCGTCGCTTGGGGCATGGATATTATTGGAACAATTGAGCCGGCAGCATCCAACGGGCACAGGTTCATTCTGGTAGCCATTGATTATTTCACCAAGTGGGTTGAAGCCAAAATATTCAAATCGGTGACCAAGAAAGCCGTGGTCGATTTTGTTCACTCAAATATCATCTGTCGATTCGGAATCCCAAAGATGATCATCACAGATAACGGTGCTAATCTTAACAGTAACTTAATGGAGGAGGTATGTCAACAGTTTAAGATTACACATCGCAATTCTACCCCATATCGGCCCAAGGCGAATGGAGCAGTCGAGGCAGCCAACAAAAACATAAAGAAGATACTTCGGAAAATGGTAGAAGGTTCAAAACAATGGCACGAAAAATTACCATTTGCGTTGTTGGGATATCGCACTATTGTTCGCACTTCAGTAGGAGCAACTCCTTATTTGTTGGTATATGACACGGAAGCGGTAATTCCTGCAGAAGTTGAAATCCCTTCCCTTCGGATTGTCGCTGAAGCTAAGATTGATGATGATGAATGGGTCAAAACCCGTTTGGAGCAGTTGAACTTGATCGATGAAAAACGATTGGCAGCAGTATGTCATGGCCAGTTATATTAAAGAAGAATAGCAAGAGCATACAACAAAAGGGTGCGTCCCCGAAAGTTTGAAGTGGGTCAGCAGGTGCTGAAACGTATTCTTCCACATCAGGTTGAAGCAAAAGGCAAGTTTGCCCCGAATTGGCAAGGGTCGTTCATTGTGACCAGAGTATTGTCCAATGGTGACTTATGTTTAACAGATATTGAAGGAAAATGCATAGACATGGCTATCAATTCTGATGTAGTAAAGAGATATTATGCGTGATTTTTCTTTGGTATAATTATTGATTGTTTGTATTTGGCATTGTTTCAAAGATCGGAATGACGAAGGCAATTTATTCTGCTATCTAAACACTGTACCCTTTGTTCCCCCTTTTGAGCCACATTTGTTTCTTTCATACCCCTCTTTTGGAATCAATAACAAAAAGAAAAGTAAAAGAAAAAAAGAAGAAAAAATATATAACAACAAGGAAATTCAAGTGAGAACTACGTTTGACCTGATTCCTCAAAGTGGATACGTAGGCGCCTCACGGCTCGGTCATAGGGTGCATAATGTGCATAATGTGCATAGTGTAACATAGTAAAATAAAATATCAAAAGACCCCCAAGCAACAAACTGGGGCAGGAATTGTACTGGTAATAAGAAATATGATTCCAAGAGTTGTAATTTTAAACCCATATCAAATTGTTTTGAGCCTTTGATACCCTTTCTTTCCAACCACATCCAAAAGACCTTTCGATCAATCTTAGAGAAATGCCGAGTCAAGCAAATAGAGGTGATTCATATCAGAATAACACTCTGGTCCAAACATGAAAAAGCAATGAAAATGAGAGAGTCTTATCGGTGAAAACCTTCGCGGGTACCATAAGGCGACAAGGAATTAAGGAACAAACAAATAAGAGAGGTTTGTCGGTGAAAACCCTTCAGGGCACTGCAAGTCGAACAAGGTCCATAATTTGGTGGAAAGTAAAATTGGGTTGTGGAAATCTTGGAAAACAAAGTTAAAACAATTGGAAAAGAGATTGGTTAAATAGACTGGGCTGATTAATCCAAAATGCATACCATGATCATTGGTGCCAGTGACTCCAATCAGATAAGTTCCTTGTTCCTATCTCCAACAGTCATCCAAATTTGGATTTTCTTCCTTATTCTTAATTTTCAAAGTCGTCGTGTTTCATTGCTGATAATTTTACTCATCTAAATCTCTTTTGAGGTAAGTTTTGTTCCAACAAATAAGAAGGAATATCAAGGTATACTACCAAGATTCAAAATTGCACAATGCAAAATAAAGCCAGGATGTGCGGGAGGTAATATGATGAAAAATAAGACATGGGTGTGAGCAAAAGTTAAATCAGTGAAATGGTTCAGTAATGTCATAAGACACATATGGTTACGATTAGAAGGGTCAGAAGTGAAAACAACAGTTGGGGATCATGCGGTTAAGGATCAATCATGAGGTCAAAACAGTCCTTTCGACCGGTTCAAGGCAGTCTGATGAAGCAAAGCAGGGCAAAGAAAAAACCCTCACCAGCAAAAATGCCACAACTAACCACCACATTTAAACTGACAAGATTTTCTTTGATTTGAAAACAGGGGGCAAAGACGACATTTGTTTCAGGAAGCACCCGGTGAGTGAAGCAAGTACCATGCAGGTTTGATCGTATAAATTTTCAGGACCCTCCTGGATAATGGGACATAGTTTAAAATTGGTTTAGATAACAAGATTTAGTAGAAGTCATGCCTTTAAAAGATATAGCTCGTATTTAAAATTGTCGTTTAGTTAAAGAGTTGTCAGGACCTCCTGGATAATGGGACACAACTTTCAAATTTTAGTAATATTTGGTAATATGATTTAGTTTTACAATCGTGGTTGTCCCCAACTACCAAACTGGGGCAGGAATTTTTCTTTGCTTTTTGTCTATTTTGTTGCAATCAGGCGTCCACCTGGAGAACAAGGAAGAACAATTGAAGTATCAGCAATCAGGCGTCCACCTGGAGAACAAGGAAGAACAGTTGAAGTATCAGCAATCAGGCGTCCACCTGGAGAACAAGGAAGAATAGGGGAAATATCAGCAATCAGGCGTCCACCTGGAGAACAAGGAAGAACAGTTGAAGTATCAGCAATCAGGCGTCCACCTGGAGAACAAGGAAGAATGGGGGAAATATCAGCAATCAGGCGTCCACCTGGAGAACAAGGAAGAACAGTTGAAGTATCAGCAATCAGGCGTCCACCTGGAGAACAAGGAAGAATAGGGGAAATATCAACAATCAGGCATCCACCTGGAGAACAAGGAAGAATCGGGGAAATATCAGCAATCAGGCGTCCACCTGGAGAACAAGGAAGAATAGGGAAAATATCAGCAATCAGACGTCCACCTGGAGAACAAGGAAGAACAGTTGAAGTATCAGCAATCACGCGTCCACCTGGAGAACAAGGAAGAATAGGGGAAATATCAGCAATCATACGTCCACCTGGAGAACAAGGAAGAATAGGGGAAATATCAGCAATCAGGCGTCCACCTGGAGAACAAGAAAGAATAGGGGAAATATCAGCAATCAGGCGTCCACCTGGAGAACAAGGAAGAACGGTTGAAGTATCAGCAATCAGGCGTCCACCTGGAGAACAAGGAAGAATAGGGGAAATATCAGCAATCATGCGTCCACCTGGAGAACAAGGGAATACAATTCAAATTTCGAGAGGTCACGAGCCCGCCTGAAGAAAGGAATGACGATTTATTGTTTAAGAAAAATGTGTGGTTGAGGTCAGGAGCCCGCCTGAAGAAAGGAATGACAATTTATTTTCAAAGTGTTGATGAGGTCAGGAGCCCGCCTAAAGAAAGGAAAGGCAATTTATTTTCAAAAAAAATGTTGTCGAGGTCAGGAGCCCCCCTGAAGAACAGAATGGCGATTTATTTTTGACATTGCTGGTTGAAATTGGGAGCCCGCCCATATAATAGAGGAATACATTTAGAGTCAGTAAAGCAGAGGAATCCAACCGGAATCCCCAGCGGGAAACAACAAGAATCCCCAGCAGAGGAAGGAAGTCCAAGACTCGATGAAAAATAATGCGAAAAGGAAATAAGCAGTTCGAGATCGGCAGTCAAAGGAGAATACAAGACAAATCGGAAGTAAAAAGATGCCAAAGGAGTCACCAAAACATCAAAGCAACAAGAGACACAAGAGCATGATCTAGATAAGATTTTGTAATTCATATACCTTGGTCTAGTCTAGTTTCTTGTTTTCTTTAAGCAGAGTGTAATAAGGAGGTCAGCAGGCAGTAAAAGCAGCATGCAACAGCAGTAACATTGTAGTCCCATAGTAGTCCCAGTTACCAAAACTTCCCGAACTACATTAACCTGATTCCCTTCTAGCCAGGGATATGTAGGAAACCTTTGAAGCCAAGGTTCGGTTAAACTTTTTCAAAAAATGCTTCACACGGAGTATTCCAACGGGCAAAAATCGCTCGTATCTGCTCACTTTATCTTTGCACGAAAACTCTTTGTGTTTTCGGACAAAGAGGGGCAGCTGTGAGCACGTGATTTTTTGCTTCACAAAACTACTCCAAAAGAAATCAAAAAATAAAACCTCCATTTTCTTGGTGTACAATTTTTAGGATTTGCGTGACATTTTTGAGTAATTATTTTTTTGTTAGTAAATGGTTATCCTGTTATAATTAATTGAAATAATAAAAAATATGTGGCATGTGCACTTAGTATTCTTGTTTCTTACAAATAGGAATTAATTAAACCATAATTGGTTTTAAAAGAAAGAAAATCACAAAAATATGTAATTGTTGTAATTTTGTCATTTAAATGTGCCATTGTGTGATTTCATTTTTTTGTTTTGTGTGTTAATTGTTGTAAGTGTTAATTAATATTTGTAGTTGTATTTAGATTTTACAATTAATTAGGAATTGTGTTTAAATTAGAAATTAAAGAAGAAAAAAGAAAAGAGTTCAAAAATGAAGAAAGATTCGGACTGGGCCTTTTTTAAAAGAAAGTCAGGCCCAAGGGTTGCACTTCCTACCCGGCCCAGATCTGTCAACCCAAAAAATCATCAAACGACGTAGTATAGGGCAAGAGCTACGTCGTTTTGATGGTGCCCGTCCAGGTAATTTCAAGACAATCAAACGACGCCGTATTGGCATTTTTCATCTGGACCGTTGATCAAATAGATCCAACGGTCCAGTTCAGTTCTTTCATTAAACCAAACGACGCTGTATGATTGTATTTAATCGGGACCGTTCATTGTTTTTGATCTGATGGTTCCCAGGCCTCCCCCATATCCCGACCCACTCCCGTCTGAGACCGACCCATTCCCCAACCTAAACCAAACGACATCGTTCAGTTAAATGAGTTGATCCAGGTCGTAGATCCTACCTGATCCAACGGTCAAGATCAGACCACCCCTCCCCTATATAAACTGAATTCATACCCCAGCCCCCTAACCAAGCACCCCCCCTCGCCTTCCTGTTCATCATCGTCTCTGAGACGACACCTCCCCAAACCCTAGCCGCCCTAGTTCCCTCTCACCTGAAACCCGGCGGCAACGACGCCGCCGGTCACCACCTTAACACCCCTGAATCACCTCGACCTCCTCTTTCCAACCATCACCATAACTCCCCTTGAATTAGGCCCCAACTTTTCGAATCTTAAATCGAAGGTTGGCCTGAAAACCCAACCGTCTCCGATGATCACCAAATTAACACCCAGTGACCTTCCAGCCACCCCCAACACAAATCCTCAAACCGTTTGGCTCGAATCATCTCAGAGCTTCTCGAATCTTCATTTGAAGATTCGAGCCAAACATGAACTTACCCAGATCCATTCCAAATTCATCCCAAGTAACCCCCAGGCCTCCCTCACCCCTAAACCACCGTTGGTTCCCTTCGAATCTACCCAAAAATGTTCGAACCCTAAATCCGAAGAAAAACGGAACCCTAAAATTCCAAATCGTGGAATCTGTCCAAATTAAATAAAAGATTGGGGTCTAATAGACCTTAATCGAGGTATTCTCAATTGAGAATACTTCGATTAAAGTCTGTTCGACCTCAAAGTGTCCGGATCCTAGTTCGAGCCTGGGTCCGTATAAGTTCTGAAGGTTTGAGGTATTTTCTTTTTTCTTTTATTCTGTATTTATGATTTTGTTTATCTGTGTATTTGTTTAGTTTAGTTTTATTAATTTTTCATGCTTTTTCAATTCATCTTCTCATCCCCAGTGACCTTTTGTTTGGTCGATTTCTCTTTTGTGATTAAGTTGTACATGTTATAAACTACGTAGTTGATTTGATTAATGTCGTCGAATAGTTAGCTTCATAAATCCCTTGTGTTGAACAAAACCATGAATTACCCTATTGGTATGATTAATTCTGTTTGTATTGCCAATTGTGCATATGTAATCGATTAATTAGGTGTCGATGTTCAATTTGTTCGTATAAGTTTGAATCATTTTTGGCATTCTGTTTGGTTTTAATTTTGATTGTTAATTGTCCGATTAGTTAAAGTTCTGTTTGATTGTAAACATTGTTCTGAATCATGGGAATCTTTGTATTTAAGGTATTTTCTGCCTTAAAATCTTAGGAGTTGGTTATAGCTATTAATCAGTTTAATTTTAGATAATTGTTAAGTTTGAACAGATTGGTTTAGGGCAGTAATATTAAGGGAATTTCAGGGGCAATTTGGGAATAAAACAGTTAGGATAATACTTTAGTGTTAGTGCTTTGTTAATGGGGGTATTAATTAATGCACTAATGGGGAACAAAAGGGAATGGGGGTGCTGATAATTAGAAAAGTTGGCCTTAGTGGGATTAAAAGTGAAGGAAATCAAATTTTAGTGGAAAAACTATTTTTTAAAATGAAAGAGGGGGGGTCGGGCAGTAGAAAAAAGAGAGAGTCAATTTGTATAAAGGGGGTGTTAGGAGAAAAAGAGGGAGAGAGATTCTAGAGTTGAGGGGATTCTGGAGAAAAACAGATTCTAGGGAGAGAGAGAGAGCTTCAGAAAATTTATTAGGAGAAAGAGATTTAAAACCCAAAAAGTTTCTGAAAATTGAGGGCTAAGACACACACGGATATACACACACAGGAAGAACAATTCTGTTGTTCCGCTGAAGTTTTACTGACTGAAAATTGTTTTAAACTTCTGGAATAATTTTAGCTCACCTGAGGGAGAAAGGTTTAAAATTGGTCTTCAAATCTGGTTTAAAGTTTTGCGAGATATCGTTTGACTGGGGCTGTTTGTTGCTGCTGGTGATAGCTGTTGTTATTCTTGTTGATCTTACCTCCTTTTGACTTTCATTTCCAGGTATATGTTTTAGACTTATATCATACAAAGTTTTGATACTGCAAGAAAATGAAATCCGGAATTCCAAATATGTCCTCTACACATGTAAATCTATTAGTTTAAGTTTCAGTTTCTTTAGTTAGCTAATGTAGTATTATACTTGACATGGGAGCTATTAGCCAACTGGCTTCTTTTGAAGTTAGTATAAGCTCTACAGTAATTCTATTTATTTTCTGAAGCTTAGTGGTAATATTTATCTTCGAATTGTCGAGATGGGGAACTTGGTAGAAAGTTTACCATTAATTAAATTTTGTGTTTAAACCTTTTTAGCTAAGTACATGGTAGTATGGAAATATCAAGAAACCACACTAGTATATTTCGTCAAGCATCAGATTTTTGTTTAATTCTAGTTGATGTAAGTATTCTTGTTTGTATGTAATATGGTATGATAACAGCTATGGAGATAACCATAAGTGAGAGGTAAATTGATATAATCCGTTACGCTTAAGGTATTGGAACATTCCGAAAGATTCATATGTGTATTTGCGGCATATGTAGTATAAATTTGTCTATTAAATCATTTTATAAATCAGTTTTCTTTATTAATGATAAATGACCTATTTTACTTTAGGAATGCAATTAGCCCATTTCTTATAAGAAAAATATAAAAATAATGTCAACATCATTATAAGGTGTAGATTTAGTATTTATAAATAGTTTGCATAAGTCTAAATAATAATTGGTTTAGTTTTGTCCGTCTAAAACTCAATCGTCATAAGCGAATTAACTGAATAATTAGGACTTTGGACTAAAAATGGTTGTGTACAAGAGGATGAGACTTATGAATACTGATTTCGGTATTTTAAGTAAAAGATATACAAAGTGGAGTTTGCTCCAAGTAGAGTTGTGGTTTTTATGAAACAAAGGGTTTGCTTATCAGCTAATTTTCTCCTAACTTTACACGTAAACCATTTGACAAGTTTTAAAACACATACACTTGGTCCCAAACATAGGAAGAGAATAAACAACTTGTAAATGGTTATCAAGTTCTAAGGCACCTAAGTGAATTACGGATACTGTGTGCACTGTAAGGTTGTAATTTTAGTTTCAAATTAATCTTTTATTATCTCATTAATGTTTCTAGGTGAATAAGTTTCGAGGCATGTCGTTCACACATTTAAATCCTATAACCTATGGCCAACACTCAATAAATCTTGATCCTCTGGAAATCAAGGCACATCATTCAGTAAATTCCCACGGCTTTCATATTTAATATAGACATACAAATGACGAATATTTGTAGAAAATCTATAGGACCGTTTAAAATATTATAAGTGTAGTTGTGGACACGTTCGCGTGACATAATTACATTTCTAAAGATAATTCAGAATATGCGTTCGCGCAACTCTGAGCAAATCTTCTTAATAAAAGGGTGGTTTTGGAGGTTATTAAATTAATTTATCTCATATAGTCCAAGGTGCGCAGCTCTCTATTTAATCATACATGAATGACAAATGTTCGTAGTTTTGTTTGAAGCACGCGCAACTTCGACCAAGTTCATTTTTAAAAAAAAAATGTTATTAACCTCATTGTGTACACGTACGCGTGACATGATTCTTTACATAAAAAAACGAATATACGTACGCGTGATTCATTTCAAGACAATTCTATAATTACACACAGTCTAGCTAAAAGCGATAATAAAAGTTAAAACTATGCAATAAGTTCAAAAAATGTGTAATAAGTCAGATAATTAGGTCAAGTATAAATGGTTAAGCGACCGTGCTAAAACCACGGAATTCGGGAATGCCTAACACCTTCTCCCGAATTAATAGAATTCCCTACTTGGATTTCTGGTTCGCAGAATGTTAGACAGAGTCATATTTTCCTCGATTTGGGATTAAAACCGGTGACTTGGGACACCATAAATCTCCCAAGTGGCGACTCTGAAATAAATAAAAATCCCGTTTCGATTGTCCTTTGATTGGAAAAACTCTCTTTACGTATGCCCTTCTCCGGGGGTGTAAGGTAAAGAGGAGGTGTGACAACTTACATTCGACCTCATTCGAATCGATCTACATTCGACCTCGTTTGAATCAACTTATATTCGACTGACCAAAAGTCAGGGACTTTCTCATAAAAGAAGACACTTACGGGAAAGAAAAAAGAAAGAAGAGCCGAAAATACACAACAAAAAACAACTGTTCCATTTCAATTATTCCATTCTAATATATTTTACAAAGGGCTTGAAAGACGCCCCCACAAAAAGAAAATAGCAAAACACAAAAAACAAAAACCAAGTACAAAGACTTCATGCTGCATCGTCCCCCCCATCACCAACATCACCAGCATACTCATCGTCGTACCAAGGGTCTGTGGCAAGCCTATTTAAGGCGCCTTCATCATCATCCCTACCGGCCGTAGCAGGATCATTACCACAGACTTCACGAGCTGCACGTGCCTTGACACGAACATCCTCAAATTCTGCCTTAGAAATCTTTACGGTCGTCTTCAAAGACATGTATATGTCAAGTTGGGCCTCGACATGAACCCGTATTTCATACAACTCCCGTGACACACCAGGATCGGTAGAAGTATGAGAAGTAGATGGATGGGCCTGCTGTTGCACCTTCTCGGCTCTTAGAACGGCAACCTGCTCATTTAGCTCAGACAACTCCGCCTCCACACCCCCAATCTGCTCCTCAAACCTTGCCTCCTTGAGCACCGAAGTTTTCGCCACAGTAGCTTGCTCATACCTGAAAACACGGAGGGTGCCCTCTAGGGCTGTCACCTCTGCCACAACGGTCATTCTAGCTTTCTCAACTTAGCCTAACTCTTCGACCCTACTGCTCAACTCACCCCTCAAGTTGACGGCCCTTGTTTCACTCTACTCGAGCTCGACCCTTAAAGACGCCGCATGCACCTAAAGGACAGTATTCTCGGCCATCACTCTCTTTCTCACTTCGAGCTCATCCTCTTTAGCCCTCAGCGCACCCAAGCACGCTTCATCTGCCGATGGCCCTTATAAACTCCCCGTCCTTCTCCCTCAACTCCTCATCCTTCTGCTTGAGCCCATCATGAAACGTCTGAAACTGGTCGTCTTCGCTTAGAATGGTACTCTATGTTTAGAATGGTACTCTCTGTACTTGGATACTATCTTCTTGAAGAGGGTCGTCCTTCGCTCTTCCCGCCGATCACGCTCAATCTCCAAAATGAGGGTCTAACACGCAAAAGAAGACAGGTCAGCGGAAGTAAACTACACATACGAAATGAACTAACTTAACATGGGAAAAGCAAGCTTACTCGCAAGGCCATGCCAGATATACCCAGAGACAGATCCGCATCCTTCAGCGTCTGCAACATCCTATTCTTAGAGTCCGCACACAGAGGAGCGAAGGCCGGCACCGCTCGTTCTGAGTTGTCCAAGAGGTTATAATCTATAGGGATGACTATGTGTCAATCACCCTTCGTCCTTATCTCCACTTGGGTGAACCTCTCCTCAAAAGCCTGTACCTCCTCAAAGTCGATATCGGATCCCGACCCATCATTTTCTACAAGGACAATTCTATCCCTCCCGTCCGCTGATGATGAGCCGACCCTGGCTCTTCATGTAGTCTCCCCTCTGTCCTTGGTACCTTCTACCTCTGACGGCCTTTTCTCTGTGACAATAACAGCCGTGGGAGCAGCTTTAATGCCCAGTAAAAGCGCTGCCTCCGCATATAAAACAATGGGCCTTTCCGGCTCGGCATCAGCAGCAGTGACCCTTCCAGTCTCCACCCTCCGCCTTTTCCTCAGTACCGCCTCCTCCTCACCATGAGACTACTCGTCAATTAGGTGCAAGTTGGGGTGATCAGAGGTCTCAGCCAATGTAATGGCCGCCTGTAGGGCAGAATCGCCCAACGACGGAGCTAGAGTTTGACCCTCTTGTACGGATCAGCCAGTACGAATTGCATTCTAGACAAAGCGACCGCCTGGCGGAATGCGGGAACCGGAGCCTTCGCCTTCTTTGAAGCTCGCCGACCTGACACAAAAAGAAAATCATGTTAAAAAATGACAAGGCGGTGATAAGGTATAACAAAGATGAAAGGGTCGTGGAAGTGAGAATCAAACTTACTAGTTGAAGGCTTGGGCCCGAACCGCTTGTTAAAGGATGCCCAATCGCGAATTCCCACATTATAAGGTAAGACGCGAAATACCCAGTCTTTAATGTCAAAAACCAGGGAAGGTGGATGCCTATCAGCTGAAAGTAGAAAGACATGAGCGAGTCAGAAACAAAAAAGAGGGGGGATAAACAAAATATATGACAGACGGTAAAAGACCCTTACGATTGAAGTTCCACTGCTTGGGGAACCCGGCTGGATCCGCCACTACGTGCTTGGTCCTGACGAAGAAGTAGCTGCACTAGAACCGGCAGTTTGCTTTGTCATCCATCCCCGCTATCAATCCTTTAGTCCCACGGTTGCGGAGATAAATCAGCGTGCCTCTGTAGAAACTAGGCGAGAAGAGATGTAGCAGATGACAGATGGAGACTTCACAGCCGGCCAACTCTGCGAACTTCACCAGCATCAAAAAGACTTTATATAAGTAAGGGCAAAGCTGTGCCGGGCAGACACCATAAAAGCGATAGAACTCCTCAGGTAGTGGGGGAAGAGAAAGAGAGTAATCCACCAAAAACGGGTAGGCGTAGAAAGCACAATACCCAAGCCGATGGACTTGTATCACGTCGTTCCCTGCCGGAATAATATTGACGCGAGTAGGGATACAGAATTTAGACCGGAGGGCGGATATTTATTTTGGCCCCATATCAGATAGTACCTACTCAGGAGCTGGGGTGTGGCTCTTTTGGGAAGTCATTTCTGACCGATAGGTTCCGGGGAACAACCTCCTCCATGGTGGGAAAACTTTCGTCTTCCGCAACCATGGGCTCACCGCCACCGGAAGGCATGTCCACCGACGATGGGGTGACATTGGAGACTATGTCAGAAGTGTGAATGGAGTTTGTCATCTCTGCAGTAACGTGTATACAGTAGAGCCGAAAAAATATTATCAATGAGAAAAGAAACCATAAGCTAGAGCTAAAAAGCAGAAGGAAATTGGAGACAAGGGTTAGAGAAGAAGCAGAAGAACAAGCAAAGTGCAAATGGAATATGAAGTGCGAAAGTTTCATTTGTGAATCCCCCTTCCTCTATTTATAGGATATTATGGCACCCAAATCGATGCAAGAAATCGTTAGTGACACCAAAATCAAAGCAATAAAGGCACTGGAAACAACACTTCGCATCAGGAAGATGCGTAATGATGACGCGCATGACCATGACATCATCCTATGTCAGCCACACCAACCACAACCTTTGAGTCGATCCCTCATTAATTTAACATCGACCAATTCAGCTCATTCACCATGACGAAATTTCTTATGATTAGATGCAGATAATATTCGCTCATCGAGGACTCCCAAGAGGACGACCTCAATAAGCAGAGGGATTAACTGTATGGGTCAAAATTAGATCGAGTTTAGTGAATGCAAACGGACGAGCTGAGGCAAAGGTCGAAGCCAAGCACAGCCCAGCGGCAAGGAATCGCCCAGAGAGAGAGACCAATGCCAAGATCGAGTAGAGAACAAACAGTAGCAAAGGTTAGAATATTCTTAGGATTATGAATAATATTCCATTGAATATTCCCCCAATTATACTTTTTTAGGATTTTCTAGGAATATCCCTTATAAATAGGAAGAGATTGGGAACAAAAAAAGGGGGCTTCTGGACTTTTCTGATAAGAATATCTTGTAAAGAGTTGACTATCAAGAATATACAAAAAGCTTGTCTTGTCGCCTTTGTTTGATTCCATTACTAAACATTCCTTTCTATTCACAAGATCCAAGAACACTTTGTTCATTTCCATAATCTGTTGTCACACGCTATAGTCAGAAAAAGGAATCATCCAACTCATTCAACATTTAGGTGACAAATTCCTTTTTATTACATTTAATGCCATTTATCACATTTATTGCATGTTTTCATTCTCATATTTATTGATAATCATTGAGCATTAACTTGACATTCATTGACTTGAACACGTTCCCGTACTATCAAAATTATCGAACTTCAAATCTAAGATTTATTATATTTAACCATGATTCATCCTTTATCTGCTTATTAAATTAATTTAACAAAAAGGACCTAAAACTTTTTGGTCAAACACCTTATACCCTATCTAGTCCACTCAATAAGAAAATGGGTCTACTTTAAAAGACCCTCAACATCATTCCTTGTTCCAGTATTATCATCTACCTCTCTACTATTAACAACCCCAGCTGTAATGCCATTCACAGATGAATCAAATTGCAATATTGTTGCATTTGAATAATGTGCTTTATAAGTTGCATTCAGTGATTGCATTTTACATGTAGCAGTTAGTCATTCCTACTTATATGTTCTTATTTGGTGAATGCATATATATGTCGCATTTGTTGATTGAGATTTATAATTTTGAAAGGAGTAAAAAGTACCGAAGTAATGTCTAAACCCAATGATGTAAAATAAAACAAAGATAAAGGATCCCAGAACAAAGAAACACCTTTTTTATTGTCTTAATAACTGGATCAAACTCAAGAATCCAAATCCAGTACAAGACAAACATAAAAAGAGAAAAGATCGCGTAATAAATAAAATTGCCTAAAGATTTTCCTTTGAACTGGAGATTGCGATTTATATGTCTCATTTGTTGAATGCGATTTATATGTCGCATTTGGTGATTGTGATTTATATGTCGCATTTGGTGATTGTGATTTATATGTAGCATTTGTTTAAAGTTGCATTTGAAAATTGTACTCTATAAATCGCATTTCTATGTCGCATTCGAAATTGCACTCTATAAATCGAATTTCTATGTCGCATTTGAAATTGCGCTTTATAATTCTTTGATTATGATTGTAAGCACGTGATTTTTGCCCAATATGAGAATTACTCCCAAAAAAATTCAAAAATAAAATGATTTTTCTTGATGTGCAATTTTGTGATATTTTGAATAATTATTTGTATTTGTCTGTGCGTGTTTATTTTCTAAATCAACAAAAAATACAAAAATATGTCGCATTTTTCATGTAGGATTTAATTCTACAATTGTTAGTAATTAAATTTGTTTTACAAAAATTAAAAATTACAAAAATAGGCATCGTTTGCATTTTTAGCATTTAATGTCCAAATATACAATTTTATGCTTAATTAACACTTAATTGTGCGTTAATTGTTATTGGAAGTTAATTTGCGCTTTTATAACTTAATTTAGTTCTTAATAATAGTTTAAGTATTTTTATAATTTACTTTTAGAAAAATAAAAGAAGAAAAAAGAGCGAAAATATAAAGAAAGTCGGAATTGGGCCTCTTCTTCAATTTCAAGTCATAGGCCCAAAAAATGGCCCAATCTTCCCTACGACCCAGTCCATTTCGAACTGGGTCGACCCAATCTATAACCCAACACCCCTATTATCTTACAAACAACACAAAACAAAAGAAAAAAAGGAGAAAAAACCCTAAAAATTCCTAACTAATCCGCCACCCCCCCCCTTTCCTATCTTCTTCTTCTTCCTCAAGCTTCTCCACCTCCTATGGCTTCCCTTTGCCTTCAACCTCAAGAAGCCATGACTACACACACACACACGCACGTCACCCTCACGACCCCGGCTCAACTAAACGACCCCAGCCCTATCCGCCATTGAAGCTCGTCAAGCTCGAAGCTTGCTCGACTACGGCTGCTTCCCCGCTGCTTTCACCTGCTTTTGCTTACGTCCAAACACGCCCCCAGCTGCTGCTGCTTCGTAGTTCAAACTTCAAGCCCTGAGCTGCCTCGTCCAGCTTCATGCCTCGTCGTTCATGGCTGAACATCTATCGCGACAACCCAACTGCTGCTGCGTTGTTCTTCTTCGTCTCCGTCGCGGCCAAGATCACGCAGCAACTGCTGCTGCTCACGTTTCCGCCATGGACGAGCAAGCTTTGATGCTGCCATGGCCAGCTGCGGACTGCTGCTCCTTCCTCTCCATCTTCTTCGTTTATTCGTCGTTGTTTCGAATCGGTTAGTTGGTTTATGTTTTCAAATTTCGTCCATATTTTTTTGTTGTTCGTTGTTTTTCGGATTCAAAATCGATAAATGATTCAATGTTTGTTTTGTTTGTCCGTAGTTGAAATAATTTTAGTTTGTTCATATGTTTCGTTAAATTAATTTTCAGATTTCAAAATAGAAGTTTAATTAGTTGTTTTCATGTTTATTTCATGTTTGTATTATTGTTTAAGTAAGTATTTGTTAGTTTGATGTTTGTTAGATTCAAATTGAAATTTAATCAACTATTTCTTCAATTTGTTTCATGTGTTTATGTATTGTTAGAAATTGTTAATATTGTTAAGTTCAAGTTTAAGTTCATAATTGTTTCTTCGTCGATCTTGTTATTTGTTTAAAGAATTTAGTTGTATTAAAGGAATATATTGTTTTAATCGTTTAATCCGTCATGTTTGTTGTCTTAAAATAGATTCATTCATGTTCATACTTTGTTTGGATGATCTTGAATCCGAATTTTGTATAGTTTGATTTCTTGTTTACCATTTATGATTATTGCTTGAATTGTTCTCATAATCTTGTTTAAAGTTTAATATAAGAATTGTTTGTTGTAATGTTGTTAGAGTTGATTTTAAGTTCAATATGATTGAATTTAGAAATCTTCATACTTTGTTTGTTGTTGTTGTTGAATCCGAAAATAGGATTGTTTGTTGCTAAAATATTGTTCAATCAAATTTTAGTTGTTCTTTGTTGTTCAATTCGTGTTCATGTGATTTGTTGTTGAAATGTTGTTAAAATCGTGTTCATGTGATATTGTTGTTATGATGTTCATCCATGTTCATATTGTTATTTGAACATTGTTAGAAATTGATCATATTGTCTATATTTTGGTTAAGTTTGATTAATTGATGTGTTATAGCTGATGGGTAGTTTGGTAAATTTGTAGTACGTTCAGGGGTAGTTTGGTAATTTCAGTAAGGTCGGAAGGGGTAGTTTAGGAATTGTACATTTTGAAATTGTTTATTTGAAGCATGGGGGACAAAATGAAATGGGGTGGGTTGTGATATGATTATTTAATATAAAGGGGGGACAAGATTTAATTTAAAGGGGAATCTTGCATTATTTTAAATGAAGCATGGGGGACAAAATATAATGGGGTGGTGTGATATGTTTATTTAATGTAATGGGGATGAGTGGAAAGATAATGGATTGGGTAGAGAAAAAGTATTGATTTAATTGATTAAAAGATTTATGGGATGGGATTATATATATGTGAAGTCTTGAACACAAGACAGAACAAGAAAAAGAGGGAGAGAGATACGAAAAAAAATACACACACAGATAGAGAGAAAAAAACGGACAGAGAATAGAAGAGAGAAAAATTCCGAAAAATATTTAAGCTTTCAAAATAAAATAAAACTAAAACTAAAAATCTACTACTTTCTTTCTTTGTTTGAAATTAGTATTAATGGTTGTTGTTTCATTTAAAGCTTAAAGCTTTTGTTTTTGGGATTACTACTCCACCGGTCTGTACTGGGTTGTTACTGTTGCTGGGCAGTTGTTGCTGTTGTACTGTTATTACTGCTGCTGATTCTCATCTTCATTTTCTTTTGCTTCCAATATCAGGTACATATCTGTAAATTCATGTCACGAAAAGTTTCAACATGACAAATTAATGAAGTTCGGGAATTATAATTCTGTTTTCCATTCGTTCAAGTTCATTAGTTAAAAATTTGGTTTTTGTTTCAGTTGATTAATATAGTAGTACGTTTGGCGTAATGAATATAAGATAATTGTTACCTCTTAAAATTCGTTTAAGTGTTGTAATAATATCATCTATTTCCGAATTTTCATTAAGTGAAGTCATGATTAAAATATCAAGGTAGGGAACATGGCATAAAATGGGCCATTAATTACATCCCGTAATATTATTAGCTAAATGTAAAGTAGAATGGAAGTATCAATAAATTACATTATTAGTATATTTTAACAAAAATCTGATTTTTGTTTAGATTAATATAAGTTGTATGTTCATATATGGCATGATGATGAGTATATATATAATCATATGTGGAAGGTGAGTTGATACAATATTAGGAATGGTTCAAACGTACAACTATATTGCATGTGATGTAATTTTATTGAATCAATTTGTATAATAGTTCTCTTTCTTATCAACTTGACTCTTATCTTCTATTGCAAACATTAACCAAACCATTGCAACTTTGGACTAAAACAAATACATGAGAAGGACATAGGATTTATAAACGAATTGTGGCATTTTATGTAAAAGATATATAGAAGAAGAGTTCGCCTTAAATGAAACAATGAAGATTCTGCGGAAACTATTAATTTGTTTACCATTTTAAGTTCTTTCCCAATTTTATACACGATTCGATTTATGGACATCCAAAGGTTGTATCCACGAAAAAATGTTAGTTTTAGATATGTATTGTCTGTTTTCTTTTTCACGTCATTAATTCTTTAAAATTTGAGGTATATGATTCATATGTGTAAAACAAGGCTTGCGGTCAACACATAATAACAATTTGTAGAGAACCTTATCAAGAATATTTTTGTGATTAGGGATACGCTCGCGTAACCTGATTATATTTCTAAAAGCAATTCGGATTATGCGTTCGCGCAACTTCGATCGAATATTTAATAAAAGGGATTCCTCGGAGAATATCATTATTAATTTCATAAAAACCCGAGATGTGAGGTTCACTACTTAATTATACAAAAAGGGCGAATGTTCTTGATTTTATTAAAGCATAATTTCGAAAATAATTATTATAATAAAAATATTATCTATATTATTGTGTACACGTGCGCGTGACACAACTCCGCATTTTAAAAAAATATAATTTATAACACGAATATACGTACGCGTGATTCGATTCAAAGAAGGGTCTTTAAATATAAATAGAAGCGGTAACAATAAAATCATGCAATAAAAATGTATTTTACAAATCAAAATAATCAAGCCGAATATAACAGTTGAGCGACCGTGCTAGAACCACGGAACTCGGGAATGCCTAACACCTTCTCCCGGGTTAACAGAATTCCTTATCCGGATTTCTGGTGCGCAGACTGTTAAATAGACAGAGTCATATTCTCCTCGATTCAGGGATTAAAACCGGTGCTTGGGACACCTTAAAATTCTCAGGTGGCGACTCTGAAACAAACAAACAAATCCCGTTTCGACTGTCCTTTAATTGGAGAAAACTCCCTTGTACCCTCGCGGGCGCGGAAGAGGAGGTGTGACAGCTCTGGCGACTCTGCTGGGGATAAAAGAAAACCAGAACCACTGGTTCAGGGTTCAAGAATTCGAGCTTAAAATAATTGTTATAGTTGTCTTTATTTATTATCTGATTCTTTTTTTACATGATATATGCCCAATGTGCTAAATGACACTTTTACCGCTTTAATATTATTTGAAATATGAATATATACAACTGCTACGAAACCCCCTTCTTTCTGAGTCTTCTAAATTTATGGTGCACACTTGCGCGTGGCCCACCTTTCTGTTAAAGTCATACCAAATAAGATGAAGTTGGGACAAGTAACTAGGCCGGGTAGACTTTCGTGCTCCCGGTATGTTGCCCCGCTTCGGCTCAAACTGTCCGTTTGGGTAAGCCAGGGCTAGATCAATATGCCTCAGTTTTTTTCACTTAGAATAACTCAGCTTCATGCCGGATCCCTAGTAGGAGCGTTTGTTTGCATCACGTGCATTTGACTTTGGAGTCTCAACACAGGGGTTGGGTCTGTCTAGGACAGGTGTACCAAAAAATGAAAATGACCATCCTGATGCATCTTACTTGCTCCTACTTGCGTATTTATTTGATTCGTACTTGTGTGTTGACTGACTTTTGAATATCAGGAATAATATTTTAAAATTGAAAAAAAAAAGAAATAGCGGTTAGGGAATTGATTGTTTATTTTTGAAAAAAAAAACCAATGCCCAAATAACTGTCAAAACTCTGCCGAAATTTTGAGAAAATGAAAAAAAAAATGTTTTATTAGTTTGTTTTATTAAAAGCAAAGGAAAAATAGAAAATGAAAATAAAAAAAAAGAGTCTTATTTTTTTAAAAAAAAACAAATTAGAAAAAAAAATAGTTTGTTTTGCCATAAAAAATGAAAATGAAAAAGAGTCTTGTTTTTAAAATGGGTTTTTATTTATTTATTTGTTTAGATACCAAAATAAAAATAAAAATAATAAAATAAAAAGAGTCGCGTTGAAAGTGGTTTTATTATTTGTTGCAAATATATATATATATAAAAATCCAAAAAGTTTTTCTTTATTTCCAAAAATGTATATATATCTTTATGTGTTGCAAAAATATTTGTCCTGCCAAAAAGTCTAGAAAAGTTTTTTTTAGACTCCCAATTTTCAAAACAAAACATCCAAAAATATTTTCCATTATTGACTTCTTTAGAAAGTCTTTTTAATTATAAAAAAATATATAATAAAATAAAACAAATTCGAAAATATTTTCCTTCTTCTTTAAAAATTGAAAAGAAAATTCAAAATTCAAAAAATATTTTTTTAGAAAGCATTTCTTTTATTAAAGGTAAAATTCCAAAAAACAAATAATATTTTCTTTCTTCTTAGAATAAGAAAAAACAAAAAAAAATATCATCCTTTTACTTTTGAAATTCTCAAAGTTCAAATCAAAAGAAAAGGAATTCTTAGAAGTCTTTCTTTCAAAAAGAAAATCAATCAAAAATTCAAAAAAAAATATATATACTTCCTTTCTTCTTTAAAGCAGTTCTTTTACAAAATTAAAAATTAATAATAATTTAAAATTAGTTTACTTACTTTATTCATGACCTGCCCGAACTACGCGGGTTTGATTCTCACCGGATGTGAGATATGTAGGCAACCCTCATCGGGTCCAACCCCCCCTTTTTGCTAAAATAGCCAGAAACAAATAAATACAAAAAAAAAACATGTCAAAATTTTAATTTTGTCATAAATAAGTCAGGTGATGCTGTTTTGTCATAAATAGCCGAATGTTCCCGAAAGGGACGTCGGAGGGCTGACTTTGCATAAACAGCCACCTTTGGGTCTTGTTTAGTATTTTTTGTCCAGTTGACCCACACAACCTTAAAAATCTTCGCCCCCGAGGCGCTGAAGGGCCATGTTTGCAACACCAGGTTTTTATTGTAATTTGAAAAGAAAAAAAGAGTCAGCGGTCAGGTGAATACCGTTTGGATTTTTTGTCAAAATAAGCCGAGCCAGCTTCGGCCGCGTCTTAAACCGTTCTTGCCAAAATAGCCTTAGAGTATCTTTCAGTTGTCGAAAGGCTATTTTCGTAAAAGAACGGACAAATTTGCAAAGTGTCATAAAATAATCCTCTCCGGCCTCATAATTCATATGAAATTGGGAAGGGGCCACATTTGAAAAATAACCGTTTGGTTGCCTTCGTCAAACGGAGAAAGAAGCTGGCCGTTTGTAAATCTTTTGTTTAGAATATGTGGGTTGTTTGATTTTTGAGTTTGTTGGTCATCTTTCAACCTTTGAAACCCAGTTTGTTTTAATATGAAAATTGAAAAATTGTTGTTTATCTTTATTTGGTTCGAACTACGCAAGGTCTGATTCATGCGGGGTCATGATACGTAGGCAATCTCCATAAGATTCGACCACCACTGAAAAAGAAAAAAAGGGAATAAAGAAAAATAAAGGAAAGCGCAAGTGCATCGCATCTCTGATAGAACGGTTTAACTGCTTAGGTGCATTGCATCTCTAATATATGATTATCTCTCAAATGCCCTGACACTAACGTGATGGCTTCCCTTTGCTGTGTTCATATATAGAAAAGTGGTTGGTTGTGGTAACTCCTCCCTGCAAAGCAAATGACACAGAACCTCAGAACAGGGTGGGTCGGTACTGATGACCGACAACAATTGGTCGAACAGAACAACGGGTTGGTAGAAGAAGTGAAAATGCTGAGACAACATGTGGCAGACATGTATCAGGCATGGATAACTGGGAAAGCACCACCCCCACCACCGCCAAGCTTTTCAAACTCTGGCATTACCCATCCCCCATACTCTCCATCCCAACCCACTTATGACAGCTTTCCTAGCTACCCGAGTAGCTCCATCACTCGTCCACGCTACTCCCCTCCCCAATGCTACTTCTCTCCACGAGATTCCCAAAGACGGGCTTCACTTTCCAAATACCCAGCTCCACAGAAGGCCTATCCACCCTCACAAGCCTACCGGAAGCCCCCTGGATCAGGTTTCCGGCCCAATCAAGCATTTAGGAACGAAAGGTTGCTGAAACGAGGAAAGGCTCTCACCCCTATCGGAGTATCTTATGCAAGTCTGTTTGAAAGGCTAAAGCATGCTGGCTTGATTGAGCCGCTCCCCGCATATACTCCAGATCCACATGCAAGAAACTTTGATCCGGCAGCGCGATGCGCGTATCACTCCAATGTCATAGGGCACAACATTGAGAGTTGTCGTAATTTGAAAAAGGAAGTAGAGAAAATGATCCAAGAAGGGCGGATTGTGATCGATAACAGTGACATGGAGCACTCGAACCCTATCGAGAACTCGTTGATGGAGGTTGATGATATGGAAGCTGATAATGGTCTTGGCAATACTAATGCAAAGCTTAGTGGCTAAGATGCCAATTTTGATAAAATGGGAGGACGCTCCGTTCCTTGGTTAGCAAGAGAGAAGCTGTTGGTGGTTTATTTTGTTGTCATTTCTGTTATCCGGATTATTCTTAGGGTTGTAATCCGAATATTGTCTTGTGTCAAACCTTCTTATCTTTCCGATTTGTCATATCAGTTTGTTTAAGTTTTGTCAAGGCTGTGTTAGGATTTTATTCTGGTTGTTTTGTTTGTTTTATTATTCAAACCATTTCGCCGGTAGTCTAATACAAAAGCCGGTCTTTTATTATTTCCAGTCATCTTTTTGTTTAGTCCTTTTGTCATTTTTGTTCAATGCCGATTCTAGGAACATGACATGCGCACACAGTTTGGGCCTAGTCTTAAAAGTTAATCATAAAACCCTCGAAAGGTGATCAAAGCATTTAAAGGAAATAAGAATGGTTTGAGATTATTTGAAGCCCGAGTCATGTGGAACTGGGGCAAGTAAAACATAAAGAAGACCGTTAAATGCAAGATTCGTCAAATTGGCATGAGGTTCATTCATGAGAATGAGAGTGTCGCCCAGCAGTGCTTTAGAAATGACAAATGAAAAGCAAGTGTTTAACATAATTGTCAAGACCAGCACCGTCGGAAGAGACTATAAATCTATGTTCAATTGTGTTGTTTGCACTTGGCATGTTTTGAAGACTGGAATGACGAAGGCATTTTGTTCTGCTACCTAAACACTTTATCCTTCGTTACCCCTTTTGAGCCTTATTTATTTTCTTTCATACCCCTCGTTCGGAATCAATAGCAACGACTAGGAAATACGAGCCTGGAAGGTAAAGAAAAAAAATCAACAAAAAACGAAAAAAAAAGAGAAAAAACAAAAGAAAGTCAAATGAAAAAAGAGGAATTGGGAACTACGTTTGACCTGATTCCTCAAAGAGGATACGTAGGCGCCTCACGGCTCGGTCATAGGGTGCATAGTGTGCATAATGTGCATGGTGTGCATAGTGTAACAAAAAATTAAAAAAAATATATAAATAATAAATAAATAATCCCCAAGCAAGAAACTGGGGCAAAGGTTGCGCTTGTTGTAAACAAATATGATTTCGAAGGTTGTAATTTTGAACCCCAAATTTGATTTGTTTTTGAGCCTTTAATACCCTTTCTTTCTAAGCCTATCCAAAAAACCCACATTACGGTCCAAAGAAAGACCTTCTGACCAGTCTGCAAAAGATGCCAAGTCAGACAAATGAGAGTCTTACCGGCGAACATAACATTCTGTTCCACAACAGAAAGGACTCTAATCTCCAGCAGAGAGAGTCATACCGGCAACACTCCAAATCCCCAGCTGGAAAGTGATATAAATGAGAG
Organism: Nicotiana sylvestris; assembly: GCF_000393655.2. Classification (NCBI taxonomy): domain Eukaryota; kingdom Viridiplantae; phylum Streptophyta; class Magnoliopsida; order Solanales; family Solanaceae; genus Nicotiana; species Nicotiana sylvestris. The sequence continues at coordinate 181,353,104 of NC_091060.1, read as the reverse complement.
AGTCTTATCGGTGAAAATCTTCACGGACACCATAAGGCGATCAAAGCTGAGAGAAAAACCCAAAATGAGAGAGGCTTGATAGTGAAAACCCTTCGGGCACTACAAGTCGAATAAGATTAAGAATCAGATGGGGAATTGCCAATTGAAGATCTTGAAAGATGATTGACAGCAGAGGATAGGCCACATATGCATGTCATGACCATTAGAGTCGGTGTCTGCGTTTGATAGTTTTTTTATTTATAGTTTCTTTTGTTAAAGAGTCATCTTTTTCCTTTTTCTTTTATTCTGTTCCTTTTTATCTTTCTCCTTTCATAGAAAATTCTCTAGTAGAGTCTGTCTGGTCAGAACAAGGGGGAAATGACTTCAAAATAGGCCATCAGCTTTCCAATTATACAAGACAAGATCTGACTAGTACATCCAAGTGGTATAGTCAGCAAGGAACAAGCGCGAGGCCAGTGTCAAGAAAAATATCCCTAACAAAAGGGAATTAACAAAAGGATTGACGAGTGTCAAGAGGGATATCCTTGCCAAAATCAAAAGTTATTAAACCTCAAGGCCAAGGCCAGTGGACAAACAAGGAGAGCAATGAGCATGATTTGGGAAATTCATGCGAGACTAAAAGGTTGGGAAAATGCAAGTCTCCGAGCCATGCCACGAAAGAAGAGGGATATCCCCAGCAGAAAAGGATTATCCCCAGCAAATAATATCGTCCCTTGTGGAATGCAGAGCAAGGAAGGAGAAAGGGAAAAGCCATCCCAGTGGAGTATCACAACCAACTACCACGCTTTAAACTAACAAATTTTGTTTAATTTGAAACAGGTAAAGGAAATGGCATTGATGACAGAAATGCATGCCATAAGGGAGACTGTCAAACTGGGGCAGAAAATTTTCCTTTCATTTAGAAAATTTTCTGGGAAGTCAGGTACCCATTCGAGGAAGAATAAAGATAACACCAGTCTCAAGGGAAGTGGTCTTTGAACTAGTGTTGCCCCAACATAATAAGTTTCAATGGAGGAAGTTATCCCCAGCAGACAAAATAAAGGGATGACGCTTGTGCTCAGAAAAGCAAAAAGCCATTATCATCCCCAGCAGCTTCCAGAATAATGAAGCATCGATTTGAAGGGATAAAATTCCCCATCAGCGTTATCCTCAACAACGTTATCCCAAGAAGATAACACTTTTATCCGTAGCAGTGTTGGAAAAAAAAACGAATTTGAAGGAGGGGAAGAAAGGAGACTCCTACGGTGGTATTATCCCCAGCAAGCAAGAACAAAGCAGCGCAAAGGAAGGAGAAAAGAAAAGAAGAAATTACGAAGGTAAGTTTCTCAAATCATTGATCTTTACATTTTTCTCCTAGGATAAAAAGTCCTAGTCTGATGAATTTCCCTCCCGTTAAAATCTTGGTCTTATGAAATTTTTCTCCCAAGATAAAATCTTAGTCGGATGAATCTTTCTCCTAAGATCACAACAAAATGGACCTAGTCTGACGATTTATCTCCTAGAGTCAAAATCTTGGTCTGATGAAAATTTTCTCCCAAGATAAAATCTTAGTCGGATGAATCTTTCTCCTAAGATCACAACAAAATGGACCTAGTCTGACGATTTATCTCCTAGAGTCAAAATCTTGGTCTGATGAAATTGTTCTCCCAAGATAAAATCTTAGTCGGATGAATCTTTCTCCTAAGATCACAACAAATGGACCTAGTCTGACGATTTATCTCCTAGAGTCAAAATCTTGGTCTGATGAAATTTTTCTCCCAAGATAAAATCTTAGTCGGATGAATCTTTCTCCTAAGATCACAACAAATGGACCTAGTCTGACGATTTATCTCCTAGAGTCAAAATCTTGGTCTGATGAAATTTTTCTCCCAAGATAAAATCTTAGTCGGATGAATCTTTCTCCTAAGATCACAACAAATGGACCTAGTCTGACGATTTATCTCCTAGAGTCAAAATCTTGGTCTGATGAAATTGTTCTCCCAAGATAAAATCTTAGTCGGATGAATCTTTCTCCTAAGATCCCCCCTGAAGAATAGAATGGCGATTCATTGGTTGAAATCAGGAGCCCCCTGAAGAATAGAATGGCGATTTATCGGTTGAAGTCAGGAGCCCCCTGAAGAATAGAATGGCGATTTATTGGTTGAAGTCAGGAGCCCCCCTGAAGAATAGAATGGCGATTTATCGGTTGAAGTCAGGAGCCCCCCTGAAGAATGGAATGACGATTATTTTCAAAGTTGTTGTTGAAGTCAGGAGCCCGCTTGAAGAGAGGAAAGGCGTTTTTAAAAAGTTGTTGAAATCTTGCCAACCTAAAGAAAGGAATGGCGATGTATTGGTTGAAGTCAGGAGCCCGCCTGAAGAGAGGAATGGCTATTATTTTCAAAGTTGTTGTTGAAGTTAGGAGCCCGCCTGAAGAGAGGAAAGGCGTTTTTAAAAGTTGTTGAAATCTTGCCAACCTAAAGAAAGGAATGGCGATGTATTGGTTGAAGTCAGGAGCCCGCCTGAAGAGAGGAATGGCGATTATTTTCAAAGTTGTTGTTGAAGTCAGGAGCCCGCCTGAAGAGAGGAAAGGCGTTTTTAAAAGTTGTTGAAATCTTGCCAACCTAAAGAAAGGAATGGCGATGTATTGGTTGAAGTCAGGAGCCCGCCTGAAGAGAGGAAAGGCGTTTTAAAAAAAGTTGTTGAAATCTTGCCAACCTAAAGAAAGGAATGGCGATGTATGGTTTGAAGTCAGGAGCCCGCCTGAAGAGAGGAATGGCGATTATTTTCAAAGTTGTTGTCAGGAGCCCGCCTGAAGAGAGGAAAGGCATTTTTAAAAGTTGTTGAAATCTTGCCAACCTAAAGAAAGGAATGGCGATGTATTGTTTGAAGTCAGGAGCCCGCCTGAAGAGAGGAATGGCGTTTTAAAAAGTTGTTGAAATCTTGCCAACCTAAAGAAAGGAATGGCGATGTATGGTTTGAAGTCAGGAGCCCGCCTGAAGAGAGGAATGACGATTATTTTCAAAGTTGTTGTCAGGAGCCCGCCTGAAGAGAGGAAAGGCATTTTTAAAAGTTGTTGAAATCTTGCCAACCTAAAGAAAGGAATGGCGATGTATTGGTTGAAGTCAGGAGCCCGCCTGAAGAGAGGAATGACGATTATTTTCAAAGTTGTTGTTGAAGTCAGGAGCCCGCCTGAAGAGAGGAAAGGCATTTTTAAAAGTTGTTGAAATCTTGCCAACCTAAAGAAAGGAATGGCAATGTATTGGTTGAAGTCAGGAGCCCGCCTGAAGAGAGGAATGACGTTTATTTCTAAAGTTGTTATTGATGTTGGGAGCCCGCCCAGATAACAGAGGCATACATATCAGTCTTTACATTTCAGTTGTTGAAGTTGGGAGCCCGCCCAAATAACAGAGGCATACATTTCTAGTCTTTAATTTTCAAGTATTGAAGTTGGGAGCCCGCCCAGATAACAGAGGCATACATTTTAAAATCAAGTCAGAGGACAATAAAACAGAGGGTTATAATAGGAATCCCCAGCAGGAAACAATAAAATTCCCCGGCACCGGGAAACAGAAGGTTGCAACAAGAGGTCACAGTACAAACTCAAGTACATGTGTCAAAAGAAGAAAAGCACCGGAAGAAATGCAAGCAGACAAGGAAGCAAGGCAACAAAAACAAATTGTACTCTAGCCTAGCTTCTTGTTTTCTTTTAAGCATGGTGTAACAAGGAGATCGGTAAGCAGTGGTAATAGCATGCAACAACAGTAACAATGCAGTCCCACGGTAGTCCCAGCTACCAAAATTTCCCGAACTACATTGACCTGATTCCTGTTTAGCCCAGGATATGTAGGAAACCTTTGAAGCAAAGGTTCGGTCAAATCTTTTTCAAAAAATGCTTCACACGGAGTACTCGGATGGGCAAAAATCGCTCGCTTTATCTTTGCACGAAAACCCTTCGTGTCTTCGGGCAAAGAGGGGCAGCTGTAAGCACGTGATTTTTGCCCAATATGAGAATTACTCCCAAAAAAATTCAAAAATAAAATGATTTTTCTTGATGTGCAATTTTGTGATATTTTGAATAATTATTTGTATTTGTCTGTGCGTGTTTATTTTCTAAATCAACAAAAAATACAAAAATATGTCGCATTTTTCATGTAGGATTTAATTCTACAATTGTTAGTAATTAAATTTGTTTTACAAAAATTAAAAATTACAAAAATAGGCATCGTTTGCATTTTTAGCATTTAATGTCCAAATATACAATTTTATGCTTAATTAACACTTAATTGTGCGTTAATTGTTATTGGAAGTTAATTTGCGCTTTTATAACTTAATTTAGTTCTTAATAATAGTTTAAGTATTTTTATAATTTACTTTTAGAAAAATAAAAGAAGAAAAAAGAGCGAAAATATAAAGAAAGTCGGAATTGGGCCTCTTCTTCAATTTCAAGTCATAGGCCCAAAAAATGGCCCAATCTTCCCTACGACCCAGTCCATTTCGAACTGGGTCGACCCAATCTATAACCCAACACCCCTATTATCTTACAAACAACACAAAACAAAAGAAAAAAAGGAGAAAAAACCCTAAAAATTCCTAACTAATCCGCCCCCCCCCCTTTCCTATCTTCTTCTTCTTCCTCAAGCTTCTCCACCTCCTATGGCTTCCCTTTGCCTTCAACCTCAAGAAGCCATGACTACACACACACACACGCACGTCACCCTCACGACCCCGGCTCAACTAAACGACCCCAGCCCTATCCGCCATTGAAGCTCGTCAAGCTCGAAGCTTGCTCGACTACGGCTGCTTCCCCGCTGCTTTCACCTGCTTTTGCTTACGTCCAAACACGCCCCCAGCTGCTGCTGCTTCGTAGTTCAAACTTCAAGCCCTGAGCTGCCTCGTCCAGCTTCATGCCTCGTCGTTCATGGCTGAACATCTATCGCGACAACCCAACTGCTGCTGCGTTGTTCTTCTTCGTCTCCGTTGCGGCCAAGATCACGCAGCAACTGCTGCTGCTCACGTTTCCGCCATGGACGAGCAAGCTTTGATGCTGCCATGGCCAGCTGCGGACTGCTGCTCCTTCCTCTCCATCTTCTTCGTTTATTCGTCGTTGTTTCGAATCGGTTAGTTGGTTTATGTTTTCAAATTTCGTCCATATTTTTTTGTTGTTCGTTGTTTTTCGGATTCAAAATCGATAAATGATTCAATGTTTGTTTTGTTTGTCCGTAGTTGAAATAATTTTAGTTTGTTCATATGTTTCGTTAAATTAATTTTCAGATTTCAAAATAGAAGTTTAATTAGTTGTTTTCATGTTTATTTCATGTTTGTATTATTGTTTAAGTAAGTATTTGTTAGTTTGATGTTTGTTAGATTCAAATTGAAATTTAATCAACTATTTCTTCAATTTGTTTCATGTGTTTATGTATTGTTAGAAATTGTTAATATTGTTAAGTTCAAGTTTAAGTTCATAATTGTTTCTTCGTCGATCTTGTTATTTGTTTAAAGAATTTAGTTGTATTAAAGGAATATATTGTTTTAATCGTTTAATCCGTCATGTTTGTTGTCTTAAAATAGATTCATTCATGTTCATACTTTGTTTGGATGATCTTGAATCCGAATTTTGTATAGTTTGATTTCTTGTTTACCATTTATGATTATTGCTTGAATTGTTCTCATAATCTTGTTTAAAGTTTAATATAAGAATTGTTTGTTGTAATGTTGTTAGAGTTGATTTTAAGTTCAATATGATTGAATTTAGAAATCTTCATACTTTGTTTGTTGTTGTTGTTGAATCCGAAAATAGGATTGTTTGTTGCTAAAATATTGTTCAATCAAATTTTAGTTGTTCTTTGTTGTTCAATTCGTGTTCATGTGATTTGTTGTTGAAATGTTGTTAAAATCGTGTTCATGTGATATTGTTGTTATGATGTTCATCCATGTTCATATTGTTATTTGAACATTGTTAGAAATTGATCATATTGTCTATATTTTGGTTAAGTTTGATTAATTGATGTGTTATAGCTGATGGGTAGTTTGGTAAATTTGTAGTACGTTCAGGGGTAGTTTGGTAATTTCAGTAAGGTCGGAAGGGGTAGTTTAGGAATTGTACATTTTGAAATTGTTTATTTGAAGCATGGGGGACAAAATGAAATGGGGTGGGTTGTGATATGATTATTTAATATAAAGGGGGGACAAGATTTAAATTAAAGGGGAATCTTGCATTATTTTAAATAAAGCATGGGGGACAAAATATAATGGGGTGGTGTGATATGTTTATTTAATGTAATGGGGATGAGTGGAAAGATAATGGGTTGGGTAGAGAAAAAGTATTGATTTAATTGATTAAAAGATTTATGGGATGGGATTATATATATGTGAAGTCTTGAACACAAGACAGAACAAGAAAAAGAGGGAGAGAGATACGAAAAAAAATACACACACAGATAGAGAGAAAAAAACGGACAGAGAATAGAAGAGAGAAAAATTCCGAAAAATATTTAAGCTTTCAAAATAAAATAAAACTAAAACTAAAAATCTACTACTTTCTTTCTTTGTTTGAAATTAGTATTAATGGTTGTTGTTTCATTTAAAGCTTAAAGCTTTTGTTTTTGGGATTACTACTCCACCGGTCTGTACTGGGTTGTTACTGTTGCTGGGCAGTTGTTGCTGTTGTACTGTTATTACTGCTGCTGATTCTCATCTTCATTTTCTTTTGCTTCCAATATCAGGTACATATCTGTAAATTCATGTCACGAAAAGCTTCAACATGACAAATTAATGAAGTTCGGGAATTATAATTCTGTTTTCCATTCGTTCAAGTTCATTAGTTAAAAATTTGGTTTTTGTTTCAGTTGATTAATATAGTAGTACGTTTGGCGTAATGAATATAAGATAATTGTTACCTCTTAAAATTCGTTTAAGTGTTGTAATAATATCATCTATTTCCGAATTTTCATTAAGTGAAGTCATGATTAAAATATCAAAGTAGGGAACATGGCATAAAATGGGCCATTAATTACATCCCGTAATATTATTAGCTAAATGTAAAGTAGAATGGAAGTATCAATAAATTACATTATTAGTATATTTTAACAAAAATCTGATTTTTGTTTAGATTAATATAAGTTGTATGTTCATATATGGCATGATGATGAGTATATATATAATCATATGTGGAAGGTGAGTTGATACAATATTAGGAATGGTTCAAACGTACAACTATATTGCATGTGATGTAATTTTATTGAATCAATTTGTATAATAGTTCTCTTTCTTATCAACTTGACTCTTATCTTCTATTGCAAACATTAACCAAACCATTGCAACTTTGGACTAAAACAAATACATGAGAAGGACATAGGATTTATAAACGAATTGTGGCATTTTATGTAAAAGATATATAGAAGAAGAGTTCGCCTTAAATGAAACAATGAAGATTCTGCGGAAACTATTAATTTGTTTACCATTTTAAGTTCTTTCCCAATTTTATACACGATTCGATTTATGGACATCCAAAGGTTGTATCCACGAAAAAATGTTAGTTTTAGATATGTATTGTCTGTTTTCTTTTTCACGTCATTAATTCTTTAAAATTTGAGGTATATGATTCATATGTGTAAAACAAGGCTTGCGGTCAACACATAATAACAATTTGTAGAGAACCTTATCAAGAATATTTTTGTGATTAGGGATACGCTCGCGTAACCTGATTATATTTCTAAAAGCAATTCGGATTATGCGTTCGCGCAACTTCGATCGAATATTTAATAAAAGGGATTCCTCGGAGAATATCATTATTAATTTCATAAAAACCCGAGATGTGAGGTTCACTACTTAATTATACAAAAAGGGCGAATGTTCTTGATTTTATTAAAGCATAATTTCGAAAATAATTATTATAATAAAAATATTATCTATATTATTGTGTACACGTGCGCGTGACACAACTCCGCATTTAAAAAAAAAAATAATTTATAACACGAATATACGTACGTGTGATTCGATTCAAAGAAGGGTCTTTAAATATAAATAGAAGCGGTAACAATAAAATCATGCAATAAAAAATGTATTTTACAAATCAAAATAATCAAGCCGAATATAACAATTGAGCGACCGTGCTAGAACCACGGAACTCGGGAATGCCTAACACCTTCTCCCGGGTTAACAGAATTCCTTATCCGGATTTCTGGTGCGCAGAGTGTTAAATAGACAGAGTCATATTCTCCTCGATTCAGGGATTAAAACCGGTGACTTGGGATGCCTTAAAATTCTCAGGTGGCGACTCTGAAACAAACAAACAAATCCCGTTTCGACTGTCCTTTAATTGGAGAAAACTCCCTTGTACCCTCGCGGGCGCGGAAGAGGAGGTGTGACAATGATTTATAAGTCGCGTTTAGAAATTGCGATTTTGTATACATGTTGTACTTATGTGATTTAGTGGTATAGGACTTTTATAAGTTGACTTTGTGATTTAAGCTAACAACATCCTAAGGTGTCCGTTTTCCAAATGCATGTGAGTTTGCACATTCATATGACTTTGTTGTCCTAAAAGAAGCAAAAATAACTTTGATATGATGTTTTCGTTAGTTGCGTGACCATCAAAGTGATTTACTATCGGATAATTGGCTTGTTTGTGCTAAAAAAGAAAATTAAATTGATTGGTTTGGACTATATACATAATTAAAGTGAAAATGCTATGGTCTAAAATCTAAATCCAAAATACTTATAATTACATTCATTGTGGGACCAAAATGTACTATAGTGGAATTTAAAGGACCAGAAAAAAAATGAATTTAATGATCGGATAATTGGCTTGTTTGTGCTAAAAAAGAAATTAAATTGATTGGTTTGGACTATATACATAATTAAAGTGAAAATGCTATGGTCTAAAATCTAAATCCAAAATACTTATAATTACATTCATTGTGGGACCAAATGTACTATAGTGGAATTTAAAGGACCAGAAAAAAAATGAATTTAATGAAGGTTGGGGCGGCCCTAAATTCAACGGCTATGAAAGGGTTTTCAGATTGTCAAGACAATTTCAAAATTTGAAAGAAGGCTTTTGTTCCCCCACTCTCGCACAGACACCGCAAGGAAACAGGAAGAAGAAGAAGAAGAAGAAGAAGAAGAAGCAATGGAGAAGGTAGGAGAATGCGTATTGGATCCAGAGACGGAGTTCTTAGCGTCAAAGCAAGATACAGGTCACGAGTGGGAACTATTCAAGGAAAATGTTAGACCTTTGAAGAGAGGCCGTAATGTTCAACTCCTCAACAATGCCCTCAAGGCTAATACTGATTTTCAACTCAAGAAATCTCTTCTTGACAAGCGAAGGTTCTACTCTTTCCCCTTCCCTACCTTTGAATTTGAATTTTCAGTTCTTATTTTGATTTGTTTAGTGATTTGTATGTCTAAATTGAGCGGAATGGATATTGATAGTTCATATATACCGACCGATCCTGCTTGATTTTGATTTCGATGTAGTAGTAGTAGTTGTTATTGCTGCATTTTCAAAGTTCCTTTATTAATTTACGAACTCAACTCTTTCTGTTGGGGGATGATTAGGGCTTTGATCGAAGCAATTGACCAGTACAAAGGTGAAGATCCTCTTCAGCCATGGCTCCAGTGAGTGCTCTTCTTTTGGAACAAAATTGATTTTTTCAGAAACACTTCAGCTATCCTTTTCTTCACCTTAACATTTTTGAACTGTTTACCCTCTTACATCTTCTATGAACTCTGTATTGACTCAGTTGCTGACATAATTTTTTCATTAAAATTGTGAAGGTGTATCAAGTGGGTGCAAGAGTCTTTCCCTCCGGGTGGGGACAGTTCTGGACTTATTGTTATTTATGAACAATGTGTCCGCACCTTTTGGCATGATGAACGATACAAGGATGACCTCCGTTACTTGAAAACGTGGCTGGAATATGTCCGTTTGCTTTCTTCACATCCATTCTTTTGCACCTTAATCTCTCTTCATTTTGGTATATGAGTTTGCTTACTGATGGCTCGTTGCAGGCTGAAAACTGTATGGATGCTGAAGTCATCTATAGCTTTTTGGAGGCTAACAAAATTGGGCAGACACATTCTTCATTCTACATAGCCTATGCTTTGCACATGGAATCTCAAAATAAAATTAAAACAGCAAATGAGATCTTCAATCGAGGTCTATCCATGTAAGTTCTGTTCCCGTTGGGCCCTTAGTTTAATTTTAGTCATTACGTTATGTTCTTGCATAGTTGACATTTGCGTTTCAGTTGGCAGTCAAGGGAACATGGTTTGGTTATGGAGAAGTTATGCGTCGTATCTATGACGTGAGATGTGTTATTCAAATGGGTTATTGAGTCGTACTCTAATATTGCTGGTTAAGTAGCTTATGTTGTGTTAAGCCTAATGATGGTTACTAGAGTTGTGATTGCTTTAATTATATACTAGTATTGCATATTGGCGGGGTGGGGGGTTAAGGTCTTAAAGCTTCTCCAAAGTGAGTTCAGTTGCAAGTATGATGCGGCACAGGATTTTGTGTTGTCGCATTAACATTGACCAACTAATTTCCGTACCCTGAACGCTAAAACAAATTGATTTGATTAGCTCGTCACTGTGATGGATAAGTAACTATTAAAGATATAGATGTGTCCTATGGAGAATGTGGTCAGCAATCCATAATAGAGTCCGACCACAATGACCAAATTGATTATCGTCATGCATAAGGATACTAGATTACCTAATAGAAAAGACTGAAAAATCATCACAAACCTTCCTTATTTCTTTTCTATTGCAATATACAACAACAACCCAGTATAATCCCACTAGTGTGGTCTGGGGAGGGTTGTGAGTACGCAGACCTTACCCCAACCCTGGGGTAGGGAGGTTGTTTCCAATAGACCCTCGGCATCCTTCCCTCCAAGAACTCCCCACCTTGCTCTTGGGGTGACTCGAACTCACAACCTCTTGGTTAGAAGTGGAGGGCGCTTCCCTCCAAGATATTTCTATTGCAATATCTGGATTATTATTATGATGATTTCTAAACTTTACATGTATAGAAAAGAAATAGAAATAGGAAGAGATAGACTAGAAACGACAGGCATGGCAGTATCGAAAATAGCCACAACCACAATTCATTGAACTTTGCTTGAGAATACACAATCTGGTCTAATATTTTATAACTTATGTAGATGATTTTATACAAATGAACATTTCATGACCTCTATTTCTTGTTCGCACGTTACCTTCTTGAGGGGGACTTCTTACATTATCTCTCTACTTGTTTAACTTCTGATGGATGTAAATGTTATGATGCTAACTAAAATTGTCGGCAGAGTAATGCTAGAGCTGGTGAAGATTCTAATATATTTGGCAGGTTATTTTTGTGGATACTCAATTGGTTTTAAAGCTGTTAATACCATAGGCAATAGTTGCATCAACAAGATGGCGCGCTCCTTTTCGAGCTCCATCCTGGGTATTCTTACCCATTAACGAGTATTTTCTATTATCAATTTCTGGTCTTAAACTCAAAAGTGTATATCAATATAGTTGTCCACAAGAGACAATGTTCATGAATCATTTCTAAAGATACAGTTAATATTAGTACAAAAAAACTGCTTATACTAAGTAATGTATCCTGCCTGTTCTCATCCATTGACTGGCCTCCTATTTACTGACCCCCTTCATCTGGTTTATGATTAAAATTGCTTTGTCTCCGATGAATTAGGAATGCAAAACCCGAAGATAAATTGAAGGAATCCTACAAGAAGTTTGTCATTCGTTCAATGGGACGCCCCAAAGCAGCAGAGGTATCAACTGTTTCGGACTTATCGTCTTCTCAAGTCCCTTATTGTTTGCTTAGTTTTGCTTTAGTAGTGACTTACTTTGTATTTTCAGGAGGAGCTAGCAGAACACCAGCTTCCAATGAGAAGCTTTGGGACACTGTTGGCAAGGGGGGAAGCTCGTAAGTGCATTCTATGTTGAAGATTCAGGGTGTCTGCTGGCTGTTTCGCTAACATTCTTCTTGCCTTTGCAGGAAACCAAACAACAGGAACTTCTGATTTGTCTCGGAAGAAAATGAAACAGGATAGGTAAGAGCAAGTCACCTCTGTTTTATGGACAAGTTACTTTTGCCCCTGCATTATTTCTCAGTAAAACTGCAACCAAACTTGTGTTGTTGATTCTTATCATCACTTGGTTCAGCTGCCATGTCAGCCAAAAGCTCAGAGTTCGACAAGTATTTGCTTTAAGTACCTAAAATTCTTTCCAATGTGGATAACCATGGTTATGTAATTCACCTAGAAACGAACTTCAGGGGTGATATTGCTGCTTAATCCATACCTTAAGAAAAGGAGTAAGGATGCCGATAACAAGGTTGCAGGAAGCCAGGAAATATTTAATTTGTACATGCCTTGGTGCAGTAAAAGCACAAGCTCATTCTTATCCATTTTGCAGAGCTCAAGGGAGCCTGCTATCCATTTACAAAGATACAAATGCTGGAATGTCATCAACTCTTCAATCAGAAGTACCAAAGCTAGAGAACAAATCATGGCACTGTCTTGGTGCCCGAGCAGAAAGGAACAAGGAGAATCAGGCAATTCCTTCAAAGTGGACATCTAATAAGGTCAATTTGAGTCCAGAAAGTTTTTATGTACAATGATATTTTATTCCAAGCAGATAGTAATAGGAACTCATTAACAAAAACATCTTCTTACAGGTTCCTCAAAGACACGGGCTTAGAAATCGAGGAGCTACTACCACCGGTGCATGCCTAGAGATCTTCGTGGATGAGGAATGTGCCAAGTGAGTACAGTCCTTTTCAGCTTGAGTATCTAGAATACGTGATTTCTGTGTTACAATAGCTGAAAATTTACATCAAAGTTTTTGGCTGTTGTAATTGTAGTAGTTTCATATTTTAGCACAATAACAGAATCTTGGGTTGACTTTTTCTTCCCTCCTCCATCTCTGACAGGACACATGAGAAGGAATCTGCTGGTGGAAACGTTTCTAGTTTACAGCTTAGACGAGGAGATGATAAAGACATAAAAAAGTAAGCATTAACTTGGTTTCATTGTAGTTCTTTATTCCAATAGCATGAAGGCCCCATTTTGACAATGTCACTTGTTTGCAGGGAAACTGAGTTGCTGAGGGAGAACCCACTGCGTTATTTTCCTCCAACCTCTTTACCTAGATGAGCTGACAGAACAGAAAAATGCACATTCTTGTGTAATGAATTTTCTCTATCTCAAAATTCTCAACCTTGTCCATTGTCACTTTACAAATTTTCTAAGAATATTTAGTGAAGCGATTGAAAGAAGCATTATGGTTGTAATACATGTATCTTTGATTTGGCAGGCTTGAGCCAAATCCTTTAGAACTCTTGACGACTTAGAATAGTGTTTTATATGATTGCAAGAGTTACGATGGATGTAGCTCAATGTGCTTTATCATACTTTTGCTCTTGATTGAAGAGTTCTGTTTTCCTTATAATTTGTAATTCATTTTTCTGTTTCCTCTTTTGTTAGATGCTGATCATATATAAGTAAAGGATTAGTATCCCCAAAAGACCAACAAAGGAACATACTGAAAGTTCTTATCAAATGTGGTTTAATGAACATGAATAGAACAAAATGAACAAAAGCTATTTATATAATTGCTTTCAATTAGTTTGTAAATAATAATGGTTCAGTCAAAAGTATTCGTTGTAAAAATGAAATTAAAAAATAGCAAGAATATATTAAGAATAAGTGTGTAAACATTTGGATTATACCTTTAAGCAAATATCAATGATTGAAAGAAGGTGTAATAATCCGATTGGATGAATATATACTGGATTGGAAGTTGGAGCATCTTGGGCTTTGTCCTCATTCTCTTTTGAACTGAAACTAAATGAAAATTCATTTAAATGTGGATAACATTTTAGTCTTGGACAGTTTTGGTAGTTTGTCAAATAATATAAACGGGGAAAGTGTTTATGTATTAGGATTAGGATATATACTAATTGTCATTTACATGTTGCGTTTGTGCTTTGTTTAAAATCGATTTAAGTATAGGGTTTTAAAGGGCAAGAGCATAACCCCAAAATCCACCGACATACTTTCCATTGATCATGGCGGAGCACTTGGCTTCCATCTTCGGCACAGAGAAGGACAGAGTCAATTGTCCTTTCTACTTCAAAATTGGTGCTTGCCGTCACGGTGACCGTTGTTCTCGCCTCCACACCAGGCCTACCGTTTCTCCCACTCTCCTCCTCTCCAACATGTACCACCGTCCAGACATGATCACCCCTGGCGTCGAACCCCAAGGCCAGCCTCTCGATCCCCTTAAGATCCAGGAACACTTTGAGGATTTCTACGAGGATATTTTTGAGGAGCTCAGCAAGTTCGGTGAGATCGAGAACCTCAATGTCTGCGATAACCTCGCCGATCACATGATCGGAAATGTTTATGTTCAATTTAAAGAGGAGGATCACGCCGCTGCCGCTTTGCAGGCCCTCCAGGGCCGATTTTACTCTGGCCGCCCTATTATTGTCGATTTCTCCCCTGTCACTGATTTCCGGGAGGCTACCTGCCGCCAGTATGAAGAGAACGACTGCAATCGTGGAGGTTATTGTAATTTCATGCATGTCAAAATGATTAGCAGGGATCTCAGGAGGAAGCTTTTCGGCAAGTACCATCGACGTCGGGGTAGCCGCAGCAGAAGTAGGAGTCTGAGCCCGCATCACCGGAGGGACTATGACAGGCCTGACCGTCGTGACTACCGTGATTCCCGGGAACGTGACCGCAGTGGTAGAAGAAGCCACAGAAGGTACGACAGTGATGGTCCGAGAAGGAGAAGTAGGAGTCCCAGGCAGAGCAGGAGTCCTATTAGGGAAGGGAGCGAGGAACGCAGAGCTAGAATTGAACAATGGAATCGAGAAAGAGAGGAGAGGCAAAGCTGATGTTTTTCTGATTGATGTCTTCTGTCATCCATTTTGGAATTAAAGCTGCTTTGCTCATTTTGGTAATCACTTTAGGTTTTGTTATGCTTCTTCACTATCCTAGGATGTTCGAAAAGGAAACTCCGGAAGAGGATAGATCTTCTCCCTGTCATTTGGTGGATTTAAAATGGTATTCTTGTAGCTATTTTTTTCTTTCTGCATCTAATTGTTAGACTGTTTAATTGTATTTGTTGTAGTTGTTAAGGATGCTGATGTGGTACCCTGCTTGTCGACTTCACCTATGCTATGTATGCTTGCTTCTATTTGAACTATATATAGTAATCAGCTTTTGCATTTCATCGTCCCACATACCGTCTCCACCAAAGGCCTAACTTTGCTTCAAATGTAGGAGTATATATTGGAGATGTAATCATGAACAACTTGCTGCATTGCTGTTTAGTCTAGGGACACAGAAGCGATATGAAGAAACTGAGATTTAGTTTAGTTGTTTGCTTACTTTAGACCCTGTCAGGACCGGATTAATAAATTGAATATGAAGCACTGACTTCTGCTGCTGCTCTGATGATAGATCTTTGCATAGTATAAATATCACAATTAGTTTTCTGTTTTTTTTTTTTATGCTTTCTTTTCATTTGGTAAAATGAAGAGGAGCCTTGGCGTAACTAGTAAAGTTACTGCCATGTGACCAGGAGGTCACGGGTTCGAGCCGTGGAAACAGCCTCTTGCAGAAATGCAGGGTAAGGCTGCGTACAATAGACCCTTGTGGTCTGGTTCTTCCCTCGACCCCGTGCATAGAGGGAGCTTTAGTGCACCGGACTGCCCTTTTTCCATTTGGTAAAATATCCATTCATGCTGTCAGTCTTGGATCTCCGCAATATAAACTTTGAGATGCTGAGTAATATGGCTTGCTTTTTTGAGGTTGATGTTATCTTCTAGTTCTCTTCTGGCATAATTTGTGTATATTACCTCCCTATGCTTCCTTTCCATCTGTCTTTTTTTTAAGCCAACCAGATTACTTTTCATGGGCTTCTGTTGGCACCCGTACAGATATTAGTACTTCAAGAGTGTTTGAATTGTTTGACCTAATTAGTTTATCTTATTGAACACTATTACTTGGGAACAGGATGGGTCAACATTCCTGGCCTTTCATGAGCTTGTATTAAGAAATTGTTTTGCAGTAGCTTTTGGCTATTGGTTTCTAGAGATCACACCCAAACATTGAGCATCCGAATATGATGTGGCTTGATTATAATATTACTGGATAGCTGGAATGAGCACCTAATGATATCTCCAAAATGTGTGGATTACTGCTCGGCTACTTGATTTTAGTGTTTCAAAACATCTGACGTGGTAAGAAGTTTGTTATTTATACAAAATAGGTATTATACAAGTTAATTCTGTTATGTTTGAAGTTTTCTAAGGAAATGGACAATATTGTGGCACAAGTGGATGGTCATTTGAATGGTAGCAGTCCCCCGTTAACGATGTATGTGAAGAGTTGCTTGAAAAGAGCCCAAAAATGTCTAATTATTTTTCGTGATGGTTGATTTATGAAGTTTTATTAGACTTCATGATAGAGGAAAGATCCCAGGGATTAAGTTCCTCATATGTTCTCTTTGTACTTTTGGAGGTATGTTGGATAACTGAATAATTTGAATAAATGAACTGCTCAAACTTTATAATTTTTCGTCATTGCATTTAGTTACTGGATAAAAATTATCATATAAAGCCTATAATACCATTGACCTTTTCATTGGATATTTATATGCTATGCTAGATAGATTTTGTTTAGGGGTAATTATGCGGTATGAGAATGTGCAAGTATCCGGTAGAGGTATGTACAGTTTCTTGCTAATTTTGAAGAACCCATACAGAGTACCTATACCCAAATCATACTTGTTCTACTCGAACATGTCAAAGGAAATTCTTGTAACATAGTTTCTACATACACATAAGCAAGTTGAGTTCCCACCAAACAAAACAAAAGTTTGCTCTTCACAAAAAAAGTATATTTAGCTTCTTTTGCTTTATCTTGTACTATTCTTTATATGCTTCAACCTTTTAGGGTCAAATTGCCTCAAGGCTTTGATTTAATGGCAAAGGTAGTAGAACATGGAATGCGTGGTAGGAACACATCACGAGTTTGAAACTTGGCTAAGAATCAAGTCTTTTGTTCAAGTGGAGATGGATAGATGGGGTAGTGCTCGTTCATTATCCCTGAGTTTCGGAGGGAAAACAGTGGATATCTTGAATATCCAAAAAACGAAAAGAAGAGGAGCTTTTGTGGTCAAATTCTTACATTTCAATAATTCGCAGGGAGGAAATGCTTCATGCAGATGATGCATTAATTTTCTGCAATGTAGAGAAGAGATAATTGGAGAATCCTATGATAATTCTTTTGACCTTTGAGGCTGTGTGTAGCCTCCACATGAATCCTGCTAGAAGTTGCATATATCTTGTTAACAGGTAGACAACAGATGGTTTTACACCAACTAAATACATTTTGGGTTGCAGATTTGGTGAATTCCTCGTGAATCATTTGGTACTACCTTTTCGGACCAATTTCGAAGCCTTATCGCTGTTGACTTTGGTTATAGAAAATTTCAAAAAGAGGCTCTCTGGTTGGAAAAACATTAAGTTTCCCTTAACTTATCATAAAGTTTCTTTAGTTTATAAGGGATACATTAAATTTCAGGCTGGAAATGGAATAGAGTTTATTGATGTCACATTGAACATAGTTTTAGGTCTTAATTTGACCCCTTGAAGAGTGTGAAACTACCCATTTAAAGGAACATGTCTTGTATTCTTGAACATAGTGGTAATATGAAGAAGATTAAGGTTGCTGTTGTCAATGTGTTTTCTTTGGTTCCCTTAAAATTTCTATTGGATCTCCTTTCTAATCAGTGTTAATGCATTGTTTAGGGCTAGCTTTGAAGGTATGAATACCATCTGATTTTGATGTTGTTTGAAGAAGTCAGGGAAGCCTAATTTTCTAGATTGGTGTTACATTGGATCATCAAATCTGCCAAAGCTATGGTCCGTATAGCTGCTTTGTTATTTGATCACGTTTGCTTGGAGGGTTTTGTTGTTGCAGATTCACATAGAATGCTGTTTCTGTTCCTGCTAACAGTTTGCATCTAGGAATACAATTTTGCATGCTCCTGCAGAGCTGCTTACTGAAACTATGCCTCATTGCTATTGCACAATGGCCATGATTTTGCGTGCAAATATAGGTGTAACTGCATGTACGGGTCTGAAATGAGGCCAATGGTTTAACTTATCATTTTTAGGTCCATCTGTGTATGCGCAATGGAGTGTTTTGATTACAAAGATGGCCGTGCTTTGGCCCTTTTGGGCTTATATTCATTTCCATGAAGGTTCATTGAGCTTCCTTGACAATAGGTACTAATTAAACATCAGTTTGGACTTTGGAGAAAGGAGAGGAAAGGAAAGCCACGGAAATTCTTTCTGGATTACTTAATATTACTCGAAAGGCTAGAAATTCTGTCGTTGCACCTATACACTTCCTCTGGTACTTGTTTTATATATATATATACTTAATAAAGCGTATATTTCCTTTGTGGTAATTCAGTGGTTTTGAGATGCTTATTTGCTCTGATCGTAGGTGGTCTTTCCTTCAAAAAAAAAAAAATAGAAAATCTGTTCTTGCAAAAAAAAAAAAAAAAACCTTGGTTATTTTAGATCATACGTGGTTTTAATGGGCACTTTTGGTGATGATTCGGAGACTTACATCATTTCTTTTTAATCTTTACTAGTTTTGCAAGTTGTAATTTGGTCGTTGTAGTATTGCAAGCAGTTAATTTCCATCAACCTTTTGGGACTTGTCTGATGGTTATTTGCTATGTTCAATATTAAGTGTTCAAGCTCCGCAAAAGAAGAAATATATTGCTCTATTTGTACACGAGAAAAAAGTATATTAAAACAGAGTTCCGGAAAGTTTGTCAATCTTGAATTAACTGGGGCACAAAGTAACGACAGTGCAGACGAGTTTTGCACGATTCACTGAAAATGTTCTTCTCGAGTTCTTAAGTAAAGCTTTCTGATTCAAATATTTGGATAAGTGTTACATCTCCAAACGTGGCAGCCCTTTAAAGACAACTAAATGACTCTTGAATTAGGATTGAGAAGTGTCACACTTAAGTTATTATGTGGCTTAGTTATTAATTATGCAGGCCTACCTAAAAGTAAGGATAATATTTGGAATCTCTTAAGAAAGGGTTCAAGCAAAAGTAATGTTTTGCTAAGAGTTTCAGCCCATTTCCTTACATAGTAATATTATTTTCCATCTCTTAAGAAAGAGCTTCCACCAAGACTTCCTAATACAAAACGTTACTGCCAATTTTTTAAGGAAAAGTTTTAGCCAACATTATCTTTGCATAGCAACGTTGTTGCTTCGAGTTTTTCATACGATTTGCTCCGTGTTTTATCGCAATTAACGCATTGTAGAGGATTGTTAAGAGAATCGACTCAAGTATGTTAAGGCTGTCCCTTCTTTCCTTTTGGCACGATCCATACGATACAAATGAAACTAGCAAAAACACAATTTTCATAAATGACTCTATTCGTAAAAATGCTAGAGATGTGTATATTTTTATTCTCCTATAAGTCTTATTATTACATTTTCTGTTCATGAGTCTCAGAAAAATACGTAAGTTGAAAAAAGTTTACTTCATGATATTAATCAAAGGCATAATGGCCTTATGACGTACCAAAAGATTTTATTAACGTATTTCATATGCCTTTCATGCATTTATACATTCACATTGACCCATGACCAGATAGTGTTATATACGTGTATATATATATATATATATGTGTGTGTGTGTGTGTGTGTGTGCATGTATATGGGATATGGGAAAGTTTATGGCGTTATATACGCACCACCACCTGATCAGCTGGTATACGTTGATGATTTTGCTCATAGTGGCCGAGATAATATGATGGTATGTCCTCACAGGCTTGATGATGTTATGAACACATGTACCTATGCACGACATAACATTCATACGTATATGCATGACACTAAAAGTATTTCATGATTTACAGAGTTATCCAGACTTACAAGTTGAGTAATTTACTCTATATTTCTTCCATGTCTTTTATGTACTTATTTATGTGCCTTACATACTCGGTACATTATTCGTATTGACGTCCCTTTTGTCTGGGGACGCTGTGTTCATGCCTACAGGTCTCGATAGATAGGTCGATAGTCCTCCAAGCAGGCGATCAGCTCAGCGGAAGATGTTGGTGCACTCCATTTGCTCCAGAGTTTCTTGTTTGGTCGGTATGATTTAGATGTATGTTGTTTGGTATGGCAGGGTTCTGTCCCGACCTTTATGACAATTATGTATCCTTAGAGGCTTGTAGATAGATGTCATGTACGTAAAATATTGTATGACTTTGTCAGCCTATGTTCAGTATATGAGTGGTTATTTTGGTCTTAGAGGCCCATATGTCTTATGTATAAGTTTGTATTACATGTTGTATTCTACTTATTTCACGGCAGCCTCTCCGGCTCAGTTATCTATGATAGTACGATACGAAAAGATACGTTATGTTGGTACTTGGTTGAGTAAGGTACCGGGTGCCCGTCGTAACCCATCGGTTTGGGTCGTGACACATATTGATTTATTTCACCTATGGGATAAATTCCTTCTTACAAGGTTAAAAAGGAGACGTACCTCGCTTCGAAGTTCCATATTCACTCCCAAGCCATTCCAGCGACTCAATCTGATGCCCAACGCTCCAAGACAAGCCAATAATTATGTAAACTCATTAATATATACTCAAATACTCATTATAATCCAATTTATAACAATTTCTAACTCCGATCGAAAAGTCGATAAAATCACCCCCAGGCCCACATGCACGAATTCCGAAAAAATTTCGAAGATAAACTTTACCCATAACACCATGAACTCGAATATATAATTTATTACAAATTCCAAATTTCATTCCAAAAATATAACTTCTAGGTTTTTCTTCAAAAACCCCAAATTTTACTAATTTCCATGATTAAATCCTGATACAAACCATGTATTTAACTTGTAATAAGTGAGAATCACTTACCTTGATATAGATGATGAAAATCTCCCTTCCAAAAGCTCCAAAATTCTCCCAACCAAATGAAAAATGGTGGGAAAATTGCCAAATCCTATCTTTAAAACAATTTGCCCAGGCCAAGCCCTTCTTCGTGTTCGCGATCTCCGCCTCGCATTCGTGAAGGCCAAAAACCCAACTGCCTCAATTTCCTCTTCGCATTCGCAATCCCACAGCCGCGTTCGTGAAGGCTAAGAACTTCCAGCCCAGCTCCCTTCCTTCTTCGCGTTCGTGACCACTGCGTCGCGTTCGTGCAAGCTTGACCAGTTCTTGCCTCGTGTTCGCATCCCCTTCTTCGCATTTGAGAAGGCCAAATCCAGCACCTCCAAAATTTCTTCTTTGCAAATGCGGGACTTCCTTCGCGTTCGCGAAGAAGGAAACCAGACACCAAAATCAGCAGTTCCAAAATAGCTCCAAATGATCCGCAACCACCCCGAAACATACCCGAGGCCCGCCGAGACCTTAACCAATTATACCAACACATCCCAAAACACATTAAGAACTTAGTCGAGCCTTCAAATCACATCAAACAACTTCGATTTCATGGATTGCACCTCATTCCAAGCTTAATGAACTTTAGAATTTCAAACTTCTATATTCGATGCAGAACCTATCAAATCATGTCCGATTTACCTCAAGTTTTGCACATAAGTCACATTCGACAATGCAGACTTACTCCAACTTCTGGAATCGGAATCTGACCCTGATATCAAAAAGTCCACTTTCGGTCAAACTTCTCAAAAACCTTCAAATTTTCTAACTTTTGCCAAACGACTATGAAATGACCTACGGACCTCCAAATCCACATCCGGACGTGCTCCCAACACCAGAATCACCATACGGAGATATTCCCAGACTTAGAATTCCAAATGAACAACGACTACATTGAGATGCACTTCAAACCAAATTTATGAAATTTTTCTAAAATGCTAACTTCCTCAATAGACGCCGAAATGTCCCCGGATCCTCCAAAACCCGATCCGAACATACGCCCAAGTCTGAAATCATCATATGAACTTGCTGGAACCTTCAAATCCCGATTCCGAGGTCGTTTACTCAAAAATCCAACCTTAGTCAATTCTTCCAACTTAAAGCTTCCGAAATGAGAATTCTCTTTCCAAATCCACTCCAAACTTCCCGAATTTCAATTCCGACCATGCGTACAAGTCATAATACCTGAAGTGAAGCTGCTCATGGCCTCAAACCACCAAATGACACGTTTGAGCTCAAAAAAACCGGTCGGATCATTACATTCTCCCCCACTTAAATATACGTTCGTCCTCGAAGGTGCTAAAAACTACTCTAGGGTTGTCTGAAATCACCGTTTAATACCTCGTGCACCTACTCATGCTACCACAACTCAGTTGAGCAATTTTCTCGAACAAATGTGAAGATTCTCCCCTTTTACTTAGCTAAATAAGCCTTAGATCCAAATTCTAACACCCTAAATTCTCTACCAAGCCTATTTCCAACATACGAGCAATGTATCAATCACCACACGATGTACCAAAACATGATTGCATGCCTTTGATGAATTAACACCATGAACCGCCTAATTCACATTACCATAATAACATTCTCTGATAATAACATCCGACATCCCACGAATCTGATGCTCACAATGCACCCCATGAGATATATAAGTCTTGTTCCAACTCTTGCAATACCACCACGACAGAAGAGATGTGTAGAAATTCATAACCAACTGTAGAGTCATCAAATCATTGAATCTCTTCTCTTAACTATAGTCATCACCCCATTATGAACAAAATAATGGTATTTGCTCTTTAATACACTTCATATAATTCGATCGCACTGATCCCAAATCCAGTAATCTCGTCTCACACAGTATAAGTTGTTCAGACAATAAGCTACCTCAGACGTTGCCAAAAGTCTTGTGGTTGCCACAATGTGCCAATAAGCTACAAACTTGAAGGTGATACATAAGAAAAACGAACTCTGGAAGGGACTACGCAACATACGCAACTAATTAGACAACCGAAAAGGTGTTATAAACCTTCCTTAGAAAATGGGAAACAAAACACACAAAAACAGATATAGGGGACTGTACTCAACATCACACTGTTGGCAACCCGATCTAAACAACATACCCGTGGCGGCGTGCCACCCGATCCACACGTAAAATTTATATAAGGAGGTGCTTACCGAGCTATAATGCTCATTACTACAAAATACCTGAATATAGGCCACGAGCACACTAAGTGCATAATACCATCCATGGGGAGACAAATAGCACCATACACTACAAAACTCAAGCACAACTAA
This sequence comes from Nicotiana sylvestris, assembly GCF_000393655.2. NCBI lineage: Eukaryota > Viridiplantae > Streptophyta > Magnoliopsida > Solanales > Solanaceae > Nicotiana > Nicotiana sylvestris. The sequence goes on along the minus strand of NC_091060.1, from coordinate 181,329,802 downwards.
GGTGCGTTATATGATCTGAATCTCGAGAACTATCCTGCTCACATAATACCATCGCTATGCGGAACCTAAGCACATAAGAAATTTATCAAGTTGTTCCACCACTCACACGGCACAATATAGCATTACCTGAAATAGCCAACGATGCAATAACACCCAATATCTGAATACTCTTCCATAAGGAGTGTTATGCTGAAGTGAACACATCCGGCCTAACATATAGCCCATATTCATATCTAAATCCATCCACGGACCTCAAGCCGATTCTAATCGCACCGTACTAGGCTAATAACCTTTCAAATGGTCCATAATAACCCCATTTTCCCATGACACACAAGAGCAACTGTCGATTCAGAACAAACTTCCACAGTCCACAACCAAATGAACCGAGTGCCTTTCAGGCATAAATTCTCACATGAATGATGTAACCACAATCTCCATACTTGGTTTCAATACTTCACTCAATCAAGTGACTACATGTCACACTAACACAATCTTCCCGTGGGATACGCTCCCATGACCTTATGCACCGGTTAACAAGTTTGCACCCCATACCACCAGCCACACTAATGTTGTAAAGCAAATCAAGGATCCGCAAATCAATACACGAAGACTCTGACACATGATACCGATCTCAGGTGACGCTGAATACAATACCTGCTCACTCTAATCATCTGAATCCCTTTTACCTGCTCGTCCGAGTTGGTGACATTCTTGTCAACACCCAACTGCAACCTTGATCATCAACTTCCAAATCCCATGCTACTCAATGCACTTAATCATACCAATGCGCAAGAGTACAAAAATTACATCATAACTTTTGAACCACTAATAGGGTAAATACTTCATCATATAGAAACCTTTTACTCAACTCATTTCAAGAGAACCATGGCAACACAGGACTGAATTCTCATATCTGTAGAAAATACCGACCTCAAGTATTGATCTAAATCACAATAACTCTTCCGGGATCCATCTACACATAACATGCCAAAATACTCGAATGCCTCCAAACAAAATCAATTATAGTGGTTGTCAAGCCTCACACGTACCGCCACAAAGCACATGTGTACCTCAACATGCTGAAGGAGCTGATCATTGCTACCATCATGCCAATCCAACCATTACTAACCAATCTGACTTCTTCTAATTTACTCTAGACTTGCCTTAGGAATAATAATAGCTTCATTCAAAACATCGTGAACCCAAATCCGCACTCATCCTGAGTGACCTTATATCACAAGGCCTTACTGTCTCAAATCCCACAAACCATCTCATACCCTCCTTGCGCGCATATTCTCATCCTCAACTGGTACACCCATTCTAAAAATTCCTCTACGAATCCGAAGTCATTTTCCCTCATTCCTCCAAATGCTACACTGCAAGCGGAAGATAACATAAAACACTTCAAGCCCCTTTTTTCATAATCCACTACAAAAGCTCGATTCTTAACCATACTGTGGGCTTGAAATCCTTAGGCACCACCTTTTAACTTTTGAATTCACTAGGACTGTTGCTGAGAGTCACCCACTCTGACTTTGTCTCGAATACAATCAACTCCAAGGCTCTGCTAGTACATGAACCGATAAGGCCCTATATAGCACACATTCCTCAATCCTTTGCTCAAATCACCACTGATGTCTCTTTTCCCTTAGTCGTAATAACCCACCAATACACCAAGGACCAGAAACCTCACAAGTAGATAAGCATGCAATCCAATCGTAGGCGGTAGGCCTCTCCCACTTAGCTCGAAGCTACCATTACCTAACTCTAGAATCCACCAAGGTTCATTATTGCCTTCTGACATGACCTCGCGACATCGACCTGCCAAATTCCTCGAAACCTTCCAACTATACTGCACCAAGCACAATCACTACAAAACCAATAAACCATCCTGAGTCCGTGCCCATTCACCAGCTGTACAAACCCGTTCACTCCCCATTGACATCAACTAAAGGTGCGACGACACATTCGAATCCAAAGTCATGTTGTATCCTTCTTCACATCAAGCAACTCCTTCCTCTCGTATCCAATCTCCCCCGTATAATAGCTAATATTCCAAATTAAGTCTGTAAACCTAGTCACTGTCCACCATGAATTCCAAATCTCTCTACACTTTTCTCAAAGCGTGTAGTCATCCTACCACATAACCCATATGTTACTCCGCCACTCTCCCACTTTGGTCAAACTTATCATTTAAGCAACTACTCGACTCCTGCTTCTCACACTTGGCCTTCTAGAAGTTTAACCACCGTAAGACACCTCCCACATGTTCTTCCCCATCCTTCGCTGCCTAGTTGTTGCCTTAAGTCAAAATCCATCTTTATATCACTTGAACTAATAGATCACCACTAGCTCTAAACCCTTCCTAAAATCATCTTTCTCGAGCCATCAACACTAGGAACGCCGATTTGATCCTGAACCATACATATTGTGATCTCTAACAGTCGTTTCTCGCACACCTTTCATAATACTCCATTCCAAAGGCGAATTAAAGAAAACTATAACACGACAAACTTAACACTTTATATTCAATCAAGGACGATGACACCACATCACAAATGAAGATTTCACCACGCTCGAAAATGCCAAGTATCGTTACTTCATCAACCAAACCTGAACATTCATAGTACGATTGCCTTTCCTTCGCTAAAAATAAAATACTGAATCTCTGAATCTTGCACTGGTTAAAAATCCTTCCAAGTCATTCAGTGCTTCGAAGCATAGAAAAACATCCTATCATTACACCACATTGTGCGATAGCAACGCACGAATCATCATACTAATCAATGCCAAATATCAAAACTTTAGGTAATATCGATACTGAGCTGAAACAATAGAACGACCTTCCGCAAGGCGATGATAATAGCCTAATCAAATACGCAAGGAGAAACATCCAGCACCACCTCTGCAGTACCATTACAATTCCTCAATTCCCAATTTATAACAAACGCTTTGCGTCGCATAAGATTGAATAGGAAAGAAACAAAGGCATAAGACTCAAATGAATCAAATCGCACGATGAGGAATCAAGAAGGGGAGTGCTCCTAACAGCCCTGTAGCCTCTCGAAGATAAGTACAGATGTCCATGTATCGATTCAAGTAGTTAAAAGAACAACTACAAGTGTTGCTTGATAAGGGTTTCATCCAGATTAGTGTGTGACCTTGGGGTGGTTCGGTTCTATTTGTAAAGATGAATGATGGCTCAATGCGGATGTGTATTAATTATAGGCAGTTATACAAGGATACAATGAAGAAAAGGTACCCATTACCACACATTAATGACTTATTTGACCAACTTCAGGGTGCCAGAATATTCTTGAAGATTGATTTGAGATCAGGGTATCATCAACTGAAGATTCGGGATCCAGATATTCCGAAGACAGCCTTCAAGACTCGGTATAGTCATTACGAGTTTCTAGTGATGTCATTTGGACTGACCAATGTCCCAGCAGTATTTATGCATCTAATGAACAATGTATTCCAGTCATATCTTGACTCATTCATCATGGTGTTTATTGACGACATCTTGGTGTACTCCCACAACCGGGAGGATCATGAGCAACATTTTAAGATCATACTCCAAACCTTGAGGGAGAAAATGTTACATGCAAAATTCTCGAAGTGTAAATTTTGGCTTGATTTGGTAGCGTTTTTGGGTCATGTGGTGTCTAGTAAGGGGATCAAGGTAGATCCAAAGAAGATTGAGGCAGTTCATAGTTGGCCCAGACCGTCTTCAACTACTGAGAGTCGGAGTTTTCTTAGTTTGGCCGAATATCGCATCCATTGTTGCACCTTTGACTAGATTGACCTAGAAGGGTGCTCCTTTCATATTTTCTTAGGAGTGTGAGGCAAGATTTCAAAATCTCAAGATTGTTTTGACTGCATCCCCAATGTTGGTGTTGCCTACGAGTTTACATTATGTATTGTGATGCGTCGCATATTGGACTTGGCGCGGTATTAATGCAAGACGGTAGGGTGATTGCCTACGCTTCTCAGTAGCTGAAGGTTCATAAGAAGAATTATACAGTCCACGACTTGAAATTATTGTTCATGCATTGAATATTTGGAGGCATTATCTGTATTGTGTCCCATGTGAGGTATATACCAACCATCAGAGGCTCCAACATCTGTTCAAGTAGAAAGATCTTAACTTGCGGAAACAGAGATGGTTAGAGTTGCTTAAAGACTATGATATCACTATTCTATATCATCTCGTGAAGGCCAACATGGTGGTCAATGCCTTGAGTAGAAAAGCGGAGAGTTTGGGCAGTTTGGCATATCTACGTGGGAGAGAGGCCTTGGTTAATCAGTTTACTTAGATTGGATTTTTCGGAGCCCAGACAAGTTTTTGCTTGCGTGGTTTCTCGGTCTTCCTTTTATGAGCGCACCAGAGTGCATCAGTATGATGACCCCAATTTGTTTGTCCTTAGGGACTCGGTACAACACAGAATGCCAAGGAAGTTTCTATTGGAGACGATAAGGTGTTGTGCATGCAAGGCCGATTATATGTGCCCAATGTGGATGGGTTGCGTGAGTTGATCCTTTAGGAGGCCTACAGTTCGTGATACTCCATTCATCCAGGTGCCGCTAAGATGTATCAAAATTTGAGGCAGCACTATTGGTGGAGGAGAATGAAGAAAGATAAAGTGGAGTATGTGGCTCGATGTCTGAATTGTCAGCAGCTGAAGTATGAGCATCAGAGGGCGGGCGATTTGCTTCGGAGACTTGAGATTCCCAAGTGGAAATAGGAGCGTGTTACCATGGATTTCATTATTCAGATCCCACAAACTTTGAAGAATTTTGACGCAGTATGGGTGATTGTGGACAAGTTGACTAAGTTGGCTCATTTCATTCCGGTGGTGACTGCATACTTTTTCGAGAAGTTTTCTCAGATCTATATCCGTGGATTTTTCGTCTCCACGGAATGACAGTTTCCATTATCTCCGATCGAGGCACATAGTTCACATCGCATTTATAGAGAGTTGTGCAGTGTTAGTTAGACACATGGGTTGAGTTGAGTACAACATTTCACCCCCAGACGGACAGGTGTCTGAGCGCACCATTCAGATCTTAGAGGACGTGTTACATGCCTACGTCATGGATTTTGAGGGCTTTTTGGATCAGTTCTTGCCGCTTGCAGACGAATAGTATTGGGTTTATTTGAACGACATCATTTTGAGTTTCTAATGGAATGACTAGATTCCATAACACATTTAATGGATGAATTGGAGTTGACATTCAAAGATTGACCTTTAAATGGTGAAATAAGGATTTTTATGAAAGTTGTAAAGTTGGACCTAAGTGCTAGATGCTTAATTGGTTTAATTGCTATTGTTGTGACACGTTAATGATATATGTGAACTCATAAATGTAGATATCAACTTGTGATGGTGTTTGGGCATTTTAAACAAATTGGAGCACCGTAGTAATAGTTTGAATGGAGTTGAGGTAAGTTAATTAAAACTTACTCTTCTTGAGAGATTTTCTCTAAAATCATATTTGAGTTATTACGTGAGTTTGTTTGTACATGTGCATCTGTAATTGTGGGGACAAGCGGGAAAGGATGTCATCGTGTATTTTGAGTTGTGCTGCATAAAGAAAGTCTTGTTGTTTTATAATTGAAAAATCTTATTTCTAAAGATTTGATGTCAAATGTTGCTTTAGAAAAATGTTATAAGTTTAATTTAAACTTGTGCATTGGAAAGAATACAAAATTTTTGAGTGCTAAAGATAATTTTTTTAATGAAAAGTATTTCTTTGAAACTTGATTAGTTCAGACTTATTACTCCCTCTGGTTCACGATAAGTGACCAATTTACTTTGGGTACATACATTAAAAAAATACTAAATTCTAGACAAAAATAGTTAGTGTGACTAAATTACCCATAATTAAATGTTGCAACATAGTTATAGTAACACTTACTTCTCTTCTCAAATGTGAGGAGTAAATGACTTTTTAAGAATAGATATATAAGGGTAATTTTGGAAAAATAAATTGAATTTTTTCTTGATTATATAAATGGACACTTATTTTGAACTAAAATAAAAAAAATAAATTGGTCATGTAGACCAGAGGGATTATATTTAAAAAGCATAAACATGGACTAAAAAGGAGGTGATATTACCCTATTCTTAACCCATAAAAGGAGAAAAATATATTCTAGTAAAACTTATGCATATACTCCCTCAGTTTCAATTTAGATAAGGTAGTTTGACTCGGCAGAAAAAAAGGGAGACTTTTGAAATTTGTGGCCTTAAAAATTTAAGAGGTAAAGGTTTGTGGGGGCATGACCTTTGTGTGGTTATAAAAACTTCTCATTAAGGATAAAATAGATAAAATAAACAGTTTAAATTTGAACTATTCCCAATGATATAAATGTGTCATTTTTTTTTGGAAAAGACTAAAAATATTTTTTTTCTAATATATCCATACTATATTAAAATCACGAAGGCCCTTAGCGAAATGTCGATCGCCTTTTTTACCCTCTAAAGATAAAGTTCATACTAGACAAAATAGTCATTTAATTATTTCCCTAATATTTTGGGCTTTGAAGTCAACTAAAAAATTGTTTATCAAATATTTCCTTATTTTAAATATATACAAAATCCTAAATATGAGGACTCTTCTCAAATCCTTCTAGGTTTCCAAGTTTGTTTTTTAACCATGCTAGGAACCGTAGGCAATTTTTTTTCCAAGGCTTTGCCCTTTCTATTTTGATAGAAATAATTTAATTATTCTTGGTCTCAAACTTAGATAGTTAATTATTATACAATTCTATATATTTCCACATCCCCATCACACATATTTATTTTTCAAATATTTAACCTTTTTGTTTTGTTATAAATAATTTAAATTTTGCTTGAACTTGAATAGTTAAATATAATAAAATTAAATCTTTGGCCAAATTCAAATTATACATAATTTTTACATCTTTTCTACTCTATTTCCATTAGAGTTATCGGCTAATTTGGTAACCAAAAGCGAAAAACAGGCAAAATAAATATTTTAACAAATTGTTATTTCAATTTTGGTTTCTTTCTCCATTTATTGAAATGGTATGTTAACTTTTTGATAGATTTAACTAGAACCGTCCCAAAATATTGGGGCAACTGTACATCTCATCATTAGAGCAATAAAATCTATATATACTATATTAAAATCATAAAGGCACTTAGCGAAATGTTATTCCCTTATTTTACCCTTAATGTTTTTTCTATTAGACAAAATAGTTATTTAATTATTTCCTTTGTTAAGAATTTTAAGACCACCTAAAATTTTATTATTATATTTTTCGTAATTAAACTAGGTAGGAAGGGACTTTAAAATCGAATAACACTTTTACCTTATATAGATTTCCTTATTGAAAGACCATTAATATTAGAGTTGTATTGAACTATTCCTATGAGATTCTTTACTATGCAAAACGTGAGTTAGCAATTACAAATTCTCAAATAAAGACTCAAAACATATGATTTTTCTTGCTATTTGAAAATCAAATTCTTATTGGAAAATAATAATAATTATTGTCAAATATTTAAAAAGTAGAATAATCTAATATTTAGAATTTAAATTAATAAAAACTAAGTTATTTCTTTTAATGTTTAGAACAAATAATTAATTATTGAATTAACTAATTAGCAAATCCAATTCAATTTATTTTACAAATTTATCGTATAAGAAAATTTATTTGTTAAATTGACAAAACACTTAATTTATTTTTATAAGAAGAGTATCGATGGTGAAAGAAATCATAAATATAGCAAAATCAATTATAGTATAAAATTAAGATTCAAATAGGTAAAAGTACAAATTAGCAATAAGATAAAATTGTAGAAGACAACTAGTTATAAATGAGTTGTTATTTGTTTCTTTCTTGCATTTAGTCCGACAAATGAAAACATCTCGCTAAATATTTATACTAAGTTTTTTCTTGTAAAATATTAGTTTAATATTAGTCATTCTTTAAACGTTAAAATTGTCACTATCAAATTTTTAGAAGATATAACACCAACTTTTTTAAATTTATTTTTAATTTGTATTATTTGTCAAATCTTTAAAGAATTGTAATAAAAAATATTTTTATATTTTATTTTCAATATTAAGTCACATAAAAATAATAATTTTTATTTCGACATAAATCCGGATAAATCACAATAAAGCTCTAAATAAAATTCCTTCATTTGTTAAGCTAACTAATGGGAATAATATTTATTATTTTAAAAAATTCTTAATTTTTATTTTATAAAATAATTATCTAATAATATGTATATAATTTTTAAAATTTATATATTTATTTAATATATGTACACGCGCAATCCGAGTACCCGAATATAGTCATATAATAAATAAGGACTATGTAATTTAGTTAGTCTGTAACTGTACATACGTGGTGAAATGTCGAAAAGTTGAAGGAAACTCGAATTCCTATTGGTTGGATGACGCAGTAATAGATGAGTTACTCACAATTTCCTTGCAATTTCCTCGGTTACCTTCTCTTTGGACCCTTAACCTCTAAGAAATACGGGGGTGTATGACGTGACTATTAATTGGCCCCATCTACAGGTCCCAAAATCGTAGTCGTAGCTTTAGTTCCCCCACCCCAAACCCCCGCATTTCTTGTTGAATTTTGGTTCAATCATCCCAATCTGGGTTGTAGATAGGCGATGGTGGATGACATCGATGATATCGTTGGACACATCAATTGGGACGATGTAGATGACCTCTTCCACAACATTCTAGAGGATCCCGCCGACAATCTCTTCTCTGTTCATGATCCCTCGGCGCCGTCTATTCAGGAGATCGAGCAGCTTCTCATGAACGATGATGAAATCGTCGGTCACGTGGCTGTCGGAGAGCCTGATTTTCAACTTGCTGACGACTTTCTCTCCGACGTGCTGGCTGATTCTCCTGTTGAGTCCGATCATTCTCCCTCTGATAAAGTCAATGGATTCCCCGATTCCAAGGTTTCAAGTAGCTCCGAGGTTGATGATGACGACAAAGACAAGGAGAAGGTTTCCCAGTCGCCGATTGAGTCTAAGGACGGCTCTGACGAACTAAACAGTGATGATCCCGTCGATAAAAAGCGTAAGAGGTATCTCTCCAAAATTTTGGCCCTTTTTCTTTCCGTTTTTGTAATTTATTCAACATAGTTTCCTTTACCTTAAATTAAAATGGCGCCGTTTATTTAGATAAAATATTTCCTCTTTGCTCAGAGTACTTATTTAGTGCAGCTCATGCTTATTAATTAAAAGGATCCTCTTTCTGATACTGCTTAATGTAAATAATTTGAGTTATGCATGCTAACTTTGCAATTTTTTTTCTTCTTTTCAATCCTTTTATATAGAACTATAGATAACCAGAGTTTACTTTCTTTTGCTATATTTTGGATGTAATCACAACACTTTCTTAGGTGCTGGTTTTGACATCAATAATACCTACTATTTCAAAAAAGAAAAGCTTTTTCTCCTTTTATTCAATCAGTAGTAGCTGATTATGCCATCCCACATTGTGTCTTCTCAGCGGATTTCTAAAGGAGTTTCTCTCTATAAGATTACAGTAATTTGACATTGTACATTGATTGTGGTAACTGCTGAGTCTGCATTAGCCATTCAGTTTATAGTTGATTTGTGCTGTGTTAGAACATAACGTTCACTGTCTATTGATTATGAAACAAAAGTATGATTCTTCTTTCCAAAGTCTGATTTGTCAATTTTGATTTTTATCAAAGCACATGACGGTTCAATGTTTCCATTAATTTGCAACTTGTGAGACATGGTGATATGCTGAACTGTGCGAATTTAAGCTACACCGCCTTCCTGGGGTACTATGAGTAGTTGAGGCAGGGGAATACACACCACCAAGTGGGGAACTTTGCTGACAAAGCAAACTGGTGCTGGATTTTCTCTTAGAAGAAGAAACCATGTTCCATAAAGATTGCACTTATTTAGTGTGTGATGTATACTATATGTCTATATCCAGGAAGAACATGTAGTTCATCATGCTTAAAATTGGAGATATCATCATGTGCACTTATCTAGACTACTGTAATGCATCCCTCTGCTCTTCTCCTTCAAGATGATAATAGCTTTGCATTTATCTAATCTGTGATGTATACAGCAGATTAAAGAAAATTTGAGTAAAAAACTTAATATTTGATCTTCCAGGCAATTGAGAAACAGAGATGCAGCTGTCAGGTCACGAGAGCGGAAGAAGTTGTATGTTAGGGATCTTGAGTTGAAGAGTAGATACTTTGAATCAGAGTGCAAGAGGTTGGGGTTAGTTCTCCAGTGCTGTCTTGCAGAAAATCAAGCTTTGCGCTTCTCTTTGCAGAATGGCAGTGCTAATGGTGCTTGTATGACCAAGCAGGAGTCTGCTGTGCTCTTGTTGGGTAAGGATAAGAAAATTCTTGTCATTTTACTGAAATACATTCTCCATATCACTTTTTGCTGCCATAAATTTTTGGACCCGGCTTCGATTAACGCCTGCCGAAAGTCTTAGACTGGACTGGCTGGCAATTTTTGTAGGTTGCCATGCTTATGTATTATAGTGTGGTCCATTAATTTCTCTCAGGTGCTTATATAGCCTTTATTTTAACTAATGCAATATGAAATATGCAGAATCCCTGCTGTTGGGTTCCCTGCTTTGGTTCCTGGGCATCATATGCCTGCTCATTCTTCCCAGCCAACCCTGGTTAAATCCAGAAGAAAATCAACGAAGCAGAAACCACGGTCTTCTGGTTCCAATAAAGGGAGGAAATAAGACTGGTCGGATTTTTGAGTTCCTGTCCTTCATGATGGGCAAGAGATGCAAAGCTTCAAGATCGAGGATGAAGTTCAATCCCCATTCTTTGGGAATTGTGATGTGACTCGTTGTGATCAAATCCTTTCCCTTGGTGGATCATGCTTCCTTTGAGTTCTTTAGTTTGTATCATAGACTTTCTGTATGAGTCTTTGCTTTTACATCTGAAGGACGTCGTTCAGTGTTATTAGTTGTGACTTATGAGCTTACTAAGATCTATGCAACTTTTTAACAGTTCCGGCCTAAATTTGTTTCGTTTCTGTATTGCATTTCCTTTTCTTTGTTCTTTCTGCCCCAGAGTGGTAGTTGTGGCAAGGGAGCAGGATTACAAGGCCACCAAAATTTTCAAAATTATGAAATCAATGTGAAGATTAGTGGTTGGATTTCTATTAGTTTGATATAATAACGATTTAGCATCTTCAAGTATGTTCTCAGTTTGATGTGAAATGAGGCGGTCTGTGTCTCCTCTTTTTTCCTGCTCTATAATGGCTTGGAACAGAAAAGTTGGATAGTCTGGAAGTGTATTGACAAATGAGAAAAGAAGCATCTCCGCAAATGTGTGCACTCCTCTTTTTCTTTGGCATAAGGTAAAATTTTCAAGGGTTAGAGTAAACTGGGGGCGGTGTTGAAAAATTGAGATGGAGATGAAAACTGGCTCCTGAGGCCATCAAAACGACCAAAAAGATCCAACTTTGCTACCTTCAAACAAGAAAAAGAAGCTCCTGTTTCCCCATCGAGAAGTAGGTGAGGGTATTTTAGGTGAATATCCGCACGCTTTACCTGCCATCCGAACTATTACGAATTTACCTAATTATCCTGAAGGGGCATATTCCTTTGTGGATTCCTATCTGGACTTGATCACTCAAAAACAATCTTTCACAAGGTAGACTTCTTCAAGTTTAAAAAAATCATAACTTGTTTGCGTAATGGGATTACCGAGAGATGATAAAACTATTATAATAATAAAAATATATACTAGCGTAAATTTTAAAAGATAAAAAAGAACTACTACTAGTAAAAATTTATTTGACAATATAATTTGAGGATTGTGTAACCCATTTCTTAAAACAAATTATGCTTTGATCTTCCTTTTTTCTTTTGAACGAAGACGGGTGAGATGAGTTCTTGCCAGGTGTTTGGATCCTTTTCACTGGGACAAATGGATTCAAACTAGTGATTATACGCGCACTTAATTGCGTTATTTTTACTACAGCTGATGATTTGCTTAGCACTGGTTTTGTGGGGTTGGGGGATTTTCGTATTGCATTGCAGAATAAAAGGAAATGGCTGCATCGTAATAATGTGGAAAAGCAAGGGCATATAGGGTTAGAGTCATGGAACCCGGAAGGTAAAACTGGTTGCTGGGTTGGTTGTATCGCCTCACTAGCCCCTGTCCTATATAAACGGTCTTTTCAGAGTTGGGAGACTGACAAAAGTTGGTGCGAGTGAGTATAGCAGCGACACAAACAATGGATGCAGACTACGGTATACCTCGAGAACTTTCTGATTTGCAAAAGCTTCGATCTCAATACCAGCCTGAACTTCCTCCTTGTCTTCAGGTTTCTCTCTTCCTCTTTCTACTTCTCTTCATGTCTTCTGAAGCCTTTTGTGCATGATACTTTTTGCCATCTCGTCCATTCCTTCTCGCTTGAATCTGATTGTTCCTATCGATTTAACGCACTGTTGTATTTATTTTTGCCTTTTGGCAGTCATAAGTAGTTTATTGCAAAATGTTCGGGTTCGTAGTTTCTCTCGGTATATCAGCCTCGTGAAGAATAGATCTAACGTGGTAGATCACACATATAATGCTGTTTTCTTTCATCAGAGTACCGTTTTGTGGTGTGTTTATTAGGATTATTTTATTCATATCAGATGTGTATTGTTCATCAATCTAATTTTATTGGGAGTCCAATTCATCTGTGTTCCTACACTATTTTTTCAAATTACAAGTAACTTGATCGTGTATTTAAGAAAATAAAAAATAAGTTAAAACATTTACCTCTTTAATTTTTACAAGTTTTTCTTTTTTAGGCAAGGACACAGGATTTCCGTCATGTACTATAAAGTATCCTTTTCGATTTTATTCTGAAAGATTTTTACTAGATTTCGCTCAGCTCCAACATGTTATTTTTCACTGTGATATACGCATGTTTTTCCTTTAACGAGTAGCTAGCCGAAAAGTCATGTCTTTACTTTTTTCATCTGGAAAAAATCACGTCTTTACATCAGCGGAAGTCATGAACACATAAAAGCTGTCTTTTAAAACAAATTATCAGAAATAATGCTGGTTAACTTTTACATAATAACAATTAGATTGTTCAGACGTTTGTCTGACTGTCCCGAGACATTTGTTCAACTCATCATACTTTGGCGTAATTGCCAGCTTTCAATCAATTGATTCATTCATTGGTGTCCATTTCTTGTAGTTAATGCATCACCACTTTGCTTTATTGTCCACGTTTAGGTTATTCTGTTTAATTTTGCCTATGATATCAAGATCCTTGAGCAATTTGTCCTTTGATGTTATTGCTTTAAACATCTTCAGACCTAGCTTTATTCCGAATTGCTCCGATTTGAACAGGGTACTACTGTCCGGGTAGAGCTCCGTGATGCAACCACTGCGGCAGATCCTTCTGGTGAACACACAATTAAACGGTTCTTCCCACACACTTATGGTCAGCCGTTAGCCCATTTTCTTAGGGCAACTGCCAAGGTCCCTGATGCTCAGATAATTACTGAACATCCTGTAATTAGGTATTGCTTTTGACAATTGCTTCATAATTCCTCAGTTTACTCGCAAACTGTATCAATATTGGAATCAGGAGATACTTTCTAACAAATTCTATGCTGACTTAATGCTTAGGTGTATGGTGTTGTTGTTGTTGTTGTTATTGTTGTTGTTATTATTATTATTATTATTTATTTTGTCTGTGATTGAATTCCTCTTTTACTTACATCTTCAAAATCTTAACCCAAGGGATTGCTATCTGTATCGTCACATTTCATTATGCACTAAAATGAGCTTGATTGCGTTTTTGTGCACAGTATTCACCTTTATCCCTAGTCTCTTCTATAGGAACGAAAACTTTGCTCACTGTTTATCCTCTTCTTTTGTTAGGGTTGGGGTGCTATTTTGTGGTAGACAATCTCCTGGAGGACACAATGTGCTATGGGGTCTTCATGATGCTCTTAAGGTTCACAACCCCAATAATACCTTGCTTGGGTTTTTGGGTAAGTATTTCCTTTACGATGGTGCTGTAAGTTCTTTACACATTTCTCATTGTTTTTCATTTGAGATCTCCTTTATGGCAGTTATTGGGATGCTGTAGTAATAGCTAACAAGAGTGTCTATTTGCAGATTTATTTCACCACTATTAACACTCTTGCATGTGTCATGTTTAATATTGAGTATCATGCGCTAATGCTGATAAATTTTTTTGGTTATGCTCTAATATTTATAGTTCTTAGAAACTTGATTCTCCTCAAAGAAGTCATTTGTGCTGAAGCTCTCTTTTTCAAATCTCAATAGGTGGTTCTGAAGGTTTATTTGCGCAGAAAACTCTAGAGATCACCAATGACGTTCTTGCTACCTATAAGAATCAAGGTATTTACATCTGGATGAAGTTTCATTTTATATTTACATTTTGCCTTTCTGGGGGGCTTATTTTTGTTGCTTTTTTTCCTATTAAGGTGGATATGACATGCTGGGACGGACAAAAGATCAAATTAGAACGACTGAGCAAGTAAATTCTGCAATGGCTGCATGCAAAGCTTTGAAATTGGATGGCCTTGTCATTATTGGAGGTATTCATAGTGCTACTGTTAATTGTACATGATGAACCTTCAAGTATACACTATTCCCCTTCATCTAAAGTCTAAAAATATGCATTGGCTTGAAGGAGTGACATCAAACACTGACGCTGCTCAGCTGGCAGAAAAATTTGCAGAAGCAAAATGCCCTACAAAAGTATGTGTTATTCCTGTTGATTCATGTTTAGTAATGAATGTCCTATTCTATTTTCTTTATCTTCCTGCTTTAGTCCAAACCTTGGCTCTTTTATCCAGTGTATTGTCTTATTGTGTCAGTAACATACTAATTGAATTGTTTTTATCTTTAGGTGGTTGGTGTTCCTGTTACATTAAATGGGGATCTCAAGAATCAGTTTGTTGAAGCAAATGTTGGCTTTGACACAATATGCAAGGTACTAATACAAATACCACACAGAATCAGCTCGTAACTAGTTTTTTCCCCTTTGAAATGCATTATCCTGCAGGTTCCTCTTGATGCTTTCTATCCCTTGCTTTAGGTTTTTTCTTTTCGTTTCTAGGTAGGTCGAGAGTTCCATTGGACCTGGTGCTTCTATTTTTCTTCTTTCTTTTTTTTTTTTTTTTTCTAGTGGAATTTCTGCTGGCTTCTTTCTGCTTTTGATGTTGTATTCCATTGGGTAGATTTACGGTTTTGCAGTGATAGTAGTGCTGAATTTGCAGGTTAATGTGGAAAGGTCCTTTTCTTTCTCATGATGCTGTGCATGTTAATTAAGTATTAGTGTAATTCAAGCTCTGAACTAGCTGATATTGCGTCTTTGACTTCTTAATTTCTGGAATTCTCATTATCTGGGGTTTCATCTCAGGTTAACTCCCAACTCATTAGCAATATGTGCACTGATGCACTCTCAGCAGAGAAGGTACCGACTTTATTCATGTCCTTAGATGTTTTTCATTGCTTTTGAAATAGTTGGGTGTTGTATATACAGCCTAATATACCTATCTGCTGTTATGAAATCTTTATGGAGGGTTGTTTACTTTAGATGATTGTGATTTACTTTCATGTTACACCTTTATTTTTGTCCTTCTGTTAACATACCATGGGGGATCTTTCCTTTTTTCAGTATTACTATTTCATCAGACTCATGGGGCGAAAGGCATCACATGTTGCCTTAGAATGCACTCTGCAGTCACATCCTAATATGGTTAGTTTTATCTCTGGATTGATTAGCAGATGCTTCAGTTAGGACATGGTGCTTCTTACATATTCCAAGTGTTCTTGGGTCTTCCTTAAAAGTTTTAAGCGATACTGCAGGTGATTCTTGGTGAGGAGGTAGCTGCGTCGAAGCTAACTCTCTTTGACATCACAAAACAAATTTGTGATGCAGTTCAGGCTAGGGCTGAACATGGTATTGAAACTACTATGTCCTCATTTGTCTGTAGAGTCAGTTTTTGAGTTTTGCAGTCAGCTGATTAAGGTTTTGCATTCAGATAAAAACCATGGTGTTATCCTGTTGCCAGAGGGGCTTATAGAAAGTATTCCTGAAGTATATGCTCTATTGCAGGTATGAATGCAAAATTAATTGTTTAATATGTTAGCTGCATTCTAAGGTTCCTTCCTGGCACCGCTTCTTGATCTCCCCCCCCCCCCCCCCCAAAAAAAAAAAAGAACCCACAAAAATAAAGGGAAAAGGAAAAGCAGAACAGAGGTGCAAGATGAGGGCCAAATGGATGCAATCTTCCATGTTGAAGTTTAGTGTTTAGTGCTAGAAAGCTTTGTTGGATGTGGATTTGGTTGTGACTTTGCCTTTTCTGGTTGATTGTACGAATTCCAGGAAATTCATGGTTTACTCAGGCAAGGTGTTTCTGCTGATAAGATTTCCTCCCAACTATCACCATGGGCTTCTGCACTTTTCGAGTTCTTGCCGTATTTTATCAGAAAGCAGGTGCAGTTTCTGTATGTGTTTGAATTGACTGTTAAAAAATGGCACTAACTCTGTTTTGATGAGGATAGTGCTTACACCCAAGGCTTGTGATTTTGCAGCTTCTCCTGCACCCAGAATCAGATGACTCTGCTCAGCTATCACAGGTAACTAAATTTGATGTTTGTACGGTGCTGCTTGATGATATTTATGAACTATCTGTTAGTTGATTGTCTTTAATGCTTTCCTAACAGATTGAGACTGAGAAACTTATAGCTCATCTCGTTGAAACAGAAATGAACAAGCGATTGGTAAGTTAATTTTATTTCCTTGTATTCTGAAATTCAACATGTTGCATCTAATGATTCTTCGGGATCTCTAACAAGTGATTGGAGAATAAGTTTGAAGTACAATATGCTGTAAGGATTGGGGATGATGTTTGTGCAAAAAGATATTGTGGAATATCCTAAAAGCTCTAGGAAGTTACTTTTCTCCGTTCTGCTGGGTAACTATAATGAGATGATGTATATCTAAAAAGCTCAAAAATCAGTTTGATAAACTTTCTTCATTGCACAAAATTTTCATTTTCAGCCATTGTCAAGGTTTCCTTGGATGGAAGTCATTCCCTAATGATCTTGCCTGATGATCAGTCGTTCTTTTCTTGTTTTGTTTTCTTAAAGATCCTTGATGTTACTTTGCTTTAACTTCCTGTGCTTAGGAGAGAGTAGGAAAAAAAGAGTGCAGTTGCTTGCTGCCTTGATCAGTGTTCCGATCTTTTAAGAATGACATCCTTTTTCTTCTGTCATTTTCCAGAAAGAAGGAACTTACAAAGGAAAGAAATTTAATGCTATTTGCCATTTCTTTGGTTATCAAGCAAGGGGTTCATTGCCATCAAAATTTGATTGTGACTATGCCTATGTAAGTTTTGCTGGAGTAGCTGTATTTTCTTTCTAATTTGCATTTTCAGATACATAATTCTCAGAAAACCAAATACAGGTACTTGGCCATGTTTGCTACCATATTTTGGCTGCTGGTCTTAATGGTTACATGGCTACTGTGACCAACTTGAAAAATCCGGTCAACAAGTGGCACTGTGGTGCTGCTCCCATATCTGTAAGATTTCTCTTCAAACTTTTCTGGAGTTGCACCCTAAGCTTCCACTTTTTTGAAGTTCTGAGTATCTATCTTCAAAAATGATTTACTCTGTTTACTGCTTCATTACTGCAGGCCATGATGACTGTTAAGCGCTATGGTCGTGGCCCCGGCAAAGCATCAATTGGAGTACCTGCTTTGCATCCTGCTACTGTAGATTTGAAAGGCAAATCATACGAGTATGTTAAACTTCTGACTTGTTGCTTGTATACATTTTCAGCACAAATGAAGTAGGCATCAGATAAAAATGATATCTTTCTTAACGTTCTTTTTGCATCTAAACAGCTGGATCAATACTTAACCTCTTGCTGTACCTAATTTCTCTCTTCATTTTGGTGCAGGCTGTTGAGTCAAAATGCGACAAAGTTCTTGTTGGATGATGTTTACAGAAACCCAGGTCCCCTCCAGTTTGATGGCCCTGGTGCAGATGCCAAGGCCGTTACTCTTTGTGTTGAAGACCAGGATTACATGGGTCGTATCAAAAAATTGCAGGAGTACCTGGACAAGGTGCTGAATTTTGAAACAGCATGTCTGCTTTTGACCAACTCTGTTGGCTATTCATTTAACTTCTCTCTTTTCTGACTATCTTATGGCATGCTTTTGTTATCTTATTTTCAATTTTCTTTCCCAGGTGCGCACAATTGTGAAGCCTGGATGCTCACAAGACGTCCTGAAAGCTGCATTAAGTGCCATGGCTTCTGTGACCGACATTCTTTCAGTGATATCCTCACCCTCAAGTGGGAGCACACCATTTTAAATGAGAACTATCATCTTTTAACATTGAGATTGCTTTGCTTTTCTTTTATTCCCCTCCAAGGTTCTCTTCTTGAATTCAGGGGAAACTTGACTTAGATGCAGAGCAGTTAGTTGATTGTGTGATAATATCGGTTTCCATCTTTGGCGGCTGTCTGCTTCTTTGTTTTATGCCCTTACTTTTCCCAGTTTTGTAAAAGCCAAATAATGTTGAGAAGTTTGTACCTTTTGAGGTTTGTTGAGGGATCCAAACATTCTTGGTTAATAACATATAGTATTAAGTTAAGTTGTGAGGAGTTGGGAACTCAATTTGAAGTTCCCGCTGATGCTGAAGGTCATTTGAAGCCAGCAGTTATTTTTGATGTAATTAGTGGCGTTATTGGCACTGGAGTTTGTAATCCCTCGCTTGGCAAATTCTCATAAGCATGTGATTGATTACTCACCTCGAAATATATCCAAGGCCTCTGCATGAATGGCTTCCTCCTCCTCCCTGGTGGATGTACGCATGCCTATTATCTATTTTCCCCTATAATTTTATACAGTTTGGACTTTGGAATAGCCTACAGTCTTTTCTCGCCATGTGGACATTTTACTTCTTCCTTCAAATTAACTTTTTTTGATGACTAAATTGGTTTAGACTATTTGGTTGAAGTCGAAAGAAAGTATTGGAATTTAAGTTGAGATAAAGTTTATGTCGTGTTTGAAAATGAATTTTACTTGTAAAAGAAGTTGAAAATATATGGGTGTAATTTTGCAGTTCATTATTTCACTTAAAATAGAATTTTTAATATTTCGCCAAAGAGTATTTGCGCATATTGATGACCAAAAGCAATATTTACCAACGGCATTTTATTATTTTAAATGTCTTTCTTAAATAAAATCAAACGTCGTTACGCTTGAAAATAGAGAACCCCTCTGTGTAGTATTTTCAACAAAGTGAACATGTTTAGTAGATTTATTCGGGTAGGGAACGTTCATGTCTTTTACAATTTATGAGGTGTTACCTCCATTTCAGTCGGAACTATTGTTCGATCAAGGTATTATCATTTTATTATTGTAGCTAACAACATTAATGCTAGATCTAATTTTTTTTATAATTGTGTTATTTCTTTCAATGCAATGTCTTTCCGAATCAATAGTTTTTTTTTTCTTTTTCCGTTCAACAACTAATTTTTCTTAGGTACTAGTACAACCATGCTTAGCGTTTTTATGTATAGTCTTTTCACTATTTTTCTTTATGCATGTCTTTTCATTGTTTATTAACTTACTACATTAATACTAGATCTAATTTTTTTAAATTGTATTGTTTCTTTCAATACAAAGTATGTTCATATTATTTGGTTCGATAGTTTCTTTCTCTTGGGGACTTAACTGTTATCTAATGTCTTTTCATTGCTTATTACTTACAGTAAGTATAACGTTAATGCTAAATTTAATATTTTTTTAATTATATTGTTTCTTTCAATGCAAAGTCTGGTCATAGCATTTTTCGTTCGATAACTTCTTTCTCTTGGGTACTAGTACTGTTCTTAGCTTCTATGTAAAGTCTTTTCATCGTTTATTATCTACGAGGAAACAACAAAAAGTAACCATCATTATGGAACCAAGGGAGTACCTAGTTATATTTACAATTGTTTGAATCTCCTACGTCTTTACAAATTATTAGATGGAAGCCACGTGTATAATAATGTATTCATTTTACTTGCTAACATGATTAAAGTTGGAGAAGCAACTATTCTTTTCACCTTCCTCTTTCCTAATCAAGACCCAAAGCTGTTGTCCTCTTCTCTTTTAGCCTTATCCTTCCGTTACACATATATTTTTTTGCTTTTAAATACCAAAAATAGATGAGAGAAAACCCTAGCTCAACTCTCACATTGTTTGGCATATGAAATATATTTTTTTTCTACATTGCAATTCTGGGTTTTCACAAATTATTTAAGAAATTTTGATTTCATGAATTTTCATGATAAATCCACTTAGTTTCTCCCCGATGAGAATTGACAGACTTTAGATTTCGTTAAGTACATGTATATCTGTTATTTGTTTGTGATAAATCTATATAAAATTTTTGGACTTTGTATTAGCTCTATATTTTTATGTGCTAGGTGCTCCTAATTCTATAAGTCTTAAAGCCCTCAAAGCAAGTGTTACTACTTTGGTTGCTCTTGAAAAAGAGCGGATCGATCTACATGTTCATCAGTGCATTTCAGCAACTCCATTATAGCCAGATTTAGATCAGTCCGCTCCAAGGTGGCTCAAGGGGGAGGCTAGTAAAGCCTTTGCTTTAGGCCCCCTAAATTTTAGGGCCCCAAAAATATTTTTAGTTGTGACTTTACTATCTTATTTTTGCTTAGACAATATTAAAGTTTATAGAAAAAAATAAAAAAAATACAAAATCCTTATCAAAATGGAGAGAAAGACTATCTATTTTTCAACACTAGAATTATTTTAGAACTTTGAATTAAGCTACTCAAATCTTCATATTGATAAATAATATTTTTTACAATAAGATCCAAGATAACGAATTGAAAATACGTGGCTAACATTTTATTAACTTGAATTTTCTTCCCAATATGAATATTAATATTATATTTTATATGATAACTACACAATAGACAAAAAGAAAGAAAGAAAGAAAAAAGAAACTAATGTAATATTAATACTATATTTTGCAAGATAACTATACAATAGACAAAAATGAAAAAAAATTAAAGTCCCTTATTAAAATTTGGCTTTAGGCCACGAGTTTTATTGAGACGGCTTTGGACTCCGCTCTTTTTCGAGAGAAACCAAAGCAGTAGCACTTGCTTTGAGGGCTCTAAGACTTGTAGAGTTAGGAGCACCTAACACATAAAAATATAGAGATAATACAAAATTCAAAAAATTTATGTAGATTTATCATAAATAAATCTACAGATATCATGTACTTAAAGAAATCTAAAGTATGTCAATTCTCATCTCGGAGAAACTAAGTGAAATTTTTGGCTCATTTATAGGCCAAGTTGGCTTTTCATTCATGTTATGTGGAGGAGGGATGCATCTCCAAAACCCAGTGATCCCTTGTGATGTTGTTCCTGTATTTGTTGGGTTGACAATTGCTACCTTTGTTGTTGCTTTTTGTTCTGCCTGTTACGCATTGTATATCAATATACATACAATGCAGCCTCATGTCACCGATTTGGACAATAAAAAAAGAGCCATAGCAAAGAAGGCGTCGCTCATTTTGGAACCAGAGACACCACAACAAGAATCACCTCTTATGGGGAGGGTTAATGAAGTCAACAACGGAGAATTGGACCTTGACGTGTCTGTAGATTCTGTGATAGATAGGTGTAAAATAATTGTGAAATTTGGAGATGGAATAAAATTGAAGAGAAACTACAGATTTTTGGTGTTCTCTAACATATGATGTGTGGTAGCTTATGGAGTGATGATATGCTTTATTGCCTTCTACTCATGGTAAGTAATTTTTTTTCTTATACTTTAATAATTTAGATGTGTATATTAGGATGCCAACTTTGTTAGAAGATTAAAGCTCTCTAATTGATTTTTTCTATTTATGTACAACTGCTAAGAGTGTGTGTAAATGAGCTATCAGTAAAAGTGAATGGCAGGAGTACGTAAAGTGAATGGAAGGAGTACCTGAAGAATGTGGCCTACTTTTGAGTTTTGAACACTAAGTTTATTTGAGTACTTTTAATTAGTGTTAAAGTCTAGTTACCATGTATGATATGGTACTTATTTTATTATGTTTATTCAGTTGTGTGTTTTGCTAAGAAACTTTTGATAGAATCTGTTTTGACAATGCAATGCAATGCAACGCAAATGGGTTTGCCAGGAAATTTATGTAATGACAAGCCACTTAGAACTAAAGAAAGAAGATGTCAAAAAGAAACATCCACAAGTCTGCCCTCCCTGCTTTATCTAATGTTCCTTTTCTCTAACAAGAAGTTATTGGTATTATTATACTCAAGGGCGGCTCCAACATATGTGTGACATAAAGCTAAAGCTTAATGTGAGGCCTAAATTTTTTTTAAAAAATTATTAATAATATTTTATAATTGATTTCCTCTAATAATTCCTTTTCATTTGATAATATAACCAACAAATTTAATCTATCTTGAGACATTGTTAATCTTAGGTAAGATTTTATCAATTATAATGTTGAACTTGGCAACTTTTATAGAAAAACTCTACTTTTATACAAAAAGTACTAAATATTATATTTTTAAATACCTATAAATCTATTATTTCTAAAAAATGGGCCCCTTAAGGAAAAAGCCTTACTCGAATCTACATTAGAGTCGGCCCTATTTGTACTTTCTTCTGCTTATAATGTCTTGCTTTAATACCAAGATAACCTAACGTTGACGGAAACAAGCCATTTGATAACATCGAATAGGGCCTCCTACGCAATACCCATTGCATGGAGACACGACAGACTTGTATTCTATATGTGAAATGAAAGCTGTCTTTTAGTGTAAAAGGATTTCACGAACATTCAATGATCCGTGTCTTGTCTCCTTAAAATTGTTATAAGAAACCGCCCCTCCCTTTTCTCCTTGAAAAATGTAATCATTTTGTTGTCCATTTATGTATGTTTTGTACCAGATTGACTCTTAGTTGGAGCTTGTGTTGCTGGACTAGTAGGGGTTTCATCTAATTCTTCTTCCTCATTAAGAATATTGTCACACATCCTTTTTACCTACACCCCCCGAAGGGAGTATATAAGGGAGTTTTTTTCAACTTAAAGTGACAATCGAAACGGGATTATTTTATTAAAAATACTTGGGATAATTTATGGTGTCCCAAGTCACTGATTTTAAATCCCAAATCGAGGAAAGATTGACTCTGTATTACAGTACGCGAACACATAAATCCGGGTAAGAAATTCTGTTAACCTGAGAGAAGGTGTTAGGCGTTCCCGAGTTCCGTGGTTCTAGCACGGTCGCTCAACTATTATTATTGGCCTATTATCTGATTTTAAATACATGTTTTAGCCTATGATTCAATTTTAACTTATTAGCCGCTTTTAGTTAATTTTAGGAAGATTCAACGTCATCTAAAATACGCCTTGAACCACGCCACATGAAATGAACCCGCGGTCCGCGACACATTTTATTTAACATTGTTGAGAATTGGATTTGGGTCACATGAAATGCACACCCGAGTTTAAGAAAGTAATTTTAATATAGCGCGCCTAAAGCAACTACGCTCTTTCAACTTTGCGAGGGCCATGAAAAATTCAACTAAATGGCACACCTCGATTTCTAAAAAATTTAAAATATTAATTAAGCGAGGGCCATGCATTTTGAGATTTTATTTGGCACGGCGCACCTCAATTCCAATTTTAAATGGAATTCAAACTAAGCTTTTGAGGGCCATAACTATTTTCCGTTATTTAATATGACTCACCTCAACTATTAAAGGAATCTAATTATTTAAATATTAATGGGATTGGAATTCTACTAAAGTTCCAACTAATTAAAAGAGGACCGCTTTAAAGAGGAAGGGGGGCGACTATTTGAAGGAAATGGTTTGGGCCCAACAATGGCGCTGAAATGGAAATGAAGAGGCAGGCCAAGACCTGATGAGGTCCTGTAGCTCCATTTCAGATGGTTTCGTGGCTTGAAGCCCAAATCTTTGAGAAAACTCAGGCTAAATAGCGCGGGAATCGAGGTCGAATCCCCAAGCACACAAATAACACATAAAATCAGGATTATTGGCACAAGCCCAACAAGACTTCCAATAACAAACAAATCATTTGTCAATCACGCTTGAATCAATTTCCAGCTAATTTTAAAGGACAATTCCAAGATTTCAAATTGACTTAAAACTTTCTGTTCAAGACATATAATTGACAAACGAAATCCTATAAGATCATCCCAACAAACAAATATGAATTTGAACATCCATCTCAAACTAACATGCTTAAACTCATACTATAAGTAAATCAATGCATAGCTTGACCCTTAAGGTCATCACCCAAACCATTGTTATCCAAGTGATTGTAAACTAAGTGATGACTTTAAAAATCATCAACGATTTAACAAAGTAGAGTACTACATGATTTTCCAAACAACAGATATAACACTAGATGAACTTTATCATGAAAATTTCTGATTCAGACCTTAGGAGTGTCAATTTGGACATGTTCAGACAAGTTCCCTCAACAATACTGATTTCTCAACCTAAAGCAGATATGGGACATTCTTATTCTTCTAAAATTACACTAGCTCCCTATAATCCATACACACAAACAGAAACTTAAACCATTCACAAACCAAATCGAATAAAATAAAAGTGTTCTCCCCATTTGCAAATGGGACTAAAAGGCAACAATTGAATTCCCTAAATGAGTTACATGACAAAAGGCGATATGTATTATGGATTAACATGAAATTGCAGCGAGAATGTAATACGTAAAAAAAGAGGCAATGTAACACAAGCTTTGGCCCTGTAACATAGCTTCAGTTCCTTTTATTTCACATATCCATGAGGTGTAGAAGAGTACCTGATTACAGCAGTAAAACAACAGAAAATGAACTCAAAATGGAGCAGAAGAGAACAACCAAATTTCAGCAATGGAACAATGATATGAACAACAAATGAAACCAAAGCTTCAAACTAATTCGAAATCTTCTCAAACCCACATACACGGCTTCAAAAGCTTTTAGAAATTATCAACTATTCGAAGGAATCACAGAACCAAAACCAAGCCTAACTCAAGCAATTTTCAGCATTTTTTAAATTTAGAAGAAGACTCAGCCGTTTTCAATTTCTTTTGTCTTTTTCCATCTCTAAATTCTGACTTGCTCTTGAAGAAAGTGTGCCTTTATAGGCAAGCTTTTAAGGCTGCATAAATGAATTCAATTTTGCACTTGAAACCTTTTCAGATTTTCATTTTCGTTTAGATACCCTTAGTGTAAAAATTAGATTTTCATTTAAGCCCCAACCCCAGCTTCTAGGAAGCTTCCTAAGTTGGTTACCTGAGATTCTTTCACCTAGAGTTCCTAAATTACCCCTTAAAAAATCTGTTTTTACCCCTGAACCCATGGGTCATGGGTCAGATTAACCCAATTGTTCAAACCCAGCCTGGGCTTGCAAAACCCAATTCGAATCCTTTCTTTTTGGGCTTCTGATTTTAGAAAACAAACTCAATTTCATAAGGTTTAAACGGATCCTACCCAAAAGGAAAACATAAATCCTTTGAACTGAGACCAAAATGAAAGAGAAAGAAAAAGGGGTTGATTAACACTAAATAACGGAAAACCCAAAACTAACACCAGAAATTTGCTAAAAGTCGAAACATGCAATCAAAATAAATCTATTAACAAACTAAAAAGAAAAACGAAAAGAAGAGGACAGAAAAAGGATGAAGATGAGAAAAAGAAAATGAGAATGGAAGAGAAAAGAAAAGAGATTACCCAACGGAAGACATGAAAGGCATGACGTGGAGGAAACTCACTTTGAACGACCTTTTTTTATTCTGATTTCGAACCAAAATTGGTGTTCCTCCCGGTTCTTGCCAAAACCAACGAGAAACATCAATTTAAGCCCTAAACGGTCTTTGAACCTTGAAAGATTCAAGAGATTTTTGGGTTGTCGTTTGTTTTTGCCTCTTTAGATCTAGAATGGGTTCGCCTTTGTGATGATTCGCAGGTCATGGATGGTGGATTTGAAGAGGGGAGGCCATGGGGGTGTTGTGGTCGAAGTTTGGGACTATTTGGAGGTGGTGCCGCCGGTAAAAATGGTGGATCTCCTAGAGGCGGCGCTAGGGTTCTTCGCCTCTGAGTTTGGGAAGATGAGAGACCAAGGGGTGTTTGGGCTAAGTCGAACTGAACGAGGTTCAAACATGTTAATCAAAACGGGAGGAGTAATTTGAGCCGTCGGATCTGATGGACGAATGGCTGAGATTGGATTAAAACTAACAGACTCTAAACTACGCTGTTTGGGATCGGGTTGGACACAGGTTTGGGCTGGTTCTTCTTGGGTTTGGACGGGTATTGGGTATTAAATTATTGGACTTGGAGAATTTAAAAGGACTTGGCCCAAATCAGCCTTCCCTCTTTTGTTTTCATTTTTCTTTCAATTTCAAAATTATTTTAATTCTTTTGTCTTTAAAAAACAAAAACAAAAATAAAATCTAACTTAAATCATAACCCAAATCATCCTACCAAATTAAATTAATTAACTAAAAATGGTACTTACCGCAACTAATTAATTACCAAATTAAAAGAAAATTACAAAATTCGAAACTAAAAGTAAAAAATGCGAAAATGAGTTATTTTTTGCAATTTCTTTCATTTTTGTAAAACAACTAATTTACTAATTAGTCTAACAAATGTAAAATTAAATCCTAAATGTAAATGCAACATGTCACACCTCCTTTTTACATACCCGAGAGGGTACGAGGGAGTTTTTTCCAATTAAAGGACAATCGAAACTAGATTGGTTTATTTATTTCAGAGTCGCCACTTGGGAGATTTAGGGTGTCCCAAGTCACCAATTTTAATCCCGAATCGAGGAAAATAATGACTCCATGTTACAGTCTGCGTACCAGAAATCCGGATAAGGAATTCTGTTAACCCGGGAGAAGGTGTTAGGCATTCCCGAGTTCCGTGGTTCTAGCACGGTCGCTCAACCGTCATATTCGGCTTATTTATCTGATTTTAAATACAATTATGAACCAATGTGCCAATTTTAACTTTTAACCGCTTTATTATTATTGTTTTTACAAGAATGTGAACATCGCTTAAAACACGTCTTTGGACTGCGTCACATGAAATGCACCCACAATCCGGAACGCATTTTATTTGATGTTTTGAGATTTGGATTTGGGTCACATGAAATGCACACCCAAGCTTAAGAAAGTAAATTATTAAATAGGCGCCTAAAGAGACTATCGCGTTATTATTTTGGGGAGGTCGTGAAATTCGCTAAACGACCCTCCTGAATTCTAAGTAATTTTAAACAAGTATTTACTGAGGTCCCCGCAATTTGCATTTTTTGTTTGTCGAGGCTCGTCCCATTTATTATTTTAAAAATGAATTTGCAACGTCATGGAAATGCATCTCAGATCACGTCACAATCAATGTACCCGTGATTAGAAACACATTTCGACTCCGCTGAGATTGGGATTTGGGCCACCTAAATGTGCACCCGAGTTAAGGAGAATAAATTATTAAAGGCGCGCCTAAAGCAACTAGCGCATTGTTATTTTGGGGAAGGCCGTAAAATTTGCTAAACGGCATGTCCCGAATTCTAATTATTTTAATATATACATTTAGAGGGCCCCGTAGCTTGTGCATTTTTTCGAGGCTCATCTCATTTTATTTATTAAAGGCAAGCCTAAAAGCAATTATGATTTTCTACCCATGACATCATCTGAGGTTAAACGAAAACAACGATTCTAATAAGTAATAATATCCATGGTAAAAATTTAAAAAAAACGATTCAACCAAAACGACTCACAAACCGTTCAGATGTTTTCACATTTACTTTAAGCAGGCAATAACTATCCATAAAATAAGCATTTTTAACACAACAACAAAAAATTGCATTGTTGGCATTCATCAATACTCTCATTCGCCTTGAATCATAATATACGAAATGAACGAAATGAAACAAAGGATGAAGAACAATAACCTTTGAACTTCGACAACCTCAGAACGACAAACACGACCCCGACGGGACTCAAGCTGGACTTCACTGAACGAGGAACAACAACGAAACCTCGGAACAACCTCGACGTTCCAGACCTCGACGAACAACGACGACCTCAATGGAGACTGAAAGCTCGGCCAAAACTGCCAACGCACGAAATGTTGGTTGCTGCTGTATTTTTGTTTTTCGACGCAACAGATTGATACATGAATATGAAGCAAAAGGGGTCGTTTGGATGCTGGACTGGGGACTGCGACCAGCAGTGGTCGTCGGGGTTGCAGCGATGGAGGGAGCTGGTAGCGGGCATCAATGGTGGAGTTCAGTGATGGTGTTTGGACGTGGTGTTGGACGTGAGGTGGTGGCGATGGCTGGAGCCTGGACATGAGCGGATGGTTTTTGACAGTAGGGTCGAGGGTTATGGAGGCCTGGAGGCGAGGAGGGTGACGATGAAGCTGGCTCGTGAGGGATGGTGGGTTGTTGATGGTGATCGTGAGACGGAGAGGGAGCTGGGGCGACGACCGGGAAAGCAACAGCCGTTGCTGCTTGACAGATGCTGGACGCAATGGAGGAAACTGGTAGTGGCAACAATGGTGGGTTTCACGAAGGTGGTGTTTGGTGGTGGGAGTTGGTTGCGACGGGGGGCTGGAAGGTTTTGGAGGAGGTCTGGTTGCGACAGCAGGGGTGCCGGGGAAGGTGACGGAGTGGTCATTTGGTGGTGTTCGCCGGTGAGTGACAGTAGGGTTGTTGATGGTGGTTTTAGGGTGTTGGTGGTGGTTTTGGGCAGTGGGGGAGTTGGTCGCGACGACGACGGAGGGAGCTGGTTGGGTGGTTGTCGACGATGGAGGTGGTGTTCCGGACGTGAGGATGGGGAAGCTTCTTTCTAGGGTTTTCGTTCTTCTTCTTTAGGAAGAAGAACGTGAACAGTGCATCCTCTCAAAAAGTTTTCAAATCCCCCTTTCAAAAATGCCTTGTCCGTGTATTTAGTATGGTTTTGCCCAGGGAAATGAGCCCACGCGTGGTGGGGTTCGAGATTTGTGTCCCCCACGCGTGGTGGGGTTCCCCATGTGTCCTGGACTCGGTTTATTATGGGTTAGGTCCGAAATTAGGCCTAAAACCGGGTAGTTTGAACCCGAATATTATTCTTTTGCCCGGACCCGAGAAATAGGAAACGTTGCTTAACTAGCCCTATGTAAGCAAAACAACTACCAAAAATAAGACTAATATTTAAACAACACTATATCTTTTTTTAAAAATATTTTTTCAAGATTTAAATTAGCTACAAAATATTAATAAAACTATTTTTGTAATTTTCGTTTTTTATATATAAAGA
Organism: Nicotiana sylvestris; assembly: GCF_000393655.2. Lineage (NCBI taxonomy): Eukaryota > Viridiplantae > Streptophyta > Magnoliopsida > Solanales > Solanaceae > Nicotiana > Nicotiana sylvestris. The sequence goes on along the minus strand of NC_091060.1, from coordinate 181,300,414 downwards.
TAAAATATGACGTAATATTTTTTGTATTTTTCAAAAATTATAATGACTGCAAACATTAATAGAACTATATATTTTTGTAATTTTCGAATTTATATAAAGTACCAAAATAAAGTACAATTTTTGTGTTTTTTTTCAAGTTTAAGAGAGATACATAAACTAAAATTTATATATGTATTTTTGTGATTTTTTTCTTTTTGCAACGAAATAAAGTAAAAATAGTTAAAATGGCTATATTAGACCCAATTACATATTTATGCTAAAAAAATGTGAAAATCCTCGGGGAGGGTCAAAAATCACGTGCTTACAGCTGCCCCTCTTTGACTGGAAACACGAAGAGTTTTCCGACAAAGAACGACTAGACGTGTTTTTGACCCGACCATTACTTGGACGGACTACACTTAAGGAAAGGGAGGGAATGTGACCGAGCCCTGGTATCTGAGCTGCCTACATATCCTTGGTTATACAGGAATCAGGCCACGTGTAGTTCGGGAATGAGAGAGATGGTAGAGTGTACCGAGGTGAAAAGCCGATCGAGGTGCCGTTCCGTTGAGTGTTCCGGTCCGCGGTCCTGTCATTACAACAAAATGAGAACTGAAAAAGACTAACTAAGCCTATCAGCTACTAGTTACAAGGATTCCTATCTTCAAGTCTTCTGAAATTTGGTCTTGAGTCTTGAATGGTGCTTCATACAAACTTCAGATTTGAACCTTGATACTGCTAGTTGTAGTTGCTAGTTCTTGAGCAGACCGCATCTGTTCTCCGCTTCCGTACTTTGGGTTCTTTTCCCCTCTTTTCTCCTCTTGTTTTTGTTTATGTGACCAGCTTTTGTTGATCATCCCAGACTGTTGACTCGCATTCTTGAGGCGAGCTTCTACTATTTCTAACTTGGTTGAATGCTGGGAACTTCTGTTGTAGCCTTCTGCTTTATTGATTCTAAGTGTGCTCCTTTCTCATGTGAGTGGGTTTTTGACTTCAATACTTCAATTGTATTCCCTTATTCTCCAGGTGGGTGCCTGATTTCTATTTCTCTTCTTTATCCTTGTTCTCCAGGTGGACGCCTGATTTCTTTTTCTTTGTCCTTGTTCTCTAGGCGGACGCCTGATTACTTCTTTTCTTTGTCCTTATTCTCCAGGTGGACGCCTGATTACTTCTTTTCTTTGTCCTTGTTCTCCAGGTGGACGCCTGATTACTTCTTTTCTTTGTCCTTGTTCTCCAGGTGGACGCCTGATTTCTTTCTTTTCTTTGTCCTTATTCTACAGGTTCGTTCTACAGGCGGGTCCCTGACAACCAAAACAAACAAAACAAACAAAATTTCCTAACCCAGTTTGTGCTGGGAAGATTCGTGAGTCGTTAGCAAAATTGTAACTCATTTATACTACTGATGCAATGATGAGTAAACTAAAGACTAGGCTAGGACGTGCATCTTCTACGAGTAAAACAAAAACTTTTGTTAGCAAATGCGTCTGCTAAAATAAAACCTCAATGACCCAAACAACTGTCTTCCCGCATTATACTGGTGGGCGACCTAGAACATAAATGTATTCCCGCATTATACTGGTGGGCGACCTAGAACTTAAAAGTATTCCCGCATTATACTGGTGGGCGACCTAGAACTTAAATGTATTCCCGCATTATACTGGTGGGCGACCTAGAACTTAAATGTATTCCCGCATTATACTGGTGGGCGACCTAGAACTTAAAAGTATTCCCGCATTATACTGGTGGGCGACCTAGAACTTAAATGTATTCCCGCATTATACTGGTGGGCGACCTAGAACTTAAAATGTATTCCCGCATTATACTGGTGGGCGACCTAGAACTTAAATGTAAAAGGACAGAAATGTATGTCTCTGTTATATGGGCGGGCTCCCAACTTCAATACTAACTTGAAGGAAATGCCTCTCTCATTGGTGAAAACTAAACTTAGGAGGAAATGCATCTCCTATGGGTAAAACTAAACTTAGGAGGAAATGCATCTCCTATGGGTGAAAACTGAACCTAGGAGGAAATGCGTCTCCTGTGGGTGAAAACTGAACCTAGGAGGGAACTTTATCCTATTCGAGGGCGGACGAACCCAAAATATCCTATTCGAGGGCGGATGAACCCAAAATATCCTGTTCGAGGGCGGATGAACCCAAAATATCCTGTTCGAGGGCGGATGAACCCGACATATCCTGTTTGAGGGCGGATGAACCCAAAATATCCTATTTGAGGGCGGATGAACCCGACATATCCTATTTGAGGGCGGATGAACCCTACATATCCTATTTGAGGGCGGATGAACCCGACATATCCTATTTGAGGGCGGATGAACCCGACATATCCTATTTGAGGGCGGATGAACCCGACATATCCTATTTGAGGGCGGATGAACCCAAAATATCCTATTTGAGGGCGGATGAACCCGACATATCCTATTTGAGGGCGGATGAACCCGACATATCCTATTTGAGGGCGGATGAACCCGACATATCCTATTTGAGGGCGGATGAACCCGACATATCCTATTTGAGGGCGGATGAACCCGACATATCCTATTTGAGGGCGGATGAACCCGACATATCCTATTTGAGGGCGGATGAACCCGACATATCCTATTTGAGGGCGGATGAACCCGACATATCCTATTTGAGGGCGGATGAACCCGACATATCCTATTTGAGGGCGGATGAACCCGACATATCCTATTTGAGGGCGGATGAACCCGACATATCCTATTTGAGGGCGGATGAACCCGACATATCCTATTTGAGGGCGGATGAACCCGACATATCCTATTTGAGGGCGGATGAACCCGACATATCCTATTTGAGGGCGGATGAACCCGACATATCCTATTTGAGGGCGGATGAACCCGACATATCCTATTTGAGGGCGGATGAACCCGACATATCCTATTTGAGGGCGGATGAACCCGACAGATCCTATTTGAGGGCGGATGAACCCGACATATCCTATTTGAGGGCGGATGAACCCGACATATCCTATTTGAGGGCGGATGAACCCGACATATCCTATTTGAGGGCGGATGAACCCGACATATCCTATTGGAGGGCGGATGAACCCAAAATATCCTGTTGGAGGGCGGATGAACCCAAAATATCCTATTCGAGGGCGGATGAACCCGACAGATCCTATTCGAGGGCGGACGAACCCGACATATCCTATTCGAGGGCGGACGAACCCGACATATCCTATTCGAGGGCGGACGAACCCGACATATCCTATTCGAGGGCGGACGAACCCGACATATCCTATTTGAGGGCGGACGAACCCGACATATCCTATTTGAGGGCGGACGAACCCGACATATCCTATTTGAGGGCGGACGAACCCGACATATCCTATTTGAGGGCGGACGAACCCGACATATCCTATTTGAGGGCGGACGAACCCGACATATCCTATTTGAGGGCGGACGAACCCGACATATCCTATTTGAGGGCGGATGAACCCGACATATCCTATTTGAGGGCGGATGAACCCGACATATCCTATTTGAGGGCGGATGAACCCGACATATCCTATTTGAGGGCGGATGAACCCGACATATCCTATTTGAGGGCGGATGAACCCGACAGATCCTATTTGAGGGCGGATGAACCCGACAGATCCTATTTGAGGGCGGATGAACCCGACATATCCTATTTGAGGGCGGATGAACCCGACATATTCTATTTGAGGGCGGATGAACCCGACATATCCTATTTGAGGGCGGATGAACCCGACATATCCTATTTGATGGCGGATGAACCCGACATATCCTATTTGAGGGCGGATGAACCCGACATATCCTATTTGAGGGCGGATGAACCCAACATATCCTTAAGACTTGAAGATGTCTTACCTTGAATACTTGTTGGGGATTGGGATGAATTTTCCCTTTCTACCTTCCCCATTTATTTTTATTTTATTTTATTATTATTATTATTATTATTATTATTATTATTATTATTATTATTATTATTATTATTATTATTATTAGCTTCTTACTTTGAAGACTAACTCCCTTGAGACTCGTTTTGCCTTTCCCCGAGAGGAACCGGTGAGTATACCGATTTTCACCAAACTTGTGTTGGACTCCTCGAAACTGCTAGGGATAACACTGTCGGGGACTTATTTACTTACCTGTTGGGGGTAAAATGTTATCAACTAGGGATAATGCTGTCGTGGATAACATTGTTGGGGGATTATGATTCTTTCAGAACTAGTGCTTCACTGAGCTCAAGTTTCATCCCTTTGCTGGGGAGAAACTTCTTCCATAGAAACTTATTATGTTGGGGGCAACACTGGTTCTAAGACCATTTCCCTTGAGACTGGCGTTATCTTTATTTTTCCCCGAATGGGTACCTGACTTCCAGAAAATTTTCTAAATGGAAGGAAAATTTCTTGCCCCAGTTTGATAATATCCCTTGCGGCATGCATTTCTGGCATTAATGTCATTTTTTTTACCTGTTTCGAATCAAACAAAATTTGTCAATTTAAAACATGGTGGTTGGTTGTGATACTCCCACTAGGATAGTTTTCCCTTTCTCCCTCCTTGCTCTGCGTTCCACAACTTGTTAGGGATGACATTATTTGCTGGGGATAATCCCTTTTTGCTGGGGATATCCCTCTTCTTTTGTGGCATAGTTCGGGAACTGGCATTTCCCTGACCTTTTAGTCTAGTATGGATTTCGCCAAATCATGCTCACTTCTTTCCTTGCTTTGTTCATGGGCCTTGGCCTTGAGGTTTATAACCTTTGATAAAGGCAATGGTATCCCTCTTGACACTTGTCAATCCTTCTGTCAATTCCTTTTTGCCGGGGATATCTTTTTTGACACTGGCCTCACGCTTGTTTCTTGCTGACTACTACCACTTGGATGTACTAGTCAGATCTCATTTTGGAAAGCTGATGGCCTATTTTGAAGTCAATTCACACTTGTTCTGACCAAACAGACTCTATTGGGGATTTTATCTATGAAAGGAAAAAGATAAAAGGGAACAGAATAAAGACAAAAGAAAAGATGACTCTTTAACAAAAGAAACTATAAATGAAAATCTATCAAACGCAAATACCAACTCTAATGGCCATGACATGCGTATGTGGCCTATCCTCTGCCGTCAATCATCTTTTAAGATCTTCCATTGGCGATTCCCCCTCTGATTCTCAATCTTATTCGACTTGTAGTGCCCGAAGGGTTTTCACTATCAAGTCTCTCTCATTTTGGTTTTCTCTCAGCTTTCATCGCCTTATGGTGCCTGTGAAGGTTTTCACCAATAAGACTCTCTCGTTTTATATCTCTCTCCAGCTGGGGATTTTGGAGTGTTTCTGGTATGACTCTTTCTGTTGGAGATTAGAGTCCTTTCTGCTGTGGAACAGAATGTTATGTTCGCCGGTAAGACTCTTCATTTGTCTGACTTGGCATCTTTTGAAGACTGATCAGAAGGTCTTTCTTTGGACCGTAATGTGGGTTTTGGATAGGGCTAGAAAGAAAGGGTATTAAAGGCTCAAAAGTGCATCGATTCTGGGTTATTAATTACAACTTTCGGAACCAGATTTATTTACAACGAACGCAACCTCTGCCCCAGTTTCTTGCTTGGGGATATCTTAATTGATTTTTTTTTCATTTTCAAAACTATGACCGAGCCGTGAGGCGCCTATGTATCCTCTTTGAGGAATCAGGTCAAACGTAGTTCCCAGTTCCTCTTTTTTTCATTTGACTTTCCTTTTTTCTTTTGTTATCATTTTTATTTTCTCGTTTCTCCTTTCTTTTTGTCTGGTTGTTTTCTTTTCTTTCTTTCTCTTTTTTTTTTTGACCTGCCGCGCTTGCGTTTTCTATTCGTTGCGAATGATTCCGAACGAGGGGTATGAAAGAAAATACATAAGGCTCAAAAGGGGTAACGAAGGGTAAAGTGTTTAGGTAGCAGAACAAAATGCTTTCGTCATTCCAGTCTTCAAAACATGCCAAGTGCAAACAACACAATTTAAATTTATAGTCTCTTTTGATGGTGCTGGACTTGACAATTATATTTAACATCTGTGCTTTTCATTTGTCCTTTCTAAAGCACCGTTGGGCGACACTCTCATTCTCATTATTATGAACGACCCTCATGCCAATTTAGGTGAATCTTTCTTTAACGGTTTTCTTTGTGTTTAACTTGCCCCAGTTCCACATGACTCGGGCTCCAAATAATCTCAAACCGTTCTTATTTCCTTTAAATGCTTTGATCACCTTCCCAGGGTTTTATGATTAACTTTTAAGACTAGGCCCAAACTGGGTGCGCATGTCATGTCCCTAGAATCGGCATTGAACAAAAATGATAAAAGGACTAAACAAAAAGATGACTGGAAATAATAAAAGACCGGATTTTGTATTAGACTACCGGTGAAATGGTTTAAATAACAAAACAAACAAAACAATCCAGAACAAAATCCTAAAACAAACTGGACAAGACAACATCCGACTTATAACCCTAATAATCCGAACAACAGAAATGACAACAAAATGAGCCACCACAAGCTTCTCTCTTGCTGACCAAGGAACGAAACGTCCTCCCACTTTATCAAAATTGGCATTTTAGCCACTGAGCTTTGCATCAATACTGCCGAGACCATTACCAGCTTCAATCTCATCAACCTCCGTCGGCAAGTTCTCGAGGGGGTTCGAGTGCTCCATGTCACTGTTATTAATCGCAACCCGCCCTTCTCGGATCATTTTCTCTACTTCCCTTCTCCAGCTATGACAGCTCTCAATGTTGTGCCCTATGACATTGGAGTGGTAGGCGCATCGTGCTGCCGGATCAAAGCTCCTTGCAAGCGGATTTATAGTACATGCGGGGAGTGGCTCAATCGAACCAGCATGCCTTAGCCTTTCAAACAGACTGGCATAAGATACCCCGATGGGGGTGAGAGCCTTTCCTCGTTTCAGCAACCTCTTCATTCTTGCATGTTGACAGGGCCGGAAACCTGATCCAGATGGCTTTTGATGGGCTTGTATGGGTGGGTAAGCATTTCGTGGAGTCGGGTCCCTGGGAAGTGAGGTATGGCTTTTGAGGTCACGGGGAAAGAAATGGTGTTGGGGAGCGGAGAAGCATTGAGGAGTGATGGAGCTACTCGGATAGCTGGGAAAGCTGCCATAAGTGGGTTGGGATGTAGAGTATGGGGGATCTTCCATTATGGTGTTGGGTGCTTGGGAAATGACAGAGTTCAAGAGGCTTGGCGGTGGAGGGGGTGGTGCTTTTCCAGTTATCCATGCCTGATACATATCTGCCACATGTTGTCTCAGCATTTTCACTTCCTCTACCAACCCGTTATTCCGTTCGACCAATTGTTGTCGGTCATCGATACCGACCCACTCGGTTCTGCAGTTCTGAGCCATTGTCCTTTGATTTTGCTTTGCAGGGAAGAGCTACCACAACCAACCACTTTTCTATATATGAACACAGCAAAGGGAAGCCATCAACGTTAGTGTTAGGGCATTTGACAGACAATCATATATCAGAGATACAATTGTGCCCCTCCGAAAATTTCCCACACTTTCCTTTATTTATTTATTCTTTTTATTATTATTATTATTATTATTATTTTATTTTTATTTTTTTTAATGGTGGTCGAATCTTATGGAGATTGCCTACGTATCATGTCCCCGCATGAATCAGACCTTGCGTAGTTCGGACAAATGAAAGGTAACAACAATGAGACACATTTTTTTTATCAATTTTCACAATAAAACAAACTGGGTTTCAAAGGTTTAAAGATGACATGCGAACTCGAAAATCAAACAACCCATATATTCTAAACCATAGATTTATAAACTCAAAAACAAAAGGCTAGCTCCCTTTCTCTGTTCGACAAATGCAACCAAATGGTTATTTTTGCAAATGTGGCCCCTTCCAAATTTCACATGAATTTTGAGGCCGGGGAGGGTTATTTTATAACACTTTTAAAACTTGTCCATTCTTTTACGAAAATAACCTTTCGACAATTGAAAGATACTCTAAGGCTATTTCGGCAAGAACGGTTTAAGACGCGGCCGAAGCTGGCTCGACTTATTTTTGACTAAAAATTCAAACGGTATCCACCTGACCGCTGACTCTTTGTTTTTTTTTTCAAATTGCAATAAAAACCTGGTGTTGCAAACACGGCCCTTCAGCGCCTCGGGGACGAAGATTTTTAAGGCTGTGTGGGTCCATATCTCAAAATGACCCAAAGGTGGCTGTTTATGCCAAATCAGCCTTCCGGCGTCCCTTTTGGGAACATTTGGCTATTTATGACAAAACAGCATCACCTGACTTATTTATAACTCTTTTTTATCGTTTTTCAAATTAGAAAAGTCAATATTGCAATCTCGGGGACGAAGATTTTTAGGCTGTGGGGGTCAACTGGACCAAGTCTTAAAAAATGACCCAAAGGTGGCTGTTTATGCAAAGTCAGCCTTCCGGCGTCCCTTTCGGGAACATTCGGCTATGTTTTGATAAAACAGCGTCACCCGACTTCTTTATGACGCAACTAAAATCTGACATATTTTTTTTTGTTTATTATTATTATTTATTTGTTTTTGGCTTTTTAGCAAAATGTGGGGTTGGACCCGATGAGGGTTGCCTACGTGTCTCATATCCGGTGAGAATCAAACCCGCGTATTCGGGCAAAAGAACTACTTTAAAAGAAGAAAGGAAGCATTTTTTTTGATTGATTTTCTTTTTAAAAGAAACACTTCTAAGATATATTTTTTGAATTTTCATTTGCTTTTTTTTTCTTTATTCTAAAGAAGAAGAAAATATTTTTCGGAATTTTGCTTTTAATAAAAGAAATGCTTCTCAAAATGTTTTTTTTTTTTGAATTTTGAATTTTCTTTTCAATTTTGAAAAAAGAATCAAAATATTTTCGGATTTGTTTTTTTTATTTTATATTATATTATTTTTTTTTAAAACAATTAGAAAGACTTCCTAAAGAAGTCAATAATGGAGAAATATTTTTGGATTATTTTAATTTTGTCATTTTCATAAACAAATAAATAACACATATTTTAAAAACAAGACTCTTTTTTTTCATTTTTATGGCAAGACAAACTATTTTCTTTTCTATTAATGTTTTTTTTTAAAAAAAAAGAAAAATAAGACAAAACAATGATTATTTTTTCTACTTTTCCTTTGCTTTAATAAAACAAACTAATAAGACATATATTTTTTTTTATTTTATATTCTCAAAATTTCGGCAGAGTTTCGACACTACTTGGACATTTGTTTTTTTTTTTCTAACAATAAGTAGTTATATCTCTATACTGTTATTTTCTCCTCTTTTCCACTATTTTCTAATTTGTGGATGATGATGAAAACATACACAATCTTTTTTTTTTTCCGAATTTTCAATGTTTTTTTTTATATATATATATACATATATATTTTATTTTTTATATTTATTATATTTTCAAAAATGTGGCATGGGGGATATAGGAAATTTCAAGACTTCTTGGATTCCGCAAATGTTCCCCATGTGCTTTTCCCAAAAATGAAGCGTGGGGGACATAGGGAATTCCAAGACTTCTTGGATTCCACAAATGTTCCCCATGTGCTTTTCCCAAAAATGCAGCGTGAGGGACATAGGGAATTCCAAGAATTCTTGGATTCCACAAATGTTCCCTAGGTGCTTTTCCCAAAAATGAAGCGTGGGGGACATAGGGAATTCCAAGGCTTCTTGGATTCCACAAATGTTCCCCATGCTTTGATTAAAATAACACCATGCTGGAAATGACCAAATGACCCATTCGCCCTTGACTAAATACAACATGTAGCACATAGGATGCCAAAAGCTGGTCTATTATTTTCAGGTTGCTTGTCCTAGACGGACCCAACCCCTGTGTTGAGTCCCCTAAGTCAAATGCACATGATGCAAATAAACGTTCCTACTAGGGATCCGGCATGTGGCTTTGTTATACTAGGTTCAGACCTGGGTGTTTGTTCTAGACCTGGCTTACCCGAGCGGACAGCTCGAGCCGAGGGGGGGCAGCGTACCGGGAATACAGAAGCTTCACCGGCTTAGCAACTTGTCCGAACCTCGTTCTAAATTGGGATTTGACACTATACAGAAAAGAAGTCGTACGAAGTACACCCTTCTTCATGATTTAGAAGACTCAGAAAGGATATGGGTTTCGGCACAGTTTATATACAGTTCACGTAATATCAAAGCGGTAAAAGGCAACCAATTAGCACATTAAGCACAGATCATGTAACAAAATCAGATAAAGCCAAATATAACAATTTATCTAAGCTCGAATTTCTAACCCTAAACCAGTGGTTCTAGGTTGTAAGTCCCCAGTGGAGTCGCCAGAGCTGTCACACCTCCTTTTTATGCACTCGATAGGGCGCAAGGGAGTTTTTTCCAATTAAAGGACAATTGAAAGGGGATTTATTTATTTATTTCAGAGTCGCCACTTGGGAGATTTAGGGTGTCCCAAGTCACCAATTTTAATCCCGAATCGAGGAAAAGAATGACTCCACATTACAGTCTGCGTACCAGAAATCCGGATAAGGAATTCTGTTAACTCGGGAGAAGGTGTTAGGCATTCCCGAGTTCCGTGGTTCTAGCACGGTCGCTCAACTGTTATATTCGGCTTGATTATCTGATTTTATACAAATATGAACTTATGTGCAAATTTTATCTTTTAACTGCTTTGTTATTATTGTTTTTAAAAGAAATGTGAACATCGCTTAAAACACGTCTTTGGACTGCGTCACATGAAATGCACCCACAATCCGGAACACGTTTTATTCGATGTTTTGAGATTTAGATTCGGGTCGCATGAAATGCACACCCAAGTTTAAGAAAGTAGATTATTAAACACACGCCTAAAGAGACTATCGTGTTATTATTTTGGGAAAGCCGTGAACTTCGCTAGACGACCCTCCTGAATTCTAAGTAATTTTAAAACAAGTATTTATTGAGGGCCCCGCAATTTGTATTTTTATTCGGCGAGGCTCATCTCATTCTTATTTTTTAAAAGAATTTGCAACGTCGTGGACATGCATCTCGAACCACGTTACAATCAATGTACCCGCGATTTAGAGACACGTTTCAATTCCGTTGAGATTCAGATTTGGGTCACATAAATGTGCACCCGAGTTTAGGAAAATTAAATTATTAAAGGCGCACCTAAAGCAACTAGCGCATTATTATTTTGGGTAGGGCCGTGAATTTGCTAAAACGGCCCGTCCCGGAATCTAAGTATTTAATATATACATTTGGAGAGCCCCGCAATTTGTCTCTTTTATTTGGCGAGGCTCGTCTCATTTTTATTTTTTATTATTATTATTATTTCTTTTCTTTTCTTTTTATTTTAAGGATGCCGTTTTTATGCCTTTAACCATACTAAACCTTACAGCTTCTTTCCAACTAAAATCTCATAACTTGCTGGAAGTTTTTAAAAAAAAAAGAGTTTTAGCGAATGAGTGTTTCGGGAGTAGTAACAACATATACTAATAATAATTTTTTTTTCCGAATGAACTAAGCGAAGGAAAGGACGAACAAATTAACGTCAAACTTGTGTCATAAAACAACTAGTCCAACTTAATTGAATGACATCGAATAAACAAGAATCACATAACGCAAAATGAGCAAAAATGCGTACGATGAAAACATGAGCAGAAAATTATCATATCAATTTATATATTGCATCTTCGAACATTTAACGTAAAGTTTCTTTATCTAATACATCGAGGTTTACTAACCTGAATAAACAGAAAACGTATAGAGCCATGGGCCAAACCTCAACGTCGACTTCAACGAACAACCTCGACGCACCGGACCTCGACGAACAAAGACGACCTCGACGGACTGCACGACGACAGTGAAAGAACATCGATAACATGGGCTGATTGGTTGTCGTGTTTGGACAGAACAACTGAAGCAGTGGTGGTGGCTGTTGATGGACTGTTTGGCGGAGCTTTGGTGGTGTACGCCGGTGGTCGACGAGGGGTCAGCTGGATGGAGGTGGGCGATGGAACTGGTGGTTTTGCTGGCAGCGGGTAGTGTCGAGGGTGATGGGGAAGGTGAGGGAGTTGGTGTCGCCGGTGGTTTTGGACGATGCTGGGTAGCAGGTGGTCGTGGGCTGCTGTTTGACGGACGTGCTGAAAAACGAACAGCAGCAACAATGGCTGCTGCTCGACCGACGCAGCAATGGGGTCGACGATGAAACTAGGAGGAGGATGAATGGTCGTGAGCTGGTGTTTGGACAGTGTCAAGGGGGCAGTGACGAACGGGAGGGAGCTGGGGTTTTGGGTGAGTTTGATGATGGTTTTGCTGGCAGCGGGTTTGTCGGCTGGTGAGGCTGTGACGGGAGGGAGGCTGCTGTTCCTGCGTCGGGGAGGGTTTGCGACCGTAGGGGTGCCGGGGAAGGTGACGGGTGGTGATGGAGGTGTTGTTTATGGTGGTTTTGGGTGGTGGAAGGGCTGGTTTCGTTTGGGGTCGTAGGGTTTACTCTTCTTCTTCTTTAGGAAGAAGAGAGATGAACAGTTGCCTTCCCCCCCAAATTTTCCAAAAAGTCCCCCCTTCCCAGTCCAAGTCTCGTGTATTTTGTATAGTCTTTGCCAAGACAATGAGCCCCACGCGTGGTGGGGTTCGAGACTTGTGTCCCCCACACGTGGTGGGGTTCCCCGTGTACGGGATTCCGTCCGTGTTCCCCACGTGTGGTGGACTCGGGTTATTATGGGCTAGGTCCGAAAATTAGGCCTAAAAGCGGGTAGTTTAAACCCAAATATTATTCTTTCGCCCGGACCCGAGAATAAGAACACGACGTTGCTTAATAAGTAAAATAACTACCAAAATAAGACTAATTATTTAAAACAAAACCATATCTTTTTTGAGTATTTTTCAAGATTTAAAATAGCTACCAAATATTAATAAAAACTATTTTTTTGTAATTTTCGTTTTTTATATAAAGATAAAATATAAAGTAATATTTTTTGTATTTTTCAAAAATTAATATGACTACAAAACATTAATAGGACTATATTTTTTGTAATTTTCGAAATTATATAAAGTACAAAATAAAGTACTATTTTTTTTGTATTTTTCAAGTTTATGAGAAATACATAAACTAAAATTTATATATATATTTTTTGTAATTTTTCTTTTTGCAACGAAATAAAGTGAAATAGTCAAAATAGCTATATTTAGACCCAATTCACATATTCACGCTAAAAACGTGAAAACTCTCGGGGAGGGTCAAAAATCGGGTGTCTACACAACATATTTTGTATTTTTCATGAATTAAATAAAATAAACGTGCACAGACAAGTGCAAACAATTAACAAAAAATGCTAAAAAAACCTACGAAATTGCAACCAATGGAAAGAATTATTTTGTTTTGAATTTGTGGGAGTAATTCATGTGAGGCAAAAATCACGTGTTCACAACTGCCCCTCTTTGCTCGGAAACATGGAGAGTTTTCGTGCAAAGATAAATTGAGCGGATACGAGCGATTTTTGCCCGCTTGAATACTCCGTGTGAAGCATTTTTAAAAGATTTGACTGCACCCTGCTTCCGAGGTTGCCTAGATATCTTTGACTATAAAGGAATCAGGTCAGTGTAGTTCGGGAAATTTTAGTAGCTGGGACTACCAAGAAGCTGTGATTTCACTGATGCTGCTGCTACTGTTTACTGAACCCCTTATTACACCATGACAAAATAAAAGGAAGCTACACTAAACTATGATCTATGCATTGCAAAAGCCCTATCTATATCTTCAAACTTGATCTTGTGATCCTTGTTACCTTGTTGACTTGTATTCTCCCGGTGAAGTCCCTTTGTTGCCGACTTGAATTGTAATCTGAGATGTTTTCCCTTTCTTCAGGTGGATGCCTGATTGCCAAAAACTTGAACTGTATTCCCGTGCTCTCCAGGTGGGCTCCTGACTGCTGAATTTGAACTGTATTCCCGTGCTCTCCAGGTGGGCGCCTGACTGCTGAACTTGAACTGTATTCCTGTGCTCTCCAAGTGGGTGCCTGACTGCTGAACTTGAATTATATTCCCGTGCTCTTCAGGTGGGCGCCTGACTGCTGAACTTGAATTGTACTCCCGTGCTCTCCAGGTGGGTGCCTGACTGCTGACCTTGAATTGTATTCCCGTGCTCTCCAGGTGGGCGCCTGACTGTTGAACTTGAACTGCTTCTCCCTATTCTCTAAGTGGGTACCTGATTTTAACAAAATAGACAAAATTAAGAAAGTTTTCTGCCCCAGTTTGGTAGCAGGGTACATATGTGAGTGTTAAACTGAATCATATTACCAAATATTACTAAGAATTTGAAAGTTAGATCCCGTTATCCAGGAGAGTCCTGACAGCTCCTAGTTAAACGACAGTTTTCAATCTAAATTATATCTCCTAAAGGTATTACTTTCGCTACATCTTGTTATCTAAGCCGATGTTTAAACTATACCCCATTATCTAGGAGGGTCCTGACAACTCTTAATTAAACGACAATTTTAAATCTAAGTTATATCTTCTGAAAGTGGGACTTCTGCTAAATCTTGTTATCTAAGAGGTCTTAAACTACTCCCCATTATCCAGGAGGGTCCTGAAAAACTCCCAATTGAATCCTATCTTAAACATGCACACTTTGAAACAAACTTATATTTCTTGGGTACATTTATGCTAGATTATGCTACTCATGATTGTTTTGAATTTTAAACTAGGTCCCATTTTTCAGGAGGGTCCTGAAAATTTACGGTCAAACCTGTTTGGTGATTGCTTTTCCCCTATGGAGGGTTTCCCCGAACAATCGGAAACTTTCTGCCCCTGTTTCAATCAAAGAAAAATCTTGTCAATTTAAAATATGGTGGTTAGTTTGTGGCATTCTTGCTGAACCCCGCTGTCGTGCTTTGTTTTGACTGGCTTCCCTAAACTGGCTCTGAACCTCTTGACTTTCTGACTAAGTTTCAACCCACATGACCTCGGATGACCCAAGTATTCTATACCCAAACCGTTGTGTTACATCTCTAACCCATCTATTTGAACCTCTACATTTCCCACGAAATTACTAAACCGTTTCACCGAACTTCCACTGACCTTTTATATCCCATTTCACATCGTACTATCTCTAGCAATGCCTTGACCGCGCTGTGCCTTGTGCAACTTTGAAAGTTGGTAGTAAGCTTTGAAATTCATTCTCATTTGCTTAAATAGAACTAACATTAGGAACATCTTAGAGAGATAAACCCAAAAGAAATGAAATGCAATGACTTTCAGAGTTAAGGATAAGAAAAATCCAAAACTGGAAGACTATCTGAAGGGGAAAAAGAAAGAGACTTATATGAGTGGAGTAGCTGGAACCAATGATCATGACATGCATTTCGGACTAATCGGCCCAATCTGTCCAACCAATTAACTTTCAGTTACCATACTTTGTTGCCCCAGAGTTTCCATAACCTGACTTCTTCGCCAAAACCTTGACCTTGTTCGACCTGTGGTGCCCTGAAAGGTTTTCACCAACAAGCCTCTCCCATTTATTCATATCTCAACTCACTTTCACCTTACGGTTCCCGTGAGGGTTCTCACCAATAAGACTCTCTCATTTTTAATTTCTCTCAGCTCCCGTCGCCTTATGGTGCCTATGAGGGTTTTCACCAATAAGACTCTCTCATTTTCAACATTTCGCTGCTTGGACCAGAGTGTTGCCCCTAATATGAATTACCTCTCCTTGCTTGACTTGACATTTCTCGAAGACTAATCAAAAGGTATTTCTTTGGACCGTAATATGGGCTTTTGGATAGGGTTAGAAAGAAAGGGTATCAAAGGCTCGAAACAACTCAAATGGGTTCAAAATTATAACTTTTGGAATCAGATTTCTTGCAACAACCATAACTTCTGCCCTAGTTTCTTTACTTGGGGACTTTTGGATTTTTGTTTTGATGGGACCGAACCGTGAGGCTGCCTACGTATCCTTAAAAGGAATCAGGCCGAACGTAGTTCATGACATAGAAATTGCTTTGTTGTTGTGATTTTCTTTTCCGTTTTTCCTCTTTATCTTCTTTCTTTTCTTTCGTCCTTTTCTCTTTTTGTTGTTTTATTGTTTTGTTGTTGTGTTTTTTTTCTTTTTTTTCTTTTTTCTTTTCTTTTTTTTTCTTTCTCTCTCTTTTTATTCTTTTCTTTTCTCTTTTTCCTTTACTCATATTTCGCACTTGCGCTTCTGATCTTTGCTACTGATTCCAAAAGAGGGGTATGAAAGGAAATAAATAAGGCTCAAGGGGATAACTAAGGATAAAATGTTTAGATAGCAGAACAAAATGCATTCGTCATTCCAATCTTCAAAACATGCAAAGTACAAACAAATACAATTTAAACAAAGAAATCATACATAATATCTTTTGATCGCATCGGAATTGATGGTCATTTCTACACATTTGCCTTCTATATCTGTTAAATACAAAGCACCATTGGACAACACTCTTGTACGACAAATGACCCATGCCAGTTTGGGGCGAACTTGCCTTTTGCTTCAGCTTGATGAGGAAGAATGCGTTTCAATATTAACTGACCCACTTCACATTTTCGTGGACGCACCTTCTTATTATATGCTCTTGTCATTCTCTGTTGATACAACTGGCCATGACACACAACTGCTAATCTTTTCTCATCGATCAAACTCAATTGTTCCAAGCAGGTTTTGACCCATTCATCATCGTCAATTTCGGCTTCTGCAATAATTCGAAGGGATAAGATTTCAACTTCTGGGGGTATCACTACTTCCGTGCCATATACCAACAAATAAGGAGTTGCCCCTACTGACGTACGAACAGTAGTGCGATAACCCAACAATGCAAAGGGCAGCTTTTCATGCCATTGCCTGGACCCTTCCACCATTTTCCAAAGTATCTTCTTTATGTTCTTGTTAGCTGCCTTGACTGCTCCATTCGCCTTGGGGCGGTATGGGGTGGAATTGCTATGTGTAATCTTAAACTATTGACATACCTCTTTCATCAGATGACTATTGAGATTAGCATCGTTATCTGTGATGATCACCTTTGGGATCCCGAACCGACAAATGATATTTGAGTGTACAAAATCGACCACTGCTTTCTTAGTCACAGACTTGAAAGTTTTAGCTTCAACCCATTTGGTGAAATAATCAATGGCTACCAGAATAAACCTGTGCCAATTGGACGCTGCTGGCTCGATTGGTCCAATGACATCCATGCCCCAAGCAACAAAGGGCCATGGTACAGACATTGGATGTAATTTAGATGGTGAAGAATGAATCAAATCTCCGTGCACTTGGCACTGATGACACTTGCGCATGAAACTGATACAATCTCGCTCCATAGTGAGCCAATAATAACCTGCTCGGAGAATCTTCTTTGCCAGCATGTACCCACTCATATGCGGTCCACAGACTCAAGAATGTACCGCGGTCATGATAGCTGTGGCATGTCTAGCATCTATGCATCTCAATAATCCAAGATCCGGAGTCCTTTTGTACAAGACCCCCCCTGCTGAAGAAAAATCTGCTTGCCAACCGCCGAATTGTTCTCTTTTGATCCCCTATGGCTTGTACCGGATACACCCCCATCCTAATATATTCCTTGATATCGTGAAACCAAGGCTCACCATCAAGTTCTTCCTCTACCACATTACAGTAAGCATGCTGATCATGGACCTGAATACGCAAAGGGTCCACATAAGCCTTATCTGGATGATGCAACATTGATGCCAAGGTAACCAAAGCATCAGCAACTTCGTTATGGATCCTTGGAATATGCCTGAACTCTACTGATCGAAACCGTTGATAAAGATCATGCAAACATTGCCGATATGGTATGAGTTTCAAATCTCGTGTTCCCCATTCCCCTTGAATCTGGTGCACCAGAAGGTCCGAGTCCCCCAAGAACAAAACTTCATGGACACCCATGTATGCAGCTAACCTCAAGCCCAAAATACATGCCTCGTACTCAGCCATGTTGTTAGTACAGTAGAAATGAAGCTCAGCTAACCTCAAGCCCAAAATGCATGCCTCGTACTCAGCCATGTTGTTAGTACAGTAGAAACGAAGTTGAGCTTTAATAGGGTAGTGATGTCCTGTTTCAAAAATCAATACAGCTCCTATCCCAACGCCTTTCATGTTAGCAACTCCATCAAAGAAAAATTTCCAACCTGGCTCGCCAACTTGTTCCAACTCATCAATGTGCATTACCTCTTCATCAGGGAAGTAAGTCTTCAAAGGCTCATATTCTTCATCCGCTGGGTTCTAAACCAAATGGTCAGCCAATGCCTGGGCTTTCTTCGCAGTCCAGGTCACATAGACGATGTCAAATTCCATGAGCAAAATCTGCCACTTTGCGAGCCTCCCTATGGGCATAGGCTTCTGAAAAATATGCTTTAATGGATCCAAACGAGAGATGGTAAGTAGTGTAAGATGACAAATAGTGTTTTAACTTCTGTGCTACCTAAGTTAGGGCGCAACATGTCCTCTCAAGGTGTGTGTACTTAACCTCGTAAGATGTGA
The DNA here is from genome assembly GCF_000393655.2 of Nicotiana sylvestris. Lineage (NCBI taxonomy): Eukaryota > Viridiplantae > Streptophyta > Magnoliopsida > Solanales > Solanaceae > Nicotiana > Nicotiana sylvestris. Next base: position 181,281,940 of record NC_091060.1, on the reverse strand, counting down.
ACTTCTTGCTGAGATAATAGATGGCCTGCTCCTTCCTGCCGGTGATGTCATGCTGACCCAACATGCAACCAAACGAACTATCCAAAATAGTCAAATACAGAATCAAAGGTCTCCCCGGTTCTGGTGGCACCAACACAGGTGCGTTTGACAAATACCCCTTTATCTTATCAAATGCTTCTTGACACTTATCTGTCCACTTGACCGCAGCATCTTTCTTCAACAGTTTGAAGATAGGCTCACAAGTTGTCGTAAGTTGAGCAATAAACCTGTTGATGTAATTCAGCCTCCCTAATAGACTCAACACTTCAGTCTTATTCCTTGGATGTGGCAATTATTGGATAGCTTTAATCTTTGATGGGTCCAATTCAATACTCGACGACTGACTATGAATCCCAACAGTTTTCCAGAGGGGACACCGAATGCGCACTTTGCAAGATTGAGCTTGAGATTGTACCTGCGGAGCCTTTGGAAGAACTTCCTCAGATCTTTGACGTGGTCAGACTGTTTTTTGGACTTTACGATCACATCATCCATATAAACCTCGATCCCCCTATGTATCATGTTGTGAAATATGGTTGATATTGCCCTCGTGTAAGTTGCCCCAACATTTTTCAAACCGAAAGGCATGACCTTGTAGCAGTATGTTCCACATGGCGTGATGAATGCCGTCTTTTCTGCATTTTCCTCGTCCATTAGGATCTGATGATAACCCGCATAGCAATCCACAAAAGACCCAATCTCATGTTTGGCGCAATTGTCAATCAGAATGTGGATATTTGGCAGTGGAAAGTTGTCCTTGGGACTTGCCTTGTTGAGATCACGGTAATCAACACATACCCTAGTCTTGCCATCCTTCTTTGGCACCGGTACTACATTGGCTAACCAAGTGGGATACTGAGTGACCCGAATAACTTTTGTATCGAACTGCTTGGTGACCGCTTCTTTGATCTTCACACTCATATCAGTTTTAAATTTCCTCAGCTTCTGCTTGATAGGAGGGAATGCCAGGTCAGTGGGCAATTTGTGAATCACCAAGTCAATGCTTAAACCCGGCATGTCATCGTATGATCATGCAAAAATATCTTTGTACTCAAACAACGCTTTAATTATCTCCTCCCTGAGTTGAGGTTCAAGATGGACACTTATCTTAGTTTCTCTGATATTATCTGGGTCCCTAAATTGATTGCTTTTGTATCACTCAGGTTAGGCTTGGGCTTTTCTTTAAAATGGCTTAATTCTTTACTAATCTCTTTAAAGGCCTCATCCTCATCATATTCCGATTCATCATCACACTCTATTTCTTGAATTACTATTTCAGAATTACATTGGTTTTTATGACTGAGCCGGAGATTCCTCATGCATGTCATGCCATTGAAACCAGCATAAAAAGAACTGTACAAGGAAGAAAAGAAAAAACAAAAATAAAACTATCAGGAAAGAAGAAAAAAAAAGAAAATTTCATTTCGTTGAAATTAAAGATAACAAGGTTTATACATACAAACGGACGGAACATAGAATTTGAATTACAACCCTGGAATAATCCAGATAAACTGAAAGAAAATCAAAGCAAACTACCAAGACTCCTTCCTGGTGGGGAGAGAGTAGCTTCCCAATTGTTAATCTTTGCACTGGGCCCAACAAATTGCACATCCGCCTTGCTAGAACCCTCTCTAGCTTCCACCATGTTCACCTCGTTGAATAACTTCTCAAACCTTTCGAGCAACCCCTTATCAGGACCAACCACAGAACTGGGAACTATTGTCACTGGGCGTTTCTTGGTGCCAGGCCTGACAAATGATCTGGAGAGCCGTGGGATGGGCTTTGGGAGGACCCATGCCCTCTGTTTCAACTTCCTGGCTCTTTTCACGTCCGCGACTGTGGGCTTGAACCCCAAACCAAATGTATCCAAGTTTTTGGGGAGAGACACCGGCTGTATGATACCTTGCAGAGATGCACCCAAACCCTTGCCCGGTACAAAACCATTTTTCAACATTTTAATGGCTACCATGACTGATGCAACAGCTACCCTCGGAGTTGGAACGCACTTCCTTTCTGGAATTTTCTCTACCGATACCGTGTCAAAAACCTGATAAACCCATGGCCCCTTATCATCTTGAACCTCAATGAACGGAACAGTGGCATCACCAGGAGAACAAAAATTATCCTCGCTGTGCACAACGATTTCCTGTCTATCCCATTCAAACTTTACCATCTGATGCAGTGTATATGGGACTGCTTTGGCAATATGAATCCAGGGTCGACCCAACAGCAGATTGTAAGAAACAGCCATATCTAGCACCTGGAATTCCATGGTAAATTCAACTGGCCCTATTGTAAGCTCAAGCACTATGTCCCCGGCTGAATCTTTCCCACCACCGTCGAATCCCCGAACGCATATACTATTCTTGTGAATTCTTTCATCATCCACCTTCAACTTGTTCAGAGTGGAGAGAGGGAAAATGTTCGCACTAGAACCATTGTCAACTAGTACCCGAGTAACCACGGAATCTTCGCATTTCACCATAAGATAGAGGGCTTTATTGTGCTCAGTACCCTCCAGGGCAACTCATCATCAAAAAAAGTGACTCTGTTTACCTCAAATATCTTGTTAGATATCTTTTCCAAGTGGTTTACTGAGATTTTGTCAGGAATGTGGGCCTCATTCAAGATCTTCATCAAAGCCCGACGGTGCTCGTCTGAATGGATCAATAATGACAACAGTGAAATCTGAGCCGGTGTCTTCCTCAACTGCTCCACAATGGAATAGTCCTGCACTTTCATCTTTCTCAAAAATTCATCCGCTTCTTCCTCGGTCACAACTTTCTTCACCAACATTGGGTTATCTTTGGAGATCTTAGCTTTTCTCAACTCTTCGGGGGCAAAGCATCTCCCCGATCGAGTCAAACCATGGGTCTCACATACTTCTTCTTTAACTTCTTTCCCCTTGTAAGTCACTGTCACTCGTTCATAATTTCACAGGACCGCCTTGCTGTTGACTATTGGTAATTGAGTTACCGGCTTGATAATGACAGGATCTGTGCGGGCACCCTCCACAATTACAACATGCTTGTTCGTCACTCCTGGCACAATCACTTTTGCTCTTTCTTGTTTTACTGACACATCACTTGGGGTCCCCTTCTTGACTACTGCAGATGGTTCACTGTTTGCCCCGCTCGACCTAATCATTGATTTCTCACTTGTTGGCTTTTCAACTGGCCTGACTTCACTGGACCAACTCATCATGACGGTCTGTGAAGGCTTCTTAGGCTCCCCTACCCTATGCACTATCTCGATCATATTCATCTCATGATGGGCTGGCGACTGATTCTGGTTGATATTGGGCGCCTCCGAAGCTTGGACCTCAATCCGATTAGTATCAATGAGCTCTTGAATAGCTGTTTTCAATTGCCAGCATTTCTCTATGTCGTGCCCTAGAGCAGGGGAACAATATTCGCAACTCACAGAGTGATCAAGATTCATCGGGGAAGGATTTGGTAGTTTGGCTTGATCGGACTCAGCATACCCAACTGTCTTAACCTGTGGAACAAACTGGTATAGGATTCTCCCAATGTAGTGAAGGTTTTCTTTTTTTGCAACCTCTCGTTCTTAAATGCTTGGTTAGGCCGGAAATCTGATCCAGGGGGGTTTCAGTAGGCTCGTGGGGGTGGATAGGCATTTTGTGGAGCTGGGTTTGTATTTTGTAGGACTGGCGCACGCCATTGTGTGTGGGCCGAAGGTTGGCTGTATGTTTGGGCATGGTGGACAGAAAAATGGGGGTCTGGTGATGGGTACTAGTGTTGTGGTAGGCTATATGGGGAATGAGGGTAGGTTTGATGGTGGGGTCGAGGCTGGTTATCTTAATGTGATGGGCCCCTAGGTCCGAACCAAACTCCTGAATCAATCGTTGCTACATCCTCTTTCTTCTTCTTTCCAATTACTCCCCCAGTTCCGCTTTGAATGGCCTGGGTGGTTGCCTTAATAACCGAATAACTCATGATTTTGTTTGTCTTGAGACCTTCTTCTACCATACCGCCCATCTTTACCACTTCATTGAAGTACTTGCCTATAGCTGATACTAGATGGCCGCAATAAGTAGGTTCTAAGGCCTACAGAAAATAATCCATCATTTCACTTTCTTTCATTGGAGGGTCAACCCTTGCTGCCTGTTCTCTCCACCTAAAATCATACTCCCTAAAACTCTCATTGTGCTTTTTCTCAAGTTTCGTCAAAGACAGACGATCCGAAATAATTTTGAGATTGTACTGGAAGTGATAAGCAAATGCCTGGGCTAGATCATCCCATGTGTACCTTCTTGCGTGATCCTACTGAGTGTACCACTCCAGTGCTGAACCACTCAGACATTGACTGAAATATGCCATTAGTAATTCATCTTTCCCTCCAGCTCCCCTCATTTTGCTACAGAAACCTCTCAAATGTGCCATTGGATCACCGTGCCCATCATACAAATCAAACTTGGGCATCTTAAACCCTGCTGGCAATTGCACATCTGGAAATAGACATAGATCTTTGTAAGCCACACTTACTTGACCTCCCAACCCCTGCATGTCTCTGAATGACTGCTCCAGGCTTTTAACTTTCCTGAACATCTCCTTCTGTTCGGGATTTTTAGATGGTTTTTCGGTTTCTGCGGGGAGGTCAAAATGAGGAGTGTAGGAATAGGGTTCCTGAGCTTTGAAAGTGGGCTCCGGGGGGTAATACTGGTTATCATGAGCTTGGAACAAAGGCTCGCTGGAGGATCTGTGGAGTGTAGCGGGAGGGGGCGCCACAAAGACAGGAGTGGCTGGTGGAGGAGGGTATAGAACTGGTTTGGGTGGTGAAACTGGTGGTGTTTGGGAAGTTATGCTCTGGTAGTGTTGGTAGATGGGAAAGCTCGAGGACGAATTGGTGGCAGGGTGATCCTGAGACCGAGCCAGTGGCGGGATGAAGGCGGGGTTGGTGGGGTAGGCTGGTGGTGGTTGCCCTTTTGCCCAAGCCTGGTACATTTCGGCCATCTGCTGCTTCAACTTATACATCTCTTCTTTCATCGAAGTAACATCCAACTCTTCCACCTCTCTTGAAGGATCAATGACACTCGCATCAAGTTCTTGATTAGCTATGATCACTTTGTTTTTGGAACGGGCGTTGTATGGGTGAGTTGCCAGAATGCCACACAAACTAACCACCTACCTGTTACTTGATGACAACAACAAACTTGTTAGCGATCAGGGTTTAATAGATAGGCAACCACACATTTGGGTGATGAATGCACCTAAGCAGTTAAACGTTTCTATTATGCATTTGATCGGTTGCTTGCAGCATCCCTGCTTTTCCTTATTTCTATTTGCAACTTCCCTTTTTCTCTATTTTTTTATTTCATGCCTTTCCATGCTTGATTTCTCTTTGTTTTTATCCTCTCATTTCTCTATCTTGTTTTGCCATTGTTTCCTCCCTATGGTTTCTTATTTTTCTCTCTCTCTTTTTTACTTTGTCTTTCCTCTCTTTTTCTCTCTTTTTTTCTTTTGGTTATGGTCGAATCCTATGGAGATTGCCTACATATCATGACCCTGCATGAATCAGTCCGAGCGTAGTTCTTGGAGACAAATGTAAAAATAAACAAAAACATTTTGGGATTTTCAAATTCTTCCATTAAATAAAACAATTTTGATTACAACGACTCATCCTGCCAGATTATAAAACTAACAGACTCGAAAAGGGAAATTAACAGACTCCGACGAACTCAAAATAGACTAACAGACCCTAGCAGAAAGATGAAAACCCAGATTGGAAAACAAACTAACAGACTCTAGTAAAAGAAAATACAGACTCGCAAACAGTCTAATAGACTCCAATGAAAATCATAAATACATTAATGCCTCAAACGCTCCTGGGGCCCGCGGGACATCATCCGGTCTCGCCACGGTCCTATATGTAAGATCCCTTTGAAACCTCTCCAAATCACTCATTATCTGTCAGACAAACGTCATCACTGCCGCGAAGAAAGTGGTACGAGTCATATCCTCACATGCTTGGCATTTCACAACAATGTAGTCGGCAATGTCTCTGACCCACTCTCGGATTCTACCCTTTTCTTGAAGCAGACGCCCGACTTGCTGATTCTGGGCTTCTAACACCTGAGTGTCGTGAAGGTGTTGATTTTGCAACTATTGCATTTCTTCCTCCATCCGAGCCATCATATCATAATGGTGTTCCCTATCAGCTTTAAAGTCCTTGGCCTGCTTGGTTGCCTCATTCTCGAGGGTAGTCATTTTTCTCTCTAGGCTGGTGATTGTCCCTTCATACTTTCTTTTCATTTGTCGCACAAACTATGCCCGCCCTTTTGCATTTTCTTCCAATTGAGCCCGGACTTTTGCCAGACTGGCCTCAGACTTTTCTAGGTCATCTTGACACTCAAGTACTTTCTTTCTTAGACTACTTATAAGCCTTTCATCCGCTCGGCTTCTTTCCGGGTTTCTAGCAGCTATTTTCTACTTCTGAATTTGAGCTTTGAGGGCTTCATTTTCCTGAGTTAACTTCTTCTTCTCGCCTTTATCTACGGCGGCTTGCAACCCATTCTCAAACTGAAGGTCCATGACTTGCTTTTCCAGCCTGCTTATGGTGGCTCGGTACTCATTTTCTTTGGTCAACAGTCCCCTTGCACTTGTGCTCCGTCAGTAAATTGTTGGACATGGGGTTTCTTTGCGGGCCTTTCGGGCTCCTGATGAACTCGGGATCTTTTACCATACCATGCAGCGTAACTAGGCTCCACCTCGCCTCTGGATAGATCTTGTACTTGAGTTCTAGGCTCTAAGAATCTGTACTGGTGCCAAATCCGACGCACTTTTCTTTCGGAAAAGCGGCTTTTGGTTCCAACTCAATAACCTGCCGACTCAAATCCTCATCGTGTGAGATGGTCTGGTATCGGCCTAACTGACGTAGAACTCAGTGCGGAGCATAAATATGGATACTCCGAAGACCTATCAACAGTAAAAAACATACCTCAGCCGATATATAAATTACTTCACTGACCGAGAGCCACCCGAATGTCCATTCGATTTTATTTATAGTCAAAGATCTCAAATGAGCATGCCATACTTCCGTACCATCCGGGAACTCATAACCCTCTACCCACTTTTCATGTTTTCAATGCACTCGAGGCCAGTCATACCATAATTCAAGTATCCAGGACGGTGGCAAAGGTATTCCTCCATCCATAATTGTAACAACATATTGCACCCTTCAAAGAACTTTTCCCCTTCTCGACAAAGGGTCAGAGCTCGGTAAATTTCTACCAAAAGCATCGGCACTATGGTCCCATTTGCCTTTTTCATCATAAAGTCGGCTATCCCCGCGAGTCCCAACTCTATGTTCCCGTCTTTTCTAGGGCAAATCAAAGTACCCAAGAACGCCATTATGAAAGCTAATCCTCTCTGAGCTTCCCACTTGTCTTGGTTTCCCGCGTGAGTAAGACCGGTATCTGGCGTCTCGAAGCCACGGGGATTCCCATAATGTTGGTACAAAAAGTAGAAGGTACAGAATCCTTTGGCCAAATTTCCTTCTCGGATGTCCCGACTGATGCTTAACAAGTCCAAAAATTTGTGAGGGGTTACTGTTCTCAGTGCCGCCGGGTATTGATTTCTAAGATTCCCCTCGAAACTGGCGTAGCCTGCTATCTCTTCCAGTGTAGGAGTTAACTCGAAACTAGCAAAGTGGAATACATTATGTGCTGGGTCCCAAAATGGTATCAAGGCCTCAATTATGTCCTTTCTCGGCTTAACCTTCAAGAGCCCGACAAGACCACCCAACGCTTTTATCACAACTTTTCTGCTATTGTCCCCCAAATCATGCCACCACATATGTAGCTCTAATGGGATCTCTTCATGGACTGAGAAAGGTTCATTTTGAATTGTGCTCATCCTGCGGATTTATTAAGGTGATTTTAATTAAAAGAAAACTATGACTCATTTTAACTCAAGAAAAATGACCATTTTCTCAAAATTTTCACAAAATATCCGACTTTGCCAATACGGCCTTTCAACACTCCGAAAACGAAGATTTTAAGGCTTTGTTCGCTAACCGACAAAACCCTTGAAAAATGACCAAAGGTGGCTATTCTTGCAAAAACAGCCTTCCGGCGCCCTTTTGGGGACATTCGGCTATTTTAGACAAGAATGACATCACCTTACTTATTTGTAATTAAAATATTTGTTCTTTTTGGGCTATATTTTGCAAAAAGGAAGTTGGACCCGATGAGGGTTGTCTACGTATCTCACACCCTGTGAGAATCAAACCGGCGTAGTTCGGGCAAATAAAATAAAACCAACTATTTTTAAAAACAGAACCCTTTCTTTTTTTCATTTTTCTCAAAAAAAATTCTGTAGAGTTTCAATACCATTTGGACATTGGTTTTTCCCAAAACAGGTGATTTAACTCATTTAACCCTTACATTGCTATTCTTTTTTTTTCAACTTTCTCCCATTATTCAAAAGCCGGTCAGCATGCAAATCCAAATCAAATAAATGCACAAGTAGCAAGTAAGATGCATCAGGATGGTCTTTTCATTTTAGTACACCAGTCCTAGACAGACTCAACCCCTGTGTTGAGTCTCCAAAGTCAGATGCACATGATGCAGATAAGCGTTCCTACTAGGGATCTGGCATGAGGCTTTGTTATACTAGGTTTAAAACCTGGGTTTATTGTTCTAGACCTGGCTTACCCGAGCAGACAACTCGAGCCGGGGGGGGGAGCGTACCGGGAATATAGAAGCTTCACCGGCTTTGCAACTTGTCCGAACCTCGTTCTAAATTTGGGATATGACTCTAACAGAAGAGAAGTCACATGAAGTGCACACTTCTCTATGATTTAGAAGACTTAGAGAGAGGAAGGGTTTCGTAGCAGTTTATATACAGTTCACAGAATATCAAAGCGGTAAAGCAACATTTAGCACATTAGGCCTAAACATGTAACAAAATCAGATAATGAATGAAGCCAACTATAACAATTCATCTAAGCTCGAATTCTGAACCCTGAACCAGAGATTCTGGGTTTTGATCTCCAGCAGAGTCGCCAGAGCTGTCACACCTCCTTTTTACCTACACCCCCAGAAGGGAGTATATAAAGGAGTTTTTTTCCAACTTAAAGTGACAATCGAAACGAGATTATTTTATTAAAAATTCAGAGTCGCCACTTGGGATAATTTATGGTGTCCTAAGTCACCGGTTTTAAATCCCGAATCGAGGAAAGATTGACTTTGTATTACAGTACGCGAACACAGAAATCCGGGTAAGAAATTCTGTTAACCTGAGAGAAGGTGTTAGGCGTTCCCGAGTTCCGTGGTTCTAGCACGGTCGCTCAACTATTATTATTGGCCTATTATTTGATTTTAAATACATGTTTTAGCCTATGATTCAATTTTAACTTATTAGCCGCTTTTAGTTAATTTTAGGAAGATTCAACGTCATCTAAAATACGCCTTGAACCACGCCACATGAAATGAACCCGCGGTCCGCGACACATTTTATTTAACATTGTTGAGAATTGGATTTGGGTCACATGAAATGCACACCCGAGTTTAGGAAAGTAATTTTAATATAGCGCGCCTAAAGCAACTACGCTCTTTCAACTTTGCGAGGGCCATGAAAAATTCAACTAAATGGCACACCTCGATTTCTAAAAAATTTAAAATATTAATTAAGCGAGGGCCATGCATATTGAGATTTTATTTGGCACGACGCACCTCAATTCCATTTTTAAATGGAATTCAAACTAAGCTTTTGAGGGCCATAACTATTTTTCGTTATTTAATATGACTCACCTCAACTATTAAAGGAATCTAATTATTTAAACATTAATGGGATTGGAATTCTACTATGTTCCAACTAATTAAAAGAGGACCGCTTTTAAAGAGGAAGGGGGGCGACTATTTGAAGGAAATGGTTTGGGCCCAACAACGGCGCTGAAATGGAAATAAAGAGGCAGGCCAAGACCTGATGAGGTCCTGTAGCTCCATTTCAGATGGTTTCGTGGCCTGAGGCCCAAATAATAGCCCAAATCTTTGAGAAAACTCAGGCTAAATAGGGCGGGGCTCGAGGTCGAATCCCCAAGCACGCAAATAACACATAAAATCAGGATTATTGGCACAAGCCCAACAAGACTTCCAATAACAAACAAATCATTTGTCAATCACGCTTGAATCAATTTCCAACTAATTTTAAAGGACAATTCCAAGATTTCAAATTGACTTAAAACTTTCTATTCAAGACATATAATTGACAAACGAAATCCTATAAGATCATCCCAACAAACAAATATGAATCTGAACATCCATCTCAAACTAACATGCTTAAACTCATAATATAAGTAAATCAATGCATAGCTTGACCCTTAAGGTCATCACCCAAACCATTATTATCCAAGTGATTGTAAACTAAGTGATGACTTTAAAAATCATCAACGATTTAACGAAGTAAAGTACTACATGATTTTCCAAACAATAGATACAACACTAGATGAACTTTATCATGACAATTTCTGATTCAGACCATAGAAGCGTCAATTTGGACATGTTCAGACAAGTTCCCTCAACAATACTGATTTCTCAACCTAAAGCAGATATGGGGCATTCTTATTCTTCTAAAATTACACTAACTCCCAACAATCCATACATATGAACAGAAACTTAAACCATTCACAAACCAAATAAAATAAAATAAAAGTATTCTCCCCATTTACAAATGGGACTTAAAGGCAACAATTGAAATCACTAAATGAGTTACATGACAAAAGGCGATATGTATTATGGATTAACATGAAATTGCAGCGAGAATGTAACATGTAAAAGAAGAGGCAATGTAACATGAGCTTTGGCCTTGTAGCATAACTTCAGATCCTTTTATTTCGCATATCCATGAGGTGTAGAAGAGTACCTGATTACAGTAGTAAAACAACAGGAAATGAACTCAAAATGGAGCAGAAGAGAACAACCAAATTTCAGCAATGGAACAGTGATATGAACAACAAATGAAACCAAAGCTTCAAACCAATTCGAAATCTTCTCAAACCCAGATACACGACCTCAAAAGCTTTTAGAAATTATCAACTATTCGAAGGAATCACATAACCAAAACCAAGCCTAACTCAAGCAATTTTCAGCATTTTTTAAATTTACAAGAAGACTCAGCCGTTTTCAGTTTCTTTTGTCTTTTTAAATCTCTGAATTCTGACTTGCTCTTGAAGAAAGTGTGCCTTTATAGGCAAGCTTTTAGGTCTGCATAAAGAAATTCAGTTTTGCACTTGAAACCTTTTCATATTTTTATTTTTGCTTATATACACTTAGTGTAAAAATTAAATTTTCATTTAAGCCCCAACCCCAGCTTCTAGGAAGCTTCCTAAGTTGGTTACCTGAGATTCTTTCACCTAGAGTTCCTAAATTACCCCTTAAAAAATCTGTTTTTACCCCTGAACCCATGGGTCATGGGTCAGATTGACCCAATTGTTCAAACCCAGCCTGGGCTTGCAAAACCCAATTCAAATCCTTTCTTTTTGGGCTTCTGATTTTAGAAAACAAACTCAATTTCATAAGGTTTAAACGGATCCGAACCAAAAGGAAAATAGAAATCCTTTGAACTGAGACCAAAACGAAAGAGAAAGAAAAAGGGACTGATTAACACTAAATAACGGAAAACCCAAAACTAACACCAAAAATTTGCTAAAAGTCGAAACATGCAATCAAAATAAATCTATTAATAGACTAAAAAGAAAAACGAAAAGAAGAGGATAGAAAAAGGATGAAGATGAGAAAAAGAAAATGAGAATGGAAGAGAAACGAAAAGAGATTACCCAATGGAAGATATGAAAGGCATGGCGTGGAGGAAACTCGCTTTGAACGGCTTTTTTTCATTCCGATTTCGAACCAAAATTGGTGTTCCTCGCCGGTTCTTGCCAAAACCAACGAGAAACATCAATTTAAGCCCTAAACGGTCTTTGAAGCTTGAAGGATTTAAGAGATTTTTGGGTTGTCGTTTGTTTTTGCCTCTTTAAATATAGAATGGGCTCGCCTTTGTGATGATTCACGGGTCATGGATGGTGGATTTGAAGAAGGGAGGCCATGGGGGTGTTGTGGTCAAAGTTTGGGACTATTTGGAGGTGGTGCCGCCGATAAAAATGGTGGATCTCCTAGAGGCGGCACTAGGGTTCTTCGCCTCTGAGTTTGGGAAGATGAGAGACCAAGGGGTGTGTGGGCTTAGTCGAACTGAACGAGGGTCAGACATATTAATCAAAACGGGGGGAGTAATTTGAGCTGTCGGATCTGATGGGCGAATGGCTGAGATTGGATTAAAACTAACAGACTCTAAACTACGCCGTTTGGGACCGGGTTGGACACAGGCTTGGGCTGGTTATTGTTGGGTTTGGACGGGTATTGGGTACTAAACAATTGGGCTTGGAGAATTTAAAAAGGACTTGGCCCAAATCAGCCTTCACTCTTTTGTTTTCATTTTTCTTTCAATTTCAAAATTATTTTAATTCCTTTGTCTTTAAAAAGCAAAAATAAAAATAAAATCTAACTTAAATCCTAACCCAAATCATCCTGCTAAATTAAATTAATTAACTAAAAATGGTACTTACCGCAACTAATTAATTACCAAATTAAAAAAAATTAAAAAAAATTAAAAAATTCGAAACTAAAAGTAAAAATGCAAAAATGCGTTATCTTTTGTATTTTTTTTATTTTTGTAAAACAAATAATTTACTAATTAGTCTAACAAATATAAAATTAAATCCTAAATGCAAATGCAACATATTTTGTATTTTTCATGAATTAAATAAAATAAACGTGCACAGACAAGTGCAAGCAATTAACAAAAAATGCTACAAAAACCTACGAAATTGCAACCAATGGAAAGAATTATTTTGTTTTGAATTTGTAGGAGTAATTCATGTGAGGCAAAAATCACGTGCTCACAAATATCATTTCCAAATTGTCTTTGTAAAGTTTCATGATCTAGTTATTCTCCCAAATTAATATTAAAAAATACGGTGGGTTGTGAAAATAATGTTTTATTAACATGAGTCATTTCATCTATATGTTTTCTAATTCTATATGAGAAGGATAATTAGGATTACTACAACTAGCACCTTTACTACTTTTTTTTAACGGGTTCACCTTTAGGATCCATAATTTAAATACGAAAATAAATTAGAAAAGTTAACACAAAAATTAAACACACAAATGAAACACGAAAATAAAACACGAAAAGTAAACACAAAATTAAATAATAAAATTAGGAGATGAAACGAGTGCACCGTGATTAAATATTGAAACTTGAAAAAATTATCCAAAAAAATTGCTCCAAACACTTGACAGATTAATTTAAAGCTTGAAAGTTGCTCCAAAATTTGCCCAAATACTTGAAACACAGTTGATTGTGAGAAAGTTAAAATAAGAATATACATAAAATGTAAGAGATTTGAGAGAGAATGATTGATTTTTGTGGAAACAAAATGAAGAAGGATATGGTATTTATAGTTAAAATAAGGCAAAAGTGTAATTTAATAAACTTGGGGATAGGGGTGTTTTGGGGGTAGGGACCAAAAATGACCGTTTATAGCCGTTGCCAACGGCTAATTTTGCAAAGAATGCCGTTGGCCAATGAATCTTTTTAAAAAAAAAAAAGACAAAAAAATACGTGGGTTGGCGGGACGGGATGTTAACGGGCCGGCCCATAGAGACAAAATGGGTTGCCCGTCCCAGTAGAAATGGCATGGGATAGCCACTTTTTAACATGGTATTTAGTTTTTATCCAGTATTTTTAATGCAGAGCAAAAATAGCCACTACTCTATTAAAATTAATACGAAAAAACGTTTTTACCATTTCTTCACAAATGTTGTGTAAATATTAAGGACATGATGTCCTTAACATTTATACTGCACACATGAAGTTAAGAACGCCATGTCCTTAACATTTACACTGCACATATGAAGTTAAGGACATGATGTCCTAAAGTTTAACAATGAAAAGTGCAAGTACATGACACTTTGTCCTTAATATTTACACAACATTCATGAAGTTAAAGACATCATATCCTTAACATTTACACAACAGTCATAAAGTTAAGGACAATATATCCTTAACATTTATACTGCACACATGAAGTTAAGGACACTATGTCCTTAATAGTTACACTGCACATATGTAGTTAAGGACATGAGGTCCTAAAGCTTAACAAAAGAAGGTGCAAACACAAGTTAAGGACATTATGTCCTTAACATTTACACTACACATATAAAGTTAAGGACATGATGTCCTAAAGTTTAACAACGGAAGGTGCAAATACATGATACTTTGTCCTTAATATTTACACAACATTCATAAAGTTAATGACACCATATCATTAATATTTACACAATACCTATGTCTAGAACAAGGTATTTTCGTCCAGGCGAGTAAGAATTTATTAGAGCAAACTTCATTTATAGCCCATCGTCCCAAACATATTTTACTCGGCAGCCCAAAAACTACAACATACATTTTATAGCCCAAAAATAATTCTAGTGGCTAGCCCAAAAGTACTGAGGCTCAGATCTGTAAAGACAGATCGCGGAAAAGAGAGGCGACCACGCTATGGCTACAAAATCATCGATTGCATCCAAAGAAAAAACCTTTGAATCGCTGGTCATCCGGTGATTTGCCAGGCCAAGATACGAGTTGGATAGTCTATATGCCCGATCCAGTTAGCCCAGAATCCAGATAAAATATCATCACTGCCTCAATTGTTATGTACCAAAAAAAGGAACTAAAATCACAGAAATAAAGACAGAAAGAGAGATATGGCTGTTGTTGATTGATGCTGAAGAAATGACTGTATAGTAGTACGTATTTCCAGGAATTCAAGGGCTATTGATTTTGTTTTAAAAGTGGAAAAGGAAAATCATTGGCTAAAGAGATAGGGGCAACCACTCTTTGAATAAAAATCCCAAGCTCTCTGTTATTGCCTTATTTTTTTTCGGGCTAATTTTCTTTGCTAGGGAAATCCTTTGGGTTTCACCAAATAAATTCTATTTCCATATGTATGTCATTAGTTTATTTTGATGGGAATTATAATTTCAAGCCCACCATTAGTATATATTTACATATATATATTTATGTATTTCTTTCGAAAATAGATTTGAATATTGGTATATTACAAAATATATACAACATCAACTGTTACTATACAAAAATTATACAAAATAAACTGTCACTATACAAAATAGACTGTCAATATACAAAAGATATACAAAACAGACTATTACTATATAATTTATATACAAATAGAGTGTCACTATACAAAATATATACAAAAATAGAATGTCATTATACAAAAAATATACTAAATAGACTGTCATTATACAAAATATGTACAAAATAGACTATCACTATATAAAAATATACTAAATAGACTGTCACTATACAATTTATATACAATTAGCTCTCACTATTTCTGATTATAAAACTGAGACTTGGTCAGAGTTTAATAAACTCAAAGGGATTGTTAAACAAAATCATAGGTATGCTGATAAACCAAGAATGCAGACCTATTATTATCCTCGTCCTACTCCTCAAGATGTGTTGATTGAGGAACGAGATTGGAATCAGACTAATACGTCTTATAACGGTTCCGAAATTTATGAATGGAATCTTGATGGTCTAACTGATAGACAATTAACCATTCTCGTACACAGAATGCTCATGTATTCGACTATCTGTAAAAGTGTTAAAAATACAGATAGAACTATTTGCAAAATGATTATTGCAGGTTTTACTGGCCAACTTCGTGGCTGGTGGGATAATCATTTATCTGTAGAGGAAAAGGCGTTCGTTATAAATGCTACGGCAACCGACGAAGGTGTTGATAACATAGGTATGGCTCTAGTAGTGGGTAGAGAAGATGCAGTTTATACTCTTATCCTTACAATTTTAGAGCATTTCAACGGTAGATTTACCTCAAACCATCAGACCGTCCGAACTTTACTTAATGGACTTAGATGTAAGACCCTTAGTGAGTTTAGATGGTATAAAGATACTTTTATGAGTAGAGTTATGGAACTACCCGAGAATAGATATGAGCACTGGAAAGCCAAGTTTATAGACGGCCTCCCTTCCTTATTTGCTGAAAGAGTAAGGAATGTGTTAAAAGGTAGTTGCGGAGAGATTCTGTATAATAATTATACCTATGGTAAGCTTATAGGTGTTTGTACAGAAGAAGGTCTAAAATTATGTAATGAGCTAAGACTTTCTAGACAGCTTAAGATAGATAAGCTTAAAGAAAGGTCCCAAGTAGGTGACTTTTGTACCCAGTTTGGTTTACCCGGAACTTCCACTCAAAATAGGAAGAAGAAAACCAAATATCATAGGTACCCTAACCCGGATAGCCCGTATAAGAAAAAGAGGTCTAGATATAGGCCTAAGGAAGAACGTGATACTAGAAAAGCGAACAGGAAATCTACTCGATTTGCGAAGAATAGATCCAAACGTGATCTCGCTGATATTAAGTGTTATAAGTGTGGAAAGTTTGGTCATATTTCTCCAAACTGCAAGCTTCAAAAGCTAAAAACCTTAGAACTCGATGATGAGTTACACGATAAGGTTTATGGCTTGTTATACACTTCGGGATCAGAATCTGACTATTACTCAGAGACTGAATCTGAAGCTGAAGTTGAGTTAATTGATTTTTCTGATAATAATAAAAATGTAGATATTTCTTGCACTACATGCAAAAATGATATTTGTGCTTGTGATAGTGATGAATTTTATAAATTGAAATCACAATTTGATGATCTTAATATAAAAACTATTACATCTGACAATGTAATAGAACTTTTAAAAGAAGTTACTGATGAAAAACTTCGTGAAAAAATTATTACTTTAGCTGCAAGTTCAAGTTCTAGTAGTTCAAAAACTGTTGAAAAATACAAAAACGAATTTGAACACTTTGCACCATATTCTTTATCTGAAATAAATAGAAGACTTCAAAAGTCCAGTACTCCTAGTCGAGATACTTCTTTTGATGATTTAAAAGAAGAAATCGAAAATTTGAAAAGAGATATTAAGTCTCTTAAGCAAAATCAAATGATTTGCGATCACCGGATTACTCAAATTGAGAAAAATAATTCTCTACCTGAATCTTCGACTAAAGGATTTTCTGATTTTTCTAATGATAAAGGAAAAGAAATTTCTGATGAAAAATCTGATTTATTTTTAG
Source organism: Nicotiana sylvestris (assembly GCF_000393655.2). Classification (NCBI taxonomy): domain Eukaryota; kingdom Viridiplantae; phylum Streptophyta; class Magnoliopsida; order Solanales; family Solanaceae; genus Nicotiana; species Nicotiana sylvestris. Next base: position 181,264,702 of record NC_091060.1, on the reverse strand, counting down.
GTATGATGCAAATTGTTACTGCACACAAATGGTATATTAAATGTACTATTTTAATTGATAATAATTTTTCTATAACTGATATAGCTATGATTGATAGTGGTGCAGATGTAAGCTGCATTCAGGAAGGATTGATTCCTACTAGATATTTTCAAAAGACTACTCATTTGGTGAAATCCGCTTCTGGTCATGCTTTAGATATAGAGTACAAATTGCCTAATACTCATATTTGCCAGAATAAAGTCTGTATTCCACATTTCTTCTTTTTGGTAAAAAACCAGTTATACCCTCCAATCATACTTGGAACACCTTTTATTAATGCTATTTATCCGTTTAATAATATAGATAAACATGGTTTTTCTGCTACTTATCAAGATAAAAAGATAAGCTATTCCTTTGTTACAGATCCCGTAACTAGAGATATTAATGCCTTGATTAATATGAAACAAAGGCATGTTGATTCACTACAATTAGAAATTCTTAGTATGAATATATTCGATACTATACAATCTGCAAAAGTTCAGCAGAAGATTAAATTAATTGCTGAAAAAATGGCCGTTGATGTTTGCGCCGATCACCCTAGTGCCTTTTGGAACAGGAAAAGGCATATTGTAACTCTTCCATACGAAGAAACCTTCTCTGAGGATGATATTCCTACTAAATCTCGACCTTGCCAGATGAATGCTGAGCTAGTTGAATTCTGCAAAAACGAGATTGATAGTTTGTTACAAAAGGGTTTGATAAAACCCTCAAAATCTCCTTGGTCATGTTCTGCCTTTTATGTTAATAATGCGGCAGAGAAGGAACGAGGTATTCCTCGCTTAGTCATAAATTATAAACCATTAAATAAACATCTAAAATGGATTAGGTATCCTATCCCTAATAAAAGGGACTTGCTATCCAGATTATATGACGCCAATATATTTTCAAAATTTGATTTAAAATCTGGTTATTGGCAAATTCAAATATTTAAAGAGCATACTTATAGGACTGCTTTTAATGTTCCATTTGGGCAATATGAATGGAATGTTATGCCATTTGGTTTGAAAAATGCCCCTTCTGAATTTCAAAAAATTATGAATGATATTTTTAACCCATATTTGGATTTTATCATCGTTTATATTGACGACATATTGGTATTTTCTAAAACTCTGGAGATGCATATTAAGCATCTTGATATTTTCAAGAAAATTGTTATACAAAACGGTTTAGTAATCTCTAAGCCCAAGATGAGTCTATTCCAAACAAATGTTCGTTTTCTAGGTCATAATATTTGCCAGGGAAAAATTACCCCAATACAAAGATCTATTGATTTTGCCTCAAAATTTCCTGATGTTATCACTGACAGGACTCAATTACAAAGATTTTTGGGAAGTCTGAATTATATATCCCCTTTTTATAAAAGTTTGTCACGAGATCTAGCCCCTCTATACGATCGGCTAAAGAAAGATCATAAACACCCTTGGACTAACCAACATACTGAGTTAGTCAAAAGTATTAAAGGGCGTGTTAAATCTTTACCATGTTTAACCCTTGCCAATCCTACTTGGCAAAAGATTATCGAGACAGATGCGTCTAATGTTGGATATGGAGGGATTTTGAAACAAGTAAATCCCAATAATAAGAGTGAATACTTAATAAGATTTCACTCTGGTAAATGGACCGAAGCCCAAAAGAAATACGCTACTGTGGCGCATGAAATGTTAACAATTGTTAAGTGTGTATTAAAATTTCAAGACGACTTATACAACCAAAAGTTTTTGATAAAAACTGATGCTCAATCGGTTAAATACATGTTTGACAAAGATTTTAAGCACGATGCTTCAAAATTAATATTTGCTAGATGGCAGGCTCAGCTAGCACCTTTCGATTTTGAAATACAATACAAAAAAGGAATTGATAATTCCCTTCCGGATTTTCTATCCCGGGAATATTTAGAATAGATTATGAATTATTATACCATGTTTTTTGATGATAAGGTACTAATCACTATTCTTAAAGTGATTAAATTAAATAGAGACTTACAAGAAGTTATACTTGATATTATTATGGCTGACATTATTCAAACAAGGGAAGAAGAACACTATAATTTTCAAGAAGTTATTGATATTCTTCAGTTAATTGAAAATGTGTGTCCCTTCGGTCAAGATGATATCAGCACTAGAATTATGCTATCCTTTTTAATTAATAATGATTTGCAATCACTTTTTAATTAATAATGATTTGCAATTTCCGCAGAATGGACCCTTCATGGGTCACCCGGGGCAGAGGTAGGGGAAGATCTTCCCCTAGTAGGACTTATTCTCAGGGATCGTCATACGGATCCTCATCAACCTCTCCAGTAATACAAAGAGGAAAAAAGAGTTTGATAAACTCAAAGGTGCCGCATACAGGAGAATCCTCAGGACATTCTATACATCTGGAAGATATTCCAGAAGACAGTCCGTTATACGGACATCTGCAGGCTTATTTAGCATCCAAAAAGCAAAGTGATACTTTTGCTTCAATTGCTAAAGAGGAAGACAATGACGATATCAAGTCATATGAAAAGTTACCAAAAAGAGAAATGATATTTCTCCTTGAAAACTCTGAGATTCAGAGAAAAGAAGAACCGTGGAAAATATTTCAGAGATATCTGATTAATGGATTATACTATCCGGGTGAATCATATAAAACCCGCACCTATTATGAAACTATCCTGATCAGTACAGGTAGTGCAGAATTCCAGCACTTTTCAGGTTATAACACAAATGAAAATGTTTATAACTTTTCAAAAGTCATTATCAAACAGATTATATCTGTTGAAGAATGGGGTATTTCCACAATGAAAGAAAGGCAGATAAGCCTTAATAAATCACCAATGAATTTCACTTATTGGGATTATATTCAAGCATTTGATAGAGTGCTTTATTATAACAATGAAAGACATAAGCATACTTGGTTTATCAAGGTATGCGCCAAGGTATTTACAGGACCTATCCCTAACTGGTTTTTAAACTGGTGGTCATACCACGGTCCTACTACCAAAATTTTGCCTGAACCATTCCTGAAATTATACAAAGAATGGACAAAAGCCTCTCCGTTCTTAACAGATTTATATCACGCAGATAGGTATTTACAGGACCTATCCCTAACTGGTTTTTAAACTGGTGGTCATACCACGGTCCTACTACCAAAATTTTGCCTGAACCATTCCTAAAATTATACAAAGAATGGACAAAAGCCTCTCCGTTCTTAACAGATTTATATCACGCAGATCATATCTGCTATCTAGAAAAAATTGATCAGATTTACTTCTTTATTGAATTTTCTATCCCCTGGATCCATAAATGGACCCCGGAAATGGGTTATACGGAAGAACAAATCCCTTGTTTATATAGGGTATTCTACAACAATTTTTGGGACAAATTGATGAAAACTGATCCCAAAACAAAGACGTTATACGGCCAAGAATTATTAGATTCTATAAAAACACAAATTCATTTATATGTGACAGCCCCTCAAAAAAGGATAGTAGAAGAAAGCACTGTTAAACATATTGCTCGGAGAATATCAATCCAAGATGGAGATAAAATGGATTTGATAAATCAATACTTAGAAGGATTGAAAAGAAATCTGCTCCAATCACTAGATCAGTGTGAAAAATCAGACACTTCAATGAGAAGTGAGACGAGTGGTGATGACCTCGTAGAAGATACTCAACCTATACAGCCAGAAATGATATTATCTGACAGAGAAATTGACAAGGTGGAAGAATTCCTCCAACAGATGCAAAATATGGACAAAAAGAAGACTTGACAGCTTATCAGCCGCCAGGACCCACTTAAACAGTAGATACACTGTTCATCAACAGTAGAAACACTGTTTATCTACAGTAAAAACACTGTGTAGGGACCCAGATGTGGGACCCATTTTACTATTCAAGATTCTTTTTTTTTGTTATTTAAGAATGCTTCTTCATTTGAAGAAGAAGAAGGCCGGAACCCCCCTCTCTCTCGACTTTCTCTCTCCTCTCTCTCTCTCTCAACCAACCCCCTTTGTAAACACTTAGTTCATAGCTTAGTTTGTAAATCGAGTTCAAGAATTAATAAAAGTTTTGAAGTTCATCTTCAGGGCCTTGCTTCTCGGCCTACAAGGTACATATTTATTCTTCTTTTAAGTATTTTTAGTATCTCTCCCTAGCCGTGACTATGTCCGGCTAAACGGATTCATATCTATGTTGAAGCACTAATTTCTCTTGCATATTAACCATGAAGAATCCAGACTCTTTCAAAATATAAAGAAATTGTAATATAGTTTCTTGATTTGGTTCCAAGATGGTGGTACAGTCGGTTCTGGTACTACTCTTATTGGCTTTGCCTTAGTGGCTACGTCTAGCCAGCTGTGACATTAAAGCCCGCTGAAGTTGTCGAAAGGGCTACCTCTTTCACAGTTAGAACTGCTAGACACATGGGCTCAGTAAGAGTATGTATCGGGCTTAGACAGGCCCCTTGCTTGGGTAAAAGGATATAGATCCTTCCATACAGTCATTAAACTATAATAGAATTTCCGTATATTTCGAATCCTTATTGGTCGTGCGGACTACCGCCAACCTTTAAAGTGTACTAAAGCAGCTAGATCTGGATGGCCGTGCGGACTACCGAAAAAGAACATCAAGCTCTCACTTGATGATTTGACTATTTTAATAAAAGAAATGGGTACTAAGAAAGGACCAACTGATATTGCCTCCACTTCAGGAAGTAAAACAGTTGATCAAAACATTCTTACTCATATTCAAAGACCTCCTGAGATTCAGGATTTTAAATTTAAATCTCTTGATGACTTAGCTCAGCTTTTAGATAAAAAGCTTTCTGGTTTAAATATTAGACCTATTGATTTATCAAAAAACTTTGCTGATAAAATGGAGACCGTTTCTGATTATAAAACTGAGACTATTAGCTCTCACTATATAAAATATATACAAAATGGACTATCACTATACAAAATAGACTGTCACTATACAAAATAGACTGTTACTATACAAAAAATATACAAAAATAGACTATCACTATACAAATAGACTGTTACTATACAAAAATATACAAAATAGACTGTCACTATGCAAAAAATATACAAAATAGTCTGTTATTATACAAAAAATATACAAAAATAGACTGTTATTATATAAAAAAATATACAAAATAGACATTTCTTATATGACCTGCATTACATATTTCATTCAATTGTTAGCTAATACTTATCAGATCCAGAAGTACATTTAAAAAGGCAAAAAAGGTTGTTCTATTGTGCCAGGTAGGGGTCGAACCTACGACCTTTGGCTTAGGAAACATGCGCTCTATCCACTGAGCTACAGGCGCTTGTGTTGTCATGCTTATTCCTTTCGGCTACTATATGCAATACGTTTGGGCCGAAGGGCCATTTTTTGTAAGTAGGACAAAACATGGGCTATTAAAATTTTGAGAGGCTATAGAGGGTAGTTTTCTTGACTAAAGAGTAAATACATTTTTAAACAGTGGCTAAAGAGTAAAGACATCTCTAATTAGTGGCTCCGTCTACTATGGGCCCAGTCCTGTTTAACAGTTACTGGCTGGGATGGGACCAAGACCGAGATGGGTAGGGCTGACCCGTCCCGTTGGAGGGGAAAGTGCACAGTTAGCCACTAATTAGAGATGTCTTTACTCTTTAGCCACTATTTAAAATGTATTTGCTCTTTAGCCAGTGCTTAATAAATTTTTATCCGCCCGAACGAAAATACCTTTGTACTAGACATGAGTGCTGTGTAAATATTAAGGACATGGTGTCCTTAACTTCATGAATGTTGTGTAAAATATTAAGGACATGGTGTCCTTAACTTCATGAATGATGTGTAAATATTAAGGACAAAGTGTCCTGTCAAGTCCTTAACTTCATATGTATAGTGTAAATATTAACGACATGGCGTCCTTAACTTCATGTGTGCAGTGTAAATGTTAAGGATACCATGTCCTTAATATTTACACAACACTCATGAACAAAGGGTAAAAGCATCTTTTCTATTATTTTTAATGCAATAGTGACTATTTTGCTCAATATTAAAAATACTCCATAAAAACTAAATGCCATATTAACAATAGTTCTACCCCTTTGGACTGTTAGGATTTGTCCTGAATTTCTAATCAATTAGGACTCTCTTTCTTAAAGGAATGGAAAAAGACTCCTAAAAGGATTAAATTTCCTTAATATGTCTTATCCTTTTCTTGGAAGACAAGTTTTGCATATCTATAAATTAAGGATCTCTACTTCTCACAATAGTACAACAAAAATATCTACAATGTAGTCATTAAAGAGTTTGTTTAGGGAGAGAATTTTCTCTCGAGAGTTTTTCTTCTTTTATATTAGTTTTATCATATATAGATCAATTGCCCAAACCATTATAAACTATTATGCTTAGTTTAGTATATTTTTCTTTTGTCGTCTGATTTATCGTCCACCAAGCTTTGTATTGTTAGTTTCCGCATGCACCATGTTATTTCGATCCCAACAAGTGGTATCAGAGCCAATGATTCAGAGTCAACGGTTGAACGAGGTTGAAGACAGATACAATGCGTGTTTAGATCAGGACGATAATGAAGATTTATTCAACATACTACATGTGGATATAAATTTACAATCACAAATGTATTCAAAACGCCTGCTGCTGCATCTCTCTTTTTAACCCATATTTTGGCCACTTTTAACCAATGCCATTTTTAAGTCATGCATACTTGTAACGCATGAGTTCCAATGCCGGTTTTAACTCACGCTTCTTTTTAATGCATGAGCTTCTTTTACCCCATGTTTATTCTTAACACGTGAGATCCTTTTAACCCATACTTGGGCTTCTTCGAATCAATATCAAGATTTTCAACCTTTACCGATTTTTAATCATGGCAAGCAACAGTGACGAAGATTATGTGAAGAAGGTGAATCAACTTTGTCAAGAAAATTCAGGCCAAGGGGAGATTGTTAGGATTTGTCCTGAATTTCTAATCTATTAGGACTCTCTTTCTTAAAGGAATGTAAAAAGACTCCTAAAAGGATTAAATTTCCTTAATATGTCTTATCCTTTTCTTGGAAGACAAGTTTTGCATATCTATAAATTAAGGATCTCTACTTCTCACAATAGTACAACAAAAAATATCTACAATTTAGTCATTAAAGAATTTGTTTAGGGAGAGATTTTTCTCTCGATAGTTTTTCTTCTTTTATATTAGTTTTATCATATGTAGATTAATTGACCAAACTATTATAAACTATTATGCTTAGTTTAGTAAATTTTTCTTTTGTCGTCTGATTTATCGTCCACCAAGCTTTGTATTGTTAGTTTCCGCATGCACCATGTTATTTCGATCCCAACAAGTGGTATCAGAGCCAATGATTCAGAGTCAACGGTTGAACGAGGTTGAAGACAGATTCAATGCGTGTTTAGATTAGGACGATAATGAAGATTTATTCAACATACTACATGTGGATATAAATTTACAATCACAATTGTATTCAAAACGCCTGCTGCTGCATCTCTCTTTTTAACCCATATTTTGGCCACTTTTAACCAATGCCATTTTTAAGTCATGCATACTTGTAACGCATGAGTTCCAATGCCGGTTTTAACTTACGCTTCTTTTTAATGCATGAGCTTCTTTTACCCCATGTTTATTCTTAACACGTGAGATCCTTTTAACCCATACTTGGGCTTCTTCGATTCAATATCAAGATTTTCAACCTTTACCGATTTTTAATCATGGCAAGCAACAGTGACGAAGATTATGTGAAGAAGGTGAATCAACTTTGTCAAGAAAATTCAGGCCAAGGGGAGATTGTTAGGATTTGTCCTGAATTTCTAATCTATTAGGACTCTCTTTCTTAAAGGAATGGAAAAAGACTCCTAAAAGGATTAAATTTCCTTAATGTGTCTTATCCTTTTCTTGAAAGACAAGTTTTGCATATCTATAAATTAAGGATCTCTACTTCTCACAATAGTACAACAAAAAATATCTACAATTTAGTCATTAAAGAATTTGTTTAGGGAGAGATTTTTCTCTCGATAGTTTTTCTTCTTTTATATTAGTTTTATCATATGTAGATTAATTGACCAAACTATTATAAACTATTATGCTTAGTTTAGTAAATTTTTCTTTTGTCGTCTGATTTATCGTCCACCAAGCTTTGTATTGTTAGTTTCCGCATGCACCATGTTATTTCGATCCCAACAAGTGGTATCAGAGCCAATGATTCAGAGTCAACGGTTGAACGAGGTTGAAGACAGATTCAATGCGTGTTTAGATTATGACGATAATGAAGATTTATTCAACATACTACATGTGGATATAAATTTACAATCACAATTGTATTTAAAACGCCTGCTGCTGCATCTCTCTTTTTAACCCATATTTTGGTCACTTTTAACCAATGCCATTTTTAAGTCATGCATACTTGTAACGCATGAGTTCCAATGCCGGTTTTAACTCACGCTTCTTTTTAATGCATGAGCTTCTTTTACTCCATGTTTATTCTTAACACGTAGGATCCTTTTAACCCATACTTGGGCTTCTTTGAATCAATATCAAGATTTTCAACCTTTACCGATTTTTAATCATGACAAGCAGCAGTGACGGAGATTATGTGAAGAAGGTGAATCAACTTTGTCAAGAAAATTCAGGCCAAGGGGAGATTGTTAGGATTTGTCCTGAATTTCTAATCTATTAGGACTCTCTTTTTTAAAGGAATGGAAAAAGACTCCTAAAAGGATTAAATTTCCTTAATATGTCTTATCTTTTTCTTGGAAGACAAGTTTTGCATATCTATAAATTAAGGAACTCTACTTCTCACAATAGTACAACAAAAAATATCTACAATTTAGTCATTAAAGAATTTGTTTAGGGAGAGATTTTTCTCTCGATAGTTTTTCTTCTTTTATATTAGTTTTATCATATGTAGATTAATTGACCAAACCATTATAAACTATTATGCTTAGTTTAATATATTTTTCTTTTGTCGTCTGATTTATCGTCCACCAAGCTTTGTATTGTTAGTTTCCGCATGCACCATGTTATTTCGATCCCAACATGGACAGCCCTGAGTTACAGTAAGTCAGTAATTTTCCTACTTCATGGGAGGAGAATCTGGAAAAGTCATTGTATTATTTCATTCGAAGCCTTTAACTGGATCAGTACGACTTCTCGCGAGGTGGATTTGAGTTTACTAATTGTTTGATGAGCAAAAGCCAATTGCCATATTCTTCCTGAGTGATGCTTTTTACTATGATATGATGCTCCGCGACAAAACTTAGACAGCAGAAAGTGGGGAGTGTTTGTATTTGAAGTTTCAGTTATGTATTCGCAACTTTAGAGCCCAAAAACTTGTCAGAAGAAAGTGCAACAGGACGAATATACAAGTAGGATACATTGACGTTGTTGGAAGCAGGGGAGGAAAAGGAACTAAACGCACATTTCTTTAGTTTCATTACATTGCAAAAAGATCATACTTCGGATTTGATTTTGCCAAGTTCTCATCCTAGTTTCCACGGCACTCTTCTTCGTTCGGGTGTCTTCAACAAGTGGGATTAAAAGTTCTCTCTTTGATTTTCATTGTTTGACTCTGAATGATACTTTGTAAGACATTTCACACTAGTGAAATTCCCTATCTTTACCTTTTCAGTCATGAAAAATGCGGCTGCTGCCGTCAAAACGTCTTTGCTAAACCAATCAGATACTCGTACCATTGCCAACTTTTACGCAGTCCAGCTCCAACTTCTTTGCCGAGAGAAAAAGTATGCCAGCTCAGCTTTTGCTCTTGTTCGATCAATCCATGGCAACATGATTACCTCCGGATTCAGGCCACGAAGCCACATCCTTAATCGCTTAATCGACATTTACTGCAAAAATTCCGGCCTTGCGTATGCAAAGCACCTGTTTGATAGAATTCCCCAACCAGACGTCGTGGCAAGAACAACAATTATTGCTGCATACTCTGCTTCCGGTGACCCCAAGCTTGCAAGAGAGGTTTTTAATAAAACCCCATTAAGCATCCGCGACACTGTTTGTTACAACGCTATGATTACAGGCTATTCACACAACAATGATGGCCATGCTGCTATAAAACTATTTCTTGATATGAGGTGGAAAAGTTTTCAGCCTGATGAGTACACCTACACCTCGGTGCTTGCAGCTTTAGCCCTTATAGCTGATCATGAAATGCACTGCGGGCAGCTGCATTGTGCTGTTGTGAAGTCGGGCATGGCGTCAGTTAAGTGCGTCGTCAATGCACTTATATCAGTCTATGTAAAATGTGCTTCATCACCCATAGCGTCATCCGTGGTGTTGATGGACTCAGCAAGCAAATTATTTTATGAGATGTCAGAGCGGGATGACTTGTCCTGGACTACGATTATCACAGGGTATGTGAAGAATGATGACCTTGATGCTGCTCGGAAGGTGTTTGATGGTATGGATGAGAAGTTGCTTGTGGCATGGAATGCAATGATCTCTGGCTATGTACATAAAGGTTTCATCTTCGAAGCATTAGATATGTTAAGGAAAATGCACTCAGCAGGGTTGAAGCCAGATGAGTTTACCTGCACTAGTATCCTCAGTGCTTGTGCCGATGCTGGATTGTTTCTTCTAGGAAAACAGGTGCATGCTTATGTTAGACGAACAGAAGAGGAAATTCATGTGTCTGTGCATAACGCTTTAATAACATTATATTGGAAATGTGGTAGAGTCGACGAAGCAAGAAAAGTTTTTGATAATCTAGCCTTTAAGGACCTTGTTTCGTGGAATGCAGTTCTATCAGCATATGTAGGTGCAGGGCGGATTAATGAAGCTAAATTATTCTTTGATGAGATGCCAGAGAAGAATTCTCTGGCATGGACAGTAATGATATCAGGATTTGCACAAAATGGAAAAGGGGAAGAAGCACTTAAACTGTTCAACCAAATGAGACTACACGGGATCGAGCTGTGTGACTATGCATTTGCAGGAGCTATTACATCTTGTGCAGTGCTTGCAGCACTAGAAACTGGATGCCAACTCCATGCTCAGCTTATCCAGCGTGGATTTGATTCAAGCCTTTCAGCTGGAAATGCATTAATAACATTTTATGGAAGATCTGGGGTCATTGAAGCTGCACGTACTGTGTTTCTCACAATGCCTTGTGTAGATTTGGTTTCTTGGAATGCATTAATTGCTGCCTTGGGACAGCATGGATATGGTGCTCAAGCCATAGAACTTTTTGAACAGATGTTAAATGAACATATAACTCCTGATAGGATCAGCTTTCTCACAGTTATATCTGCTTGTAGTCATGCAGGATTGGTAGAAAGGGGACGACACTACTTTAATATAATGCATAGTGTTTACAAAATAAATCCAGGAGAAGATCACTATGCCCGTTTAATTGATTTGTTGTCTCGAGCTGGAAGGTTATTAGAAGCAAAAGATGTGATCCAGACTATGCCTACTAAACCTGGGGCACCCATGTGGGAAGCTCTTCTTGCTGGTTGCCGAACTCATAGGAACGTGGATTTGGGGGTTGAAGCAGCAGAAAAACTCTTTGAGTTGACGCCACAACATGATGGAACCTACATACTTTTGGCTAACACCTTTGCTGCTGCAGGCCGGTGGGATGATGCTGCTAAAGTACGAAAACTGATGAGAGACCAAGGGGTGAAAAAAGAGCCCGGATGTAGTTGGATTAAGGTTGAGAATACAGTTCATGTCTTTTTGGTGGATGATACTGCACATCCTGAAATTCAAGCAGTGTACAACTATCTGGAGGAGTTAAGACTGAAGATGAGGAAAATGGGATATGTTCCAGACACACAATATGTGTTGCAGGATATGGAGGCTGAGCAAAAGGAGTATGCTATATCAACTCATAGTGAAAAGCTGGCAGTTGTATTTGGGCTCTTGAAACTTCCTCGTGGAGCCACAATTAGGGTCTTCAAGAACCTACGGATTTGTGGTGACTGCCACAATGCAATTAAATTCATGTCGAAGGTTGAGGCAAGTGAAATCATCGTCAGAGATGGAAATAGGTTTCATCATTTCAGGGATGGTGAATGCTCATGTGGGAATTATTGGTGAGATATGGGATAATGATTACTGTCACCTAATGAGTGTCTTGGTTTCTGTGGAGATTTGAAGAAGTCATTCTGGAAGTGGTTTTGTTGCCAAGGAAAAGTTATAGCATCTTCGGGCATTAAAATGTAAGACTTCAATGCTGAAGTAGGAATATGTTGCTACGTCTTGTTTGACTGGCATTTTGAAAATGGATGTGCATTGTGAACGTTTCTGCTTTGTGTTCCCTGATGGTGAATGCTCATTGGATACCTTCTAGATACTTAAGGCATAATGAACTAACGAGATAGAGATTGCATATATCTTATAGTTATACACGATTGAGTAACTACCAAACAAAGAACTTGCAGCTCCTTGATGCTCCCAGTTTGTGAATAATGGAAATGCCAAAGGGTTGAGTGACTCTCTGCTTGGGAAATGATACAGTTGAGTTTCTAGAATCCTCAAGCATATTAGCGAAGAAATATGTTTCCATGATACAAGTTTCTATAGCACGCACTTTATTGAAATAATATTTCTCGCACTATTTGATCTAGATGTTCCTAGGAACTTCGACCCCACATTTCTTGCCTTTTTATTTCTTTTAAGTTGAATGAGTTTAGTTGATGGGATTCTCTTTAGGTTTTACGTTGTCATTGGTTTCAAGTTTTATGAATTCATTGTACTGCGTTCTCTCCGTTGTCTGGTCTTTGATTATAACCACTCATCATTCCTTTTAGCTAGAATTTTGATTTTTCTTACGGTTTGGGGCATTTCCTGTATCTACATGCTGAAACTTTCCGTGTTTACCTGTTTTCTCTGAAAAATATGATGTTTTTCTTTGATTGCAGGAGTACAGCTTGCAACTCATCTATAGATGGGCACCTTCATGTCCTACAGTGAGTATAATCCATTTGTCAACCATATTTAAGTTGACGATCTTTCACATCCATTGGTTAAAACAAGCATAGAGCTGAAGGCAGACTTAGTTTTCCGCGATGCTCCTTGGTTGGCACATTTGTATCTTTAGCAAGTGAGCTGCTTTTTCTGGGATCTAATTGGACTCAATAAATTCAAGTGGTGCTCTCTGTTCGTGACCATTCTGATCAGCTGTATGTTTTTTCAGGATGCTCTGTGATAGCAGATATACATGTAAAGGTGTTTTCCCCTAATATTTGGTGCGGAGCGTTTCCCCTAATAACTAGACCAGCCACTTTTTAATAGAATTCTTTGAAGTGGCCTTATTTAGGATTGATCCAAGCCACTGAAAATTATTGTTTTTGGGGATCATTAAGTGTTCGTGAAGAATAATACAATATCTTAGCAAACTCTGAAATCAAGCTGGCATTCAAATTCCTTCTTAAGACGAGTCAAAGGATTTGATAGAGGTTACAGATACTTACAATTTTATCACTTTGGTATTCATTTGCCTTCTTTTTTTGTTGGTCTTTTAGGTTTACACACAAATTTGTTTACACACAAATTTGTTTACACATACGTTGTACACTTGTACTTGTCTCTCTTGGAATCTGACATTTGAATGCAAGCACATGTTGTAATTTGATAGGAGAAAATAGAAGGTAAAGGACAAAACATACAGAACATAAATGGACAACAAATATATACAAATGTCCTAATGATTACATTCTTTAAGAAGAAAATAGAGGGACGGCTTCCATTTTTGATGGACTCCTTTTACTAGCCAAAGTACTAAAAGACAGCTTTCATTTCAAATAGAATAGAAGTCTATTATGTCTGGCCCCACTCGATGTTATCAATGTAAACAGACGGCTTATCTCTGTCAACATAGTAGGCTATCTTGATGTTGTAGCAAGAAATCATAAGCAGAAGAAACAATAAAACCAACAATTTCTTGTTAGAGAAAGGAACATTAGAGAAAAAAAAGGGAGGAAAGACTTGCGGACAGTTTTGAGTCTTTTTGACATCTTCCTTTCTTTAGAGCAAAGTGGCTTGTCATTGCATAAGTTTTCTGGCAGAGTGCAGACCATGGAGCAAGAAAGGGTTGAGAAAGCACGTCATATTGTGGTGCTAGCAGTTCAGGGACAGGGCCATATAAACCCAATGCTCCAATTCTCAAAACGCCTGGCTTCCAAAGGGATCAAAATCACAGTAGCTACCACGCTCTCCAATTCCATGGCCTTGAAAGCTGCTTTATCTGACTCCATAATCACTTTTACATCTATATACGATGATTGCTCTGAAGGCGGGCTGGTCGGCCCAGAGGGTTTCAAAGGATTTCTAGACAGATTCCAGGCCAGTGGCCCAACAAACCTAACTAAATTCATTATGGATCAAGAACAAACAGAACACCCAGTTAAGTGCTTTGTTTATGATGCTAACATTCCCTGGTCTTCTAAGGTAACAACCTGTTCCGGAATATCGTGGGTTAACTAGCACACAATCTCACACAAAGTAAATAGAGAAAAAAAATCAACACAAGGATTTAACGATGTTCGGCTAAGCCTAATCCTCGGGGCAAAAGAAAGAGAGTTTTCCACTATGAATGAGAAGAAAAACACAATACAATCTATAGAATCCCCAAATACAATCCCTATATATAGATCCCAAAAGGTCCCAAACATATATGAGAAAGGTTTCCCAATTCCTTTCCAAAATCTATTAGGACAATGAGTTTTCCTAAACCTATAGGGACTATGAGTTTCCTAAAAATACAAGGAAATAATTCAAGCCACAAATAACAAATCTTCCCATTGGCTTGTGTAAGCACGTGATTTTTGCCCTATGAAAGAATTACTCCCAAAAAATTCAAAATAAAATTATTTTTCTTGGTGTGCAATTTTGAGAATTTTTGTGATATTTTTGGATAATTATTTGTATTTGTCTGTGCATGTTTATTTGTTAAATTAATAAAAAATACAAAAATATGTCGCATTTGCATTTAGGATTTAATCCTACAAATTGTTAGTAATAAAGTTTGTTTTACAAAAAATGAAAATCACAAAAATAGACATCTTTTGCATTTTTAGCATTTAATGTCCAATTGTACAATTTCATTATTACTTAATTGTGTGTTAATTGTTATTGGGAGTTAATTTGCGATTTCATAACTTAATTTAGTTATATATGATAGTTTAAGGATTTTTAGAATTTAGTTTTAGAAAAATAAAAGAAGAAAAGAGAGCAAAAATACAAAGAAAATCGGAATGGGGCTCTTCTTCAAATTCAAACCACAAGCCCAAAAAATACCCAACCTTCCCCATGACCCGGTCCATTTAAACCGGGTCGACCCGGTCCATAACCCAAATACCCAACACCCCCTATCTTACATTTTACAAAACAAAAAACCCTAAAAATGCTAAAGCTATCCGCCCCCCTCCCCTCTTCTTCTTCTCCTTCCAAACCTTCCTCCCATGGCTGCCCTTGCTGCGTTTTCTTCTTCTTCTACTTCTCCAACTCCAGCTCCAAACGACCTCGCCATTCCATGGCTGCCCTCGCTGCTTCGCCTCAACAGCTTCACGTCCAAAACAACCACCATCCATGGATGCCTCGTCCTTCGTCTGCGTCCAAACGCTCACCACTGCCCACACCTTCATCACCTTCATCCCCACGAACAGCTCATCCAGTCGCGAAGCTTCATCCATGGCTGCCCTCCTCATCTTCTTCATCGCACAGCCCAAGCCATGAACGACCCCTCCAAGCTCTAGCTTCGAACAGAACCTCGCCATGAACGACCCCTCCTTCCAGCTCCTCCATCGATGCTGCTGCTGCTTCTCATCCTTCACTGCTTGCCGCTGCTTCTTCCTCCTCCTTCACTGTTGCTCGTTGCTTCTTCTTCTCCTTCGCGTCGCTGCTGCCATGGTTGCATTTTCCAGCTGTGGATAGCTGCCCTTGTTGCGTTCTTGTTTCTTCACCTGATGCTGCCTTCTGCTTCGTTTTTCAAATGACACAAATGACCATCTTCTTCGATGGTCCGTTCGTGGTCGTCTTCGGCGTTGGTAGTCTTGGTACGATAATCATTTTCGAGCAGATTTGTTTTCATTCAAGATCATCATCATTTCAATCCGGTTAGTGGGTTTGAGTCTCATTTATTGTCCGTAATTTGTTTGATATTTTTCGGATCCGAAATCATTAAATGTTTGATTCTTGTTCTTGATTTTTATTTAGTTGTTTTATTTTTCTTGTTTATTTTTAGGTAGAAATTGTTAGTAATTATAATGTTTTTAGTTTTAAGTTGAAGTTCAATGAATTTTGGCTTTAGTTTGTTATGTTAATTTTAAAAGGATTTAGTATAGAAGAGTGTTAGTTTAAATCATTTGAATCCGTCATGTTTGTTGTTTAAAATAGATTTAATTCATGTTCATCTTTGTTTGAAGTTCGTTTTTAATCCAGTGATTTAGTGAGAGTTTATGTTTTGGTTTTTAATTTTTGTTTATTTAGTTTGAATCATGTATCTTTGTTATAATTTTGTTGGATTTAATTTAAAAAGATCAATTGATTATTTGAAGTTTAGTGATTTGAATATGTTTATTTGTTTTGTTTAAGCTTAATTCGAGTTTAATTCGAATTTGAATAAAACTTGCTTGTTATTGTTGTTGAATCTTTTCATTTATGTCCATACTTTGTTTGATTGTTCTTGAATCCGAAATTAGTATAAGTTTGATCTTCTTGTTTGTTGTTTATCATTTTTGATTATTTCTTCAGTTATTTCATGATCTTGTTTAGTTTTAATATAGAAATTGTTGGTTGTAATGTTGTTATACTTAATTTTAAGTTCAAATGATTATTGAATTTAGAAATCAAGTAGGTTTGTTTGTTGTTAAAAAATATTGTTCAATCAAAATAATTTTAGTTGTTTCTTTGTTGTTCATCATTTAGTTTGAATTTGTTGTTGAAAATTGTTTAGAAATTGGTCATATTTGCTGTATTTTGGTTGAAATTGATTAGGTGAATTGGTTATAGCTGATGGGGGTAGTTTGGTAATTTGCAGTACGTTCAGGGGTAAATTGGTAATTTCAGTAAGGTCGGAAGGGTATTTTTGGAATTAAACATTTGAACAATTGTTTAATATAATGGAGGACAAGACATTAGTGGGGGAATAATGTAATTTTTTATGATAAGCATGGGGGACAAGATGTAATATGGTGGGGTTGATATATTTGTTTAATGTAGTGGGGGACAAAACATTAGGTAGTGGGATTAAAAGGGGGATGAATGGGAAGGTAGTGGGTTTGGTAGGAGAAAATGATTGTTTTATTAATTGATTAAAGGGTTTGGGATGAGAAATAAATAGAGAGACAGAATACAAAAAGAATAAGATGAAGAAGGGGAGACGAAGGACAGAAAGAGGAGAGATAGAAAAAAAAAGAGTTGGATATTAAAGAGAGAGAAAAATTTCGAAAATATTAAGACTTCAGAAAATAAAAAGAAAAACATTCTAAAAATCAAAAAAGAGAGTAGTATACACCCGATATACAATTTAAATATTCTGATATACGGATTCAGAAATTAAGGGTTGAACATTGATTAGTCTTTCAAATCTGAAAAGATTCCTTTGGCTTCTGTCCGTTGATTGTTGTCGGTGTTTCTGGATTTTTATCTTGATTTTAAAATCTGTCACTGGTTTCTCGTTGCTGGTTGTTACTGGTTGCTGGGGTTGCTGTTGTTGTATGCTACTGAATTTCTGCTGATCTCCTTTTTCTTTTGCTTCCAATATCAGGTACACGACTGTAACACTAGCTATTGCAAGCTAATAATGTGGAAGCATGAATACATATGAAGAACTGAATTTTGAAGTTTTAATGTCGCTTTTCTTTGTTCCTTTTATTGATTGTATTTAGGCTATTTCATGTATTACTGAATAATAATTGGAATAAGAGAAAATAACATAAGTTAGTCTTTAATGAATCAGTTTGGCAAAACGGGTTAATTCACTAGTTATGAAGGTTTTAAGATTATCAACAGTAGGTTAATCGTGAACAAGTAGCTAAGTTTAGCTAAGGTATGAATTTAAACTGAATTTCGTGAATTAGGCATTAAGGCACGATTTGAGTTCAAAAAAGATTAGAAGAACGTTTAAGTTTAATAAACTTTCTAATAAGCATTAGTAATTATGGTTAAATCTAGTTTCAAATGGTTGTGAATAATTAATCTCAATAGTTTTTTTTATAACAACGCGAGTTTTAATCTAGCTATATTTGTTTCTTTTGAATATTAGTTGTCGAATTTTTATTTTATTTATAATTTCGAATTTTTGAGTAAAATTCCTTTTCATCAATATTTGTATTAATCTAGCAATTAGTATGCCATGCTTTCTTAAATAAATAAATAAATAAAAATCTCGTAATTAATTAGGATTTTTCTTTCTTTATTTTAGAGACTAATTTTAATAGAAAAATGTACTCGCTTTAAGATTTGTCCATTTAAAATAAATGAGACGAGCCTCGCCTAGTAAAATATGTAGATTGCGGGGCCCTCACAAATGTATGCATTAATTATTTAGAACATCAGAGTTGTCCGTCTAGTGAAATTTTATGGCCTTTCCCAAAACAACAATACGCTAGTCGCTCCAGGCGCGTCTTCAACAAATTATTTTCTTAAATACGGGTGTGCATTTATGTAACCCAAATCCAAATCTCAACGGAGTCGAAATGTGTCGATAACCACGGGTGCATTGATTGCGACGTGGTTTGAAATACGTTTTCACAATGTTGCAATTCTTCGTAAAATAATAACAATAAATAAAAAATAATAAAAGCGGCTAAAGGATAAAATTTGCACATAAGTTTATAATACGTATTATATCAGATAATCAAGCCGAATATAACAGTTGAGCGACCGTGCTAGAACCACGGAACTCGGGAATGCCTAACACCTTCTCCCGGGTTAACAGAATTCCTTATCCGGATTTCTGGTTCGCGGACTGTAATACAGAGTCATTCTTTTCCTCGATTCGGGATTAAAATTGGTGACTTGGGACACCCTAAATCTCCCAAGTGGCGACTCTGAAATAAATAAATAAATCCCGTTTCGATTGTCCTTTAATTGGAAAAAACTCCCTTTCGCGCCCTTTTGAGGCGGCGTGGGCGAAAAAGGAGGTGTGACAGCTCTGGCGACTCTGCTGGGGATAAAAACCCAGAACCACTGGTTCAGGGTTAGAAATTCGAGCTTAGATTAATTGTTACAAAGCCGGACGATCCCGCGGGTCCCTGGTACGTAGCCCCCTCCTCGACTCGAGTTGTCCGCTCGGGTACACAGTCTAGAACAAATACCCAGGTTATGAACCTAGAATAACTCAGCTTAATGCCGGATCCCTAGTAGGAACGTTTGTTTGCATCACGTGCATTTGACTTTGGAGGCTCAACACAGGGGTTGGGTCTGTCTAGGACAGGTGTACCAAGAAATGAAAATGACCATCCTGATGCATCTTACTTGCTGCTACTTGTGCATTTATTTGATTCAGACTTGTGTGTTGACCGGCTTTTGAATATTAGGAATATTGTGAAATTGAGGAAAAGAAAAAATAATAGCGGTTAGGGAATTAATTGTTTATTTTGAAAAAAAAACCAATGCCCAAAACACTGTCGAAATTCTGCCGAAAATCTTGGAAAAAAAAATGAAGAAAAGAAAAACGTTTTATTTTATTTCACTCAAAAAAAAAGTCTTTTATTTTAAGTTTGGAAGAATAGGTTGGTCATTTTGGTGAAACGAAAAAGAAAAAAAATCTTCACTTTGTCTTGTTTTCAAAATAAAATAAAAAAAGAAAAGAAAAATAGTTTGTCTTGCCATGAAAAATGAAAATGAAAAAGAGTCTTGTTTTTAAAATAGTTTATTTATTTATTTATTTGTTTATGATAATGCCAAAAATGAAAATAAAAAGAGTCGTGCGTTGAACGTGGTTTTATTATTTGTTGAAATATATATATATATATATATATATATATATATATATATATATATATATATATATATATATATATATATATATATATATATATATAAATTCAAAAAGTATTTTTCTTTATTTCCTTCTAGAAAAGTTTTTTTTAGACCCCCAATTTTCAAAAAAAAATAAATACAAAATATTTTCCATTATTGATTTCTTTAGAAAGTTTTTTTAATAGTTTTTTTAAATAATAAAAATAAAAATAAAATAAAAATATTTTCTTTTAATTTCTTCCAAAAAATCCGAAAATATTTTCATTCTTCTTTAAAATTGAAAAGAAAATTCAAAATTCAAAATATTTTTAGAAGCATTTCTTTCATTGAAAGTAAAATTCGAAAAATATTTTCTTTCTTCTTTAGAAGTTTTTCTTTCGAAATTCAAAAAAAAAAAATTTAAAATCTTTTTTCTTTAGAAATCCTTCTTTGCAAAATTCTCCCTTTCTTCTTTATAAGTCTTTACTTCAAAAATAAAAATTAAAAAAATTAGTTTATTTACTTTATTCATGATCGCCCGAACTACGCATGGTTTGATTCTCACAGGGCGTGAGATACGAAGGCAACCCTCATCGGGTCCAACCTCCCCTCTGCAAAAATAGCCAAAAAATATCAAAATTTTAATTTTTGTCATAAATAAACCAGGTGGTGCCGTTTTGTCAAAAATAGCCAAATGTTCCCAAACGGGGTGCCGGAAGGCTGACTTTGCATAAACAATCACCTTTGGTCGTATTTTGATTTTTGACCCTCACATCCTTAAAATCTTCGCCCCCGAGGCGCAGGAAGTCCATGTTTGCAATACCGGCTCATTTATTTTAATTTTGAAAAAACAAGAAAAGAGTTAGTGGTCAAGTGAATACCGTTCGGATTTTTGGGTCAAAGTTGGCATATAGAGGAAGGAATCTGTCATTTTGTTTTTGGGTTTGTATTTCTGTTGATTAGAGTATATGAGTCGTTTGATTTTCGAGTCTGTATTGCATCGTTAAGTTGGTCAGTTTTGTCGTTATTATGAAAATGGAAAATTCCAAAAAAAAAAATTATCGTCGTTTACCTTTTATTTGTCCGAACTACGCAAGGTCTGATTCATGCGGGGACATGATACGTAGGCAATCTGCATAAGGTTCGACCACCGCTAAAAAAAAGGGAAAAAGAAAGTGAATAAAAAAAATAAAAATAAAAAGGGAATGGAGGGTTTCCGAAACACTTGAAAAAGGCACAAATAAAACAAGCCGGGAGGATGCATGCGGTAGGAGCAAAAACATGTTAGAAATGGTTAACTGCCTAAGAACATTGCATCCCCCAACGTGCAATTGCAATATCTGTTAAAACTCTAACGCTAACAAGTTTGTTGTTTGTCCAATTCCAAACAGTTAGTTGTTAAAGCGTATTGGCACCATACCATTATCAAACAAGATCAAAAGGGATTATACCAGAAAGCATGACTGGCTCAGAAAATAGTGTTGAGTCGGAAAGGACGGCACATCAGATGCTGAAGGAGGCGATGGCCAATATAGAAAAAATGAGATTGGAAATGCATGAAATGCAGCTAGCCATGGCTAAGGTGCAAAAGGGCCCGAACCACTCGTCACTCCTACTCCTCCACCGGGACACACGCCGGAATACCCTTCCCCCGGCCCTTCAACAAGCTTCCCCATTGCCCAATACTACCAAGGGGAAACTTCCTATAATCCCCAAGCTCCACCACCCAAACAAAACCCTCCTCCGCCAATCGTCCCCGTCTTCGGGGCACCTCCACCAGCCACACTGCAAAGATCCTCCAGCGAGCCATTGTTTCAGGCTCATGATAACCAGTATTATCCTCCTGAACCAACCTTTAAAGCACCCAAACCATACACTTACGCCCCTCACCTCCAATTCCCAGCAGAAACTGAGAGGCCGACTAAGAATCCGGAGCAGGATGAAGTGATTCGTAAAATGAAAAGTCTGGAGCAATCTTTCCGAAGTATGCATGGATTGGGCAGCCAAGTTAGTGTGGCCTACAAAGATCTGTGCCCTTTCCCTGATGTGCAATTGCCGGCAGGTTTTAAGATGCCCAAATTTGATCTATACGAGGGGCATAGTGATCCCATGGCACATCTGCGAGGTTTCTGTAGTAAGATGAGAGGAGCAGGTGGAAAGGATGAGCTTCTGATAGCTTATTTCGGTCAAAGTTTAAGCGGGTCCGCACTCGAATGGTACACAAGGCAGGATCCTAGCAGGTGGTATACCTGGGACGATCTAGCACAAGCATTTGCGGGTCACTTCCAGTATAACCTTGAGATCGTCCCGGACCGTCTCACACTTTTAAAACTTGAGAAAAAGCCTGGAGAGAGCTTCAGGGAATTCGGATTCCGTTGGAGGGAACAAGCAGCAAGAGTCGATCCCCCAATGAGGGAAGGTGAAATGGTGGACTACTTCTTACAAACTTTAGAGCCAACTTACTTTGGTCACCTGGTGACATCAGTTGATAAATCTTTCAACGAAGTAGTAAAAATGGGCGGTATGATCGAAGAGGGACTCATATCCAACAAAATTCTGAGCTATTCGGTGATTAAAGCAACCACTCAGGCCATCCAAAGAGGCACGGGAGGTGCGCTCGGAAAGAAGAGAGAGGAGGTCGCAACGGTCAAAGCAGGTGCTGGGTCCAAATCCAGAGGTCCTTCCCCTCACTACCAGCCCAGACCCCATCACCCAAATTATCCAAACACTCCATACAACCTTCCACAACCCTACTACCCACCATCAGAGCCACTCTTTTCCGCCCATCATGCCCAAACCTTCCTCCGAGCTCCATATAATCCGCCTCAGTATTATCCTCCAAACAATGTCCGGTCACATGTTCGACCATCAGGTCACCCCCTATGGTGAGCGCCAGCACCACATAATGCATTCTTGCCTTCACAACGTTTTCGAGCACCCAACGACCCTAGAAAACAGGGGCAGGGAGGGGAACAAAGGCAAGGAAATAGTTTCACGCCGATTGGGGAGTCCTACACAAGTTTGTTTGAAAAGTTAAAGCTTTCTGGCCTGATTGAGCCGCTCCTTGGCTATACTCCAGACCCATATGCAAAAGGATTTGATCCTGCTGTACGATGCATGTACCACTCTAATGTCCAAGGACATAGCATTGAGGACTGTCGTTCTTTGAAAAAGAAAATAGAAAGAATTATTCAGGAAGGCGTAATTATGATCAATGACAGTGACAGGGAGCACGCAAATCCTCTTGAGAACTTGTTGACTGATGTTGAGGATACTGAAGTTGGTGATGGTCTTGGAAATGTTAATATAGAGCTCAATGGCTAAAATGTCGTGCTTGGTAGTTGGAAAGACACTCCATTTTCGGGTCAGCCGGAGAGGATCTTTGATGGTTTATTTTGTTGTCATTTCTGTTGTCTGGATTATTCTTAGGGTTGTAATCCAGATATTGTCTTGTGTCAAACCCTCTTATCCTTCCATTTTTGCCACAATGGTTTATTTAGTTTTGTCCAGGTTTGTTTTATGATGTACTTTGGTTTGTTTTGCTTACTTTGTTATTAAAACCATTTCACCATTAGTCCAATGCAAAATACGGTCTTTTATTATTTCCAGTCATCATTTTTGTTTAGTCCTTTTATCATTTTGTTCAGCGCCGATTCTAATGATATGACATGCGCACATAGTTTGAGCCTATTCTTAAAAGTTAATCATAAAACCCCGGAAAGGTGATCAGAACATTTAAAGGAAATAAGGACGGTTTGAGATTATTCGGAGCTCGAGTCATGTGGAACTGGGGCAAGTAAAACATAAAGAAAACCGTTAAAGGCAAGATTCGCCAAATTAACATGAGGGTCGTTCATGATAATGAGAGTGAGAGTGTTGCCCAGCAGTGCTTTAGAGATGACAAATAAAAAGGCAAATGTGAGAATATATTTGTCAAGTCCAGCACCATCAGAAGAGGCTACAAATCTTTGTTTAAATTATGTTGTTTGCACTTGGCATGTTTTGAAGACTGGAATGACGAAGGCATTTTGTTCTGCTACCTAAATACTTTATCCTTCATTACCCCTTTTGAGCCTTATTTATTTTCTTTCATACCCCTCGTTCGGAATCAGTAGCAAAGGTTAGAAACACAAACGTGGAAGAAAAAAGAAAAAGAAAAAAAAGGAAAAGAAAGCAACAAAAACAACAAAAAACAACAAAAGAGAGAAAAAAAAATGATAACAAAAACAAAAGAAAGTCAGAAGAAAACAAAGGAATTGGGAACTACGTTTGACCTGATTCCTCAAAGAGGATACGTAGGCGCTTCACAGCTCGGTCATAGGGTCATAGGGTGCATAATGTGCATAATGTGCATAGTGTAAAATAAAAAATCCCCAAGCAAGGAACTGGGGCAAGAGTTGCGCTTGTCGTAAGCAAATATGGTTCCGAAGGTTGTAATTTTGAACCTCAAATTGATTTGTTTTTGAGCCTTTAATACCCTTTCTTTCTAGCCTATTCAAAACTCACATTACGATCCAAAGAAAGACCTTCTGATCAGTCTTCAAAAGATGCCAAGTCAGACAAATGAGAGTCTTACCGGTGAATATAACATTCTGTTCCACAGCAGAAAGGACTCTAATCCCCAGCAGATAGAGTCATATCGGCAACACTCCAAATCCCCAGCTGGAAATGATACAAATGAGAGAGTCCTATCGGTGAAAATCTTCACGGACACCATAAGGCGATGAAAGCCGAGAGAAAAAAAACAAAATGAGAGAGGCTTGATAGTGAAAACCCTTCGGGCACTACAAGTCGAATAAGATTGAGAATCAGATGGGGAATCGCCAAGCGAAGATCTTGAAAGACGATTGACGGCAGAGGATAGGCCACATGCGCATGTCATGACCATTAGAGTCGGTATCTGCGTTTGATAAGTTTTTTTTTTCATAGCTTCTCTTGTTAAAGAGTCATCTTTTTCCTTTGTCTTTTATTCGGTTCCCCTTTTGTTTATCTTTCTCCTTTCATAGAAACATTCCCCAGTAGAGTCTGTTTGGTCAGAACCAGTGGGAAATGACTTCAAAATCTGCCATCAGCTTTCCAATTATGCAAGACCGGATCCGATTAGAATATCCAAATGGTCTAAGTCAGGAAGGAACAAGCGCGAGGTCAGTGTCAAAAAGATATCCCCAGCAAAAGGGAATTGACAAAAGGACTGACGAGTGTCAAGAGGGATATCCTTGCCAAAACTAAAGGTTATAAACCTCAAGGGCAAGGCCCGTGGACAAATCAAGGAGAATAATGAGCATGATTTGGGAAATTCATACGAGACTAAAAGGTCGGTGAAATGCAAGTTTCCGAGCTATGCCACAAAAGAAGAGGGATATCCCCAGCAGAAAGGGATTATCCCCAGCAAATAATATCATCCCCAACAAGTTTTGGAACGTAGAGCAGGGAAGGAGAAAGGGAAAAGTCATCCCAGTAGGAGTATCACAACCAACCACCGCGTTTTAAACTAACAAATTTTATTTGATTTGAAACAGGTAAAAGAAATGGCATTGACGACGGAAATGCATGCCACAAGAAAGATTATCAAACTGGGTCAGAAAATTTTCCTTCCATTTAGAAAATTTTCTGGAAGTCAGGTACCCATCCGGGGAAGAATAAAGATAACACCAGTCTCAAGGGAAGTGGTCTTTGAACCAGTGTTTCCCCCAACATAATAAGTTTCAATGGAGGAAGTTGTTCCCCAGCGGACAGAACAAAGGGATGAAACTTGTGCTCGGAAAAAGCAAAAGGCCAGTATTATTCCCAACAGGTAAGTAAATAATTCCCCAGAAGTGTTATCCCCAGCAGTTTTGAGGGAAGACAACACAGGTAAGTAAATAATTCAGGAAGAAGGAAATGGTTCACACGTAGGAGACGCACTTCCTAAATTAAGATTTCATAGGAAACGCACTTCCTAGTTTAAAATCATTAAAGTTTTACCCCTAGGAGACGCACTTCCTAAGTTTATTTTTACCTATAGGATACGCACTTCCTACGCTTAGTTACCCATAGGAGACGCACTTCCTAGTTTAAAATCATTACAGTTTTACCCCTAGGAGACGCACTTCCTAAGTCTATTTTACCCATAGGATACACACTTCCTAAGTTTATCTTTCCCCTAGGAGACGCACTTCCTAAGTTTATCTTTTCTCTAGGAGATGCACTTCCTAAGTTTATTTTGCCCATAGGAGATGCAATTTCTAAGTTTATTTTTAACTCTAGGAGACGCACTTCCTAAGTTTAATTTCAGTAATAGGAGACGCACTTCCTAAATTAAGATTTCATGCATAGGAGACGCACTTCCTAAATTAAGATTTCGTGCATAGGAGACGCACTTCCTAAGTTTAATTTCAGTAATAGGAGACGCACTTCCTAAATTAAGATTTCATGCATAGGAGACGCACTTCCTAAATTAAGATTTCGTGCATAGGAGACGCACTTCCTAAATTAAGATTTCATGCATAGGAGACGCACTTCCTAAATTAAGATTTCGTGCATAGGAGACGCGCTTCCTAAATTAAGATTTCGTGCATAGGAGACGCACTTCCTAAATTAAGATTTCATGCATAGGAGATGCACTTCCTAAATTAAGATTTCATTAATAGGAGACGCACTTCCTAGTTTAAAATCATTAAAGTTTTACCCATAGGAGACGCACTTCCTAAGTTTATTTTACACAAAGGAGACGCACTTCCTAAGTTTATTTTACACAAAGGAGACGCACTTCCTAAGTCTATTTTACCCAAAGGAGACGCACTTCCTAAGTCTATTTTACCCATAGGATACGCACTTCCTAAGTCTATTTTACCCATAGGAGACGCACTTCCTAAGTTTAATTTCATGCATAGGAGACTCACTTCCTAAGTTATTTTCATTCATAGGAGACGCACTTCCTAGTTCAAAATCATCAAAGTTTTACCCATAGAAGACGCACTTCCTAAGTTTATTTTACCCCCCAGAGACGCACTTCCTAAATTATTTTCATTCATATGAGACGCACTTCCTAGTTCAAAATCATTAAAGTTTTACCCATAGGAGACGCACTTCCTAAGTTTAATTTCATGCATAGGAGACGCACTTCCTAAATTAAGTTTCACCCCTAGGAGACGCACTTCCTAGTCTGGTTCATTTAAGTTTATTTATAGGAGACGCACTTCCTAGTCTGGTTCATTTAAGTTCATTTTTAGGAGACGCACTTCCTAGGTTGAATCATTGAAGTTTCACCCCTAGAAAATGCATTTCGTAGTCTGGGTCGTTCAGGTTATATTTTGCTTTAGGAGACGCACTTCCTAAAAATGAGAGTTTACCACTAGAAGACACACTTCCTGATTGTGGTTCACACAAGTGTTACTCGTAGGAGACGCACTTCCTAGTTGGGTTCAATCCGCCCTCAAATAGGATATGTTGGGTTCATCCGCCCTCAAATAGGATATGTTGGGTTCATCCGCCCTCAAAATAGGATATTTTAGGTTCATCCGCCCTCAAATAAGATTTTATTTTCAAAGTTGTTGAAGTCAGGTGCCCGCCCGAAGAAAAGAAAGTTGTTTTATTTTTAAAAGTTGTTGAAATCACGTCAGCCTAAAAAAAGGAATGGCATTTTATTTTCAAAATTGTTGTTGAAGTCAGGAGCCCGCCTGAAGAAAGGAAAGGCGTTTTATTTTTCAAAGTTGTTGATGAAGTCAGGAGCCTGCCTGAAGAAAGGAATGGCGAATTTATTTTCAAAGTTGTTGGTTGAAGTTTGGAGCCCACCCATATAATAGAGGAATACATTGCAAGTCAGTAAAGCAGAAGAATCCAATAGGAATCCCCAGCGGGAAACAATAAAAATCCCCAGCACCGGAAAGCGGAAGGTTGCAACAAGAGATCCCAGCGCAAAATCAAGCGCATGAGTCAAAAAGGACTTGAAAGAAGCGGCCTGTGAACATTGAATTATGCACAACATAACAAAGCCTAAATGAAGAAAGCCATATCTCCAGCGAACCAAACCAGATAGTGAGAATTGGTATTCAGAGTAGCAAAAGGTCGGTGTCACCCCCGTCAGTTCTCGGAAGAAAGAAGCACCGGAATCGACGCGAGCCGACAAGAAAGCAAGGCATCAAGAACAAATGGAAGATAGATGGGATCTTGTAATCCGTAGTCTAGCCTAACTTCTTGATTTTTCTTTTAAGCATGGTGTAATAAGGAGGTCAGCAAACAAGTAAAAGTAGCATGCAACAGCAGTAACATTGCAGTACCATGGTAGTCCCAGCTACCAAAACTTCCCGAACTACATTGACCTGATTCCTGTTTAGCCCAGGATATGTAGGAAACCTCTGAAGCAAAGGTTCGGTCAAATCTTTTTCAAAAAATGCTTCATACGGAGTACTCTGATGGGCAAAAATCGCTCACTTTATCTTTGCACGAAAACCCTTCGTGTCTTCGGGCAAAGAGGGGCAGCTGTAAGCACGTGATTTTTTCCCTATAAAAGAATTACTCCCAAAAAATTCAAAATAAAATTATTTTTCTTGGCAATTTTGAGAATTTTTGTGATATTTTTGGATAATTATTTGTATTTGTCTGTGCATGTTTATTTGTTAAATTAATAAAAAATATAAAAATATGTCGCATATGCATTTAGGATTTAATCCTACAAATTGTTAGTAATAAAGTTTGTTTTACAAAAAATGAAAATCACAAAAATAGACATCTTTTGCATTTTTAGCATTTAATGTCCAATTGTACAATTTCATGCTTAATTATTACTTAATTGTGTGTTAATTGTTATTGAGAGTTAATTTGCGCTTTCATAACTTAATTTAGTTATATATGATAGTTTAAGGATTTTTCGAATTTAGTTTTAGAAAAATAAAAGAAGAAAAGAGAGCAAAAATACAAAGAAAATCGGAATGAGACTCTTCTTCAAATTCAAACCACAAGCCCAAAAAATACCCAACCTTCCCCATGACCCGGTCCATTTGAAACCGGGTCGACCCGGTCTATAACCCAAATACCCAACACCCCCTATCTTACATTTTACAAAACAAAAACCCCTAAAAATGCTAAAGCTATCCGCCCCCTCCCCTCTTCTTCTTCTCCTTCCAAACCTTCCTCCCAGGGCTGCCCTTGCTGCGTTTTCTTCTTCTTCTACTTCTCCAACTCCAGCTCCAAACGGCCTCTCCATTCCATGGCTTCCCTCGCTGCTTCGCCTCAATAGCTTCACGTCCAAAACAACCACCATCCATGGATGCCTCGTCCTTCGTCTGCGTCCAAACGCTCACCACTGCCCACACCTTCATCACCTTCATCCCCACGAACAGCTCCTCCAGTCGCGAAGCTTCATTAATGGCTGCCCTCCTCATCTTCTTCATCGCACAACCCAAGCCATGAACGACCCCTCCAAGCTCTAGCTTCGAACAGAACCTCGCCATGAACGACCCCTCCTTCCAGCTCCTCCGTCGCTGCTGCTGCTGCTTCTCATCCTTCACTGTTTGCCGATGCTTCTTCCTCCTCCTTCACTGCTGCTCGTTGCTT
Organism: Nicotiana sylvestris; assembly: GCF_000393655.2. Classification (NCBI taxonomy): domain Eukaryota; kingdom Viridiplantae; phylum Streptophyta; class Magnoliopsida; order Solanales; family Solanaceae; genus Nicotiana; species Nicotiana sylvestris. Next base: position 181,235,201 of record NC_091060.1, on the reverse strand, counting down.
CTTCTTCTCCTTTGCGTCGCTGCTGCCATGGTTGCATTTTCCAGCTGTGGATAGCTACCCTTGCTGCGTTCTTGTTTCTTCACCTGACGCTGCCTTCTGCTTCGTTTTTCAAACGACACAAATGACCATCTTCTTCGATGGTCCGTTCGTGGTCGTCTTCGGCGTTGGTAGTCTTGGTACGATAATCATTTTCGGGCAGATTTGTTTTCATTCAAGATCATCGTCGTTTCGATCCGGTTAGTGGGTTTGAGTCTCATTTATTGTCCGTAATTTGTTTGATATTTTTCGGATCCGAAATCATTAAATGTTTGATTCTTGTTCTTGATTTTTATTTAGTTGTTTTATTTTTCTTGTTTATTTTTAGGTAGAAATTGTTAGTAATTATAATGTTTTTAGTTTTAAGTTGAAGTTCAATGAATTTTGGCTTTAGTTTGTTCTGTTAATTTTAAAAGGATTTAGTATAGAAGAGTGTTAGTTTAAATCATTTGAATCCGTCATGTTTGTTGTTTAAAATAGATTTAATTCATGTTCATCTTTGTTTGAAGTTCGTTTTTAATCCAGTGATTTAGTGAGAGTTTATGTTTTGGTTTTTAATTTTTGTTTATTTAGTTTGAATCATGTATCTTTGTTATAATTTTGTTGGATTTAATTTAAAAAGATCAATTGATTATTTGAAGTTTAGTGATTTGAATATGTTTATTTGTTTTGTTTAAGCTTAATTCGAGTTTAATTCGAATTTGAATAAAACTTGCTTGTTATTGTTGTTGAATCTTTTCATTTATGTCCATACTTTGTTTGATTGTTCTTGAATCCGAAATTAGTATAAGTTTGATCTTCTTGTTTGTTGTTTATCATTTTTGATTATTTCTTCAGTTATTTCATGATCTTGTTTAGTTTTAATATAGAAATTGTTGGTTGTAATGTTGTTATACTTAATTTTAAGTTCAAATGATTATTGAATTTAGAAATCAAGTAGGTTTGTTTGTTGTTAAAAAATATTGTTCAATCAAAATAATTTTAGTTGTTTCTTTGTTGTTCATCATTTAGTTTGAATTTGTTGTTGAAAATTGTTTAGAAATTGGTCATATTTGCTGTATTTTGGTTGAAATTGATTAGGTGAATTGGTTATAGCTGATGGGGGTAGTTTGGTAATTTGCAGTACGTTCAGGGGTAAATTGGTAATTTCAGTAAGGTCGGAAGGGTATTTTTGGAATTAAACATTTGAACAATTGTTTAATATAATGGGGGACAAGACATTAGTGGGGGAATAATGTAATTTTTTATGATAAGCATGGGGGACAAGATGTAATAGGGTGGGGTTGATATATTTGTTTAATATAGTGGGGGACAAAACATTAGGTAGTGGGATTAAAAGGGGGATGAATGGGAAGGTAGTGGGTTTGGTAGGAGAAAATGATTGTTTTATTAATTGATTAAAGGGTTTGGGATGAGAAATAAATAGAGAGACAGAATACAAAAAGAATAAGATGAAGAAGGGGAGACGAAGGACAGAAAGAGGAGAGATAGAAAAAAAAAGAGTTGGATATTAAAGAGAGAGAAAAATTTCGAAAATATTAAGACTTCAGAAAATAAAAAGAAAAACATTCTAAAAATCAAAAAAGAGAGTAGTATACACCCGATATACAATTTAAATATTCTGATATACGGATTCAGAAATTAAGGGTTGAACATTGATTAGTCTTTCAAATCTGAAAAGATTCCTTTGGCTTCTGTCCGTTGATTGTTGTCGGTGTTTCTGGATTTTTATCTTGATTTTAAAATCTGTCACTGGTTTCTCGTTGCTGGTTGTTACTGGTTGCTGGGGTTGCTGTTGTTGTATGCTACTGAATTTCTGCTGATCTCCCTTTTCTTTTGCTTCCAATATCAGGTACACGACTGTAACACTAGCTATTGCAAGCTAATAATGTGGAAGCATGAATACATATGAAGAATTGAATTTTGAAGTTTTAATGTCGCTTTTCTTTGTTCCTTTTATTGATTGTATTTAGGCTATTTCATGTATTACTGAATAATAATTGGAATAAGAGAAAATAACATAAGTTAGTCTTTAATGAATCAGGTTGGCAAAACGGGTTAATTCACAAGTTATGAAGGTTTTAAGATTATCAACAGTAGGTTAATCGTGAACAAGTAGCTAAGTTTAGCTAAGGTATGAATTTAAACTGAATTTCGTGAATTAGGCATTAAGGCACGATTTGAGTTCAAACAAGATTAGAAGAACGTTTAAGTTTAATAAACTTTCTAATAAGCATTAGTAATTATGGTTAAATCTAGTTTCAAATAGTTGTGAATAATTAATCTCAATAGTTTTTTTTATAACAATGCGAGTTTTAATCTAGCTATATTTGTTTCTTTTGAATATTAGTTGTCGAATTTTTATTTTATTTATAATTTCGAATTTTTGAGTAAGATTCTTTTTCATCAATATTTGTATTAATCTAGCAATTAGTATGTCATGCTTTCTTAAATAAATAAATAAATAAAAGCTCATAATTAATTAGGATTTTTCTTTCTTTATTTTAGAGACTAATTTTAATAGAAAAATGTACTCGCTTTAAGATTTGTCCATTTAAAATAAATGAGACGAGCCTCGCCTAGTAAAATATGTAGATTGCGGGGCCCTCACAAATGTATCCATTAATTATTTAGAACATCAGAGTTGTCCGTCTAGTGAAATTTTACGGCCTTTCCCAAAACAACAATACGCTAGTCGCTCCAGACGCGTCTTCAACAAATTATTTTCTTAAATATGGGTGTGCATTTATGTAACCCAAATCCAAATCTCAACGGAGTCGAAATGTGTCGATAACCACGGGTGCATTGATTGCGACGTGGTTTGAAATACGTTTTCACAATGTTGCAATTCTCCGTAAAATAATAATAATAAATAAAAAATAACAAAAGCGGTTAAAGGATAAAATTTGCACATTAGTTTATAATATGTATTATATCAGATAATCAAGCCGAATATAACAGTTGAGCGACCGTGCTAGAACCACGGAACTCGGGAATGCCTAACACCTTCTCCCGGGTTAACAGAATTCCTTATCCGGATTTCTGGTTCGCGGACTGTAATACAGAGTCATTCTTTTCCTCGATTCGGGATTAAAATTGGTGACTTGGGACACCCTAAATCTCCCAAGTGGCGACTCTGAAATAAATAAATAAATCCCGTTTCGATTGTCCTTTAATTGGAAAAAACTCCCTTCTGCGCCCTTTTGAGGCGACGCGGGCGAAAAAGGAGGTGTGACGGCTTGAATTCTCTTCATCAACAGGAACAACGTCTCTATACCTTGCCCTCAGCCCTCGCAAGGGCTCTATCCATTTTCGCATGCATCAACCAAGTCTAGGAAATACCTAAAATTGTTAAGAGACTCAATCTCTTTACTCATAACACTAATCCGTCGATTTGGTTCTATACTCAGAATAGCTTTTAGATAGCTATAACACTCAAACGCATCAACGGTCTCTGCAATTGCCAAAGCAAATCCCACTGGATTCGTATATCCAAGAAGATTCTCATCAACTACGTTTGCAAACCTTTGCGGTCGGTTGATCACTCTCTTCTCTCTGCCTGTTACAATGCTATATGGTTGTTGTTGTGTAGGTGCATCAACATTATTATCTTGATCAATATTTTGTACCTCCTCCACTTCCTCTACTTTAGAACTACTGGGCTGAGCTAGTGGAGATTCAATTTCTAGCTCTATGCGGTCACTGACACCACGACCTGTTTCTGCTATTGCCTTCTCCCTCTGACTGTCCACTGAGGTAGATTCATTGAATGTTACATCCCTACTGATAATTAGCCCTGGAGTCTTTTGATCTGTGCACCACAACTTATAACCTTTCACTCCAGTTGCATACCCTAGAAATACACATTTTTTTGCCCTCGGCTCAAGTTTTTCATTCCTCGCATGAGCATAAGCAGGACAACCAAATATCCTTAAATTTGAATAATCAGCAGGCGTACCGGACTATACCTCAAAAGGAGTTTTGAACTCAATAGCTGTGGATGGAGATCTATTGACCAAATAACTAGTTGTATTGATTTTTTCAGCCCAAAAATCTTTGCTAATACATGAGTGTGAAAGCATGTTTAGTGCTCTATCACAAAACGTTCTATTCATACGTTCTGCAACACCATTTTGTTGTGGTATTCCGATACAAGTGTGGTGTCTCACTATGCCCTCATTGCTGCAAAAATTGTCGAACTCAGAATTGCAAAATTCCAACCCATTGTCAGTTCGAAGACGCTTAACTTTTCTTTCTGCCTGCCTCTCAACCATCGTCTTCCATTTAACAAATGTCGAAAATACCTCATTTTTGTTTTCAGAAAATACACCCACACCATCCTTGAGTAATCATCAATCAAAGTCATAAAATACCTAGCACCACTCTTGGAGGGAACTCTGTTTGGACCCCACAAGTCAGAGTGTATATAATCTAACTTGTCTCTGGTCTTGTGCTCGGCCTTCTTGATGAACTTTACCCTTGTCTGTTTACCAAATACATAATGCTCACCAAAATTCAAAACTTGATTTTTGTATCCATTCAACAAATTCTGCTTACTCAACAAAGACAATCCATTATCACTCATATGGCCAAGTCGCAAGTGGCACAACTGAGACTGATTCATATCACTTTTCCCAGAAGCTACAACAGCTTCCCTTTCAACTACACTGGCCTGAAAATGATACAATTTAGAATGTAGTTTACCCTTCATGAGTACCATGGAGCCTTTACACACTTTAAGTATTCCATTCTCGGGGTGAAATTTATACCCTTGATCTTCCAAAGTTGAAAGAGAAATCAAATTTCTCTTTACCCGAGGAACATGCCAACACTCAATGTTTCTGATAATTCCGCCGAACATTCTCAATTTGATGTTACCAATCCCCTCTACTGGTAATGGATTATCATCTCCCATATAGACAGTCCCACTCATTTGTTTGTAAGTTGCAAACCAATTCTTGTATGGACACATGTGGAAAGTAGCACCAGAATCAAGAACCCAAGAATTTTGCCCATGACTAGAACTCACAGCTCAAAACATAATCACTATCATCAGAATTATTGCCAGCGTCGACAATATTTTACGAATTATCTATTTTTTGCTTCCCTCTTTTCTCCTTTAGCTTAGGACAATCTCTCTTGTAGTGACCTTGCTCCCCGCACTCATAACAATTTTGCTTCCTTGCTCTAGACTTTGATCTTGCGGTTGACTTTTTCCTGTTAAAGTCCTTTTGTTGTGTTCTTCCTCTAATCACAAGACCCTCACCCTCAATTCTATTGTCTGGAAAGCTCTTTTTCGACTCTTTAGATTTTAGTGCATTACTAATATCTTCTAGTGAAATGCTATCTTTCCCATATAACAGTGTATCGGCAAAAGTATCATAAGATTGTTGTAAAGAACATAACATAATCAAGGCTTGATCCTCACTCTTAATTTTGATATTCACATTCTCCAGGTCCATTATAATTGAATTAAACTCATCAAGGTGAGTTTTAACAGGTGTACCTTCGTTCATACATAGATTGTATAACCTTTTTTTTCCAGGTAGAGGCGGTTTGTCAACGATTTCCTAGAATACACATCTTCCAGTTTCTTCCATGCCGTTGCTGCAGAAGTTTCTTCAGCAATTTCCCAAAGAACGCTATCTGTAACGCTCATGAAGATTGCACTCAAAGCCCTCTCCTTCAGGTCTTCCTTCTTTGTCTCTTTCATATCTTCAGGAAAATCCTCATCAATTGCTTTCCATATTTTCCTTTCCCAAATCTATTAGGACAATGGGTTTTAATAAACCTATAGGAACTATGAGTTTCCTAAAAATACAAAGGAAATAATTCAAGCCACAAATAACACAACCCAATTGTGCATAGCTAGTGCTGCCTTTTTCACTCAGTCATGTGTTACTGCTGCTACCTACTATCCCTTGTACTGTGAGCTTTATGAAAAGACTTGTCTTTCCATGCCTAGTTTTCCAATCATGACAAAATTGCCGAAGCTCAGGTTTCCAAATCTGCCATCTCTTGGTTCTAGCACTAGTCAGTATCCCCCAATAATCATGCACATACTTGGGCACTTTGATAACTTTGAAAAGGCAGACGGGTCCTCTTTAACTCCTTTGATAAGTTGGAAGAAGAGGTAGGTACACCAAATTTCCTCTGCTCTTTCAATCCGTTCCTCTTACAACATAATAGCTAGTCTTGATTATGTATGCATGCCAAACTTGAGGACAACAAGTTAACCATACTTCAGGCTGCTAAGGTATTGTATAATTGTCGAAGAACTGTAACTTGAAGAACTTATAGCACGCATTTGAATCGTTGTTCTCATGCTTTAAAAAAATATATTAACTGCATCAAAGTAGATAGAAATATAGAGCACTAGCTTACTGAAAATTATCGGAGTCAAGTTTAATGGTAGGTAAGGTATACATTTGCTATATACCTGATTTTAAAGAAGGATTGTTTGACTCAAGTTCATGTGAATTTAGGTTGTCTATTGGATGAAGAAGCTTTGGAATGTAGTAACGAGAGGTCCAACTTTGCCATCATTTTATCTTGACAAACGAGTTGAAAATGATAATGAGTATGGCTTCAATATTCATAAGCCAAACTCTAGCAGCTGCATAGAGTGGCTTGACAATAAGAAGACTGGTTCAGTCGTCTACGTCTCTTTTGGCAGTGCGGCAAATTTGTGCTCTGATACCAGTTGTTGGGAATAAACCCCTTACCAAAATAATATTCACGGTAATAAAGCGGAATAATAATGTAGCACCGAGATACGGTAATTAACAAGAATAAAAGAGTAACAATGACACCAAGATTTTTACGTGGAAAACCCTTCTGAATAAGGGAAAAAACCACGACCCCGAGAGGAGCAACTGATATCACTATAGTAAGGAATTTTACACTTTGTAGGTCGGAGATAAATACTCCAAAGACCACTACAACACTCAAAAGAAATAACCCTCTTTTGATATTCCCACCTCACTACAATATCGCTCACTCTCTATTTTCCTCACAGACTATTTTCTTATACCTTGTCTGTGAAACCTCACTCTTTCTTTCTCTCTTTGTTGGTGTGAAGAAATGAGAGTTGAAGCTCTCCTTTTATAGCCAAAGCTTCACCCTCTAAAGCCTACAATATTTGACAATTTACACACACTTTTCACAATTCAACAAAGTTGGCTACCAAACCAAAGAAATTCAACAAGGTTGGCTACCAAACCAAACTAATTCAACAAGGTTGGCTACCAACCAGACCAAGTCAACAAGGTTGGTTACCAAACCAAAGAAAATTCTTATTAGGCACATGCCTAATACTTCTTCAATGAGATGGACATCATCAGATCAAACTATAACTGAAATTATATAGTTTATCTGACTTGTGTTCTGAAGTATACTCTGATGTTTGATTTGCTTTAACAATGTATTTATTCTGGTGATTGAGCAAGCAAAATGGTCCCCAAAAAGTCACCATATTTCACCAGAATTTCGATTTTTTTGATTGAATGGTGAAACACGGAAAGAGTTACCAGATTCTTGTTCCCTAACTCTTCATATGGCCAATGTGTGTAATCAATTGACGGAAGTGGTAAGAGATGATGTTTTATGTAATATTGATATTACAAAAAATATTTAAGGATAAATCTAATGTTGTTGCATGATGCATTTTGGAATAGAGACGATCTATAATCTTCTATATTGAAGATTATGTCATGTATCCGAGGAGAGCGTATTTAAGTAATGATTATAAGATATTATGCAAAAGGAGATTTTATTTCTAACAAAACTAAAAGCACGGGATTGATGATATTTGATTTCGTAACAGGAATTTTTAATTCTGACTCGAACCCACGACCTTTAAAATATGTGTTTACTACTTAAACAATATAATTCTTTATGTACTATTATAAGGGTTAGATTGGTCATTCTAGTATTTTTAATCCATATATCACTAACACGTTCTTATAAAGGTTACATTCCTATACCACATTATATCATGCATGGATATACCACATTAAAATAATACAGATATTCATTTTTTTGAATTAATTGCAGCAGTAGCCAATTTTTGCCATTTAAGCTATATCTAGTATTTTTCAAATTATTTAACTGATATCCAATGTTGGCAAGCTTCTAGCAAAAGCCTTTTTTTTTTTTGCTTCTCCATTCCTCCTCCTTAGTGGAGTTACTGCAATCATAGTTCTTCACACAACTCCATCAACAACACCAACCATAACATATCAACTTTTCTATTTGATGTATATATTATTGATGGATGTTTCTCTGTTTTGAAATAGTTTTAGACTTTGTTCGAAGAACTAAAGATAAAATTGTTATGGGTCTTTGTAAGCAAGGGGCGAAGCTACACCCTGGTAAGGATGGTCAATTGACCACTATTCGTTGGAAAATTATATTGCTTATATTAGGTAAAATATTAGGTTTTAGAGATATATAAAATATACTCCTATTAAACACCCTTTATCGGAGATTGTTTTTACTTCTTTCGAGTTTGAATACCCTTAGAAAAATTTCTGGCTTCGCCACCATAAGTGATCGATACTTAAAGTTGTTGGTGATTAATTTGTTCGAATTCTGCTGTTTATTGAATTTAAGTTGGAAGCTTTAAAAATCGAAAATGGTTATAGGTTCGTTCAGTGGCGGACCCAGGATTTTTATCAAGCGGGTTCAAAATTCAAAGAAGCAAATATACAAAGAGGTCAACAAAAACTATATATTAATAGAATATATTATTACAACTGTCCTCTACGAGTTTTCATGTCCTGAAACGTATTCATAATAGTCTCATCAGAAATGGCGTTAAATATTTTTCTTTCTACATAAGGTACCAAACAACCGCTCATGAATTCGTCATTCATTCGGTTTCGCAATTCACTCTTGATCAACTTCATCGCCGAAAAAGTTCTTTCAACTGTAGCAGTGACAACTGGTAGAAGCAAAGCAAATTTTACAAGGCGAAACACAAATGGATAATTCAAATGCTTCTTTGTCTTAACTAGTGTTTCAGAAAGGTCCTTATAGATTTGAGAACCTTTTATCAACATCACGAACATCAACAATATAAGTTTCAAGTTGATTCTTGAGCGTAACCATTATATTCTCATCAAAATCGTCAGGATACAATTCAACCATCATTAATATCTTGTTTATGTCAAAACTGGAAAATGAATCAACTGGATTTAAGCAAGCTACTCCAACAAGCAAGTTCGTTGTCACCTCATTAAAACGAGCATTGAGTTCTTGAACTTGCCAATCAATAATCTTAAAAAATATATCAACACGATAGTGATGTAAAATAGTATGATCAACAACTTTACGTCGAGATCTTCCAGAGTTAACATAGAAGTCATCAAAGTTTGGTATCGAAATATTATACTTGACACAAAATGCAGACACCTTATCAACAAGTAAACCCCATTTTTCTTCTCTTAGCTTTTGCAACCGTTTCTTTGCCACTTCAACAAGTAGAATAGCATTTGCAATATCTTGCTCCTTTTTTTGTAAGGATGTATTAAGCTCATTTGTGATCCCCAAAACATCTCTCATTAGGTGCAACATGAAAGCAACCTCAAACGTTTGACAAGTGCTAAGATATCCCTTTGCCTTAGCTCTTTCTTCTAAAGTCCGAGCATCAACAACGATAGTATCAAGAACATCAATAATTGAGCCAAACATAGAAATAAAGTTCTTAAAAGATTTGTAGTGCGAACCCCAACGAGTATCGGCAGCTCTTGCAAGACCAAGTTCTTGATTCAAACCCCTACCAGTTTCAAGTTCACCCATGTCTAATGCCTCTTGAACTTTTTCTGCTTGAGATTCTCGAAGATCATCCATACGTTTAAAAGAACCTCCCACTATATTCAATATATTAGAAACCAACAATACAAGTTCTCCCACTTCAAGACATTTTTTGGATACCGCAACAAGAGTCAATTGAAGTTGGTGTGCAAAACAATGAATGGAATAAGCGAATTTACTTTCTTGTTGAATCAAAGTTTTGAGGCCACGAAAATCCCCTTGCATGTTGCTTGCTCCATCATAGCACTGTCCACGCACATAAGATAAACTCAAAGAATGTTGAGCAAGGTAATCAACAATTGCTTCCTTTAAACATAAAGCACTAGTATTACGAACATGAACGATCCCAATAAAATGTTCCACCACAGATCCACATCTATTAACATATCGCAAGACAATAGCTAATTGCTCTTTGCGTGATACATCACATGATTCATCAACTAGCAATGCAAAAAAGTCTCCATTTACATCATCCATAATTGCTTTAACTGTTTCAATTTTACATGCAATAATAATGTCTTTTTGAATTTTATGGGAGGTCAACTGATCATTCTTTGGAGCCTTTTTCAACACAAGATCACGGATTTTATCGCACCTCCCTGCATACCATGAAAGAATCTCAAGAAAGTTGCCCTTGTTTAATTATGATTCATCTTCACGATGTCCACGAAATGCCAATCCTTGATTCAACAGGAGTCTCACAACCTCAATTGAAGCCTTCAAGCGAATTTTGTATTCAAGCTTGGTTTGACTGGAATGCCTATCAAATGAAGTTTGATTTGACTGCTTTTGTTTTATTAGATCTTCACATTTCCTTTTTGCATGATTATGAATACTGCTCGACTTGCCAACATGCATATCGAATCTCTTCTTTTTTTGCCAACTCTTAAATCCTAAACTTGAAAATACATCGCCTCCGCCTTGATGAATGTCTTCATCTTGAAACAGGTAACAACACAAACAATAAGCTGCATCTTCTATCACACTGTACTCCAACCAATTACGATATTCATCAAACCATTTAGGATTGAAACGGCGCTTTAAGCCCGAAAAATCTCTTTGAGGAAACTTATGATGTCGGGGTTGGCAAGGACCTCTTCGGAGATATTCTCTTTTAATCTCATCACGCTCATTTGGATGATAATCTCTAATGGGTATTCTCTCCTTTGGATCAGTCAGTAAAGAATCAAGATCTATTCCTTGTCTTTGTCTTTTAGAGGATTGAGGTTGCTCTTCTAATCGGTTCAAATTTTGTTCCACGGAAGTAGCAATTGGAGAGTATGAACTTGGTTGTGGCAACTTGGAAGATACTGAAGGGTAAAATCTCTTCATTGTAACACAAACTGGATTACCAAGCAACCATCAAGTCAGCAACCATAACAATCAAAATTCCAGCAACCATAACATCAAAATTCATGTAACAAGAATAACTGATCCAACAGATTCTTGGTGTTGTTTGGTATAGAATATGTGTTCTGATTGATAGTGAAATTCATTGGATTTCAATAAAGTCTAAAATTAACAATTGTAGTCCTTTCAAATAATTTCAGTGAAAGCCACAAAATCAATCAACTTTCAAAAACAACTATACGAAAATGTAGTCTCGAATTCCTTTAAAAATATCTAATTAAAGGATTCAACCAAAATCTTGAACAAAATTGAAAACAAGACTTGAGAATAAATAAATTCAGATGGCATATTAGTATTTCTATTTCTAAAAGACATAATGCCTAATAATATCAATTCAGAGAAGAGATTAAGAGAACAATCAAAAAAAGATAAGAAAGCAACTGGTGATGCACAAGCACAGAGATAAGAAAGCACATACATTTAAAAAATTGAAAAACCTGCCCACCTTAGGCTTTATCACTGAAAGAAAAAAAAGATTAAAAATCAAAGAGAAACCTGATAGATACCAAGATGAAGCCCTTTGAGAGAGACGATCTTCTGGGCAGGGGCTAACGGAGGTCGGAGGAGATGACTATAGAAGCAAATCTTGAGAGAGAGAGAGGCATCGAAGGGCTTGGGATTAGAACTGATCGTGTTCTGATTTGGGGAATTGAGAGATATTTTAAAAATTGTAAACGGCGTCGTTTCGGAGTAGAAAAAGAGATGTATATTAAAAAATCCAAAAATAGACACCATTGTGACTATCAAGTTTCGAACAAAGGACCATTTAGAAAATTTGAACCCTCTTTACCTTGTTTGAAGCAGGTTCAAAATAAGTTTTATACCATTTCATTTTTGAAGACAAAAAAAATGTACGTGTATACACAGTATTATTTTTCGACGAAACGGGTTCATATGAACCCTCTTGACCCCATGTGGGTCCGCCCCTGGGTTCGTTGGTGATCAATTCGAACATGAGAGAACGGGTTGAGTTCGAAAATGAAATTCGCCGATTGGAATATGATTTTTAGTGTGTGATTGAGCTGAAAAAATAAAGTAGCTCCTGACTTCCCAATGGTGAGCTTTCTGGTTGAACCTCCTGTAAAAGAAAATTCAGCTCAATCATACGTAAAGTTTTGCAATTTCGATCGTATATGCCTAAAGTTACGTCCCAAGTGGCTAAACTTGCAAATTTTGATACACTACGATTATAGCTTAAATAAGTGGTCCCAAAATCGACATAACTGAACAATGTAAGGAGGGAAAACAAAAAGGAAACCCTAAGATTTATTTTGTCCCAGCCACACTTCCCTCAGTTCGCAGAGGCTTTATACCTTCAAACCCTCTCTGCAATTCCGTCCCACAAAACTTTTGTAAGTTCCTTTAATTAGTTATTTATTGCCATATTGGCGTGTTTTTATCTTTTTGTTAATTACTTGATTGATTCCTTAATCTTTGCCCTTTCACGTGATCAAACTTCTACGAAATTTACCTAAACTTTGAATCATGTCCATGTTTTAATGATTTTGAGTTTCTTGAACCATTATTATAGTACCCATCTTTCATGATATATTACAATCGGTTGCTTTTCTGCTTTAATTTGCAGCTACCCAGGTCATGGCACTAGTTCAATGCTTCATAGAACTCTTGGGTTCACTATTTAATAAAATATGTAGAGGTGACGAGGAACTTGCTGAAATGTTTGGACGTTTGCCTGATTGTGTCGTCATTGATATCCTGAGTAGACTTCCTATTGATTCCCTTGTTAGATTTCGAAGGGATTGTAGGGATTTGAGAGCTTTGATCTCATCACAGTATTTTACCACCTTACATCTCAGTAGAGCTAGACCCATGCTTCTTCTGCATGATTGTTATGATCCTACCAAGCATAAGAAACGGCTTTATGTGCTCAGTGAAAATGTTGATAAGAAGGAGCTGATACTCAGAGAACTTTATCTCCAACCTGAGCTTAAGATTAATAAGCACCTAGGACTAGGAGAACGCTCCCCTTCTCCTATATACTCTTGTCAAGGAGTTCTTCTGTTTGCTAATAAATACTACTGGCCTCGTACCACTTATTATGTTTTGAACCCGATAACTCAAGAGGAAGTAATTGTACAACATACACATCACCCTGGCCGATTATGTGCTTTTTATTTTTGTCGAGGATTCAAACTTTTTTATGCGCAAGTACGACGCAGTTGGTGTCAGTATTTAGTATATATATTCAAGACACAGACGTGGAGGAAAGTCCGTTCATCATGCACTTTCAACTTTTTGCCGTATCGTGGCTCTCCAGCAATTGTTAATGGAGCATTGCATTGGATCGTGTACACTTATTTAAAAAAGGACCTTCCTAATTGTGCAAATGGAATCATGGTTTTTAGAATGGATAAGGAAGAACTCTCTGCTATGCCTCATCCTGGAAGAGTGTGCAAGGCAAAGCAAGTGCATGAAACGATGAGACTCTTAGTAAAAGAAAACTGTTTGTCTTTCTGTCACTTGCTTGTCTCTGAGCTTGCAGTGTATATATGGATCTTGGAGGACTATGAAATGTGGGCATGGAACAAAAGGTATAAGGTTAATATCTGCAATACGCGATTCTTTCCTCTTGGTTTGCCTTACGGCGGAGTACCTAGAAACGTTTATTGGTGGATAAAGTTTTTCTATATCCAAGACGGTGAACTTGTATTTTACTACATGGATAGTGTCTTTTCTTATAATTTAGATCATAAAACTGTGAAGGGATTCAAACTGCCGCAAATGTTATTTGCTTTAGGGACTTATATAAAGAGCCTAGTGGCAATAGCTTAACTCCCCTCACTTCTTTTGTTCTTATTCTTTACCTTTCTAGTTTTGGTGTTCTATCTAATGATGTTTTTAGTTGGGTTGTTGATATTCTAAATAAACTATGTTTAAGCATGTAACCCTTATATAAAGAGCCTACTGACAATAGCTTAACTCCCCTCGCTTCTTTGATACTCCATTATTCTTTACCTTTCTAATTTTGGTGATAGGTTGACTTGTTAGTATTCGGCATAAAGAATGTGTACTTGCATTCAGCTTTTTCCATCTGCTCCAACTGTTGAAATGTCATGAAGGAGATTGGATCCTCCTCCAGGGAACTGTCAAATGTTATCGCGTAAGTCCATAAGCTACTAAAGGGGTATTTGTTGACCAAATGACTAGAACTTTCTCCGAAACTCTATTATCCTTTGTGATAATGTAAGCTGAGTTCACAAGCTGAGTTCATGTTATAAGTGTTAATGATGTGGCATTGTTTATTTGGCACTTTTATCTCAAGCAAAACTACAATTTTTTTTTGGGATAATTGTGGTGTCAGGGCCAGCTTGCGCAAACCTTGACTAATTCCATGGGTACCTGCTACCTCCCACCAAAATAGTTGCAACTTGTAATTGTTTGATGATTTTTTAATACAAAAATTAGTTTTCTAACGTTGTTGCAATAGACATTTAGTTCAATGACTGACCATATGTGAATTACTCTGGAAAAAAAAGCAAGAATCTTTTTTGGTTTGGAGGGTGTTCCATACGAAGCTGCCGCCTGCTGCCAGATGATACTTTAATGTAAATGAGTTGTGCAATTCTTTCTCTGTGTTTTTGATGCTTCAATCGGTCAGCTTGCTATTTGTTTGCTTTGCTGGAATTAAGTTTGAATGTTTTCCTCTAAAGCTTTTATCTGTAAAGTGATGGATAGGAATCTAACAACCTTGTTATCCAGTATTGAACTGGAAAATGAGATGTGATCACAAATATGGGGAAGAGAGGTTATCGATTCATAAATAGATGCTTTACAATAAAACTTGTACGTTTTGTGGGATTATGTGTTGTGAATGCAGTGTGGCTTTATTTTGAGGAATGTGACTTCTGTAGGAGCTTTATCAATGATTGTAATGAAGCTATGGCAACTCGAGAGGGATAGAAGATACTGATTCTAAGGTTCTCATTAGAATCAGTCTCTTTAATTGCTGAGACTGATTCTAAGTTTCTTATTGATGCTCAAGGAGGGCTTTTTCCCCTTGGAAAATTTTATATCACATCAAAAAACTTCAATAAGGGGTCTCAATAATACGGAGTGCAGAGTTTCTATATCACAAACCCCTGATGGAAATTCTGAGTGTTTTAACTAAGACAGGGTCACTGTTCTATATCAAAACAACATTAAGTAGGCTCGAAGCGGACAATAGTGAAACCATTCAAACAAACCTCATTAGAGTCGGGTGAATTTGAGTCTGTTTTAAAAGGCAGAATCGGGACTAGCCTTTGAGCGAGGCATCAAAAAGCTCCTTTAGGCTTATGTGCGGGGTCTTGTCTCGTATTGTTATGTACGTCTCGTACTCACCCAACGGCCGGTGCTCGTCCAATGGTTCTTTATGCAATTATATGTATCTCAAGTCTCCTTAACTAACCGTCAGCTCTTCGAAAAAACCTACGGACGAAATAAACACATTTGGAACTGATAACTTGATGCAGATGGAGAGGTGGCCTTAAAAGTGAAGGGCGAGGTTCAAACGGGAAAGGTTTGCGGTGGATACCTGGACACCCAGAGACAAGGAAGGGTGTAGTAATCGACGAAATGTTTCGGGGAGTTAGAAAGATTTTATGTCCCCATTCTCCATGTGTTCTCTTTTTGGCTGCAAATATACAAGTGCCTAAACTCCCACCGTGAAGGTGAGATTTAAATTTTGAAAAAAAGAAAAGAAAGTGGTACACTTAAATTTTTAAAAGTCACTAGGCATTGCAATGGATGATGACACGGAAGAAGGGAACTTGGGCCTTACCAAGATGAGTAAATTTTATGGGTGATCATTTAACTTTGTGTTGATTATGCAAAAGTTATTTTTCTTCTTTTTGTTGCGTAAAAATCATTCAACTTTTACTTTTCCATTTAAACTGCATCTAGTATTTTTAATTATTTAACTGATAGCCAGTGTTAGCAAACTTCTAGCAAAAGCCTTTTTGTTGCTTCTCAAACAAACTCCTCCAACAACACCAATCACAACATATCAACTTTTCTATTGATGTATATGTTATTGATGGATGTTCCTCTGGTTTTAAAATAGTTTTAGACATTAATTTGTTCGAAGAACTAATGGTAAAATTGTTGACAACTCTACAGCTTGGTCTTTGTAATTTAGTGATTGACACTTGAAGTTTTTGGTGATTGAAGTTTTCGAACTCTGTTGGGTATTGAATTTGAGGGGTGAGTTCGAAACTGAAATTCGCCGAACTTCGATAGTGTATACTTAAAATTAGGTCCGAAGTGGCTAATTGTAAATTTTAATACAATACATTGTAGCTTAAATAGTGGTCCCAAAATTAACTATATGTTCACATGCCCCATTGTCCACTGGAAACCGAATTGAGTAATCGATGCCGTATGCCTACTGGAAATATCGGTTAATACCATATTTAATTAAAATAATTTATTTTACTATGTATACCTACTTCAAAAATTTATTATAATTATTCATTATTCCACATTTTCACTCAATTTAATTTGAATTTCTTCGCAGTTATTATGTTTTAATCCTGAAATAAGTAGGTTACTTACGGTGTTACTAATGGACAACAACAACAACAACATTGTTTACCTCGAAAATACGAGTAACAATTAAACTTGATTTGTGGTTATAAAGATATGTGATTTAATTCATTACCAATTAATAATCAAGAAGTGTAAAGTATAAATGAGAGAAATGAATGAATCAAACCGGTGTAACTTAAGCAATATCGACCTCAAGACTGGTGACCTCGAGATGGGTTAAGAACAACAAGGCAAGAACAATAAAGCTAAAGGATAGCTCTGATGAACAGTAAGCGAGAAAAGTATGATAGTATATTCTTTGTCAATGATTAGATGATGTTACAAATGATTGTGGTCCCCTTTATATAATAGGGTAACCCTAAATAAGGTATATTTCATTTTACAGTAAAGAATCTTATTGGTACAACTGTCTAACCGCCTAGTACGGAATCGTACAATTCTATTCCAGAATTTGCGGCATGATTTTGGGGACGTGACAGGAATCTCGATCATTTTGTTAGAAATTCATAACGACATTATTTCGGGGTCGATTACACTCGGCTTCGTTCGTCGTACTTCAATCTTTGGGCCTTACACTCTGTCTTCGACCTCGAGTCTGATCCGTCGGGCTCGAACTCGACCTTACCTGAACTTGGGTTTAAAACGATCCCTCGGGCCTGGGGAAATCGGGCATATCGTATACAGATAGTCCCGTATTTCTTAGAATAAGATGATAAGAAATGATTTGAATCTCGATCTTCCGAAGTCTCTGACGATAATGTCATTCCCATGACGTAGGCGTTCGATATGACCGAAAAGGTCCGTCAGTTCACTTCCCCAAAAGATTAAATGCACGCCAGTAATGGTCGGCCACTAGCGTCGCCGAACCATCGCCTCTCATATATAAATATGGGGTTCCTTCTTTGAACTAAAAACTTTATCTCTTCATTGTATTTACTCTGCTCACTTTTTCCTCTTCATCTCCTTCTCCTCTAGTTACTTTTTACTCCGGTCACCGAAAAACTTCAAGCTCCCATAAAACACAACGCTCTGCTACCGCCTGTATTCCTTGGTTTAACCTATGGCTAAAACTTTCAAAATAGTCCCCCAAAAAGAGATAGAGCATCGTCTTCTTCTACTTCCCGGCCGGCCAAACCAGTGGCGCCGCTGGCTCTTCGAGAAATCATCCCCGACCCTTGCGTGATAAATAAGGATTTTAATGTCGAAAATCCTCCTGATATCCTAGGCCGATGCGAACATGTATCTCGATATAATAGTTCGATATCAAAGAAGCACCTCAAAGCCATGAAGAAGGACTGCGACTGGGAAGGCGAGGTCGTGGTTCATATTTCATGCCCTGAGGAAAAAATCACTACCCATGTGGAGGGATTTTTAGGTGTTTATGCTTACCCCTTCACACTGGGTCCCATCGATCCGGTAGTGATCGACTTTTGCAAAAGGTACGAGGTTACCCTCGGCCAAATCCATCCTTCCTTTTGGCGCATCGTGGTCATGCTGTACTATTTTTCTAGTAAGGCCAGGGATTAGAATTTACCCTCAACCATCTCATTCGGTTGTATTGATCCCAGCTGTTTTGAGGGCTCATCAAGCTGCAACATCGAACAAAGAAGGCCTTCTTTGCTAGTAATGATTAAGACAAAGATCGAAGCTGGGTGGGCCGGTTCATCAGCGTAAGGACTTTGGATGTCAACCCTAGGGACAAAATGTCATTCTCGGAGAGATGGAACTTTAATCGTAAGCGGAGTTCTTTTCCACATACATATCTATATTTTGCTTCCGTGTTCCATAATGTTTTTACCTTTTCTGCAGTTGTTACTTGGAAGCCTCACGCTATCCCTGACCTCGAGGACTGGGTCCGAAAGTTAGCAACGAGCTCCTCGTATGATGAGCACAAATGGCGCGATTTATCGAAGGGAAAATGGGAGGCCAAACATCATGATAAGTTCTCTTCCCAAGCTTTGATACCTTTCTTTTACTAGTGATGTCATCTCATTCATGTTTATTTGTGCAGGCATCGGAGATGTCTCCAAAATAAGGCCAGCCCAACCAGGGGAAGGGACCGAGTCCCCGATTTCGAAATCGGGGAAAAACAACAAAAGAAAGAGGGCTTTGAAGCCCGAAGATACCCAAGATTAGGCGGACCCTACTCGGAAGACAAGGAGGAAGCTTATCTATATGGACTTAGATTCAGCCATTCAATATCTGGAAGACGAAGAGAATGAAGGTGAAGAGTCAGCTCTGGTGCCCCGAACTAAGAAACCAGTCGAGGACGCCAAGTCCTCCGAACCTGATATCTTTCCTCTCGGTGAAGGAACTCCGAAGAAAGACTCGGGTAAAGCCCTCGAGTCCCTCGAGATCGAGATCGTTCCTTCTCTTTTAAGAAATACATCGGAGGGGACAATTTCTAAGAAGGTCGAAGCTAATTAGAGCGCCACGAGCGAGGAGCTAGGGGATGTGACAATGGGTCACTCACCTTCTCTACCATCTTACTCTAATGAGGCAATAAAGGATGCTCGGGCTCTGCCAAAACCCGACCCAAGCAAGGTTCTCGAAGAAGACCCTTTCTAGGACTATTTCACCAGGGTCGATGACGCTGTTGACCTTAACGATGCATCCACCCTCTTCGAAGAGGCTCAACGTCTCCTCTCTCGGGTAAATACTAACTTTTATTATTGTAATTTTTTCTTTTCTTCCCTTCCTTTGACTGACATATCTTCATTACATATTTGGCCATCGTCAAGTTTAGAGCCGCCAATGTGAGGCCGAGCTCAGGAGGGTTTCGGGTGAAGAAAAGGCCATGAGGCTCCTCTGTAGCCAAAATGAGGAGGAGCTCAAGGACCTTCAGACAGAATTGGCCAAAGCTCAAAAAAATGAGGCCGAGCTAGATGAGTAGGTAACTGTGATTTTAAAAGAGTATGGTCTTCTTGGCCTTACTTCGGAGGCTAACACTTCGATGTCTCAGCTGCAGCAAAAGTTGGAGATGATTGGGCAGCTCCGAGGCAAGGTTAATTAAGTTAAGCCTGACTGCCACCGATTGAAAGAGAACCTGGATCGGCTCACTACCGATAAAGAAGCTGCTATAGCCCAACTAGCCTCGGGTGAGACTCAACTCCGAGGTATTAAAGTGAATATTCTAGCCCATGCTAAGAAAATTGGGTAGTTAGAGACAAAACTCTCTAAAGCAGGGGCCGAGGTTGCAGAGGCCAAGGCCGAAGTTAAGATGATGAAGGCTACGGCTGACAAGACTATCGTTGTATATTTGAGGGATGCCGAAGCTATTCAAACGGAGTTGAGGGAGGCCTCCGGTCGGAAAAAACAGAGTAATTTGGCCAAGTGCCAAGCACAGATGGAGACTCTCGAAGAAATCCACGCCCGAGGATTTGACCTCACTGAAGAAATAGCCCAAGCAAAGGCGCTGGAAACCGATGCCATGTTTCTTGTTTCTTTTGATGATGAAGATGCTGCGAGTGGTTCCGAGGGCGGGGAAGGTGAAGAAGGAGCCCTCGAGGAGGAGGAGGTTCCCGATGATAGAGCTCCCGTGGATGTAGCCCCGGAATAGATTAGGTTCTTCTTTTTTTGTTTTTATGTAAGGGCCTATCATGGTCGTTTGTAAATATCTTTTGTAAACACCTCTTATGAATATAAAAGAATTTCTTTGCTTCATTTATGATTTGTGTCGAATTCCGTCTCGTCTTTATTTATGAAAGAAATTTGATGTTATAACTTTAATGATCAGTCCGAGTGTTGTCCTGAACTCAGACCATAACCCTTAGGTTTTCTTTTGATCAATACAATACCTCTTAAGGTTTTTTGTTAATCCTCGAAGTTATTCAAAAAAAATTAGTAAGTTAGGGGAAAAACTTACATTGTCATCCCATAGCTTCCCGTGAAACGATAGAAGGTAAAACCAATTTTTTGAATTAACTTGATCAACTCCAAAATCCAATGGTATATGAAGTGTTGACTTGTTCTTCTTGTAATGGCCTTCCAAATTACTTCTACAAGTATGATATAAAAAAACATTATATACATTTTTTAAAATATAAAAACTTAATACACATACTGGGGGAAAACTCACCTCTGATCATGTCTAGCGAGAAGACCAACACGAACCCATTTGTCATATTCCTGAATGATTAATGTAGGATGTGGCCCCATTATTGAATCATCCTCAAAGGGGTGTCTTTTTTCAAAAATGGGGGTCAACTTTACTGAGATACCTGTTGTTCATTGAATTCGTGAGTAGAGACTTTTAAATTTAAAAACCATGAGGAAATAGATCTTTAGTTTATAAAAAAACTAACATGTGGAGTCGAAGTTAGACTCATAAGGCAAAGAATGCCATCTACTTGGTCGTCGATTCCTATGAGATGGTACTGGGGTTGATTCAGTTTTTTTTTTGCACTGTTGTGTATCACAATTCTAATTTCTAGAATTTGACTGGGAAGAAACTTGTCGTCCAGCTCAAATTGAGATATATAGAATTCTGTAGATACACCCTCTTGACCTGTATATGGTATGTTGCACGACACCTCTGATGTAGTATTCCCCTCACCTCTTGACTCCACACATTGAGCATTAAGCACTGGTTTCTGTTAGTTGTATGTATCATTGTTAGTGTAGTAACTTATTCTAAGAATGCAGTTAAATACATATAATTACAGTAAGAAAACAAATTTTGGTAATGGAAATTTTAGTAAAATACAGCACACATATTCAAGAATAACAAATTAGAATATATTAAAATACGGCTGAATATATTTAAATACAACAGTTAATTCCAATTACATATTAAGGTTAACATACATATGAATACATTTAAATACATGTGTTGGTCAAATACATTTATCATTTTAGTGAGGCAGTTAAATGCTTGTCGAATACATACAACTTTTAAAATACAATTATTTAATTATAACAGCAAACATGAGATATAAACAAATGCTAAAGATGTTAAAAATGTTAAACCTCAACATTATCTCCGACATCTGTGTCAATACCATCATCACGTCTCCCTATGGGTTCCTTTCTCTGGTGTAAACTTTCATTTTGCTGATTTTGTTGACGATGGTCAGAAAGCATCTTGGAGTTATCATCAATCAATGTTTTTAGAGACTTGAACTTTCCCACAACCTTAACAAGACAGAAATAGTTAGAAGATTGCGCCAAAAATATGTTAATGTTAAGCACTAAACTGTAATGTTTAATATGTGGTTAAATACTCACGTATTCTTTGAATGAATTTAGGTCTTTCCTCAAAGAAGATACTTCGTCATTTTTGGAATCTGGCAGCTGATTTTCATGCAAAACATTCTGTCCAAATTCGGATACACAAACAGGAGGAATCTTGGATTGATACTCTGTTTTATTAGGATGCCTTTCGTGTCCTTGCGTTTTTTATGGGACGGTGATGAAGATGGACCAATACTTGCAACATGTTTCTTCTTACATTGAAGATCAGGTGTAGGAAAAAAGTCATTGAATCCTCTCCCGACTTGTCTGAATGAGCAGGAGTAGGTATGTTCTCAACATCAGCGCCTATAGGAGGAATCTGAATAACGACAAGCTCAATATCGCTTGAATGGATGTCCTTGTAAACAATCTGAAAAACAAAATACAATCAAAGTCTTACTACAAACATACACATGCAGATCTGGAATCAAACTGAAACTTGTATTGAAATTAAGGCAGCACTAATGATTGGGAAATAATATGCAATTGTATGAAGAATTAATAATGAAGGCTACATCAGTTGTATATTTTTGTATGCATATGAATACAAATATATACAGTAGCTGTATTTAAATGTATGCAGTTTCTGTATGCATTTGTATACAAGTGTATGCAGCATATTTATGCAACTGAATGCAACTGTATACTGTTGTATGCATCCCCTACAAATATATGCAGTCTCCTATATGCAAATGTATGCAAAATCTGTATGCATTTGTATGCAATTGTATACAACATACATGTGAGAATATGACAACAAATATTATAGCAGAAACTACATCAGAAACTACAGCAGGTATTAAAGCATAAAAAATGTATCTGTATGCAACTGTATACTTCTGTATGCAAATGTATGCAGAATTAATTATTAATAAAATCTAAACTATCCATGATACAAATTGTATAGTACCATATTTCCGTTGTCATTGAACATGTCGTTCATCAGATAAGCAAAGTTTGGCTGATTTCCGGTGGTTCTCCAATTAAGTATTCTGGGGACCACATCATCAACTCGGAGTGCAATTTTGGGATCAACATCTGAACAACACTCATAAAACCACACTTGCATAGCTAAGGGCATCCCAACTATCTTGTAATACTTCTTCTGAGCATCCATCTTCTTGCTAATCGATTTTGTCAGCGTTTCAAATGCTTTTAAACCCCAATGATATTCAGAATAACACCCACTCTCTACCAAATCAAAATGTAGCTTTGGTATGGTTGTACTGTTCTTCTCGGATGAAAAAATGAAGGTGTGTATGAAATACAACAAAGATATCTTCAAGGCATCACCATCATTGTCGGGACCCTAGTTCTTGTCAGCAAAGCATTTCATCAAATGTTTCTTCTTGACAAGATTAGCACCTCCAAAGTAAGTCTCAATAAGCCGGTTAGGAACCTTTTCACTAAACTCAAAATCAGCATCATTACCAACACATATGAGGCCAGTCACAAGCGTAAACTCCCTTAATGTGAAATGTAATGAAGTACCATTGACGTGTATTGCAAATACATTGTTAGGAGTTCCTTCTAACTGGAGAGCCATGAAACATCTGAAGAGTTGATGTTGGACTTCATTTGAAGAAAATTTCCAAAGCAAGTATTACCCAGTTGTTTGTACTGCTCTGGAGTAAGGTTCTCTTTTAGCTCGCAGACTATGTCAGTGTTAGTATATAAACTGATATGCGGTGCAAATATTGGCTGGTGTTTCACAAAAAACTTAATTCTCTGCATTTACCAAGAATAAATACATATAAATACAACTGAATATAACACATATTTCATAGTAAATTTGACCTGAATACATATGAATGCAACTTCAAACACTTAGAAGTATAAATATAGCTGAATACACAACATATTTAACAGTAAATCTGACATGAATACATACGAATATAACTAAATAAACTGACAAGTCTAAATACATATAAAAACAACTGCATACAACACACATGACATAAAATATAACTAACATGAATACATATGAATACAACTAAATACATACTGGAAAATTAAATATTTGCAAACAACAAATAAATACATTGAAAGTAGAATAAAAAATAGTGATGGGAACCTTGAAAATCCTTAAAAATATAACTATAAAAATACATCAGAATACATATACATACGTATAAATACAACTGAATTCATTAATAATAAAGAAGAATACGTCAGAAAATTACCTTTTTTCAACTTTATCTGAGCTTTTACTTGCTTCAACCTACTTCCCCTTGACAGATGAAGCTTCAGAGATATGGATTTTCCTCTTTTTCGCTTTCGCCATTCTTGTCTCCTTCATTGATTTCTCGACTTGGGTTTCTTTGAGATTTTCATGTCGAGTTTTTGTTCTCTTCTCCAAAGCCATATTTTTGGCTAAACCTGCATCCAATTCCCCTTGAGTGATTTGCAATGAGAAAGAGGGATCATCGAAATTGAGCATTTTAGTGGGTACACCTCTAGTAATCAACTTGCGGGTTGTACTCTCACACATTGTGAGAATACGACTTGGGTACTATTGATTAGATACAATTTGGTAAGTAGAGATGTTGAGAATAAGCAAAAATGGCGAAAATCAAAAAAATAAAATTGCTTACCGTACTACTTATAAAAACAAATCAGTACAATGAACATCGAATTAGGGTTTACCCGAGATTGGGAAAGGAGGAAGCAACGTTGTGGGTGAGGAGGATTCTGATTTTTAGCGTGATTATAGGGGGGATTTGGAATGAAAAAAATATTGTATCAATTTAGAGAGAGAGGGTGAACTTGTATTGAGAAGTTGTATGGAAAACGGGTGTCTATGAGAGATAAAATATGAGAATGGAGAGAGGAAATAAAATATAGCGTGTAAAATGGCTTAAGTGTAGGAGATACCCAAAATTAGAAATATTGCTATAAATCATATAACATATCTATAGGAGGTAATTTATTTAAATGGTATTTATTTTAAATAGGGAGTTAACCTATTATATAGGAAGTAAAATTTCCTTATTTAAAATCATAAAAAAAAATATAAAAATACGTCATGCATTGCATTTTTAGGTCGATATTTGCATGTTTAGATTTAAGTTGTTAATTGATTGCATTAATAGACAAAAATAATGTATGTATATATATATATATATATATATATATATATATATATATAGAGAGAGAGAGAGAGAGAGAGAGATTATTCCACATTTTAGCTTTAGTTTTAATTGCAAATTAGTAATTTTTATTTCATTAGTATCTAGTTAATTAATTATTTTAATATTAGAAATAGACAATTATTTTAATTCTACATATTAGGTTTTATTTAGAACTTAGTTTAGGTTTTTAATTAATTGTATAGTATTTTAAAAGTCAAGAAAAAGATAAAGAGATAATAAATGAAAAGGGGAAGCCTCGTTAAAATTCCGAAATTGGGGCAAAAACCAACCTCTGAGACCCAAATCTGATCCCCAAATCGACCAGCCCATTCCTTGCCCGGTCCAGTGCCCCCCCCAGTCACCAAACGACGCCGTTTTACTCATCTAAATCCTAATCGTTGATCTTAAATGATCCGACGGCTGGGAACTAACCCCCATTTCCCTTATTATTGTCCAAAATCCCCACCTCCCCCAACCTAAGACCAAACTTTCATTCTCTTATCTCCCTTAAACCCTCTCCCAAACCCTAGCCGCCCGAATTTTCCAGCCCTTGACCACCAGCTGCCGCCCCATCGGAAATCGCCTCACGGCGGAGGCGACGCTCCAAACTCGCCCAAATTAATACCATGTAACCCCCGTCCTCTCCTCTTTCTAAATCCATCCTTAATTCTCCCAAAAACCTGGCTTATTTTCTTCAAATTCGGATCTAAAAATTTGGAAACCATAACCTTTCTTCTTCTCTAGCCGCTTACGTTTCCTAGCTGCTTCGTTGTGACCTAGAACCTATGTTAATGGATTGTTCTTGACAAGAACAATCAATTAATGTTGGTTTTTGTTCATTTCGAATTCGCGAGGAATCCGACTTCAACCCGTCTTTCTCTTTTAAGGTATTCACTTATCCCTCTTTGTCTTGCTTTGTTGTTTTAATTGTTATAAGGAAAGTTAAAGAAAAGAAATGGTTATTTTAATTAAATTGTATGTTAGATTACTGTTTCATTTAGTTTTATTTTTACTATTCTATAATACCGTTTAAGTTCTTGCTTTTGTTAGTCAATAAGTTAGCTTATAGTTCAGTAGTATTAATTAGTTCAATCATGTTTAAACTTTCAGCATTCATGATTTTACAGTTGTTTTCATTCAATCTTGGGTTGTATGTGTTTGGGCTTCTACGTGTTATTGGTTTGGACAGTAGAAGGCTCATTCGTTTGGGCGTAAACCCTTGGTCAGTTGGCCCAATATTTAGAACTGTTGGAAAGCAAATACAAAGGTATTAGGGGGTTAGTTTGGGGTTTTTGGTTTGAAGAATATTTTCTGTTATAACAAAAGAAGAGTCTAGAAGATAAGGTGGGGTTTTATGCAAATAAAATAAATACAGCTCAACTGTTTTTGGGGTCCAACGGGGTAAAATAACAAAGTTTGAAGGGTAAAAATGAATTAGAAAATCAGGTTTTGGTTGCCCTAAAATTTTCTATAAAAGATTCTTCTCTCATTTCATTGAGGATGTGGATTAGACCCTAAAAACCCTCTGAAAAATCCTGCTTGCTTTTGCCATCAGCTCTTCTATTTTTCTGCTTTTCACTAAAAAGTTTGGAGAAGTTTTCCTTTGGATTTCTGGGTTTCTGAGCTGAGATATGACCTGATATTGAAGTCATTTGTTGATTATTACCGTTGTTTCTTTGCTGCTGATTCTACTGTTTCCTGCTATTTTTTACTGATTTCAGAAATCTATTACCTTATTTTGCTCTGTATCCAGGTACTTCTTTGAGCTTTGAATGATGAATGGAGTGCAAGCATGTTTTTGAAGAATGTACTATTGCTATGAAGTTTAATATTCATGTTAAATTTCAGTTTTCTTTTTATGTTCTTTCAAGTCATCTAACTCTTTTCTTTAACTTCTTCCTCTCTGGCTTCTACTTAAGTGCGATAAATCTGATGTGTTAGTCCATGAATTAGTTGGGATATTTAGTGTCGAATGTTCAATAGTTCATCTTGCATGTATTGGATCTGTTTGCAAGTTCAGTGTAATTAGCTCGTTTTGTTTTGTCTGCTCTTTGAAATGGGATATTGGCCAATATGCTGGCCATGGTTCATTTTAAGTTTGAAGTCCAAGTTCTATGTACTTTCCAAGGGAAACTCCATGGTCAATTGCTAAACAATGTTAAGACCTGTTTATCTTAGGATTCAAGTGTTGATAAAGTGATTAACATCTGATCTTGACATGATTCATGTGAGTTTTAAAATTAGAAAAGCTTGTTAAGGGTTCATGTCCTGCTCTTAACATGTTTCTTGCCCATGAATGGACTAGTATCATATTTTTCATTTAATATATTTGTAACTATTCCGTTTTATTGAAGATTGGAGTTGGTGTTCCATAGTTTTTTATTTATTTTGTTGGGCCTGGTATTAGCCCAAATGAGACCGCATGGTTAAAGTCAGACCTAACGTGGTCTTTGGTTTCATTTCCACTTCTGGGCTCAATTTCGAGCCCAATCAATACTAGCGATACTATTCTCTAAGGTTGTGGTGAAATAACGTAATGGGCTTGCTGCTGGCCCAATCTTTTCCAGAATAGTTAAAGGCAAACATATCTGTCCAATGCCATATCTATAATTATAGCATTACATCAAACTTCAAATTAGTTTTAAGAAGTAAATATTAACCTTCATAGTTTGATTTAGGCGTGCTATAATAAATTATTATAGCAACGGGTATGCTTCCCCTGACGTAGGTGTGATACGTAATTTCAAATTTGGGGTCACATTTCATGTGACCTAGCCATAACTTCTAATAATGTTAATAAATTAAACATGTTGTAGGCCGTGGGTACGGTTTCCGTGACACGATTCTCAATGTGTACAAAAATAAGTGTACGATAATCGTAACTTGTTTCAGAAATAATTTCATAAATAATTAAAAGCGGTTTTAAAAGGTTTTAAAATGCACGATAGGTTCTAGATATGTTATTAATCAGATAATTAGGCCAATTAATAGTAGTTGAGCGACCGTGCTAAAACCACGGAATCCGGGAATGCCTAACACCTTCTTTCAGATTAACAGAATTCCTTACCCAAATTTCTGTGTTTCGCAGACTGTAAAACAGAGTCAAACTTCCTCGATTCGGGATTTTAAACCGGTGACTTGCGACAACATAAATTATCCCAAGTGGAGACTCTGAATTTAAATAAATAATCCCATTTCGATTTTGTCATTTTAATTGGAAAAACTCCCTTATACCCGTTCGGATAGAAAAAGGAGGTGTTAGAGCCCCTGAAGATGATTAAATTTGTATTTCAATGTAAGAATATGCTTATTTTTGCGCTATATGGTTAAGCTATTTGTAAAGATAATTTAATCATAAGTTTCTAAAAATTAGAATAAACAAGGGTCAAACATCTATTATTCAAGGAAGATGATTACACTGTATTCTTTATTTTTTTTCTCTTGGAACATTTGCAATTGCATCAATCCCCAAATTGAGGGTCGTTTGTCCGTACAAAATTTTTCTTTTTTAAGAAAAAATCTTTGGTTATACAATAATTGAATTTTTGATTTTTTTTTTGAAGACGAATTTTTAAATTTGAAAAAGTGGGTTTTATCATCTGTAAAAATTTATTTTCCTCGCAAAACTACAACATTTTCCAAGTGAAACGTATGCTAAATGCAATTTTAATTTTCAAATACCTTTTTCAACTTAACTCTAATTCTTTTTTATTTTCAAAAATCATATTTTTTGTCCCTCTTAATGATTTATGGTTATATAAGAAAAAACAGCACTCTAAAGATAAACCAATAAATATATATTATGAGAATAAGTACTATTTTTATGGCACTAAGACATAGTTACGTCTCTATTAAAGGTTCTAATTTAATTTATATGAAATAAAAGCAGGGGCGGGGGTAGGGTATGTTTTATGGGTTCGGCCGGACCCATTTGCTTTCGTATAGACCCTGTATTTATATTAAAAAATTTATTATATTTGTGTTAATATATAATAGCGAACTCATTAACTAAAACATGATATGGGTTCAGTGTTAAATTCAGAACCCATAAAATTTAAATTCTAACTCTGCCTCGGAATAAAAGTACTAACAGATTATGTATTCCACTCCTCCGTAACATATTATATACTATCTTAAATGTTAAAGACTTCGTCTGCTTTATTTGCATGGCGAGGTTAAAAAACGAGAGTCAAATCTTTAATTTTTTTTGTGCCGTACGTAGAATCGTTAATTAATTTTTTAGGATAAACATATTTAAGAACTATATTTATGTTTTCATATTTATTAGTTTACAGCTACGTAATATTATTATAATTTTGGCAACAATATTTAACATTTTCATACATTATTATATTTTATTTATATACTATATAAGCATCAATATGTATCAATCTTGTAGTATTGACGAACTTTTGCTACGATTTTTAATTGCAATTTTTGTTAAAAATCAGTCTAAATCTCTACCAAATGATTTTAAATTTTATAGATATCATCCCTTAAACTAGGGGTGTTCATAAAAAAACGAAAAACCAAATCAAATCGAAAATCGAACCAAACTGACCAAAAAAACGGATACATTTTAGGGTTGGTTTGGTTTTGGTTTTGAATTTTAAAAACCAATCAAATTTAGTTTGGTTTTGGTTTTAATCAAAAAATAACCGAAAAAACCGAACCAAACTAACTATAGAAGTAGCTATTTAAATGTATTATTACACCTATATATATGTATATTTTTATATAAAGTTTCTAAAATTTTATGGTACATATTAGTCATTTATATTTTTACTCTAGTTTTTTACTATTACAATAATCTAATTCTTTGGATTTACATTCTAGTTTGGTTGGTAGTTTTCTTTTGTTAAATACAAAAAATTATTTCATGTTAAATATAATCGATTTTTAATTGAGTACTTAAATTATTCATCACTATTTGATTCAATTATCATCAATATATTTTGGTAAATGATAGATTTCTCAAAGAGCAATTGGTTTGATAGTGTTACATTAAAAATATAGTCTCCGAAATATGTGTTTGGTAGTGTATGTCTCATATTTTAGAAAAAAAAATCGATAAATAACCGAAAAAATAAAAAAATCGACCAAAATCGATAAAACCGACTTAATTGATTTGGTTTGGTTCCAATATTTGAAGAACCGACTTACTTGGTTTGATTTTTTTTTTTAGGGAAAAACTGGTTCAAACCGAACCATGAACACTCCAACCTTAAACCATTTCAAACTGAACATTATTCACTCTAAATTTTTCACAAAAGTCAGAATTGAAATTCAAATTTACTTCATTAAAAATTTTCATCAACGGATTACCTTTCTAAGCTAATTTTCACCATCCAAATCTTACAAAACCAATATTTTAACCACGATTTGAGCTTCATACACAATAATGTATTGAATTTTTTTATTTTTTTTGGGGGGAGGGGGGGGGGGGGGGAGATTTGGAATGGATGAGCAAGGGAAGAAGAATGAGTTTTGAGAAGTTCTTACACATTAAAAATTAAGTTAAAATCTGACCAAAACCACTAGACTTGTAATTTTGTGTTACAATTCCTTAATAAAAAGTAAAAACTAAAGTGATGTATCACATGTTCTTTGTGAATATTTATCTCCGTAAGATTAATCCAAGCGTTGAATGTCCAAAGACAAGGAAATACACGCATAATTAATGTTGAAAGAGTCATGACATCCCTGGATTAAGAAAATTTGGCGTCAACCTTCATCAATTTATTACGATTTACATGCATAAGGGTGGATTTATTTATTTTCTAGGTTTGGACCATAATTTGGTTATTTAACTAATTGTTTGTCACGACCCAGATTTCCCAACCTCGGAGGTCGTGATGACGCCTACTAATGGGATCTAGGCAAGCCAAACCTTAACTACTTGCTACGCTTCCATATTGCTTCACTTTAACAAACACAAGGCGATAACATGATAACAGCAGAACTTTAAATAATTTAGCGGAAGTCAACAATTAAATATCATAAGTCTACGTCCATTACAACTTTTAAAACCTCAAATACCCAAAACCTGGTGTCACAGTGTCACAGACTATCTAAAATTTCTACATACAAGGTATGAAGAAATAACAGTACGCTGTTTCTGAATAAGAGAAAATGAAACAGGAAGAGATAGAGGGAGACGACAGGGCCTGCGGACGCATACAATCTACCTTGGGTCTCCGGGTGGGATGAAGGAAACACTCCAACTACTATCCGAAAGCGGCTCCTGGATCTGCACACAATGCAAAGTGTAGTATCAGCACAACCGACCCCATGTGCTGGTAAGTGCCTAGCCTAACCTCGGCGAAGTAGTGACGAGGCTAGGACCAGACTACCAAATAAACCTGTGTAGTTCAAATGTATATACAACGGAAAAAGAAATACCGAAAATAACCAGTCAATATGGGAAGGGGAAACATGCTGTGGGGGAGATAACAGTTCCAAATAGAAAGCATCAAGTAAGGAAAAAAATAACATAACTCGAATATCAACAAAGAATCAGAAATCAACAATTTGCACGGCTCACCCTTCGTGCTTTTACTCTCGTCCTCTCCAAAACAATTTTATAATAAAAGTGTGCACGACATCACCCTTCGTGCTTTTACTTTCGTCCTCACCAAATCAATCATATAATAAAGATGTGCACGGCACCACCCTTCGTGCTTTTACTCTCTTTCCTCACCATATAATCAATGAAAATCGGTACGGAATGGTACATCGTATGGCACGACATCACCCTTCGTGCTTTACACTCTTTCCTCACAATAGAAAATAATGCACGACATCACCCTTCGTACTTTAACACTCTTCCTCGCCCAAACAACAATCACAAGCAAAGGGGAAAGGGAATAAACAAAATAGTAATAGAGATCCCGGCAAGGGAACAACAGTTAAACAATTAAGTCCCGGCAATGGAACAACATCAATAATCTCAACATCCCAGCAAGGGAGATAATCAACAAAGCAAAAATATCCCGGCAAGGGGACAATTTAATAACTCTTTCTCTTTCATTCACTTTTATTTCATAACTCACTTTACCACTTGAGTCAATGCTCCAAAGGGTTCAATCATCTCATATACTTTCACAATTCATAATATAACTTGAGCCAATGCTCCAAAGGGTTCAATCATCTCATATATTTTCACAATTTATAATATAACTTGAGCCAATGCTCCTCGATGTTCAAAGGTTACAATTCCTTCCACAAACTTTCCACAACAATTAGAAATCATCACCAAGGCATGAAAGATACAACGAAATCAAGATCTTCAAAACTTAAAGACTCATGGTCATGCTAGACACCAACGTATAGATACTCGTGTAATCAAATCATCAAAATAACATCATGAACATCAAATTAAATCTCGAGGTCAATGAAATTTTCTCAAAACTTCTTTAAACATAAATTTTGCAATTTAAGTCCGAATCACTTCATATGACATCCGTTTTTCACCAAATTCCACAGAAAAGTCTTATATAATATATAAGACCTCGTCCGGGCGCCGGAACCAAAATACGGGCCCGATACCATCATGTTCTAATCAAATTTCATTTCAAATTTCTTTAAACAATTCCAGAAAATAATTTCCTTTGAAAATTCATTCCTCGGGCTTGGGACCTCGGAATTCGATTCCGGACATACGCGCAAGTCCCATATTTTCCTACGGACCCTTTAGGGCTGTCAAATCACGGGTCCGGGTCCGTTTACCCAAAACGTTGACCGAAGTCAAATTAGCTCATTCTATAATCAAAACTTATCATTTTTCACAAATTATCATATTTAAGCTTTCCAGCTACGCACTCGGACTGCGCACGCAAATCGAGGTAACTCTAAATGAGGTTTTCAAGGCCTGAGAATATGGAATTTCATTTTAAAACAAGTGATGACTTTTTGGATCATCACATTCTCCACCTCTAAAACAACCGTTCGTCCTCGAACGGAAAGAAGAGGGAAGTACCTGAGTCGGGGAAAAGATGGGGATAACGGCTCTGCATATCGGACTCGGACTCCCAGGTCGATGCCTCAGGAGGCTGACCGCTCCACTGAACACGAACAGTTCTGAAAATCTAACACGTGGGATGGATTGTCGTGATATTTTCGGAGCATGGACACACGAAACACTGGATGCATGACTGATAAGCTCGGCGGCAATGCAAGTCTATAAGCCACCTCTCCCATTCAATCAAGAATCTCAAACGGACCGATGAACCTAAGGCTAAGCTTGCCCTTCTTCCCAAATCTCATCACGCCCTTCATAGGCGACACTCGGAGCAATACCTGCTCTCCAACCATAAAAGCCACATCTCGAACCTTGCGGTCTGCATAACCCTTTTGACTAGATTGAGCTATACGAAACCTATCCTGAATCATCCTAACCTTGTCCAAAGCCTCCTGAACCAGATCCGTACCCAATAATCGAGCCTGTCCCGGCTCAAACCATCCAACCGGAGATCGACACCGCCTACCATATAAAGCCTCATAAGGAGCCATCTCGATACTCGACTAGTAACTGTTGTTGTAGGCAAACTCTACTAAAGGCAAAAACTGATCCCACGAGCCTCCAAAGTCAATGACACAAGCTCGGAGCATATCCTCCAAAATCTGAATAGTCTGCTCGGACTGCCCGTCCGTCTGAGGATGAAATGCTGTACTAAACTCAACCTGGGTGCCCAACTCTCGCTAAACTGCTCTCCAAAAACGCGAGGTAAACTGCGCACCTCAGTCCGAAATGATAGATACATGCACACCATGAAGACGAACAATCTCCTGAATATAGATCTCAGCTAACCTCTCGGATGAATATGAGACTGCCACATGAATGAAATGCGCTGACTTGGTCAGCCTATCAACAATGACCCATACTGCGTCGAATTTCCTCCGAGTTTGCGGGAGTCCAACAATGAAATCCATAGTGATTCGCTCCCACTTCCATTCGGGAAGCTGAATCCTCTAAAATAAACTACCAGGCCTCTGATGCTCGTACTTAACCTGCTGACAATTCAAACACCGAGCTACATATGCAACGATATCCTTCTTCATTCTCCGCCATCAATAATGTTTCCGCGAATCCTGATACATCTTTGCGGTGCCCGGATGAATAGAGTACCGGAGCTATGAGTCTTCTCTAAAATCAACTCTCAGAGCCCATCCACATTAGGCACACAGACTCGACCCTGCAATCTCAAAACTCAATCATCATCTAAGGTAACCTGCTTGGCACCTCTGAACTCCAAACCAAGTGTGCATACTAACTCAAAAACATCATATGGACCTACTCGTATAATCAAATCATCAAAATAATATCATGAACATCAAATTAAAACTCGAGGTCAATGAAATTTTCTCAAAACTTCTTTAAACATAAATTTTGCAATTTAAGTCCGAATCATGTCATATGACATCCGTTTTTCACCAAATTTCACAAAAATATCTTAAATCATATATAAGACATGTACCGGGCACCTGAACCAAAATACGGGCCCTATACCATCATGTTCTAATCAAATTTTATTTCAAATTTCTTTAAACAATTCCAGAAAATAATTTCCTTTGAAAATTCATTCCTCGGGCTTGGGACCTCGGAATTCGATTTCGGGCATACGCCCAAGTCCCATATTTTCCTATGGACCCTCCAGGATCGTCAAATCAATGGGTCCGGGTCCGTTTACCCAAAACGTTGATCGAAGTCAATTTAGCTCATTCTATAATCAAAACATATCATTTTTCACAGATTATCATATTTAAGCTTTCCGGCTATACGTCTGGATTGCGTACGCAAATTTAGGTGACTCTAAATGAGGTTTTCAAGGCCTCAAAATACGGAATTTTGTTTTAAAACAAGTGATGACCTTTTGGGTCATCACATTGTTATGTTTTTTTCTCTCCTCAAAAGTGGATATATTGTATATCTATATCTATTCTATATTATAATAAAATGAGAGTAGTGAAGCATGAGGTCAAGCCAAGTGGTAAGTTAAAATAAAGCCACTTGGCAATTTTAAGACAACATTAATAATTATGAATTATAAATAGAAACATAATTAATTGAAGTAGTTGAATGAATCTTATACATAATCTAAATAGATCTTAGACAAATCTAATCTATATGTCAATATTTATATTTATGTGTAATTTTATATCTATATCTATAATTATATCTATATATTGATTCACTCATAGATTTATATTCTATGTTAATATAGAATAGCATAATTCATTTAGCCTTTTGTGTATAATTCAATCATGGTAGATCTCTTTTTTTTTTTGACAAGGAATCAATTGAAATATATGTTTAGTATATTACATATTCTTTTTTATTTGCAACAATAATTATTTATTTAGTACAAGCTTTGTATCTGACCTTATTTGTGTACAATATAATTATTGTAGGTATCTTTAGTAAAACTTTTGTGTATAATTCATTTATGTAGGGGTGTTCATAAAAACCCGAAAAACCGAACCAAACCGAAAACCAAACCAAACCGATCAAAAAAACTGATACTTTTTGGTTTGGTTTGGTTTTAGTTTTGAATTTTAAAAACCGATCAAATTTGGTTTGACTTTGGTTTTAATTAGAAAAAACCGAACCAAACCGACTATAGGAGTAGCTGTTTCAAATTTATTACTATACCTATATATATGTATATTGTTATACAAAATTTCAAAAATTTTATGGTAAATGTTAATAGTTTTCACTTTTAATATAGTTCTTTAGCTTTACATTCTAGTTTGATTGGTAGTTTTCTTTTTGTTTAGTGTAAGAATCCATTTCTTGTTAAAAATAACATATTTTTAATTGAGTCCTTAAATTATTCATCACTGTTTGTTTTAATTATCATCAATATATTTTGGTAAATAATAGATTTCTCAAAGGGAAATTGATTTGATAGTGTTACATTGAAAATGTGGTCGCCGGAATATGTGTTTGGTAGTGTATGTCTTATATTTAAGAAAAAATCGACAAATAACCGAAAAATCGACATAAACTGAATCGAGAAAAATCGACTTAATTAGTTTGGTTTGGTTCTAATATTTGAAAAACCGACTTACTTGATTTGGTTTTTTTAGGGAAAAACCGATCCAAACCGAACCATGAACACCCCTACAATTATGGTATGTCTCTTCTTCTTTTTTTTGACAAAGAATCAATCAAAATTTTAATTTTGTAGCTTACACATTCCTTTGAGTTTAAATAATATTTCTTTATTTGGAAAATAAATATTGCAATAAAGAGTAGTACAAGCTTTGATGTATCTAACCTGATTTGTGTACAATATAATTATTATAGGTATCTTTTTTGACAAGGAACATCAAATTAATAATTGGAAAAAATATCTGTTGGAAAATTGTATAGCTATTCTTGATTTATATTTTCATATTTGGAATAATATTATATGGCAAAGAGTATTTAATTTTCAAATGCACAACAATACACTTGTATAAATAATGCCACAAAAAGGAATGAAAGACGCCTATTTTTTTCTTCTCTTTGTTTTAATTTGCTTTGCATTGATAATTTATTTATTATATGACATACTTTAGTTTAATCATGGTGGATTTTTTATTAGACAATTAAGTTCATGTGTTTCCACTATGCATTCATATTTGATGAGCTAAATTAAAGAGGAAGAAAGAAGCATTATGATTCTATAAAAAGAAATTTAGCTGGCCTTATAAATTTTCATTTGTACTTCATTGTTGAATCTAGAGAGCTGGATCTCTTTTTATTAAGCAAAATTTGTAAATGTGTAAATATAGTAACTGTATATTGTGTATCTATATTTGTTAGAGATGTGGTATTCTATAAGATATTATAGGAATATGATATTTTGAGAATATTCTTAGGAGAAATTATAGGGAGTATGAGCTTAAACTCATGTATATATACTCTTCTTTCTGGAAATGAGAAAGCAGGTCAGATCCATCTAAAAGTTGTGCAAACTCTTCTGTATTGCCTTTCCGGTTTGTGTATTCTCTTTTTCTTTCTTATTTATGCTACTTTGAAATTTTTTTAACCTTTATATGTTCAATACTAGAAAAACATTAATTTGTGACTGAAATTTCCGACTGAAAATGAAGTAGTCGCTAATGGGATTACTTTTGCGATTGTTGTAGTCGGAAACAGACTGATTTTTTATTACTTTTTTTTAAAAAAGAAATTTGATTATTATTCCAACGAAAGCAGTGGAAAAATAGCGGGCCAATTTCCCGCCATCACTTTTGCGACCGACTCGGTCGGACAATAAAAAGTCAAAAATATTAGTTGACCAACAAAGCGACTGTGTCGGTCACAAAGTTAAAATTAAAATGGTAAAAGAATATTTAAGTGGGTTTGTGACCACGGTAGTCAGAAATCTAAATTTAATATTTCGGATTTATGCCAAACCCCTATTTCCCCAATTTCTGTTGCGCCCTATTTTCCCAATTTCTGGGCGCCCAATTTCCCTCCTCTCTTTCCCTCTCATATCTTTTTTCTTCTTTGATTTCTCTTCCATTTCACCCGTGAGGCTGATTGTTCTTCGAGTTCATCTGTGCGACTGACGGAGGCAAACGACTGAAGGAGACAAAAGGTTGACAGAGGCAAACGGCTGAAATCTTACGGTAAGAAAAGATAGAAGTAATTAGTTTTGTTTGCTGGTCACATTATTTTTAAATTGTTGCAAATTGAAAGCTTCAATGCGCTTTTGTCATGTATAGATTTCCATATATGAACTTTATTTATAGGACCAATTGACTTTTTGGGGTACTTTGTTAAAGAAATCTGCCTGTGGTATACATTATTGATAGTAATGTCCACCATGTTTGTAGCATTTCTGGCTCCCTCTGCCAAAACTTTTTCCGACTATATGCTGTGTCGAACATTAGTTCCTTGTATCATACCAGCAAAGTAGAAACCTAAAAGAGAATTATGCATCACTGTCTTTGAAGGAATAAAATAGTGGACACACACTTCACTTGCATTCAAAGTGAAATTCAGCTTGGACTTTCAACTTTCTGGTGCAAAAAAAAAAACTCACACTCGAGTTCTCACGCGCTTTGAGCTTGAATTTAGACAATTATAAAGACACATATTCTTGCTAATGAAACAGAAAACTTACAATTTCACAGAAGTAAGACAAGGCTTGTACATAAACTCCTATCTTCATATTGATAAGTAAATTCAACTGTAAAAGAGATTTGAGAGGAACATTTTACAAAAGCTGTGCTAGTTATATATGAAATGAACTAAAGACATATTTAATACTCTGGGATTCTAGTAGACTAGAAGTCCTTCCGAGCCCTAAAAAGTACGAACAAAAATGCATACTTGTTGACAACACTATAGGAGAAAACATACGGTAAATGCTCAACATAACCTGGAATCTGTGATGATTATGTGCAGAGCACATCAGATTTCCATACATTAAGAATCTAGATCAAAAGTGATAAGTATAAACTGAAGCAGAAGAAGATTTAGGGCTATATTTGACTGCATTATATGGCAATTTACTAAATCATGACTGCATTATATGGAAATTTACTAATTAATATGTATTGTTTTACATATCTTGGATTTATTTTGTGTAGATGGAACTTGCACATCGTAGATGGATGTATAATCAAACTTATCCTAATCGTAGTGGGTTGAGGGAGGAATTTATAGAAGGGGTTGCCGAATTCATGGCTAAAACAAAAACACTTCATGAATTTCTCAGTGAAGGGGTGATTAGGTGTCCTTGTATGAAATGCAAATGCGGAAAGTTATTACAACCAGATGTTGTTAAAGTTCATCTTTATAAAAAAGGGTTTATAGAAAATTATTACGTGTTGACTATTCATGGAGAGGATGTTGCTAGTGTTGGTAACGTTGATTTTCAAATTTTTTTTGATAGTGAGGGTAGTCCATTAGCAGAGAATAATGCTGAAAATTCTCGATTCAGTGAAATGGTTAGGGATGCTTTTGTGATGCACCCGGGGGCTCAGTCTGAACAAATGATGATGCTAGGCGTTTCTATGAACAGTTAGAGGAAGCAAGTCGTCCATTTAGTATGGAGACCCATCGAAGGAGAATGGTAACTGGGGGTTCAAGTATGAACAGTTAGAGGAAGCAAGCCTCCAATACTGGTGGCTCATTGCACACTGGGGGTCCAATTAGTATGGAGATCCATCAAAGGAGAATGGTAACTTTCTTATTATATTTATTTTGATTTTAACTAGATGCAATTGAACTTTATCTAACTTAATTTTTTTTTGGCAGGAAAAGGAAAAAGGGAGAGTTGTGACTTATGCTGAGGTCTTTGAGGACAAGCATTTGAAAAAGAAAAAGGATGGGACAAGAGAATGGGTCGAGCCGCGTGCTGCGAGGGTATATGTAAGATCCTTCTATTTCCTTTTTGTCTCTTCTTCTTTATTATTCTTCTTCTTCTTTAATTTGTTGGGGTTGATTATTCTTTTAGTCATAAGACAAGGACCTTACACAATCTATGACTTTTATACTGTATTTTATATATGTTGCAATTTACTTTAGGTTAATTAGCTCAATCAACATGTTGTTTCAACGGACATGGTTTGAATGAAACTTAAAGTTTCTTCCACCTTTGCCAGTCAATCTTGTGGTAGAACACCAGTGATAACTCGGGTTGTTGATTTCAACTAGTTACTCAAGATATAATGGATCTCATATAGTTCAATTGGGGCATGCGTTTTGAAATGTTGTCCAAGTTAGGGAATGTTTACATTTTTCGAAACTATAGAACAAGGTTTGGCACCTTTGGTATGAACATCTTTATCTGTTGGCAGGACCTCATATGTGCCCCAAATGGCAGGACCTCATATGTGCCCCAATTTTTGTTCACCATTTCTTGAACATGAACCTTCCTTTTTGTCACGACCCAAAATCCCAACCCGGTCGTGATGACGCCTCTCGTGAGGACAAGGCCAGCCAATCAACAAAACAATACATCTCTTTATAATTACTTAGCAGGAATAAGTCTAAATCATGGGCAATATAATCTTAAATGCGAAATAAACGTGATAGAACAAGGAAAACCCTCCCAACTCAGCCCGAAATCGAGGTGTCACAAGTCATGAGCTACTACAGAGTTTACTAATATTTTACAAAGTCTGGAATTATCATAAATAACAAAGATAAGGGAGAAAACGGGGTTGCGGACGTCAACAACTACCTCGTTACTCCTAGTCACCGCCTGGCCTGGAAAGAATCAGTGCTCAGGAGCGAACTCAGCTCTGCCTGTATCTGCACACATGGTGCAGGGAGTAATGTGAATACTCCGACCCAGTGAGTAATAAAAATAAATAACGACTGAAAACATGAAATCTCATAACGGCACAATATAGCGCTATCCCAAGCAGTAAAATCAGTTATACAGTAAAACAGTGAGTATCAGATAATTCTTCTTTTAAAACAGTAAAGACAAATAATTTCCACAGTAAGGATAAATCAAAAGCTTGCCCCTCGGGCTCAATATGTAAATCTCAGTATAGTATCAGCCC
This sequence comes from Nicotiana sylvestris, assembly GCF_000393655.2. Classification (NCBI taxonomy): domain Eukaryota; kingdom Viridiplantae; phylum Streptophyta; class Magnoliopsida; order Solanales; family Solanaceae; genus Nicotiana; species Nicotiana sylvestris. Next base: position 181,194,516 of record NC_091060.1, on the reverse strand, counting down.
CTCGGGCTCACTCCCAACTCACCAGCACACAACATCAGCCCCTCGGGCTCACTCCCAACTCACCAGCACACAACATCAGCCCCTCGGGCTCACTCCCAACTCACCACACACAAGCAACGGCCTCTCGGGCCCACTCCCAACTCACCTGGGTACCCTGCACTCACTGGGGGTGTGTACAGACTCCGGAGGGGCTCCTACAGCCCAAGCGCAATATCAATAGGCCTGAAAGCCTTCACACATCACACACGAGGCCTGAAAGCCTCCTCATATAACACTCGAGGCCTGAAAGCCTCCTCACATCACTCAACATATCCTCACGTATGGCCCTCGGCCTCAATCAGTCCAGAAAATAATCATAAGCCTCTTGGGCATCAGTAAAACAATAGTGCTCAGCTCAACAACATTATAAATATCATTAAATCTCGAGTTGAGTATAAATGTAGCTGAGTTCACAAAATAATATAATTCAATTGGACTGAGTTCAAATAATATTTCAATTCGTGAGGAAAATAGTGATGTAAATTCACAAAAGATTTCAGATAATTGGCACGAAGCCCAAATATGGCAATAAGCCCAATCATAGTGAAAAACAATAAATCTTTATCAATTACGCGGTAAAAATATCAACTGGGATGGACCAAGTCACAATCCCCAATAGTAAATGACCCCGCGCTCGTCATACAACGCGTGTCTCATCTCAACATAGCAGTATGTTATGCAATCCGGGGTTTCAAACCCCCAATGCATAATTTAAAATCATTACTCACCTCGAACATAGCAGTATGTTATAGCTTGCGACGCCTTTGCCCCTCAAATCGGCCTCCACGCGCGTTGAATCTAACCAAAATCAGAGCGAATACATCACAATATGCTAAGGGAACAATACCCAATCGAAAATAAAAAAAAAACGCTAAAAAATACAAAGTTGGCAAAACCCGAGCCCCGAGCCCACTTCTCGAAAAATTACGAAATTCACATCACCGGATTCCTAGTCTCACCACGAGTCCGTACATATCAAATTTACCAAAATCGGAGTTCAAATGACCCCTCAAATCTCCATTTAATTCTCTTATTTTCAAATCCCTAGGTCCAAAATCCCCAATTTACACCTCAAAAACATATAATCTAGTCGGATTATTCGATGATAATTCAATATTATGGATTAGAAATAATCACAAGTGACTTACCTCAAGATTTCTCATGATTTCTTGCTCAAAAATCGCCCCAAACCGTGTTATTTCGCAAGAAAATAGGTACCAAAAACGAGCAGAAACGCAGCAGCTTTTAATAAGCAAATTTGGTTGCTAAAGACCCAAATCTGGTCACTAAAGGTGCTAATCTGGTCGCTAAAAGTGCCACACCAGATCTGATGCACCAATACTCTTTAATTTCACTAAAAAGGCTCTAACTCCTTCATACGAACTCGGAATTAGACGACTCTTGTTCCTATGAGTCACAAATAATAATACGAACACAACCCTTCAATCAAAACTCAATTCGGAGCTCATTTTGCCCAGTGCGATATCCATTTCACTCGTTAAACAATTACTCATGTTTCGCATCAAAAACCCAATCGCGACTTGATGAAATTAGACCAAAATTTTCAGATCAGTCCTATAATTCATTATCAAAATTCCGGAAGTCTCGGAATCAAATTTGGATCTCTAGAACTAAAAATGAACTTTTAGATCATTACATTTATGCTCAAAACGGCAAAAATCTTCCAAAAACTCTTCCAAAATTTGTCCGAGCCTCATGGGATCCCAACAAAGTATACTAACAAGTCCCATAATATGACACAAACTTAGTTGTTTCTTCGAATCACCAAAAACAACGCAAAAATACTAAATTCACCTCGGATTCAAGCCTATGAACTTTGAAACTTCTAATTTTCACATCCGATGTCGAAACACGTCAAAACTAGTCCGAATGATCTCAAATTTTGCAGACAAGTCCAAAATGACATAACGAAGCTACAACAACTCTCGGAAGCAGACAAGTCCAAAATGACATAACGAAGCTACAACAACTCTCGGAATTCCATTCCGACCCTCGAATCAAAATCTCACCTATCAACCGGAATTCGCCAAAATACTAACTTTGCCAATTCAAGCTTAATTCTATACCGGTCATCACAAAAATATTCCGGACACACTCCTAAGTCCCAAATCACCTAACGACGCTATCCGAACCATAAAATTCGCATTTCGAGCTCTCTAACACATAAGTCAATATTCGGTTGACTTTTCCAACTTAAGCTTCCTTAAAAGAGACTAAGTGTCTCAAACCTTACCAAAATCATTCCGGAATGACTTCAAATTTTGCACACAAGTCACATTCGACATTGCGGACTTTCCCCAACTTTCGGAATCGCATTCCAACTCCGATATCAAAATTTCCACTTCCGGTCAAATTTTCTCAAAAACCTTCAAATTTCTATATTTAGCCAAATGTCTTCAAAATGACCTCCGGACATCCGAATTCACTTCCGATCGCGCTCCCAACTCCAGAATCACCATACGGAGCTATTCCCAGACTCAGAATCCCAAACGGACATCTATAACACTGAAATGCCTTCCAACCCAAATTTATGAAATTCTTCTAAAGTACTAACTTTCACAATATACGCCGAAATGCTCACGGGTTACCCAAAACCAAATCCGGACATACGCCCAAGTCCGAAATCATCATACGAACATGCTGGAACTTTCAGATCCCAATTCCGAGGTCGTTTACTCAAAATTCTAATCCTAGTTCATTTCTTCAATTTTAAGCTTTCAAAATGAGAATTTCCATTTAGATTTGACTCCAAACTTCCTGAATTTTAATTCTGACCATACACACAAGTCAATATACCTGAGATGAAGCTGCTCATGGCCTCAAACTGCTGAATGACGTGCCGGAGCTCAAAACGACCGATCGGGTCGTTACAATCTCCCCCACTTAAACATGTGTGGTCCTCGAACGTGCTGAGAACTACACTGAAGTAGTCTGAAATCACTTGTTTAACACCTCATGCACCTTCCCGTGATACCACCACTCAGTTGAGCATATTAGCTCGATAACTCTGTAGATATACTCCCTTATTCAAGCAAATAAGCCATTAGGTCCAATTCCAACATCCTGAATTTCCTGCCAAGCCTGTTTCCATCATACAACCACCATATCAATCTCCACACGTTATACCCAAACATGGCTGCATAACTTTGCTGAATTCACACTTTGCATCACTTTACTCATAGGACCACAATAACATTCTTTAAACATAATAGTCGAAATTCCACAAATCTGATGCTCCCATTGCATCTCATGACCTACATAGGTCTTGCTCTAGTTTTTACAACACCGATACGACTGAAGAGATGTGCCGAAATTCATAATCAACTGTTGAATCAACAATTCATTGGATCTATACTCCTGACAAGTTCCATTACCTTGTCTCAAACCAAAGAATGATCTTTGCTCTATAATATACTTCATATAATCAGTTTGCACTGACCCCAAATCTAGTAACCTCGTCTCACCCAGTACGAACTGCTCAGGCAATAAGTCACCTCGGACATAATCAAAAATCCCACAAGACGCCACAATGTGCCAGTGGGCTACCAATTCGAACGCGATTCAAAAGGAAGGCGAACTCTGGGAGGAACTACTCAACTCTCACACTAACATGGACTTCCTCAGAAAACAGGGAAGCAGAACACATAAAAGCAAATATGGGCACTGAACTGAACATTACACTGTTGCGGCGCGCAACCCGATCCAAACAATATACCCATGGCGGCGTGCCACCCGATCCACATATAGAACTTACATAAGGAGATACACGTCGAGCTGAATAGCTCACCACATCCAAATACCGAATATCAGTCATAATCACACTAAGGTGCATAATACCATTCCCAAGGAAACATATAGCGTTATAGGCTACAACTCAAGCACAACTGAGGTGCGATACATGATCTAAGTCTCAAGAGCCATCCTGCTCATATAACATCACCACTGAGCGGAACCTCAACAAATAAGGAATTTACCAAGCCGTCTCACAACTCATACATCGCAATATATCTTTACATGAATTATCTGTCCACGAAATAAGACCGCGACTATCCTTCCATAAAGAGTGCATTGCTGAAATAAACACAACTGGCTTGACGTAAGGCTCACTTCAACATTTAAATCTATCCCCCGACCTCAAGTCAATCCTGATCGTGCCAAGCTAGGCCAATAATATTTCACAGGTTTATAACCCAATAAGCAGAGTTCCCTCCAGGCATAAATTCTCAAATGGATGATATTATCAAAATCCTCATACTTGGTTTAAATTTCTAATTAATCAAGTGACTACATGTCACACTTATACAATCTTCCTGTGGGACAAGCTCCCACCATCTTCCGAAATAACTAACGGGTTCGCACATTCAAACCACCGGCTGCACTAACGCTGAAAAGTGATCAAGAATCCCTAACCAAGATGCAAAGCCTTTCTCACAGAACACCGGTCTCAGGTGATACTGACATCAATACCCATCTTACTCAAAACACTGGAACTCCTTTCCTGCTCATCCGAGCTTGTGACATCACAGTCATTGACCAAACTGCGACCTTGGTCCTTACTTCAAATTCCATATCACTCTCTGCACCTCACGTGCCGATATACGATAGACATGATTTCCATCACAACTCTGGAACCACCGATAGGCTAATATTTCATCACATAAGACTTTCCATTTAACTTACTTCGGGAGAACTATAGCAACATACATGCGAATTCTCATAACCGTCAAATATGCCAATATCTAAGTAGTGGTCCAAGCCACCATAACCCTTCCGGGATTTGCCTCCACATAACAAGCCATAACAGAAGAATGCTTCTGAACAAAATCAATTACGGTGGCCGACAAGCCTCACACGTACCGCCACAAATCACTTGCATAACTTGCTCACGCTGAAGGAACTGATCACTGACACCAATATGCCAATCTGCACAACTCCGGAGTGACCTTGAATCACGAGACCATGCTGTCTCAAATCCCACGAACCATTTCATATCTCCCAAATGCTACACCACAAGTCAAAATATTATTGAACATTTTGGGCACCTTCTCATAAGCTGCTACAAAGCTTGATTCTTATCTGTATCTATAATGTCGACATCATTAGACACCACACTTTGCCCTTTGAATTCATGAGGACCGTTACTGAGATTCACCCGCTCCGACTTGGCCCCGAATGCAACCACTCCACTGAATTTTATAACATATGAATACCCTCTCTATGAAGCACCCAGCGGGATCACTTCCCTCGAAGCCTGCACCTATACGAGGCATAAATCATGAATCTTCCCTCAAGTCTGAACATGAGCCAATAAGGCTAACCATAACATGCATTCAACAATTCATTTACTCAAATTACCACTCATGGTCCTTTTCCGTAGCTTCAATAACCCATTAATACGCTAATAACCAGAATTCACGCAGGTAATTAACCATGCAACCCAATCGTAAGCGGTGGGACTCTCCCACTTAGCTCAAAGCCACTATTACACGACTTTTGAACACATTGGAACCATTCTCTCAAGTCATTTACTCTTATTCAAAATGCAATTCACCTGATCCAAGGAACATAACCACACGTGCCTCATTAGCACTCTAACACCATAGGGTATGACCTCATTCCAGTACAACCAAACATATTCCTGCTCCATGCACCGAGCATTCTTTACCAACGACATCTTAAGACATACTGTGATTCTCACACATCTGTAAAGCACCATGTAGCCTTTGTCCAAGTTTTCCCTCACTCATGCCATCTTCGGACCAATTTCCGTAACCAGAGCTGATTCGCCAGCATGCCTCGAACCGGAACCAACATAGCACATGACCGCACAATTATCTAATCAATAGCAAACTCTCCAACTTGGCTCGAAGCCATAGATCACAACACATATACACTATTGCTGTCGTAATACCATGGTGAGATTAAACTCACTCCTTCATTCACTCACACAACAGTTAAGCCCACTATTAGGCGACATTTTTTTTTACTAAGTCCCAAAATTTTCAAATATTTCGGCAGAGTTTCCTTTGTAATTGGGCCTATCCACCTGCCAGAGAATCACCAAAACCATCCTAACAACACATCCACAACTTGACAAAGCATCACAATGAAAAATCAAACACTTAATAGTCCACCTATCAACCAACAGGTCTCCATCGTCACTTCCAAGTCATATAGATGCATCTCGCAGTTGTAACATACTCATCACGTAGCTATCCATCTATCATTCCCACTAATAGGGACAATACCGAACATATAAGTTCAAAACACTTGCTCACATAATCAGCACCCCGGTGCTCAAGCCATAGGCAATGATCCGGCCTCAAGTCCTCTCGACTGGCCTAACATCAAACTCACAGAGATTACACATCGCCCATCGATCGGGGAATTACAAGCCATCAAGGCACATCTAATACTGAGCATTCGTTCGCGCATACGAATATGTGGAAGGAACTGTAAAAGTTACTTTTTCAAGCTGAATCAAGGAGGCACGATTAAGAATTCAAGAATATGAAGTTTTTCCTAAAGGTTCTGCAGCCTCCCGAGGATAAGTACAGACGTCTCAGTACCGATCCGTGAGACTCTACTAAACCAACTCATGACTCGCGAGACCTAGTAACCTAGGCTCTGATACCAACTTGTCACGACCCAAAATCCCAACCCGGTCGTGATGGCGCCTCTCGTGAGGACAAGGCCAGCCAATCAACAAAACAGTACATCTCTTTATAATTACTTAGCAGGAATAAGTCTAAATCATGGGCAATATAATCTTAAATGCGAAATAAACGTGATAGAACAAGGAAAACCATCCCAACTCAGCCCGAAATCGGGGTGTCACAAGTCATGAGCTACTACAGAGTTTACTAATATTTTACAAAGTCTGGAATTATCATAAATAACAAAGATAAGGGAGAAAACGGGGCTGCGGACGTCAACAGCTACCTCGTTACTCCTAGTCACCGCCTGGTCTGGAAAGAATCAGCGCTCAGGAGCGAACTCAGCTCTGCCTGTATCTGCACACATGGTGCAGGGAGTAATGTGAGTACTCCGACCCAGTGAGTAATAAAAATAAATAACGACTGAAAACATGAAATCTCATAACGGCACAATATAGCGCTATCCCAAGCAGTAAAATCAGTTATACAGTAAAATAGTGAGTATCAGATAATTCTTCTTTTAAAACAGTAAAGACAAATAATTTCCACAGTAAGGATAAATCAAAAGCTTGCCCCTCGGGCTCAATATGTAAATCTCAGTATAGTATCAGCCCCTCGGGCTCACTCCCAACTCACCAGCACACAACATCAGCCCCTCGGGCTCACTCCCAACTCACCACACACAAGCAACGGCCTCTCGGGCCCACTCCCAACTCACCTGGGTACCCTGCGCTCACTGGGGGTGTGTACAGACTCCGGAGGGGCTCCTACAGCCCAAGCGCAATATCAATAGGCCTGAAAGCCTTCACACATCACACACGAGGCCTGAAAGCCTCCTCATATAACACTCGAGGCCTGAAAGCCTCCTCACATCACTCAACATATCCTCACGTATGGCCCTCGGCCTCAATCAGTCCAGAAAATAATCATAAGCCTCTTGGGCATCAGTAAAACAATAGTGCTCAGCTCAACAACATTATAAATATCATTAAATCTCGAGTTGAGTATAAATGTAGCTGAGTTCACAAAATAATATAATTCAATTGGACTGAGTTCAAATAATATTTCAATTCGTGAGGAAAATAGTGATGTAAATTCAGAAAAGATTTCAGATAATTGGCACGAAGCCCAAATATGGCAATAAGCCCAATCATAGTCAAAAACAATAAATCTTTATCAATTATGCGGTAAAAAAATATCAACTAGGATGGACCAAGTCACAATCCCCAATAGTAAATGACCCCGCGCTCGTCATACAACGCGTGTCTCATCTCAACATAGCAGTATGTTGTGCAATCCGGGGTTTCAAACCCTCAATGCATCATTTAAAATCATTATTCACCTCGAACCGGTGAAATCTATAGCTTGCGACGCCTTTGCCCCTCAAATCAGCCTCCACGTGCGTCGAATCTAACCAAAATCAGAGCGAATATATCACAATATGCTAAGGGAACAATACCCAGTCGAAAATACTCGAAAAACGCTAAAAATTACGAAGTTGGCAAAACCCGAGCCCCGGACCCACTTCTCGAAAAATTACAAAATTCACATCACCGGATTCCTCGTCTCGCCACGAGTCCGTACATATCAAATTTACCAAAATTGGAGTTCAAATGACCCCTCAAATCTCCATTTAATTCTCTTATTTTCAAATCCCTAGGTCCAAAATCCCCAATTTACACCTCAAAAACATGTAATCTAGTCGGATTATTCGATGATAATTCAATATTATGGAGTAGAAATAATCACAAGTGACTTACCTCAAGATTTCTCATGATTTCTTGCTCAAAAATCACCTCAAACCGTGTTATTTCGCAAGAAAATAGGTAAAAAAAAAACGAGCAGAAACGCAACAGCTTTTAATAAGCAAATCTGGTCACTAAAGACCCAAATCTGGTCGCTAAAGGTGCTAATCTGGTCGCTATAAGTGCCAAACCAGACCTGATGCACCAATACTCTTTAATTTCACTAAAAAGGCTCTAACTCCTTAATACGAACTCAGAATTAGACGATTCTTGTTCCTATGAGTCACAAATAATAATACGAACACAAACCTTTAATCAAAACTCAATTCGGAGCTCATTTGCCCAGTGCGATATCCATTTCACTCGTTAAACAATTACTCATGTTTCGCATAAAAAACCCAATCGCGACTTGATGAAATTAGACCAAAATTTTCAGATCAGTCCTATAATTCATTATCAAAATTCCGGAAGTCTCGGAATCAAATTTGGATCTCTAGAACTAAAAATGAACCTTTAGATCATTACATTTATGCTCAAAACGGCAAAAATCTTCCAAAAACTCTTCCAAAATTTGTTCGAGCCTCATGGGATCCCAACAAAGTATACTAACAAGTCCCATAATATGAGACAAACTTAGTTGTTTCTTCGAATCACCAAAAACAATGCAAAAATACTAAATTCACCTCGGATTCAAGCCTATGAACTTTGAAACTTCTAATTTTCACATCCGATGTCGAAACACGTCAAAACTAGTCCGAATGATCTCAAATTTTGCAAACAAGTCTAAAATGACATAACGAAGCTACAACAACTCTCGAAATTCCATTCCGACCCTCGAATCAAAATCTCACATATCAACCGGAATTCGCCAAATACTAACTTTGCCAATTCAAGCTTAATTCTATATCGATCATCACAAAAATATTCCGGACACACTCCTAAGTCCCAAATCACCTAACGACGCTATCCGAACCATAAAATTTGCATTTCGAGCTCTCTAACACATAAGTCAATATCCGATTGACTTTTCCAACTTAAGCTTCCTTAAAAGAGACTAAGTGTATCAAACCTTACCAAAATCATTCCGGAATGACTTCAAATTTTGCACACAAGTCACATTCGACATTACGGACTTGCCCCAACTTTCAGAATCGCATTCCGACTCCGATATCAAAATTTCCACTTCCAGTCAAATTTTCTCAAAAACCTTCAAATTTCTATATTTAGCCAAATGACTTCAAAATGACCCCCGGACATCCGAATTCACTTACGATCCCGCTCCCAACTCCAGAATCACCATACGGAGCTATTCCCAGACTCAGAATCCCAAACGGACATCTATAACTCTGAAATACCTTCCAACCCAAATTTATGAAATTCTTCTAAAATACTAACTTCCACAATATACGTCGAAATTCTCACGGGTTATCCAAAACCAAATCCGGATATACGCCCAAGTCCGAGATCATCATACGAACATGCTGGAACTTTCAGATCCTAATTCTGAGGTCGTTTACTCAAAATTCCAATCTTAGCTCATTTCTTCAATTTTAAGCTTTCAAAATGAGAATTTCCATTTAGATTTGACTCCAAACTTCTTGAATTTTAATTCTGACTATACACACAAGTTAATATACCTGAGATGAAGCTGCTCATGGCCTCAAACTGCTGAATGACGTGCCGGAGCTCAAAACGACCGATCGGGTCGTTACACTTTTGTTTCATAGAAATGCACTTACTGGCAATTTGCACAGAATAAGTGCATTTTTCATGAGGTTGGAGTTTTTTGTATACAGATCATTCAAATATAAGGGAATACAAAAATTGGTTATACATTAAGTCACCAAGGACTTATGCAGCTATAACAAATTTTGTTCTATCAAACAATATGTCTAGATACACATCCCCGAAAATTCGTAGATGTTAACATGGTTTTGCTGTAAAACATGTGATTATTTATGTCTAGATATACATCCCCGAAAATTCGTAGATGTTAATATGGTTTTGTTGTAAGCATTTTCCTTGAGGAAATAAAATAATCTTCTATCACCCTAATTTCCAACTTCCAAGTGCTTCTTAGTACATATCCAGTCCACACCTTGATTAGTATATATCCAGTCTATATTGGCTTGTAATTGTGCATCTGTTGCCTCTGGTTTTGGCATGCAGAATTTCTTCATGTAGACTCACATATCCATGTACTTTTAGAATGGATGTTGGCTCTCAGAAGCAACAATAGTTTGAGAAAAAGATCTTGTAGTGATTCCCTAAGAAATGATTCTTGACATTAATAAGTGAGAAGTGGACTGGAGGAATTCAAAAAAATAAAGAAAGATCATGGCATTGCTTGGGGAAGAAAGAAATAGTAAAGGAAAAAGAAGGAAGCATGAGCTAGAAAAAATGAAAAAAGTATTGTTTGTTGCTTAAGTATAAGTTTTTTCTTTCTTAAAATTTTACTTTCATTATACTTGCACCATTTTGTTCCTTGTTTATGTGTGTGTTTGTATTTTTATAGATACATGCTTCATCGAAAAACTGTGAAACATACATTTTAATTTCTTCAAGTATCGCTTTGACTCCATTTTAATTTCAGGAAGCCTATCAGCAACGTTTTGAGGAATGGCGTCAAAGTCAACCCGATTCTGAGGATGGTAGCTCAACCCAAGTGTCACTCAATGATGTAGCTTCAATATGGACGCAGGTGGTTGGTGGCGCAAAGAAAGGTAGAACCTACGGTCTTGGATCACAATATTCTGTAGGCCGTTCTACGACATTGTTGTCTGGTGATGCGAGTTATTCGCAAGATCATGAAGAGGTGGAAGCATTACGAAAAGAAGTTGAAGAGTTGAAGGAGGAACGGAAAGAAGACCGCGCTAATTTTAACAAATTGTAGAGTCTAGTGGAGAAATTTATGAGCGAACGTCCATTTGGTCCTTCGAATGGCGAGGATGGCGGGGATAATGAGTTTTAGTTTGTTATGGTTATTGATGTTTGAGACATTATTATTTGTTGTAGTTGGATGTTTAGACTTGGTAATATTTTCACTTGACTATGATTGTAGTATTTTAGACTAGATTGAATGGTGCCACAATGTTTAACTCTTTTTGGATATTTTAGTTACAAATATTTATGTTTTTCATTTTATGGATTTGATTAGTTGCAATGGTGGATTGATTGGTTAGCATGGTAGATTAATTGGTTGTTGTATATTTGAATTGGTAGGTGGTATTGCTTTAAAAGAGCTGGAATTTGGCATAAAATTCCCAATTTTCTGATTTATTTCCGACCATAGTAGTCGCAAAATGCATCAAAATATTCCAGATTCAGGAACATTTGCGACTACTGTAGTCAGAAATACAAATAAATAAATAGTTTTAAATTAGATTTGCGACAACGGTAGTCGGAAAGATAAATAAATAAATAATTTAAAATTAGATTTGCGACCACCGTAGTGGGAAAACTCAAACAAAATTAAATATTATTATAATTATATATACCGTTTGCGACCGAAGTAGTGGAAAAGTTAATATAAAATTAAAATTTAATTTAACCTGTTTGCGACCGCGTCAGTCAGAAACTTGAGCACATTTATAGTCGTTTTTTCTATTTGGCCTTAGCGACCGTTGTAGTCGCAAATTACGGACGGATTCGGTCACAAACTATTTCAGACCAGCTATTTTGCGACTACGACTTTTCGGTTTGAATATAGTCGGAAATTAGCATTTTTGACCACTTTCTTACCCGTTTTTGCAGTCGCAAAATAGCCATTTTCTAGTGGTTATTATTCTAAATTTTCATTCAATTTTTCTTTGTTGTACTTAAAACTTTATTGATATTCTTTTTGTTTTCAAATGTTTTGCTATTTAAATGTAGTCATATCTTTGACTAAAAAAGTTAAGGAAGGAGGTGCTAATTTCTGAGTCATTTTCTCATTAGTGTATGCCTCAAAAGAACATGACTTGAAATGTGTAACGACCCGACCGGTCATTTTGAGCTTTTGCACTTTGATCGCCAGTTCTCGGGCATGACTTGCCCCGTGTGATGTATTATGACTGATGTAAATCGTTGGCTTTGGTTTTCATGGAAATCGGTATGAATTTGGAAGAATAGTCTCAGTTGAAAGCTTAAAATTTGAAAGATTTGACCTATTTGTAAATAAGTTCAGATCGGAATTTTTATGATTTGGTTAGCTTTGTCGGGTAATTTATGACTTAGGAGCGTGACCAGAATTGATTTTGGAGGTCCGGGGTAGAATTAGGCTTGAATTGGCGAAGTTAGTATTTTGCCGAATTCCGGTTGATAGGTGAGATTTTGATCCGAGGGTCGGAATGGAATTCCGAGACTTGAAGTAGCTTCGTTATGTCATTTGTGATGTGTGCGCAAAATTTCAGGTCATTCAGACGTGGTTTGGTTGGGTTTCTGATCAAAAGCGTATTTCGGAAGTTTTTAGAAAACTTAGGCTTGAATTCGATGTGAATTGATGGATTTGATGTTGTTTGAAGAATTTTGATGATTGGAACAAGTTTGAATAAGGTATTGGGTCATGTTCATGCTTTTGGTTGAGGCCCCGGGGGGCTCGGGGTGATTCCGAGTGGTTATCGGAGAATTTGGAAATTTTTACAGCTTCAGATTTGCTGCTTCTGTTATTTCCGCATCTGCGGGTTGTGGACCGCAGATGCGGCGCCGCATGTGCGATTGATTAGTCGCAGAAGCGAAAATGTGCCTGCTGGACAGAGACCGCATAAGCAGTTAGGCGTGCCGATGTCGCAGATGCGGGGATTTGATCGCAGATGCGATTGTTGGCCAGTAGTGATTTCCGCAGATGCGGAGAAATGACCGCAGAAGCGAAAATGTGCGGGGATTTGATCGCAGATGCGATTGTTGGCCAGTAGTGATTTCCGCAGATGCGGAGAAATGACCGCAGAAGCGGTACCGCAGGAGCGGTGGTGGGGTCGCAGATGCGAAAATCCCTGGGCAGAATGTTTTAAGTTATTTCATCCGCAATTTTGAGTCATTTTTCCTCCATAGCTGAGCATTTTGAGAGCTTTTTGAAGAAAATCGAAGAGGGGTTCAAGGAGAAACGTTTGGAGGTAAGAGTTTTGAAACTAAAACTCGAATTTATTGTGAAATCCACCTAGAAATTTATGGAAACTAAGCAAAAAAATGGAAGAACTAGGGCTTGAGATTTTTTGAAACTTTTAAATTGGGATTTGAAGGACCATTTGAGGTCGGATTTGAGAACTTTTGATATGTATGAACTCGTGGAAGGATAAGGAACCCATTGATGTAAAAAAAATTGAGTTTCGAGAAGTGGGCCCGGGACTCGATTTTTGGTAATTTTGGAAATTGTGCCCGTTATTGATTATTTTCGCTTGGGCTTTGTTCCCATAGCATATTGTGATGTATTCGTTCTGATTTTGGATAGATTCGACGCGCGTGAAGGCCGATATGAGGGGCAAGGGCGCCGCGAGCTAGAGATTTCGCCGGTTCGAGGTGAGTAATGATTGTAAATGATGTCCTGAGAGTTTGAAACCTCGGATTGCACATCGAAGTGCTATATTGAGGCAAGATACGCGCTGGATGATGAGCGTGGGGTCTTTTACTACTGGGAATTGTGACTTGCTCCGTCCCGATTGATGATTTTATCGCATATTTGACTGAGATTCATTTGTTATCATCATGATTTGGGTTGATTGCCATATTTGGGCTTCTTACCAACTATTTGAACCATTCGGGGATTTTTATCACTGTTTCCTCCCTACTTGACTTATTATTTGAACCTAGTCCTGTTGATATCTACTGTTTTACAAACTCAGCCAGTTTAACTCAGATTTGAAACTTAAATGATATTTCTACATCATGTTTTGGGCTGAGAACTACTGTTTTACTAATGCCCAAGGGGCTTGTGATGATTTTCGGACTGAGTGAGGCCGAGGGCCATATATGAGGATATGCTGAGTGAGATAAGGCCGAGGGCCTGAGATACTTTATATGCCACGAGGTGGCTTGAGTTATGTGAGGCCGAATGCCGAGTTATGTGAAGTTGAGTGCCGAGTGATGATGCCACGAAGTGGCATGATATAGCGTTTGGGCCGTAAGGGGCCACTCCGGAGTCTGCACACCCACAGTGAGCGCGGGTACCCATATGATTGAGAGTGAGCCCGAGGGGCTGATACTATGCTGGGTGATTGAGAGTAAGCCCGAGGGGCTGATACTAATGTGAATGACTGAGAGTAAGCCCGAGGGGCTGATACTATGCTGAGTGACTGAAAGTGAGCCCGAGGGGCTGATACTATGCTGAGTGACTGAGAGTGAGCCTGAAGGGCTGATACTGTTCTGAGCAAGTTACACTATGCCTGAGGGGCGGATTTCTACTTGTTATTTAAATGTCAAATTACCTGTTTTACTTGGTTTTAAGGGATTCCTACCGATTTCTCACTATTTCACTTCCTTAAATGATTTTTACTACTTTAATATAAAATTACTTTGTGCCTTTACATGTTTCATGCTTTCAGTCATTATTTACCTTTATTACTCATTGAGTTGGAGTATTCACTTTACTACCTGCACCTTGTGTGCAGATGCAGGTATTTATACACCCGGTAGTGGGTTTTGGCTAATCGGTGGCAGAGTTATCGGAGTTTAGCAAGGTGGCTGTCAGTGTTCGCAGCATCGTTTTCTCTCCCTTTTTGCTCAGCAGTCCTGTTTTTTTATATATTTCAGACCTTGTAGTTGTATTTATACTCTAATAGATGCTCGTGACTTGTGACACCCCGGTTTGGGCTGTGTCGGGATGGTTTCCCTTTTGTTATTATCGTTGTTTCCGCAATTATGGCTATATTAATCTTGTTTTAGACTTGTTTATGTTAATTAATTGTTAAAAGAGGTGTTTTGTTTGTTTTGGCTGGCCTTGTCTTCATGAGAGACGCCATCACGACCGGGTTCGAGAATTGGGTCGTGACAAGTTGGTATTAGAGCCTAGGTTACATAGGTCTCACGAGTCATGAGTAGGTTTAGTAGAGTCTCGCGGATCGGTACGAAGACGTCTGTATTTATCCTCGAGAGGCTGCAGAACATTTAGGAAAAACTTCACATTCTTGAATTCTTATCGTGCGTCCTTGGTCCAGCTTGAAAAGTAACTCTTGAAATTCCTTTCACGTGTTCGCATACGCGTATGAGCTCTCAGTATCAAATGTGCCTTGATGGCTTGTGATTACCTGATTGAGGGGCGAGATGTGACCTCTGTGAGTTTGATGTTGGGCCAGTCTAAAGAACTTGAGGCCGGATCTTTGCATATGGCTTGAGCACCGAGATGCTGATTGTGTGAGCAAGTGTGTTGCACTTATATGTTCAGTATTGTCCCTATTAGTGGAAGTGATGGCTGAATAACTGTGTGGTGAGTATGTTAGTACTGCGAGATGTATCTATACGACTTGGAAGTAACGAGAAAGGCTAGCTGGAGGATAGAAAAACTATTAGGTGCTTGAATTCCATCTTGATTCGAAGTATAGCCCTGAGTTATGGGCGCGTGAAGGATCTTTTCATGTTTTCCAGTTGAGAGTGAAGTAAATTTTATGTTGCGGTACGAGTTCAGACTCAGGAAGACTAAGCGACTGTGTAATGTGTATAATGGTGGAAGGTATATAGAAATGTTAGATTGAGGTGAAGCAGGTGGGTTATCTCGTGCGAAGTGTTCTAAAGTGGTATGATCCTTATGTGAATGTTAGAAGATCTCATGTGTAAGTGAAAAGTACGTGTTGAAATTTGAAATTTCGGGTCGCTTAAGAGAGTGGGCTTAACTGTTGCGGGGATGAATGCGAGATTTGCAGAAGATTTAAAGTACTAGATGATCTGTGTTTTCACAAGCTTACCAAAGGATTTGAGCTTAATCTCACTATGGTATTGTAGCATCAATAGAGTATAAGTGTTATGAGTTATCAAGTGTATTTTGATCTATGGGTCCGAGCCAAGTGGGGGAGTTTGTTGTGAGTAGTTGGTTGCACGGCTAGGTTCTATGTTGGATCCAGTTTGAGGCGTGCGGGAGAATTAGTTATGGCTTGCGGAATTGAGACCAAGGATGACTCGAGTAGAGGAATTTTTTTGAAAAAGGTTATATTACGGTTATATCACGGGATGTCTTAAGTTGTTGTTGGTAAAGAATGTTCGGTGCCTAGAGCAGGAAGTTACTTGGATGTGTTGGAATGAGGATTTCATTCTGTGGTGTCAGAGTGCTAATGAGGCACGGGTAGTTCTGTTCGTTGGATCAAGTAAATTGCAGTTTGAATAAGAGTGAATGACTCTCGAGAATGGTTCAAATGTGTCCAAGATTCTACAAGGAGTAATCAGGTATTTTAGAGTTGTATATGCGGTTATAAACTGTGTTTTCATTGGAAGAGGTCAAGACTTGTGATATTTCTATATTGATTATAGGATTCTATGTATCAGTATCAGGAAAGCAAAGGTAACAGATTTAGATTCGCAGGAAGTTCCTCAGAGTAAAGTGTTCTGGAATGTGGTGTTTCTGGGAGTAATTGAGTGAGTATTCAGTGGCTGATAGGTCTTAGACAGTGTGGTCTTGTGCTTGGGTCTCATGTGGTGAGCCTAGGTTGAGGAATTATGGTGCTACAGCAAGAGAGACTATCAAGTTGAAAATGAATCAGAAGGAAATTTAGATAGATGGAATAGTTTGATAGTAGACCGAATCGGTATGGTAAGGATATGATTAATTCCTTGTGTGTGTTCGAGGTAATGAGTTCTTTCAGGTATTTTGCGGTGATGCTCTTAGGTTTTGATGGCTTGCTTAACTTGATCAAGTTAGAAGGATTTAGTCCTGACATGTCTGATTTGTGCAAAGGGAACTCGGAGAGTTCTTGATGGTTTTTACCACGGTTTGGAGATGTATATTTTCTATGGGCATGCAGAGCATGGGATGTATAGTGATTCTTCTTTTAAGATTAGGACCAATGGAAAGTTCTTGACCAATTGAGTATGTAGATGTTTGTGGCTCGGAAGGAAGATGAAGTTCTCATGTTATCCTGAGATGGTATGGTATATGCGGTAGGTTGTGGAGGACTGACAATTTCGTGTGGAAGGTTACGGTTCAGTTCTGAATAGAAAGTCATGAATCCTTAGGCAACACGAGCAGTTTCAGATGATTAAGGAAGTGGTAGTGCTAATTGGGGTGATCTGACGAGGGTATATGTTTCAGAAAAGACAATGACATTAAGTTGATGGTACTTCGGCAGTATTGCGACACTTTCTTGTTAGATCGACTGGTGATATTCGAGCTTGCTTGGTGGCATAGGGAAATTTTTGAGTATCTATCGTGGAATGATTGGGTATTTGAGGCGTAACATGTATTCGGACGGCGAAATTGGGATCGGATATAGTGATTCATGGGCCGTATGGATTTGGAGATGGAAGTTCTCATATTCAGGCTATGTTATGGTTGTGGATCGTGTGTATCGTCACTGTTAAGTGACTATCGGGATTTGGAGGCTCGAGTGGATCTTTCTTTGTTTGTATGTTAGATGTTGGTTGTGATGTTGTAGTTTAGACTAGTTGTCTCAGTGTTGGGTTATTCTGGACTATTACGCTGTGGGCTATGCTGGAAATGCCACGGGTTGAGTGGCGAGGTGCGACGGATTATGTTCTAGTAGAATGGTTTATATTTCAAGGACCCAGCGAACGGCTGGGAAGGATTTCCTTTCTTAATTGAGCCTTTGTGATGGATGTCAGTGCAGAGGATTCTACCACTGATTCAGTTTTGGTGTTGAGGTACTCTCCGGATGTGTTTCTTGTGGTCGGGCATGTCGCCGGGCAGGGCTGTTGATTTCGGTATTGATTTGGTGCCGAGCACCATATCATATGGCTCCATCAGGAGTTATATTAGTGGAAGGAGCAGCTTCAGGCTTCTTTGATAAGGAGTTCGTTGGTAGGCCAATGTGGATGCGTGTTCTAGTTGAGTCGGCTTGGTTGACCCCGAATTGTATTGTTGAGGGATAGGTTGATTCGATCGTTATTGAGCTTACTAGTGATCTGGGAGATCTATGAGTTGCCTTTCTGTGTTGCAAGACGTTATGATTTGTTGGTTATGGGCACACATGGTGCGGTTCTATTGGGGTTCATAGTGGAAGTCAAGCAGGAAGAGTAACTGAGTGTTGCTCGGTGAACGACATATTGGTTATTTCCTATCGGGTTTGCGTGGTATATGTTACTTGTTTCACCGTGGGTGTAATGATCTGCTTTGGTTCCAAACATCAAATTGTGCGTGGTTGTCAATTTCGAGCATACTGACTTGAGGTGTCTCATGTGGAGCAGTGTTTGGATAGGATCGCACATTGCAGCGAAGCTATGTGGGATATGACCTTGCGAGTTAGATTCGTGTGTTCTATTCTATGATGTGAGATGGGTTCTCAGCCTTGTGTTGTGATGGTATTGGTGAGCTTGAGGGGCAGCTCTTTCGTTAGAGTCATTTTCACGATTTGAGTATGTTCGGACCGTTGCTTATTAGTGCGTGTATTATGAAAGTTGTGGCTTAAGCCTGTATTGATGTGTCATGTCACCAGAGTGGTGTGTTGGATTATAGGAAATCGTTGGGATCATTAATAAATATGAACGGATTTGATTTCAACATGTTGGAAGGATAAGATCGAGGTTCGGCTCGGAAATTTGCTATGGTATTTGTCAGGGGAGAAGTAACTTCATGAGTGGTTGACCTGAGAAATGGTCGTGGTTTAGTGAGGTATTTCATTTATCGTTGGTAGTATATGAAAGTGTTGGAATGAGACTTTAGTTGATAGGAGGTTTTCTACCAGTACTTGGTTGTTGTGGGCAGATGCTGTGAATAGAAGTTATCTCTACGAGTGTTTGAGTTAGGTGGTTTATCATGGGATTGCTCCCGAGGTTGCAGGCATGGGTTATTACAGCTGGTTCAGGTCTATTCAGAGTATAGGTGTGAGGTTTG
The DNA here is from genome assembly GCF_000393655.2 of Nicotiana sylvestris. Classification (NCBI taxonomy): domain Eukaryota; kingdom Viridiplantae; phylum Streptophyta; class Magnoliopsida; order Solanales; family Solanaceae; genus Nicotiana; species Nicotiana sylvestris. The sequence goes on along the minus strand of NC_091060.1, from coordinate 181,175,089 downwards.
GATCGTATTGATGGTTTCAGAAATGGAAATGTGGTTCTATGGCTTATGGGGCAGACTGGATTGTGTAATTTCAGTTGCAATGTGTTATCGGTCCTATATGAGATAGGGTGACGTGGGATCACCCCAGGGTATATCAATGGTGAGGTTATTCAGCGATTGGTTGGCTTTTAGAACAACTCTGGGTACGTTCGAGGACGAACGTGTGTTTAAGTGGGGGAGGATGTAACGACCCGACCGGTCGTTTTGAGCTTTTGCACTTTGATCGCCAGTTCTCGGGCATGACTTGCCCCGTGTTATGTATTATGACTGATGTAAATCATTGGTTTTGGTTTTCACGGAAATCGGTATGAATTTGAAAGAACAGTCTCAGTTGAAAGCTTAAAATTTGAAAGATTTGACCTATTTGTATATGAGCTCGGATCGGAATTTTTATGATTTGGTTAGCTTTGTTGGGTGATTTATGACTTAGGAACATGATCGGAATTGGTTTTGGAGGTCCGGCATAGAATTAGGCTTGAATTGGCGAAGTTAGTATTTTGCCGAATTCCGATTGATAGGTGAGATTTTGATCCGAGGGTCAGAATGGAATTCTGAGAGTTGTAATAGCTTCATTATGTCATTTGTGATGTGTGTGCAAAATTTCAGGTCATTCGGATGTGGTTTGGTTGGGTTTCTGATCGAAAGCGTATTTCGAAAGCTTTAGAAAACTTAGGCTTGAATTCGATGTGAATTGATGGATTTGATGTTGTTTGAAGAATTTTGATGATTGGAACAAGTTTGAATAAAATATTGGGTCATGTTCGTGCTTTTGGTTGAGGCCCCGGGGGGCCTCGGGGTGATTCCGGGTGGTTATCGAAGAATTTGGAAATTTTTGTAGCTTCAGATTTGCTGCTTCTGTTATTTCCGCATCTGCGGGTTGTGGACCGTAGATGCGGCGCCGCATGTGCGGTTGATTAGTCGCAGAAGCGAAAATGTGTCTGCTGGGTAGAGATCGCAAAAGAAGTTAGGCGAGCCGCATCTGCGATGTCGTAGATGCGGGGATTTGATCGCAGAAGCGATTGTTGGCCAGTAGTGATTTCCGCAGATGCGGAGAAATGACCGCAGAAGCGGTTCCGCAGGAGCGGTGGTGGGGTCGAAGATGCGAAAACCCCTGGGCAGAATGTTTTAAGTTATTTCATCCGCGATTTTGAGTCATTTTCCCTCCATAGTTGAGCATTTTGAGAGCTTTTTGAAGGAAATCGAAGAAGGGTTCAAGGAGAAACGTTTGGAGGTAAGATTTTCGAACCTAAAACTCGAATTTATTGTAAAATCCACCTAGAAATTTATGGAAACTAAGCAAAAAAATGGAAGAACTAGGGCTTGGGATTTTTTGGAACTTTTAAATTGGGATTTGAAAGACCATTTGAGGTTGGATTTGAGAACTTTTGATATGTATGAACTCGTGGAAGGATAAGGAACCCGTTGATGTAAAAATTTCTGAGTTTCGAGAAGTGGGCCCGGGGCTCGGGTTTTGGTAATTTCGGGAATTGTGCCCGTTATTGATTTTTTTCGCTTGGGCTTTGTTCCCTTAGTATATTGTGATGTATTCATTCTGATTTTGAATAGATTCGACGTGCGTGGAGGCCGATTTGAGGGGAAAGGGCGTCGCGAGCTAGAGATTTCGTCGGTTCGAGGTGAGTAATGATTGTAAATGGTGTCCTGAGGTTTGAAACCCAGGATTGCACATCGTAGTGCTATATTGAGGCAAGATACGCACTGGATGATGAGCGTGGGGTCTTTTACTACTGGGGATTGTGACTTGGTCCGTCTCGATTGATGATTTTACCGCGTATTTGACTGAGATTCATTTGTTATCATCATGATTTGGGCTGATTGCCATATTTGGGCTTCGTGCCATCTATTTGAACCCTTCGGGGATTTTTATCACTGTTTCCTCCATGCTTGACTTATTATTTGAACTCAGTCCTGTTGATATCTACTATTTTACAAAATCAGCCATTTTTACTCAGATTTGAAACTTAAATGATATTTCTACATCATGTTTTGGGCTGAGAACTACTATTTTACTAATGCCCAAGGGGCTTGTGATGATTTTCGGACTGAGTGAGATCGAGGGCCATATGTGAGGATATGCTGAGTGATATGAGGCCGAGGGCCTGAGATACTTTATATGCCACGAGGTGGCTTGAGTGATGTGAGGCCGAGTGTCGAGTGATGTGAGGCCGAGTGCCGAGTGATGTGAGGCTGAGTGCCGAGTGATGATGCCACGAGATGGCTTGATATAGCGCTTGGGCCGTAAGGGTCCCTCCGGAGTCTGCACACCCATAGTGAGCGCGTGTACCCATATGATTGAGAGTGAGCCCGATGGGCTGATACTATGCTGAGTGATTGAGAGAGAGACCGAGGGGTTGATACTATGTTGAGTGATTGAGAGTGAGCCTGAGGGGCTGAATGCTGAGTGACTGAGAGTGAGCCCGAGGGGCTGATACTGTTCTGAGCAAGTTACACTGTGCCCGAGGGGCGAATTTCTACTTGTTATTTAAATGTCAAATTACCTGTTTTACTTGGTTTTAAAGGATTCCTACCGATTTCTCACTGTTTCACTGTGTAGATAATAAATTTGGTTCGAGAAAATAAAATCAAGACCAAAAAATATCGCAACAATCGTAGTATTTGATTTCAAATAATATGAGTGTACAATCTCTATGAATCCTCTTATTCTACTTTTCAATAGTAAATAAATTCAAGGGCCTTTGAGCTTGATCTTGAATATGTATTTGTTGCCTCGAACGATGATCTTGTTCTTGAGCTTGAGCTTTATTGCTTGAACTTGACCTTGATTTGTTCTTCGTTCTTGAACTTGCACTTGATTTCTTGAACTTGAAGCTTGAAACTTGTGGAGGAATTTGCAGCGTTTGATCCACGAGCTCTTTCTTGCTTCTTGTTATAACTTCTGGTGTCTTTTTTGAGTTATGAAGACCCCTATTTATAGTTGTGGAAGGGAAGAGTTATGATAAGAACATACTCTTTCTGACCAATCAAATTGAAGTGTGACATGGCTGTATTTGATTGGCCAGAACATGTAACTTGCACACATGGCGTGATTTCATTAGCCTTTTAGTGTGACTTGGCATGCCTTGTCATTTTGACACGTGGCATGATCCTATTGCTCTTCCGTTTGACTTGGCGTGCCACGTCATTTGACACGTGGCACCAAACTGGGCCTCTAGGAAGATAACATCTTGGGCTTAATTAAGTGGGCTCATCACTTTAGCCCAATTAAATGGGCTAGCCCAATAGATTAAGACTTATTTATTTAATCCATATATATTGGACTAATATAATGAATCTAATTATATTGACCCATAATATTTATTTGGACTAACATATATTTAAAGTACAGTCCAAAATATTTTATTGAATTTTGCATGCTTACAAATGCCCCTACTTCAAGGCTTATCTATTTTTTTAAGACTAGACTTGAAGTACATGTGAGGATCACTCTTTCATTTTTCATTTTTTTGTACGTAGCTTCACGTGGCATTTCAATGATATACGTAAATGCTAGCATGACTCCAGTGTTTGAGTAGCAATTAGTAGATTATATAATAATTCATTTATGAATACTTAGCATGTTGCATTACGTGACTTTCTTGTCTTCCAATTGGAAAAGGATATGGTATCCTTTCTTTAAGGAAATATCCTCCTTATTGGATTCTAACGTGAACCAACTTCAATTAGGAGGCTAACTAGTACAATTCAAATCCTTGTTGGGTTTCGTTCACAGTAGCCATCCCATATCGATATCTAGCTCTCAATAGCCACCTTATGACATCTATAAATACCACACACCCTTCATTCCATTAGTACCAATTTCAGCGTGTGTTCAAATTGCTTTGAGTCTACTTTTAACGACTTGGAGGCATTGACACGAAGGTAATTTCTTCTTCTTCTTTTCTTGTGATTTTTTCTTTGTTGTCTTTTTTTTCTTTTTTTTTGTAGGTCAAGCGAGAAAGATATGTTCTTCTTCAATAAGATGATCCACGCGTGAAGAAGATAATCTTGGGATGTGAGGGGATGGGTACTCATCCCTGCCCAAATATCGGAGGGATTACTTTCATGGCCCGACTACCGAAGAGATTACTCTCAAAATGGCCCGATTCTTGGAGAGATTACTCTTAATGTGGACCAATTCTTGGAGAGATTACTCTCAAAATGGCCCGATTCTTGGAGAGATTACTCTCAATGTGGCCCAATTCTTGGAGAGATTACTCTTAAAATGGCCAGATTCTTGGAGAGATTACTCTCAATGTGGCCCTGGCCCAATTCTTGGAGAGATGACTCTCAAAATGGCACGATTCTTGGAGAGATTACTCTCAAAGTGGCCCGACTACCGGAGAGATTACTCTCAATGTGACCAACTTAAGGTGCAAAGGGACTCATATGTCCACCTTAAGATTGGAAAGTTATGGTTCTTTTTAAGGACAAACCCGCGAAGAGGCCAACTTAAGGTACAAAGAGACTCATATGTCCACCTTAAGATTGAAAAGTTATAGTTCCTTTTAAGGACAAACCCGCGAAGAGGCCAACTTAAGGTACAAAGGGACTTATATGTCCACCTTAAGATTGGAAAGTTATAAAGCTTCAACTCGAAGACGACATCGACTTGAACACTTGGAAAACTTTGAAGATTTGATGAACTTTGCAGACTTCAACTCGAAGATTCGGAAGGCTTAAACAATTCAACTTTAAGATCGGCGAATTTGAAGACTGAAACTTGATGACCGAAAGACTTGAAGACTTCAACTTGGGGGGCTTAAATATTTCAACTTTAAGATCGACGAACTTGAAGACTTCAACTTTGAGACTTGGAGGGCCTAAATATTTCAACTTGAAGAACGGCGAATTTGAAGACTTCAATTTGAAGACCGACGGACTCGAAGACTTCAACTTTGAGACTTGGAGGGACTAAATATTTCAACTTGAAGATCAGCGGATTTGAAGTCTTCAACTTGAAGACCGACGGGGTTGAAGACTTCAACTTTGAGACTTGGAGAGCTTAATTATTTCAACTTGAAGATCAGCGGATTTGAAAACTTCAACATGAAGACCGACGGGGTTGAAGGTTTCAACTTGGGGACTTCAACTTGAATACACTTGAAAACTTCAACTTGGAGACTTCGAGGGCTTAAATATTTCAGCTTCTCTTTTGCTTTACATTGTTCAATTTTTATCTTAGTCGCATAATTTTTAGCTTTACGTGCTTGTAACAAATGATTCATATCTTGTCGTGGGAGAGTTCAAATAATGAACTGTTTGATGACTTCAATATCTAAAATATATCTAATACTTAGAATCAAAAACCTTCAGAATCGCACCGGATAATATTTTGAAACCAACTTTAGATTTCACCATGTTAAAAATTTCAGATTTACGCAGTCTCACCAAAAAAATCATATCTCGACGTAGGAATATCGAAATTGTAAACCGTTTGATTTCAAGAAAACTAGACTTCAAGATTTAGAATATATCCAAAATTCTCAATCAAATAACTTCAGAATCGTCCCAGATAATATTTTATATTTTGAAATCAACTTTATATTGTACCACGCTATCAATTCCAGATTTGCGCAGTCTCTACAAAATAATTCATATCTCGTTGTAGAAATATCGAAATTGCAAACCATTTAATTTGAAGAAAACTAGAATTCAAGACCTATACCATATCCAAAATTCTCAACCAAACAACTTCAGAATCGTCCTAGATAATATTTTAAAATCAATTTTATATTGTACCATGCTATCAATTCCAGATTTGCGCAGTCTCACCAAAAAAATTCATATCTCGGTATGGAAGCCTCGAGATCGGAAGAAGTCTTACTTGCCATAAATCAAAATTTAAGAGTCATATTCTCACAAATATCTTGGGGTTCAAATCTCACTGAATTTGAAACGTTGCGCCAAGCAATCATTTCCTTATACTTGTGTTTCCTTTTGACGCATTGCTTCTCTTCCCCTTTTTTTAGGCAGAGGGAGGACTTGGAGACCAACAAACTTGAAGGTTTGGCGAACCTGAAGACATAGAGAATCCCTGGACTTCAATGCAAATACTTGACATCCTTCTAAAATCGGCCCATTGAAGATATCAATTTACCAAGGAGGGTTGCCCCCTTTAAATCAAATGAGATCATAGTTCAACAGGAGAATTGCATTTCAGCTTGATTTTGCTTGCCTCCATACTTCACTCGAACAACAATTGGGGAAATATGTATCTTTTGAACTTATGCTACTGAACTTAGAATGAAACTCTAAGTTGCCTACGTACCTCGGTGAAGAGGATCAAGTCATACCGTAGTTCAGACTGGGTAGATTTTTTTTCTTTTTTTTACATCCTAACTTTTGCCTAGGCCACCTCTTTCGAGATTTTCAACCTAGAGGACTTTTTTTTACATCCTAACTTTTGCCTAGGCCGCCTCTTTCGAGACTTTCAACCTAGCGAACATTTTTTTTTACATCTTAACTTTTGCCTAGGCCACCTCTTTCGAGATTTTCAATCTAGCGGACTTTTTTTGGGCTGTACACAGTTTATACTCTTGCTTTCCAGGAGTGTAGCAACATACAGTTTAGGCTCGTACATCAAGGAGTGTTGCAACTTCAAGGATAATACTTCTTCAAAAATTTGCCATTGATAGGGTCGATCCTCATACCATCTACATCAACCAGCTTGTAAGCCCCACTTGAGTAAGCTTCTTGTACGACATATGGCTCATCCCATTTTGAAGTGAACTTCCCTACAGGTTTATAGGAAGTAATTATGGGTCTTCGTACGACAAGGACTTGATCTCCTACTTGAAAGGATCACGGGCGAACTCTTTTATTGAAGGTGCGAGATAGTCGAGCTTGATAACATTCAAGACTCTGTTGAGATTCCTATCTCTTTTCATCAAGAGCTTCCAACTCTGCTAACTGAAGTCGAGCATTTTCTTCATCAGTGATCCCTTCTTGAATAGCCAGTCGTAACGAAGGTATTTGACGCTCAAGTGGCAAGACGGCTTCGACTCCATAAATGAGCGAATAAGGAGTCGCATGTGTCGGCGTGCGGTGAGTCGTCCTATATTCCCATAGAGCTTCTTCCATACGGTCATTCCAATCTCATTTAGATTTGGAGACGACTTGCTTTAACAATCTTGCTGAATGCCTCAGCTAGACCATTGGCGGCAACATTGTACATTGAAGAGTTATGTTGCTTGAAGTCAAAGAGCTCACAAATCTTATTCATCAACCTATTGTCGAACGGCTTGCCATTATCCATTATTATGTAATGGGGAATGACAAAGTGATAGATGATATTTACTCGGATGAAACTTGCAACATTTTCCTTCTTTACCTCTTTAAGAGCAACAACTTCAGCCCATTTTGAGAAGTAGTCAGTTGCAGCCAAGATGTATAGGTGGCCACCAGAGGACTTTGGCAGTGGTCCAACAACATCCAATCCCCAAGCGTCAAATGTCCAGGATGCAACAGTCGGGTGCAACACTTCAGGAGGTTGATGAATAAAATTCGCATGGAATTGACAAGCTTTGCATCTTCGAGCGTAGTCCAAGCAATCTTTTACCATCGTTGGCCAATAATATCCCATCCTTTTTATATGGAAGTGGAGCTTTGGTTCAGACTGGTGTGACCCACATACCCTAGAATGTGCCTCTTGTAAAGCTTGGAGAGCTTCTTCTTCTCCTAGACATCGCAAGAGTACTCCCTCGAACGACCTTCTGTATAGAGTATCCTTGTAGTAAAGGAAGCGAGGTGCACGATGACGGATTTCAATCCTTCTCCTCGGATTTTCTGGAAGTATCCCATAACATAAGTAGTCGATAATGGGTTGTCGCCATTATTCTTTCTCAACTTCAGAAACAGAGACAAGATGCTTGAGTTTGTTTTCTTCACCTTCGACCTTATTTGGCGGCGGTACTACCCATTTTTGGCAGACGGTAACTTGCGTTTGGTCAGGCAGGGTTAATGATAAAGCTAGAGCATCTAAAGCATTAGCCTTCTTATTTTCTTTCCTTAGTACATACTAAATAGTCTCATCGCTGAGCCACCCCATCAACTTTTTTGCATAATCATGATATGGGTGTAGTTCAGGCTTTTTAACCTCGTAACTACCCAAAAGCTGATTGACCACTAACTGGGAGTCACCAAAGACTTGCAATTGTAATTTCTTCATATCAATGGTCATTTCAAGCCCAAGTATTAATGCTTGATGTTCAGCAACATTGTTGGAATAGAGGTGTCAAGGTGAAGGAGTAGGGCAAGACTTCACCTTGAGGAGTGACAAATACTACGCCATCCCCGGCTCCCTCACGATGCGCAGCACCATCAAAGTACATCTTCCATGGAGGTTGAACTTCAACGACTATTGCATCCTTATCAGGTAGTTCATCAGTTAGCTCCCAGTCATCAGGTATCGGATAATCTGCCAAGAAGTCTGCCAATGCTTGTCCTTTTACAGCCTTTTGAGGGATGTACAAAATCTCGAATTGCTGAAATTGGAGGTACCATCTTGCTAGTCGATCACTAAGAACAGGTTTTGACATCACGAACTTGATGGGATTTGCTTTAGAAATAAGACGGACAATATGAGCTTGAAAGTAGTGCTTTAACTTTTGAATTGAGAAGACTAGCGCCAAACACAACTTTTCAATTGGCGAATAGTTCAACTCATTAGGTGCCATCATCCTGCTCAAGTAGTAAAGAAAGTTTTCTTTCCCCTCACTATTTTCTTGGGCCAACAGTGCTCTAACAGACCTTTCCTGCGCCGCAATGTATAGTATCAATGGCTTTCCTAATATAGGAGCTGCTAAAACTGGAGGCTTCATCAAGTAGGTTTTGATACTTTCGAAGGCATTGCTACAAGCTTGATCCCACTTGAAAGGAACACCTTTCTTCATGAGGTGACTAAATGGTTGGCACCTCCCAGCCAGGTTTGATATGAATCTTTTAAGGTATGCTAGCTTTCCTTGCAGACTTTTCAATTCATGGATATCTCGAGGCTCATGCATTTTCAAAATGGCATCCACTTTGGCTTGATCAATTTCGATCCCTCGGTGTCGGACAATGAAACCAAGGAACTTTCCAGAAGTAACTCCAAAGTCACATTTCAACGGATTCATCCTAAGTTGGTACCTCCGGAGCAATTCAAACACCATCCTCAAGTCTTTCATATGGTCGCCCTTCTCTCTTGATTTCACCACCAAGTTGTCAACATAGCATTCGACATTCTTGTGGAGAAGATCATCGAAAATATTCTGCATAGCCCTTTGGTAAGTAGCACCAGCATTCTTCAAGCCAAAAGGTATTATCTTGTAGCAATAAATACCCAGTGCGAAACGCAGTAAGCTCTTCATCTTTTGGTGCCATGCGAATTTGGTTATAGTCCGACGAACCGTCCATAAAAGACATTGCCTCGTAACCAGTAGTAGCATCGATTATCAGCTCTGGAATAGCAAGCAGGAATTCATCTTTGGGACATGCATTATTAAGGTCCCTGAAGTCAACGCATACTCGAATCTGGACATTCTTCTTCCTTACAGGGACAATACTTGAAACCCATGTTTGGTATTTAACTTCCCGAATAAATCCAGCTTCAATGAGTTTGTTAACTTCAGTTTCAATCAGGGGAACCAAGTCCGGCCTAAAACGCCTTTGAGCTTGTTTAACAGGGCGAGCACCATTTTTGACTGCAAGGTGATGGATTGCTACTTTCAGGTCCAAGCCAGGCATCTCTTTGTAACTCCAAGCAAAGACATCCCTAAATTCTTTGAGTAACTCAATATAAGTGCTCTCTTCATCAGCTTCTAGTAAAGCACTTAGGTAGGTGGGTCTTGGTTCCTCATCGGTACCAAGGTTAACTTCTTTTAAGGCATCAACTGTCGTCTTCACTCCTTCTTCAAGTTCAGGTGGAGCATCTTTCATATATTCATATTCTTGAGGGTCCCCATCATTGAAGGATATGTGATAACACGGCGAAACATCCTCCAATTCTGCATTATCTCCCATCGAAGACGAAACACCATTCTCGCCTTGTACAGTGACATGATACGAAGAACCTACACTTTCTTCATCTTCGTCACGTTCCTTAGTGTAGACCACAGTGTATGGCTTTACCTTCAGTACTTCTTCACATGAAACCACCAGTTTTGTTTGTCGCCTCATTCTAGAAGGAACCAAACTTTGCAAAATCCTTAGAGATCTCCTGAATTTTGGGTGAAGCGGGTGTTCTTGTATTTCGATGATTTCTCTGGAACTTATTCCCCTTCTTTAATGGACCCAATCTCTCAAATACAAAAGTTTTCACAGTTGATTTTCCAAGCCGATCAAAGACAGAAGGCCTGTTAGAAGCGGCAGGTTCATCTTCTACATTGATATAATTTCTACTCACCCTTCTTATTGAGATGCGCACTGGTGACGGTTACTTATATCCCAGACCTTCACGTGGTTGCCTCATTGCATCTTTTGATGAGAGCCTAACTTTGACGGCTCATTGGGATTGTATCCAACTTTTGCAAATAACTTGTAAGCGTTAAGATCAAAAACTTCATATGTTCGCTTTGTAGGGAGTGCCACATTCTGCAAACGATTTTGAGCTACAAACCCTACAAGCGGCTTTGAGGACAACTTTACTACCTCAATTCGTTTTATCGGAAGAGTTAACTCCCTTAGCATCTTGGTTTGGAGATTATGTGACCCGCCCTCGTCTTTCTTCCTTTTAGGGACATATTGGAGCGTGGGACTTACTTTTTTTCCATAAGATGCAATACCCCCTTTATGAGATTTATTCACGTTGGCGGGTACCTCCTCAGTAACATTTTTGGCTTTTCCAATAGTCACATCAGCTCTTTTAGTTATGGATTCGTCATTCTTGATTTTTGTACCATCATCAACTTTCAGCTCCTTCACAATGTGGTTCTTCAAGTAGAACTTTGCATCGGCAAAGTGTGACTCAGCCTTGGTAAATGGCTCATCATCAGCAACTACCGTCTTCTCGACTTTACCCTCGTAGTATTTTAAACATTGATGGTAGGTAGATGGAACTACTTTATTCTCATGTATCCAAGGCCTCCCAAGCAAAACATTGTATGAAGTCTTCGCGTCGATCACATGCAACCATGCACTTGATTGCATATCTTCAATAGTGATTCCCAGCCTGATCGCGTCTATGGATCTTTGCCCCCCTTGGTTGAATCCTTGGATCATCACACGACTTTCTGAGAGTTCGTTCATAGGAATACCAAGTTCTTTCACAGTGAGGATTGGCAAAATATTCACTGAGGATCCTCCATCAACCAAAATCCGATTTACCCTTTCATCGCGCATATAGCCAACCATGTACAATGGGCGGTTATTAGGAGTGTCACCTAGCAAAAGATCGTCATTTGTGAACGTGACCTTTTCCTCACAAGCATTAACTTCTTGGGGACTGGACTCGATGGGTTTTTCCGAAGATGGTGCCAACGGTAGGTCATCACTCTTTTCTTCCCCTTTGTCAGCATGGCAACAAGAGGCATAAATGCCCTCATGGGAAATCTTCATGCGGAACCAACTTGGTAAAAACTCCTCTAAGTTCACTGGATTTCGTGGTTTTTGAGAATGGTGCATCTCCACTTTTGCTTTCTTCAAATGCCTAACTGGATTCTTTTTCGTTGGTCTTTTTACCATCATCTTCCTTGTTGGTTGTTCTATTGATTCTTTTCGTGGGCTCCTTTTGTAGTGCCTACGATGAGTCACCAATGTCCAACCTTCATCATCATCAGGTTGATTGACTTCAACTTTGTCACTCTCCAGTAATTCTTCATCTTTACTTTCTTTAAAACCATATAAGTCATCCGGACTGAATGAGCCAAAGGTGATAGAGACGTGGTTTACGCTTGTTTTCTCATCTTCAAGCACAATCTTCTTTTTGCGAGCCAAATCCATGACTTTATCCTTGAAGACAAAGCACTTATCCAGACGGTGGCTTACAAGTCGGTGATATTTGCAGTAGTTCGGGTCATTTGTTTTCACATCTTCATTTGGTCGCTTCATCTTCGGAAGCTCAATGAGATTTAACTCGAGGAGTTCTTCGAAAATGGTTGGCACATCAGAATCCAGGAATGGGTACTCTTTTTCCTTCATTTATTTTAGAGTCAACTTTCCACTTGGCTTGTCTTGAAAAGAAGTGGATTTCATACTCTGCTTCTTGCTCACCTTCGTCATGAACTTCATAGGTGACGTATTGACATTCATAGCTTCTTTGCTTTCAGACTTGGGTACGAACTTACCCCACTTCCTGACTTCTTGCTTGTCATTCACTTTGCGAGGTTCATAGATGGGTAGCCTTTCATTTCCAGCGGAGGCCATGCTCAATTCCATGTCATGGGCACAAGTTGTGAGTTCTTCAAATGTGCTAGGCTTGATACCTTGCAAGATGTAGCGTAATCCCCAATGCATGCCTTGGATGCACATCTCTATGCCTGAAGCTTCACTAAGCCTATCTTTGCAGTTGAGGCTTGCATTCCTCCAACGATTGATAAAGTCGATAACTGGTTCCCCCTTTCGTTGATGAGTATTTGTAAGCTCTATCATACTCATCGTACGTCTTGTGCTATAAAAGCGATTGAGGAACTCTTGCTCTAGTTGATCCCAGCTATTATTAGATCCAGCCTCGAGGTCCGTGTACCAGTCAAAAGCATTTCCTTTTAGCGAGCGGACAAACTGCTTGATGAGGTAATCTTCGTAAGTCCCAGCATTGTTGCACGTCTCCACGAAGTGCGCAATATGTTGTTTTGGTTACCTTTACCATCAAACTATTGAAACTTCGGAGGTTGATAGCCAACATGCATCTTCAACATATCGACCCTTGAAGTGTACAGCTTTGCATATGTAAGGGAGGATTTGACAGCAAATTCATATTTGTTTTAATGGTTCCTTCGATGAACTCCTTTAGTTGATCGATTGGAATCATCCCTTCAGATGAGACAGGGATAGCCTTAGTGGATGCTGCTTGTCTTGGGGGAGAGTCACTCTCTAGAACTTCTGGGAGCTTGCCGGGTGCATGGGTAGATTCTTCTTCCATCAAGATTCCCACCCTGTCTGTTAGCTTGTCAATTCTAGCCTCTTGATTTTGCATGCATTTGGTCAAGCCAGCGATTGCTTCTGTTGAGTTTGCCAACTGCTCCTCCATATATAAAGTGTTTGTCGCCATGGCTTGCATGATTGTCATGGATAACAGAGAGTAGCATGGATTTTTACACAGATTGATCCTTGACTGGCTCACACTATGTGGTGTAAGTGGGGAGGATCCATCACTTGAAGCATCATCATATTCCTTCACAGCAGAGTGCTTGCAGCCGGAGAGGTCAAGCAGAGCAAGAGTTTTCTTGATCTTTTCAGCAACATCGCTTCCTCCTTCGGATGCGTTTGTGGAAAATCTTGCTCCTTTAGGATGAAGATCCGAAAATAGGGGTTGATGCGGACGGCACTTGGGGTGCTTGTTGTCCTAAAGAGCTTGTTTTGCTCCTCGTAACTGGTCCGAAGCTTCCAAAGGTGACATCGAGAATACTTTCCACATCAGCATAAAACCTGGAGTTAGCAGCCTTGGTGGATGTTGATCTGGAGTTGATTTTCTTCGAAGCCATTTCAATGTTCTTGAAATTTGGTGATTGAAAAGTTGAGATGAGAGGTAGAGATTGTCCCACTGGGCGTGCCAGAATTTGTAGACAATAAATTTGGTTCGAGAAAATAAAATCAAGACCGAAAAATATCGCAATAATCGTAGTATTTGATTTCAAATAATATGAGTGTACAATCTCTATGAATCCTCTGATTCTACTTTTCAATAGTAAATAAATTCAAGGCCTTTGAGCTTGATCTTGAATATGTATTTGTTGCCTCGAACGATGATCTTGTTCTTGAGCTTGAGCTTGATTGCTTGAACTTGACCTTGATTTGTTCTTCGTTCTTGAACTTGCACTTGATTTCTTGAACTTGAAACTTGAAGCTTGAAACTTGTGGAGGAATTTGCAGCATTTGATCCACGAGCTCTTTCTTGCTTCTTGTTATAACTTCTGGTGTCTTTTCTGAGTTATGAAGACCTTTATTTATAGTTGTGGAAGGGAAGAGTTATGATAAGAACAAACTCTTTCCGACCAATCAAATTGAAGTGTGACATGGCCGCATTTGATTGGCCAGAACATGTCACTTGCACACGTGGCATGATTTCATTGACCTTTTAGTGTGACTTGACATGCCTTGTCATTTTGACACGTGGCATGATCTTATTGGCTCTTCCGTTTGACTTGGCGTGCCATGTCATTTGACACGTGGCACCAAACTGGGCCTCTAGGAAGATAACATCTTGGGCTTAATTAAGTGGGTTCTTCACTTTAGCCCAATTAAATGGGCTAGCCCAATAGATTAAGACTTATTTATTTAATCCATATATATTGGACTAATATAATTAATCTAATCATATTGACCCATAATATTTATTTGGACTAACATATATTTAAAGTACAGACCAAAATATTTTCTTGAATTTCAATTCAATAAATTTTGCATGCTTACACACTGCCTTAAATGATTTTTACTGCTTTAATATAGAATTACTTTGTGCCTTTACGTGTTTCATGCTTTCAGTCATTATTTACCTTTATTACTCACTGAATTGGAGTACTCACTTTACTCTCTGCACCTTGTGTGCAGATGCAGGTATTTATACACCCGGTAGTGGGTTTTGGCTAATCGGTGGCAGAGTTATCGGAGTTTAGCAAGGTGGTTGCCTGCGTTCGCAGCACCGTTTTCTCTCCCTTTTTGCTCATCAGTCCTGTTTTTTGTATATTTCAGACCTTGTAGTTGTATTTATACTCTAATAGATGCTCGTGACTTGTGACACCTCGGTTTGGGCTGTGTCGGGATGGTTTCCCTTTTGTTATTATCGCTGTTTCCGCAATTATGGCTATATTAATCATGTTTTAGACTTGTTTATGTTAATTAATTGTTAAAAGAGGTGTTTCGTTTGTTTTGGTTGGCCTTGTCTTCACGAGAGGCGCCATCACGACCGGGTTCGGGAATTGGGTCGTGACAAAATGGTAAGTATATCTAAAAAGGATGTCGAATTCAGTTGCACTTCGTCTTTACCATGGATTAATTCTCATTGCTTATCTTCAAAACTTCTTATGCATTTTTCTGCTTTTGCAAATAACAAAAGCTGTTATTTCTTTTGGTATAGCTGGAGTATAGTTGTAAGAAAAATATATGTATTTATGATATATAAAATAGAGTAGTGGACAACAATATTAAGCCACATGGCACTTTTAGGACAAAATCTAATAAAATTTAGGGTAAAGTCCAATAATATTTAGAATAAAATATAATAGAATTAGCAAAAATCTCCTAAAAATATTATATATATAATGCCAAGTGGCAAGCTAATAAAAATTCACTTGATAATTTTGAGATAATATCTATTAGACTATGTGATAAAATTAAATTTGAATTAAAAAATAAGTATTTGAATCTATAGATGAAGATGTTGAATTGAATTGGAACCCGTTTGGATTGGCTTATTTTAAGTTCGTTTAAGCCAAAATAGCTTTTAAATCATTTTGTAACGTTTGGACAAAGTAAAAAAGTACTCAGCACTTATTTTTAAGCTAAAATGATAAAAATAAGTCAAAAGCTAGAATTCCTAACTTATGGCTTTTGGTAAAAGTCACTTAAAACAAGCTCATCCAAACTGGCTCTTGAAATATAAAAATAACTTGTACTATTCCATGTGTACCAACGTCTCTTTTGCCGGAGGCGCTGCATCTTTAATAGATGCAGGTTGTTCCATAGCAGACGACATCGATCAGTGATAGCGGTACACTCTCTTCTCAGCTGACTTGGTAAGCTCCATTTCACATAGTGTGAGTTGTATTTTGATTTGTGTAAGTCAAACTTGAAATGTTGCACTTGTATCACATGTTTCCACTTCTAAACTATGAATGTGTACTGTACTGTTGGAAATTATAAATGAAATAACTAATGGTAGTGAAATTGGTGTTGTTCATGAAATCCTCTCATTGTCTAACTTGGAAGGCATCAAGTAGGCTTGCTTGACTGGGATATCTTGGTTGAGCGTCAGTCGCGCTCCCCAAGGTCGAGGCATGACAAGCTTGGTGTCATGACCCAAACCGATGGGCCGATACGGGCACCCGGTACTTTACTCAATCGAGTATACATAGGCCGACAAGGCTGTACAATCTTTCACGTACACGATATATGTCTACAAGCCTCTAAGAGTACATAAATGTCATAAAGGTTGGGACAGAGTCCCGCCATACCAAACAATACACGTCTAAATCATACCAGCCAAACAAGCAACTCCGAAGCAAATGGAGCGCACCAACATCTTCCATTGAGCTGATAGCCTACTTGGAGGGCTCTCGACCTGTCTATTGGGACCTAGGGGCATGAAACGCAGCGTCCCCGGGCAAAAGGGACGTCAGTACGAAAAATGTACCTTGTATGTAAGGCACATAAATATGTACATAAAAGATATGGAAGAAATGTAGAGTACTTGACTCAACCTGTAAGTCTGAATAACTCTGTAAATTATAAAATACTTTTAGCGTCATTGTTGACACTCAATTTTGTCCATCCTTACTCTATATTATTCTAACGAGCTACTATTTATTTAAGAGTCATAATAATATTTATAGCATTTTTTAAATACGATTACAAGTATTATTACCTTATTTTGCTATGTTACCCCATATATTTTAATTTGCACCACATAATTTGTCAATTTAATTTATTTAGATATTTAGAATATTGTTTTAAGCACATTGAGATGGTTATACAGAATAATATTTATTCTGGTATTCATTTCTCAATTCATGCATTTTTATTTGTCCAGTCATTACTTATTAATTAAATTTTTTCTATTATTGTTATTATGGCATTTTAATTAAAATAGTATCTATTTCATTTAGCCCACCAATCCAACCGAAAGGGCTCTCAAATGTCGAGTGTGAATCTTCTAAATTTCACAAAATCTTCACCCATATCGCCATGATTGAAAAAAAAAATCTTTCCTTCTTTTGGGAAAATATTACTCTTTCGATGATCTGGTAGCTTTTTCCTTTGCTCACATCCCCTAGCAACGACTATTTTCCCTCCCCTATCTATTTATACTAGTGAATTAATCCGCGCTTTGCGCGGTTATGAATAATTTTTTCTAATGTTCAAATAATGAAAAATATATAAATCATTGTAATCTTCAAATTCAAAAATAGATTAGATTTTAAGTTATATAAACATTCTATTCTTACTTTTTTTCTTTTAATTTTCATCATTTGAGAATTTTTTTTATCTATCAGAAAAGGTTGTATAATAATCTATAAATGTGAAACAATATTTTCTGTTTTTGCTCAAGTAAATATAAAAGAAAGAGATGGACTTCATCTTTGTTCAGTTAATATATTAAGTATCTAACTTCTACTCTTCACCTTTCAAAAGTTATACTATATACTATCTCTTTATTTAGAATCTTATAAAAACATATCAACGTCTACTTCAATACAATAAGGGAAAAAAATCTGTTAGCTCTAAATCAACACAAATAAATTGCATGAATCTTTTATGTTAATTTTATTTTTTTTAGTTATTTCTTTTTGTAATTTAAGTTACAAAACTGAGAATAGCGCGAATCACCAAGTTAATTTCTTTTGTCGTTTCCCTGCATATCCTAATTTTCAGCACCTGAATATTTGGTAATTTTTAGAGCAACCATATTCTCAAAAAATTCGATCAGAATGAAGGAATATCTTAAAATTGTTTTGATTTTTGTAAAAGTCATATGACAATTTGAGATCAAAAAACACCTACATAAATGAGAGATATGGGAAATACATAGTGATGAAAGACGGAGAAGATCGTGTGTGATGAATGGAAGGGTTACGGCCGTCGAGACATCAACTTTCATATTACTTATAGCCTGTTTGGCCAAGCTGGAGAAATCAGCTTATTTTGAGAAGTGCTTTTAAAAAAAGTACTTTTGGAGAGAATCAGTTTGTGTTTGGCTAATCAGTCTGAAAAGCACTTTTGAGAAATAATTTGTGTTTGGCCAAGCTTTTTAGAAAGTGCTTTTAAGTGGATTTCATACTCTGCTTCTTGCTCACCTTCGTCGTGAACTTCATAGGTGACGTGTTGACATTCATAGCTTCTTTGCTTTCAGACTTGGATAAGAACTTGCCCCACTTCCTGACTTCTTGCTTTCCATTCCCTTTGCGAGGTTCATAGATGGGTAGCCTTTCATTTCCAGCGGAGGCCATGCTCAATTCCATGTCATGGGCACGAGTTGCAAGTTCTTCAAATGTGTCAGGCTTGATACCTTGCAAGATGTAGCGCAATCCCCAATGCATGCCTTGGATGCACATCTCTATGCCTGAAGCTTCACTAAGCCTGTCTTTGCAGCTGAGGCTTGCATTCCTCCAACGATTGATAAAGTCGATGACTGGTTCCCCCTTTCGTTGACGAGTATTTGTAAGTTCTATCATACTCACAGTACGTCTCGTACTATAAAAGCGGTTAAGGAACTCTTGCTCTAGTTGATCCCAACTATCGATAGATCCAGCCTCGAGGTCTGTGTACCAGTCAAAAGCATTTCCTTTTAACAAGCGGACAAACTACTTGATGAGGTAATCTCCATACGTCCCAGCATTGTTACACGTCTCCACGAAGTGCACAACATCTTGCTTGGGGTTACCTTTACCATCAAACTGTTAAAACTTTGGAGGTTGATAGCCAGCAGGCATCTTCAACATATCTACCCTTGCAGTGTACGGCTTTGCATATGTAAGAGAGGATTTGGCAGCAACTTCATATTTGTTCTTAATGGTTCATTCAATGAACTCCTTCAGTTGATCGATTGGAATCATTCCTTCAGATGAGACAGGGATAGCCTTAGTGGATGTTGCTTGCCTTGGGAGAGAGTCACTCTCTAGAACTTCTGGGAGCTTGCCGGGTGCATGGGTAGATTCTTCTTCCATAAAGATTCCCACCATGTTTGTTAGCTTATCGATTCTAGCCTCTTGATTTTGCATGCATTTGGTCAAGCCAGCGATTGCTTCCGTCAAGTTTGCCAACTGCTCCTCCATGGATGAAGTATTTGTCACCATGGCTTGCATGATTGTCGTGGACGATGGAGAGTAGCATGGATTTTCACACAGATTGATCCTTGATCGGCTCACGCTATGTGGTGTAAGTGGGGAGGATCCATCACTTGAAGCATCATCATCTTCCTTCACAGCAGAGTGCTTGGATCCGGAGAGGTCAAGCAGAGCAAGAGTTTTCTTGATCTTTTCAGCAACATCGCTTGCTCCTTCAGATGCATTTGTGGAAGACCTTGCTCCTTTTGAGGATGAAGATCCCAAAATAGGGGTTGACGCAGACGACACTTGGGGTGCTTGTTGTCCTAAAGAGCTTGCTTTGCTCCTTGTAACTGGTCCGAAACTTCCAAAGGTAACATCGAGAATGCTTTCCACATCAGCATAGAACCTGGAGTTAGCAGCCTTGGTGGAAGTTGAACCGGAGTTGATTCTCTTTGAAGCCATTTTAGCGTTCTTGGATTTTGATTGTTGGAGAGAAGAGATGAGAGGCAAAGATGGTCCCACTGGGCGTGCCAAAATTTGTAACAACTAAAATTTCATTCCTGAAAACAATAATCAAGACAAGAAATATAGCGACAAAAAAAGTGTTTGTATTTCAATAATTTATGCGAGTTACAATCTTTGAACAATCTTAAGTTTAAAAGATGTAATCCTCTGATTCTTCTCCTCACGACTGTCAATTCGAGAGCTTCGCTTGTTCTTGAATTGATGGACCACTTGTTGTTGGGATTTGACCACGAATGCGGAGCTAGGCTTTGATCACATACGTGGAGGATGGAAAACTTGCGGCTCACCCCTTGGAGACAACGACTACTTGCTATGTGGAAGACTTGTGAATCACCACTGTGGAGGAGAGCTTCAATATCTATCCTTTTTCCTGTCCCTTTGGCCTTATGGAGACCCCCTATTTATAGTTGTAGGGAGGGAACTTGTGATAAACACATATCTTTTTCCTCCAATTTGATTGGCCAACTCGAGTCATCAAACCTATCACTAAAGCTATGTGATAAGCTTGCACATAATTGGTTGAACCATGTCATTTGAATATTTTGCGACATTTGATTGGTCCTTACATTTGACTTGGCATGTACATCACTTATGTGTGTGACATGATTTTAGTGGCCCTTGATTTGACTTGGCGTGCCATGTCATTTGACACGTGGCATGGATTTTGGGCTTATCATTTGAAGGCCAACAAGATGAACTAGCCCCATTAACTCGGGCTCTTAATTAAATCCATATACACATATTAGATTTAAATAATAAATTCAATTATTCTAGCCCGTAATCGTTGTTTGAGCTGACACGTCTTTGAATTTATCATGTGGTCCAAATAATTTAATGGACTCAAACTCAAATAAAATTCAATCGTTTACAATATGGTGAAACATAAGGGTGTTCGTCGGTTGGTACGGGACAGTATTTAGACATTTCGGTTCGGTATTTTCGGTACTCAATTTTTAAAAATGTTATACCAACACCGTACCTAATTAAATTCGGTATGGTTCGATTTTTCTCCTTTCGGTTTCAGTTTATTCGGTTCGATAACTTCGGTTTATTCGGTTTGAATACTAACTAGTGTATAGAGTCATAGTCTGTAATATTCATAAGTAAAATACTCAAAAATACAAAACTAAAACTATTTGTTGATAAAGTTTTATCCAAAACTAACAAATATCAACCTAGAGAGAGAAAACTATACATAAAGGAATAAGTTATATCATTAGAAATGCCTTGTTACTTGCTTACATTTAATTGATGAACTTAGAGAGTAAAGAAAAGTAAAATTTTAGACTTTTATATTTATGTTATAATAAATAATATGTGTATTATGTAATATAATAGATATTTCGGTATGATATCGATATTTCAGTATTTTATTTTAAAATACCAAATACCATACCTAATACTAATATTTTTTCATACCTAAACCAATTCCCCGACTCACAATATAGCCTTGCAGTCATCGATGATAAATAGGATATTGGCAATGAAAAATATCAATAGCATTTTTTTGATGGATAAGGATAGGGGGTCTATTGGGCAGAAGTAAAACATTCACTCAACAATTGTTCCTCACAAAAGGAATATAACCAATTGATCGAGTTCGAAAATAGGGATCTTCGGATCCGTGAATACTCAAAATATTGAATAACCAAATAACAAAAAATTTCATTTCGATACGGTAATTATGATATTTACCAAAAATTTAGCACAATCCTGGAACATCTATGATTAATAATTTTGCTTCCATCAATCCGTTGCAAAAGCCACGTTTTCTCCTGCCTTTATTGCAAAAAGAAAAAGAAATACACAGCTCAAAATTTAGATGACTGAACTTGGCTACGAAAGATGACTGAAGCTCAGGCTCAGCGCTTGGAAATGCAACTGAGCCACCGCATGAAAGCTCCTCCTCCGTCGCTCTCCGTAGACTTCGCGGTCAGTCAATAATTTATTCTGTTAATAACCAAATTCTACATTGAAAAACTACTCTTTGCCCAACTTTGTTTCTTTCATGTTTTCTTCTTTCTATAGCATTGTCAACTTAATTATGGAATCTCAACCCTTAAATTTGGAAAACGATGCAATGGAGTTCGATGTGGGTTCTGGTGAAGAAGAAGAAGAAGAAGACAACTACAAGCACAGCTCATCTGGCTTGGACTCACGAGACCAATGCTCTTCTTCCGACCTAGAACCCTATGAGGGCATGGAATTCGAATCTGAGCAGGCTGCTCGAATTTTCTACAATTCCTATGCACGCAGAGTCGGGTTTGGGACTCGGGTCAGTGCTTATCGACGTTCACGTCGCGATAACATTATTAGTAGCCGCCAATTGGTGTGCTCCAAAGAGGGCTTTAACCCTAGGCCTGATGAACAACACAAACCCAGGCGCCAGCGAATTGTCTCTAGGGTCGGTTGCAAGGCTCACTTGACTGTCAAAAAGCAGGCTTCTGGCAAATGGGCTATTACTAAATTCGTCAAAGACCATAATCATGAGCTTGTACCCCCTGATCAAGTCCATTTGCTTCGATCACATAGGCATGTCTCTGGTCCTGCCCGCAGCTTGATTGATACCCTCCAAGCTGCTGGTTTGGGCGCTACTCGCGTTATGTCTGTCTTAATTAAGCAATCTGGTGGCATTAATAATGTTGGTTTCACTAAATCTGATTGCCAGAATTATATGAACCAAACCAGGCAGAGGACTCTAGGTACTGGTGCTCACTATATCCTTGAGTATTTGAAGCAGAAGCAGGCTGAGGATCCCGGTTTCTTTTATGTTGTTCAAGGTGGTCCATCGGGGAACATTTTTTGGGCCGACTCAACCTCCAGAATGAATTATTCTTATTTTGGAGATACTGTTACATTTGATACCACTTATAGGACTCACCGATTCCGGGTGCCTTTTGCCCCATTTATAGGAGTAAACCATCACTGTCAACCAGTTTTATTTGGCTGTGCCTTGCTTCTCAATGAATCAGAGTCATCATTCATTTGGCTATTTCAAAATTGGCTTGCCGCAATGTCTGGTCGCCATCCTGTTTCTATAACTACAGACCACGATAGGATCATTAGGTCAGCAATTGCAGACGTATTTCCTGGCGCTCGTCACCGCTTTTGCAAATCCAATATTTTTAGACAAGTACAGGAGAGGCTGTCGCATTCACTCCAGTTATTTCCCATTTTTGAAGCAGAATTCCAGAAATGTGTCAATTCGCCTGAGACAATTGAGGAGTTTGAATTATGCTGGGAGTCCCTTCTTGGAAGATACAATCTCAAGGATGACGAATGGCTTCACTCGATGTATGATGCTCGACAACACTGGGTTCCAATTTACCTTCGAGATACATTTTTTGGGGAGACATCTATTGCTAAAACTAGTGACACTACAAACTCATTCTTCGATGGATATATAGATGCATCGACTAACATTCACATCCTAATGACTCGGTATGAAAAAGCTACTGCCAGTAGACACGAGAAGGAGGTAAAGGCGGAGAATGATACCATATATATTTCTCCTATTTTGAAGACCCCATCTCCCATGGAAAAACAAGCAGCTAATCTTTATACAAGGGAAATATTTTTGATGTTTCAACGAGAACTAATGGAGACTCTGGCTTACCCTGCAACTGTAATTAATGATACAAGACCAGATGTAGTGTATCAAGTGGCAAAGTTTGGAGAGGATCATAAAGTTCATTATGTCCAATATAATGTCTTTGAGAAGAAAGCTAGCTGCAGTTGCCAGTTGTTTGCCTTTTCAGGTATTCCATGTAAGCACATTTTAGCTGTTTTTAGAGTGAAAAACATTCTGAGGCTTCCATCTCACTATGTACTAAAACGTTGGACAAGAAAAGCCAAGAGCGAGGTTGTATTGGATGAAGACGATCTTGGATTGCCAAGTAGTCATAATGAGTCCTTCACTGCCCGCTTTGAAAAGTTAAGCCTAGAAGCAACTAAATATGTCAAAGAAGGAGTGGATTCGGAAAATGTGTACAAAGTTGCTATGGATGCTCTACGTGGAGCTTCCAAGAAGGTTGCAGCTGCTATGTGCAGTACTCCAGCAGCACCGAAGAGTCTAGACATGAACAAAGCAAAGGAATTCAACTTGAATGGAAATCAAGCTGGCTGTGGTGACTCCTGCTTGGTGGTAATTTCTTTCTCTTTGAAATCTTTCAGCTCCGCCCAGAAGTTAGTGGGATGTTGTTTCTGCTGGTGTATGTCATGCGTACTGTCTTCAATGCAAATTCATATTCACTTTTTTTCCCCTCCTTCTTGATGATTGAGCATTGTAATTGTGTGAGCTTTTGGTACCATTCGATTTTTATTGTAGATAACCCTATTTCTTCTGGGTATGCATTAGTACTCTG
Source organism: Nicotiana sylvestris (assembly GCF_000393655.2). Classification (NCBI taxonomy): domain Eukaryota; kingdom Viridiplantae; phylum Streptophyta; class Magnoliopsida; order Solanales; family Solanaceae; genus Nicotiana; species Nicotiana sylvestris. Next base: position 181,151,028 of record NC_091060.1, on the reverse strand, counting down.
ATGATCATTAGGACTCATCTTCCATTGTCTGTAAATTCATTTGGTTGACTACTGCTTGAAGTCTCATGCCTTCTACTCCCAATTAGAGAAGTAAAAGCATGTACATGAGTGGATCCTCTTTGTTAATTCTGCTGCTTCTATGTGCAAAAGCTCAACTGCATGGTGCTCTCAAATCTAATGGTATGGAAGTTGAAGTAAATCAGATTGATTGTCTTTCCTATTTTACCTAGATTGTATGCTTTAACTCTGTAATTTTGCTAAATTGTACACCGTAACTTCCATAAATTAGTTCTTCGCTGAGAATCAGTGGCATTCACTACACCCCAAAGCATCACCTAGCGGTTGATAAATTGTGAACTAAGATCATTGGAGAACAGGGTACATATCCCAGAAGAGGCAAAAATGTCCGGTGGTGTCTTCCCATCTAAGCCCTGACACAAGGAGTTACTGTGCTTGTACTAGTGGAAGGGTGCAGGTACATCATAAAATAGTCGATGTGCTAGCAAGTTGGTCTAACCACCATCGCTGTACAAAAAAATGAAAAGGGAACAATGGCATTCCCAAGATTTATTGCTAGGAAGAGGGGGGTTTGGCACTTATCCGGGAGTAGCAAGGTTCTATAGGAAAAGGACTAGCAAATTTGATAAAGATTGGGAAAGGTCAAAATTATTTATTATTTCTTAAAAATGTTATTTGGAACTTTGAAAAATTTTAAGATTCAAAATAATGAAAAAAGTTCGTACTTTGGGAGGTGGGGTGGGGGTGGTAGGGGCCCCCAATCCGTCCATGTTGAGAATTTAAAGAGGTCAAAATGCTAATTAGCGAAACAAAATTGTCATTGTAATTCTTTGTACCTTATCCCCCTACCCCTGCGCGCCCATGCTCGTGTGTTGTCAAAGGCTCATTTGCGGCGCACTTAAGCCCTAGAGCTCAAAAAAACTCAGGGTATGTGTTTCGCCTCACTGAGGTTGTGCCTTCAGTGTAGGCAAGGCACTAAGGCGTGCACCTCATTGCCAATAAGTTCTATCTTGAATAAAGCGGTGCAAAACAATAAATTTAATTGGCAAAAAGATATTAGTTGTTACGGAAATCGTTATGAATGAAATTCTTAATTTTTCTTGCATTTCATACATATATGTTTTCATTTTTTCTTCGTTTTGCCTTTTTTAACTAAAGCCCACACTTTAATTGTGCTTAGAGCCCCAATAGATTTGGAGCGCTTATTAACATTTTTCGCCTTCAACAACACTGCTTCCACCCCCCCCCACCCCCCACCCCGCAAAAAAAAAACAGCTCGTGCCTTCTGTAATGGTTGAACAACTTAGTTAATTTCACTAGTCCTTTATTGTTCACTCTACATTCTTTCCTTTCTATTAGGATAGTTAAGTTTTGATGTTGTTATACGTAACCATTGAGCTCTCAAGTCTCATGGCTCCTCATAGGGTGCTGTTCATAAGTCGTCTGCTTGTGCTTGGTCTCCGATCTTTCATTATTTGTGTTACTTATTATCTGTTCAATTTTGTTGTTCTTAAAAAGAAAATGCAAAGTTGCAATTAAGGGATTTTGAATCCATCACAGCTGTAAACAAGGACTCTGATCGATTATATCTTTTGTCTCTGGAAGCCCATATGAAATTATTAATGAATTTAGCTTCTTGGATCTTGGAACCTTGTAGATATTCACTGGTCACATCTTCACATGCATTAATTTTATTTGGTGTCACTTGACCTTGAGAGTGTTATTTCCTAGATTGTGAATTAGTCTAATGACGCATTGCGAGTGTTTCAAAGTCTTGATGAAGTTTGTTTGCGTTTCTTTGTCCTCTCCTATATACTGTGGTAGAATTTTATCTTCTCACATTTATCTGCTAGGAAGAGCTATGTTAAGATGATCTGTTTATGGGTAAGTTGGGTTCTTTTGGGTGCTGCTCTCTGATTCTCTCACAAGGAACTACTTCCCCTAAACCCTAAAACATGCTTTTACTGAAACCAATAGCAGCTGGCTATTACTTTTGTCTGCACACCCAAAATAAATGAATAAAAGTGTCTTATCTCTAACAGCTTAAGCTTGGTAAATGATGTGGTTATCCTAGTCAATCTTAGGTTACTCATATATCTGCATTGCCTTGGCTCCTCAAGCCTTCTAAGCTACCCACCCTTTTGTTTTCCTCTCCCAATCCACTGCCAATGTTGATCCTTTGCCATCCTATTTTTGCTCACCATGCATGGTCATATTCATCTTCTTGCTTCCTTTTCAGCAGTCCTCTAAACTTTCCCTTCCATCTTATGCCCAAAAAACATCAAGTGCCTGCATTAAGACGTAATTGCAGGCACTTACGGCCCTCTATTTTCCTTTTTAAGTTTTAATTTTTTTTCCAGTTTATTCCTATTATTTAAAATGTACTCCAATATCTTGCATTACTGCCAAGGAGGAACTCTAATCAGGTTTGTCTGAAACTAATGCTAGCATTTAGCGCCGAAGTTTTCTTCAATTGTACGTCGAAGTCATTCTTATGACTTTTTGAGTTGATTAACAAAGAATAAAATTTGCGTTAGCCTTGGCATTTTTAGCACATGATTCCAGGGGACTGGATCTGACCTATGGCTTTAGAAAGGACATCCTGCCAACCCCTTCACCACAAGTCAAGAAGCAGCCCTGTCGTGGATGTGACCCATGAATATCTTATAACTCAATGTCATGGTTGATCAATCATAAATTCAGAGGTCAACATGAAACTTTGGGCTAGAATTTGAAGTCACAAATAAATCAACTTGAGACTGTGGGCTGCAATTTTAAGTCACATTGTCAGGAGACTCGGTTTGCTAATAGAAGTTCAACATATTAGTTTTCCGATGCTTTTGACCATTAATGCATCAATGATTTTAGTGTGCAACTGACACAATATGCATTTCTTTTACCTTTCATGAATATGATTCAACATGTTCACAAGCTGAGCCATAAATTCAAAGGTCAACAATGAGATTGTTTGACCAATAGAACAGCTCGAGACCATGGACTCTAATTTTCACTCACATTGTCGAGAGACTAGCTTTCCCTGATAGAAGTTCAACATATAGTTATGTGATGCTCTTTTGACCATTCATGCATCATGCTTTCAGTCAACTGACACAATATGCATTTGTTTTACCTTTTGTAGAGTCAAGATGAGAAAATTTTGGAATTAACAACTGCTGTGGTAAATGCAACTGGGATATGTGAAGCTTATCGAGCAAAACTGTTGAGTATATTGAGAGAAATGGAGGAGCAGAAGCTGAGAATATCTTTGAAGATACAAAGTATGAGGTTTAATCAAATGACATGAGCTATATAAGACACTTCAAATTCTTTTTATATATATACACTCCATTGGGGAAAAACTTGTGACTCCCAAGTGTCGCAAGTCCACTTTTTGCCTGTCAGGATTGCATGTGTTATCGTCTTGCTATGGAGGAGAAATTACAATGTAACAGTTTCCATCTATATGGTTGAACTAGATCTGACCCGAGAGCTGTATTTTGGTAGAGGGGGTAACTGGGTGTTGTACGTGTATGAACTGCTTTTGTATCGGCTACGCGGCCTTTTGTTCTTTACAAGTGAGGTATTGATTAATGTCGAGGGCTTGTCTTATCTATATACATCTAATGATATCTGTAGGCAGCAGCACGGTATTTTCTGAATCCTTATGCAAGGAATCACAAAAATAGTTCTTTCAGCAAAGATGTTGTTGGGTATTAAAATTCGGATACCGGGTCACTCTATATGGGCTGACCCAACCCATTTGGGAAGAGATAGAGTTTGAGTACAAAGTAACTTCTTTGGAGAAGTTACTACACGTTGGATGCAGTTGAGCAAGTTTCCCATAGCAGTTAATTTATTTTCTGCATAATAACTTGGTCTTCCTATTGAAAGGAAATACACGAACAGAAGAAAAACAAAAGGGTGGGTTCTTGCTCTTCCTTTTTCCATCTATTTCCTTCTTCCATAACAGTGAAGATTTCTCTTCTTCTTTTCGCAAAAACACACAAGAACAAAGACATATAGTTTGTGAAACTAAACTTTGTTTTCCAAGAGATTCAAAGTTCGTCTTGGGGCAATTCTTTTGGTGGTGAGTTCAACAATTCTTCCGCACCGTTGATAGGTACGCTAATGTTGTTCTCGCCCCGCGATTATTAATTAACATTGGTATCAAAGCAGGATTGTGTGTTTTGTTATTTTAAATACACGACTGAAGAATATTGCCTTAAAGTTCTTGAACAATTTGTTTACTGGAAACTGAACGAAGTGAACAAAAGACATTTTTTTCATGTCAATGGCACTACCTGCAAATTTGCCAGAGATATGATCAACATTGAGATATACACACAACAAGCATATTTTTTTTAAAGGAAAAACACCGAAGAAACCACCCCTCTCACAAATCTTCTGATTACAGAAGTGGTTAATGTGATGCTGATGTTTTGTTTGAATCAAAATATCAAAATTTTTAAAAGTTAGTTACAAGTAGATATTTAACCACACCTTCTTTTTTGGTCAGAAAGTATCTTTGGCTTAAAATATGAACAACAATATATGATTTATTGTTCTTAAATGAATTTGTGATTCATTTTAGTGTAGTAAATATATTTATGATTTGTCAAAGTCTTCTTGGGAAAATGACTAGACAATGACAGTGGATCAAATGGTTCAAAAAATAAATGATATGTCTTTGACTGTATATAGTTACTACGTGATTTTGTTATATATCTGTGGCAAATTGACTCATCTTTTTTTGAATAAGGTGCATGATATCCATATTTAACATATCAACAATATGTATTGATTATTCTAGACTGCCATAATTTTTTTTGAAATATATATATTAGATAATCACTTCGTTTAAGCCACTCTTATATTGACATACTTCTACGAGTTATTGTGACATATATTGTCACATTGAATGGTTTTAACCATTCTAAGTGTTTCCTTGGTCCTATTTCAGATATGGCTGAAGAGGGACAAGTTCGAATTACTCCAAGTGGGAGTTCTCGAAGACAAGGAAGGGGACAACGTAGAAGGGTACGTCGTCGCAGGACTTATTTCTATAATGATTCAGACTTGGAGCCTGAAGTCATCAGGAATGTCCCAAGGGCGAGACAAAATCAGTTAAGAGATCGAAGGGTTGAACGAAGGGAAAGAGCAAGGAAATTTAGGGAGTTTAAGGAATTTAAAATGGGCCCTGATATTTCCGTTCCTGAACATGTACACCTCTTTAAGATAAAAAGAGTTGAATTGGCTAATTACGTAGAAATTACTGATTGGGAAGCATTAGCTATTTTAGCGGACTCTCTTCGAGAGCCTTGGGGTGAAATTTTAACTGAGATTTATCATGATGTTTGGCCTAGTGCACCTTTTAGCGTATATGAGCAAGAGTTAATGTTCGATTGGTATATGGATATCCTAGCAAACATGTAAATTGTTATTATATGTTTTATTTTAATGAAATTTATATTATGTTTTTTGTCTCACTAGTTACATGCACTGTTTATTGTATCCTTTTGTAATGGATTGAGACTTAAAATATGTACACACTAAGAAGTTATCTTAATATTAATTAAAAATATTTAGATATAGATGATGAATAGAAACGTAGTGACCGTTCGATTCTATACTAAATGTAGAATTAATATTACAATTAATTTTCTTGAGTGTGTAATCACATGCATAAATTAACTGAAGTATATATTAATGAGTTAAACTTGTAATATTGTCTCTAATAACAGACATGACATCAAAAAGTATCATTGCTGACTTGAACAAGGGTGACAAACTAAACGGTGAAAATTATGATATCTGGAGTCGTAAGATGTGGTATGTACTCGAAGAGCAAGATGCTCTTGAAAGTATTAACCATGTTATGCGTCACCCAGAGGAGGGTAACACTGCCCAACACAGGAGGGATCTGGAAACTTACAATGTTTGGAAAAAGAAAGATTCCACTGCACGTGAAATTATTGTAAGTTCAGTTGTTGATGATCTCATTCACGAATGTGAGCAATATCCTACTGCTCAAGCCATGTGGGCACATTTAAGTGAGGCATGTGGGGGTACGACTGTGACTCGCCTTCGACAGCTGACAATCAAGTTTGACATGTACAAAAAGCGTCATGATCACGGTGTCAAGCAACATCTAAGGGTGATGTCAAATATGATTGCTCAACTCAAAAGTGCTGGCCATGTTCTCTCTGATGAGCAGCAGGTTCAGGCAGTGATTCGGTCTCTTCCCAATAATTGGGAACATTTAAAGGTCAACTTGACCCACAACGATAGCATCAAAACTTTTGCTGATGTTGCCCGTCATGTGGAGCTTGAAGACGAGCGGCTTGGTGCTGCTAAAGCTGTACCTAATGCCTTTGTGGCAGAATCAAGTGGTACAAAGAGATCAAGCTTCAAGCGCAAGAGAAACTGGAAAAATGACGGAAAGGGTAAGGAGACCAGAGAAGAACCTCCAAGAAAAGAAACAAGCCAAATTCCAAGAAAGGAAAACGGTTCTTCAAGAAGCAAGACAAGAGCAAGATAAAGTGTTACAATTGCCAAGTTCCAGGGCATTTTGCTCGTGAGTGCACTAAGCTGAAAAAGGTAGCATTTCAAAATGCATCTCTTAGTGCTATATATGTTTCTAGCACTGTTTTACTAACTGAATCTTATCCTGTGTGGATTGTAGACTCAGGGGCCACCAACCATGTGAGTCGCGATAGAGAAGCGTTTATAGAGTTTCGTCGAGTTCCACCTGGATCAAAACATGTATATGTGGGAAATAATGCAAAGCTTGAAGTCGAGGGGATAGGCACTTGCAAAATAGACATGCGTGGTAGCCGATCTTTGATGTTGCATGACGTCCTATATGTTCCAGAGATTCGACGAAACTTAATATCTGTGTCTGTTCTTCTAAATTTAGATTTCAATTTGAACTTTAGTCGCAGTGGTCTTAGAATTACTCAAGACAATGTTTTTTATGGTTTTGGACATCGTTACGATGGTTTTATTGTGTTAGATTGTAATCCTTCTACGTATAACTATTATGTTGACCGTTGTGTTGGCATGTTATTCTAGTAACAATGATGTTAATGTTATTACATGGCATGCAAGATTAGGTCACATAGGGTAGGATCGAATGAATAGATTGGCTAAGGAAGGACATCTAGGTCCTTTATCTAAAATTGAAATGCCAACTTGTGAAAATTGTCTTGCTGGAAAGATTACACGTAAACCATTTGGAAAGGCTAAGAGATCTGGTTTTCCATTACAATTAATCCATTCTGATATCTGTGGTCCAATGAATATGAGGGCTAGGTCTGGTGCTTTATACTTCATTACGTTCATTGATGATTTCACACGCTTTGGTTATGTCTATCTGATCTCTCATAAATCTGAAGCACTTGAATGCTTTAAGAAATATATGAATGAAGTTGAGAATCAATTAGACAAAAGGATTAAGACCTTAAGAACCGATAGAGGGCGTGAATATCTTTCAAAAGAATTTGAAGGATTGTGCAATGAAAAGGGAATCACCAGACAGTTAACTATTCCGTACACACCTCAACAAAATGGTGTAGCAGAAAGGAGGAATAGAACACTACTGGACATGATAAGGTCTATAATGGTGCAAGCAAATTTACCTATCCCCTTTTGGGGAGATGCTTTATTGACTGCAACTTATATATTAAACAAAGTGCCTTCTAAATCAGTTTCTTCCACTCCTTATGAGCTATGGACTGGTCATAAACCAAACTTAAAGGATTTACGACCTTGGGGTTGTGCTGCATATGTAAAAGATTTTTTTAGCAAGTTTGATAAATTAGGTCCAAAAGGCAAGAAATGTATCTTTATAAGATATTCAGAACACTCCAAAGAATATGTGTTCATTGGTGAATTAGAGGATGAAAGTGTTACTGAGATTGAATCGCTAAATGTCATTTTTATGGAAAATAATTTTCCAAAGAAGGGTGAGGTAAAGAATGGAGAGCCTCTTTATGAAATGTTGAACTCAGATAGTCAGCAAGTGTCTTCTGACACAGTTGATAATCAAATTGATCAAGATCTTATTCTCGATCCGAGTGGGAGTGGGAACTCTCAATCCCAAAATCCTTCTGACGAACCTGAATTTCAACTACGAAAGAGTGCCAGGAAAAATATACCCAAACGTACTTATGAAATTGAAGATTATATTTTCTTGGCATCTCCCACATAAATGGATGAGCCAAAGTCTGTGACTGAGGCTTTGTCGAGCCCTGGAAAAGATGAGTGGATGAAAGCAATGAAAGAAGAATTAGAGTCCATGAAAACCAACAAAGTCTGGGATCTAGTTGATCTTCCGCCTGGGCGTAGAGCCATTGGGAACAAATGGGTTCTCAAAGTTAAACACAAAGCGGACGAGTCAATAGAAAGATACAAGGCACGATTGGTGGCAAAAGGCTTTACTCAAGAAGCTGGAATAGATTATGAGGAAACATTTTCACCAGTTGTGAAGTTTACCTCAATTCTCTTACTTTTGGCTATTGTTGCACGTTTGGATTTGGAATTACATCAAATGGACGTGAAGACAGCTTTTCTCAATGGAGAACTGAACGAAGAAATCTACATGGAACAGCCTGTAGGCTTCATCATTAAAGGCCAAGAAAATAAGGTCTGTAAATTAAAAAGATCTATTTATGGCCTGAAGCGATCTTCAAGGCAATGGTATTTGAAATTTCACAAGGAGGTGATCTCATATGTTTTCAATGAGGACCATTGCATTTATGTGAAGAAGTCCAATGGGATGTTTATAATTCTTTCTCTTTATGTGGATGATATTTTATTGGCCGGAAATAATTTGGAGTATTTAAAAACTATCAAGTCATGGCTTTCAAAGTCATTTGACATGAAAGATATGGGTGAGGCAGACTATATCCTTGGAGTTAAGATCCAAAGAGACCGTTCCAAAAAGTCATTGAGTCTATCTCAAGAAACTTATATAAAGAAAATTTTGGAGCGTTTTCGCATGAATGGTTGCAAATCCATGGATACTCCTATAGTGAGAAGTGAAACTTTAAGCCTTGAAATGTGCCCCAGGACTGAAAATGAAAAGGAAGACATGTCTCGAGTTCCATATTCAAGTGCTGTCGGGAGCTTAATATACGTTATGATGTGTACTCACCCAGACATTTGTTATGCCATAGGTCTGGTTAGTAGGTATCAATCCAATCCTGGAAGAGATCATTGGAAAGTTATGAAGAGAATTTTCAGATACCTGAAGGGAACTGCAGATTATTCACTATGTTATAGTGGAAATGATTTATACTTGAGAGGATATACAGATGCTGATTGGGCTGGTGATCGAAATGATAGAAAATCAATATCCGGTTATGCCTTCTTACTTAATGGTGGTGCTATATCATGGAAAAGTAAGAAACAAACTTGTACAGCCCTTTCAACAATGGAAGCTGAGTTCGTAGCTTGTGCGTCTGCAGTACAAGAAGCTGTTTGGTTGAAGAGATTCTTTAAACATTTGGATATTGCAAAGAACTCTCAGGGTGCCATGACTCTATATTGTGATAGTCAAGCGGCTATTGCATCTACAAAAGATCCAAAGTATCACATCAAGACCAAACATATTGACATCAAGTATAACTTTGTAAGAGACATGGTAGCAAGTGGAGAGATAAATTTACAGTACATTCCTACGCAAAACATGATAGCTGATCCTTTTACAAAGGCGATATCTAGAGACCTGTTTGAGAAACATGTTATGGCTCTAGGTTTGCGAAGGATATGAATATATTTATGTATTGTAAAACGACTTAATTATTATAATACACTCATCAATATTTGACTCTTGAATTGTGCTTGTATCTCGTATGCATGTGATGAATATTTTGTTGATAAAGTGTGTCGAACAAGTCGCGAGATTGGCTCTCTCACACGAGAAATCGCCTCTTACGTTAAGAATCGTGAAGAGATGAGACCTTATAGAACCTTGGATAATGTGAGGTTATATTCACTTGTAGAGGTCGGTCATGACAACTAATTAGACTTACGAATTTTACAATTCGATTATGACTTGTTTTGTAGGCCAGATGGAAGTTTCTCTAAGATGATGGTTTGAGGATTATTGAAGTGAGAAACTCAGGTTAGACATTTAGAGGTGTCTAGACCAAAATCTGTACGGTGTTGAATGAGTAAAAGAATAAGACACACGCGCCAATATAAGGTGAGAACACCGCAACATGTGTTTCATACCACGTGTGCTATCGACCATGGGATAATGGAAGAATGAGTCCCTGCGTCTTCATTGTGTGAGATCCCAAAGAAGTTATATCAACTTTTATAAGAATACCCTTTGATCTTTTACTGTCTTTTGAAGTGCCAATCAGTGTTGCTACTTTAGCATGTCACTAATAGCCATGAGTGATTCGGCAATGCAGTGCATGTCTAGGAAAGCAATTGATTTGGAAGGGAAAGATTCGAGTAGAAAGGGAAGACGACTAAAATTTAGTAATTTAACCCGTATTCATAGGTCGACCATTACACTTACCATGAGGGTATTGGGTGTAATTATGGATACAAAGTTAAACATAAACTCGAGTTCGCATCTTTTCGAGGATAAGGGATCGGATAACTAGCTACTAGAATAGCCAACAATGTCTGGGGTATTGCGAGTAATAATAAGATCCTCATGTTAGTAGTAAATCCCTTCCGCATGTGATGGGATTTTTACATAGAGCTGTTAAACAACCTTAAAGGGTTTGATTATATTATAGCTCTTGATGCTCGCAGGTCGCACGAACTACTTGTCTGTATGAATTAAGTGTTTTATTTATTCATGATACTGGTTTGAGTTCCAGCCCATCATGAGCGAAGTGGGAGATGTTGGGTATTAAAATTCGGATACCGGGTCACTCTATATGGGCTGACCCAACCCATTTGGGAAGAGATAGAGTTTGAGTACAAAGTAACTTCTTTGGAGAAGTTACTACACGTTGGATGTAGTTGAACAAGTTTCCCATAGCAGTTAATTTATTTTCTGCATAATAACTTGGTCTTCCTATTGAAAGGAAATACACGAACAGAAGAAAAACAAAAGGGTGGGTTCTTGCTCTTCCTTTTTCCATCTATTTCCTTCTTCCATAACAGTGAAGATTTCTCTTCTTCTTTTCGCAAAAACACACAAGAACAAAGACATATAGTTTGTGAAACTAAACTTTGTTTTCCAAGAGATTCAAAGTTCGTCTTGGGGCAATTCTTTTGGTGGTGAGTTCAACAATTCTTCTGCAGCGTTGACAGGTACGCTAATATTGTTCTCGCCCCGCGATTATTAATTAACAGATGTAAATAAGGAAGGATTGGTCGAGAAATATGAAGCTACCCAACTCAAGCCTGCTTGTAGGGGCTTGGGGTTTCTAATGCAAAGACTTAACACAGAGGATGTTACTTAGGGAAGCAAGAAATCGCATTCCTCTTGTGCACTTTAGCTCTACTAGTACAAATGCAGGTTGTTTTTCAAATAACCAGCATGATAGGGAAATTACTGACCGCACCGGGTGTTTCATCTAATCAAGAAATACATGGAATGTGTCTTTTATACATACTTCTATACAACAACAACAACTACTACCCAGTAAAATTCCACATAGTGGGGTCTGGGGAGGGTAATATGTACGCAGACTTTACCCCTGCCTCGATAGGGGGCAGGGAGGTTGTTTCCGATAGACCCTCGGCTCAGGAAGACGAAAATAAAGTAAAAGAGGAGAGAATTCATCAGAGACTCCATACTTTTATACATACTTCTATAATGTCAACTAAATATGTCACCTAATCATGGTAAATTTAATGTGGTTTTGGTAAAAATTTTAAGCGTGTGTAAGTTTTTCCAATAGGATATGCGTTTTTATCCCGCCTCATTTTATAAGGAATAGCATTGTTTTTACTTCTTAACGTGAGTCTGGACATCCAACTTATGGATTGGTGATAAAAGTGCACTATTGTCGGACAGGGATGAGTTTCACTTGTCAATAACCAGTAAGATGTATCAAAAGTTTGGTACGTGGGATAAGTTTGGATAAGATGTGGGATTAAATTTATTCTGTATTTGGTTGGAGTTATAAATTTGCCCTAAGATAATTTATACCGCCAACCAAACACTATATAAATCTAATCTCTGACTCAGAGGGTGTTTGAATTGGCTTAAAAGCTGGTCAAACCAGCTTAAAAACACTTTTGGGTTTATTTGAGTGTTTGGATAGATAATAAAAGCGCTTTTAAGCCAAATGCTTTTAAGCTAAAACACCCAAAACAAGCATTGCTTTTTGGCTTATAAGCCCCTTATGTTTGACCAAGTAATTTACCTTATTATCCCTTTTACTTTTTCTAAACCCAAAACTATCATTCGCTTACTAATTAAATTCCGTGTCATCTAATGGCCGTTTTCAAACTTTCTGCTACCATTCCCCAAAATTTTATCAATTTCTTTGAGTTGTAAACGTAAAGCCAACTGTAGCTTTGTAAATGTTTAATACATTCTAATATTTTGTATACATTGTTTTGTTTTAACTTCTTTTTTGGTTCCATAACATTTTTTAAAAAAAAATGTTGTTGAATCCTTTATTATTTTAAATTGGTGAAATAATAAAGGACTTATAAAATAAGCCCCGGCACTCAAAAAGTGCTTTTAAGCACTTATGTTTAAAAGCCATTTTTTAAGCCAATCCAAATGGGCTCTTAATCTTGGGATAATATAGTACGCATACCAAACGACACCTTTAACGTGTATTATCACTAGTTCAGCAAAATAAATGAATTTAAAAAGAAAAAAGAAGAAATGCGAAAAGGAAAATAGAGGAGAAAAATGGTTGTCTAATCCAATATATTAGCGTATGAGACAACTTTTTTGTCTCATAGTTTTGTGGACTCATATTTCTGTGGACCCAGAAGTATAAGATTGGGGTCCACAAATTTGTGAGACAAAAAGAGCCTCATACAATTAGTGTAAGTTGTATGAGACACAAAATAAAACTTTTCGCAAAACTAAAAAGTAGGAGGGATTCGAAAAAACAGAGGGGCAGTAATGGAATTAGAAATGAAAGTGAATCTCTCGTTTGAAATTCAAAAATACTGCCGTTGTGCGACGAGAAGACGGTTATGTTGTAATATATAAAGGCCTATTGAGGCGCTCCGTCAAAGGAAATCATTTACACAAAATTCAAAAACCATAAACAGAGCAGAGAGCGATTGAGAGAAATGGAGACTGTAAAAAAGAGTGCATCGGCCATGGAGGCATTCGAGAAGCTTGAGAAGGTAGGGGAAGGTACTTACGGAAAGGTGTACAGAGCGAGAGATAGGGTTACTGGCAAAATCGTAGCACTGAAGAAGACGAGGCTTCATGAGGACGAAGAAGGTGTCCCTCCTACTACTCTCCGCGAGATCTCTCTTCTGCGGATGCTTTCTAGGGATCCTCACATTGTCAAGTATGTATATCCTCACTCGCATTTCTCTCTTCTTACTCCATTTCTCTATTCTCTGCCTAGGGTTTGTTAGTTTTACTTAATCGCTTGAAATTTCTTTTGCAAATTCGTTTCTCTGCGATTAGGCATCATCTCTATTTCAATTAATTTGCGCTTTTCACTTTAGTTTTGTAATTTGTTATTGACGTTTGATATCTGGATCTTGTGTTCTGATATGATGTCCTATAAATATATAAATCAGACTGATGGATGTTAAACAAGGCCAGAACAAAGAAGGAAAGACGGTCCTATACTTGGTGTTTGAGTACATGGATACTGATGTCAAGAAATTTATTCGTAGTTTCCGCGCAAATGGAGAAAACATTCCCCCTAAAACTGTCAAGGTTTGTAGTCCGAACGGTAGTAGCTACTGGCTCATTTATTACTATGCAATTTAACAAGTAATTGATAAGTCTGGCTCTTTGAAACAGAGCTTGATGTACCAGCTGTGCAAAGGAGTTGCTTTCTGCCATGGTCATGGTGTGTTACACAGGTATAATCACTGCTGCTGTCTTTTGGTTTCATACAAGCGATCATAAGAATGCAGTGTTCATGGTTTGTTTGGTCACCTATTCAATTTGTGGACACTTGTTAATGCAGGGATCTGAAACCACACAATCTTCTGATGGACCGTAAGACGAATGTGCTCAAATTAGCAGATTTTGGACTTGGCAGAGCTTATACTCTGCCCATCAAGAAGTATACGCATGAGGTATTTTTACTATTCTGTAGCAGCAGCTATCATCATTCATGTATGGTCTTTTTAAACCTGTATGTTTCTTTTTCTGCAGATATTAACCCTGTGGTATAGAGCCCCTGAGGTTCTTCTTGGAGCTACTCATTACTCCACAGCAGTTGACATGTGGTCTGTTGGTTGTATATTTGGTAAAACTCCTTTTCATCCGTTGTCTTCCGAATGATCTTTTCTTCCTTTTGGGTTGTGTAATATGCTAACATGGAGTGTGGTTTGCTTTTAACCTCAGCTGAACTGGTCACAAAACAAGCCCTCTTCCCAGGAGACTCTGAGCTGCAACAACTACTTCACATTTTCAGGTTTGGAGCTAATAGTCACCTGCTTTGAGCACTGTTCCTCACCTGTTCCACTATTCTAATCTTGATAATAACTGGGTTGCAGATTGCTAGGTACTCCTAATGAAGAACTCTGGCCCGGGGTGAGCAAGCTAGTTAACTGGCATGAATACCCCCAATGGAACCCCCAGCCACTCTCAACTGCTGTCCCTGGTCTAGATGAAGATGGGCTCCACCTTCTATCTGTAAGTGTGTTTGACATTTTGAGGACTTACTGTCTTGATTAACCTGTTAGAATGAGCGCATGATTTATGGTTTGGCACACTTGTGTTTGCAGGAGATGTTGCATTATGAGCCAGCTAAGAGGATTTCAGCAAAGAAAGCTATGGAACATCCCTATTTCGATGATCTGGACAAAACTCCTCTCTGAAGTCCCGCACCATGACCCCATCTGTTGAAGTTCCAACTTGTTAACTGCAAAATTCTCATCAGCCGAGAACAACAAACCCATCTAACTCCTCATCGCAAGCTTTTATTGCTTTCCTCAAGCATCTTTTAATAGTATCAATTAGTATGATACGCTTCATCTAAAAATCTTGTCTTTCTATATCAATTGGATCAATGTAGCACAATTATGTGCAATGATACATTTTGCTATCGAATTGCTTGAAATGTTTTAGCTGCATAATATCTCCAAAGTTTAAGAATCTCTGTCCCTGCTATTTTTTCCCTTCTTTGATTGGTGCGGAGAAGTGGAGAAGGCATTCTTGTAATGCCTTCTCCACTTCTCCGCACCAATGATGTTATTATGACAATATGACTACGAAAACATGGTTAAAACTTTTAATTCAAGTTTTTGCAAATTTTGGTTTGTTATGAGTCTGTGATTTCGTCAAAATAGAACACTGGACATGCCATGTAAACTTGAATACGTCTGATATAAAAATGAAGTCAAGCTACAAGCCACATGAAGAATGTAGTCCACAGAGTAAGCGATACTGAAGCCAATGCATAAGCCCAAAACATAATTACTGAACACTCGCTCTCACCAGCTCCAAATAACTGTGTTATGGTGCCTGCCAAGTGAAACAAGAAACTGTGTCATCCCATCTAGCAATTTCTTAATCATATGATAGGACGTCTATTTAATGCTGAAACTGTGTTCAGACAAAAAAGTTAAGAAACAAGTCGAAAGTTTCAACAAGAGCTCAACAGAGTATAACTAGTTGAATTAACATACCAATGTTCATTGCTGGTGGAAGTGCAAATTGAAGTAGAAGAACAAATTGATATAAAGGATCATGTTGCACCAAGCCCAAGTGAATAGCTCCTTTGACTACAGCAATACCAATCAGAGGCAGGGCAATATATCTGACACCAATAATGCCAACCAGCAGGGATTTCTGAATTCCTGAACCCGTCAAACCCTTCAAAAGGTTACCTCCCATGATCAGGGTTAGAAGCGGGATGGCTCCATCCCTGCAATCATTTGAACAAGTCTAAGATGCTATACACTCAGTGCGCGACCAAGCAGCAGTACATTTTGACAACTTGGTAGACACAAATACTATTAGATATTAGCTAGCAACTGCATACTATTCCAATCTAATGTAGCCATGCGGTAAAATATGATCTTGTGCCATATCCAGTATACTTTACTATCTGCAGCTAGAAACCATATCATATATGGCTCTGCGTAAGGACATTCTAAAGCCATTGCATCGTATGCAGGTACTCCCAAGATATAGCAGTTTATTTCCTCATTATTTTCAAAAAAGAACCAAATGTTGTAGTCTAGTCACAGAGACTAGGAGATGTGTCATACCCAAGTAAAATAGCTGTATCTTCGATCACATGAAGAGGCGCTACATCACCAATCATCAGCTTTCTTATCTGAGGTATAAGTCCAACTATAAAACCTGCAAGCTGTAAAAAAAAATTGACCACTTGTCAGTGAACTGGTGCACAGTTGGACAGTGAGCCCACAAATTTGCAAAGTTATTCAGCAAGTAGATATTGTGACTGCTAAGATCTATAAAATGCTAAAATAAAGTAGGCTGCTTATCCCAAGAAAAGAACCTAAATTCATGCATCTCATTGTGGTTTCCGAACCACTTATTGACAGATGATATCAATGAACTACTCCAATGAGGTGTATGGATGCTCATGCTGCTACATAATTAGAGTTTTTTAGAACCTAGAACACATTGAAAACCACCCTACAAATTACAACCAGGTGCTAGTGCATTAATGGTTGATAAAATACAACCTCTCATAAGAAGAATTCCTAGACAGAAAAAATTAAGAAAGCTATTTTTCAGGGGGGACAGTTTTAAGACGTGCCTTGCTATTACTCCTTAAAAAATGGTTTGAGGTTTTACGTCATTGATAAAATAGAAACTGCATGACAAAACAGTTTCAGCATATCTTCCTTTTAGCCTAACGTATTAGAAGCGCTAAGGTAGAATTAGGAGAATTGTGCAATATAAACAAGTTCAGAAAAAGGAATAACAATAAAATTGTACCGCTCCAGTGGTAGAAGGGGCTAATAACCTCTTCAGGTTGATCTTTCTTGAAATAATCTCCATGTACTGCTTAAATTTAGTCCCAGGCTGCATCTGTTAAAAATTCAAACACCAATGTAAAAGTTGATGCATGATTGTGTTTATTATGATGCAGAGTAACTTAGAGAAAGAAAATTAAACGTGCATAAATAGAGAGCATCTTCATGTCTTGTGAAAATTTAACATCGAGCAAATTAACTGATGTGAAAACTTCAACACAAAATAAGTGAAATCTTGATTGGATATGTGTGAAAGTGAAATTCAGTTGGAATCCACTCTTAGAACACACCTAATCAAACATGAGACTAGAGTGAATCACCTAAAACTCAAAACCGAGGTTACCTAGTACAGCGTAATCTCAGCAGAAATGCCGTGTAATCTCAGAAGAACGCAGAATGTTTATGTTGCATAAAGTTCATGTGATGACTCCTTCACAACAACTTCTGGCTATAAGGTTAAGCCTATTTCACCATCTCCATTTACCAGTCCTAGAGGGCCTCTCTTTCATGTTATCCATATGCATCAGCTCAGTTTTCCTATGTAACATCTTTTCTCTCACTTGCTAATTACTCCCCTCCATCCCAATTTATGTGATGGTACTTCTTTTTTAGTTTGTCCCAGAAAGAATGAAACATTTCGATTATGGAAACAATCTAACTTTAAACTTCCAATTTTACAATTAATGAGATGATCCATAGCCACACAAATATGCTTATTTTAGATCACAAGTTCCAAAAGTATTTTTTTCTTTCTTAAACTTGGGCACAACTTCGTGCCCAGTCAAACATCATCACATAAATTGGTACGGAGGGAGTAGTTTTTTCCTATGTCTGCAGGGTGGGGAGAAGGAGTGTTAAAGGACTTTAATAGTTGTATAGCTTGGAGTATCCTAGATTGAAATGTGGATCAATAATTAACCTGAGTTTTGTGATCAAATCTAGTGGAAGGAAGCTCAAGCTGTTCAGGTGGGGACTCGGATCCATTGAAGGCCTTCGATGGAAGTAGTGATTCTGTTGATGTCCCAAGTTGTGATATAGAGCTTTCTCTCGGAGATCTACTGGCGGAGGAATCGTTAATCTCAACTTCCTTTGAGCTCTTACTTGACGATATTCTCACGATATTATAAACATAAGACCATAGGTAAATCGCCCCTACCTGAAAAAGAACAGTCACCGGGAAAGCATTAGATTTTCCTTGCAGCCAAAAAGAGAATTCATGTTTATACAAGCATTATGGTCGTCATTTTAATGTTGGGATACCCTTCAAATCATGCAATAAAATCCTTGTGAAACAACTAAAGTAGTTAAGAGACACTTACCGCCATCGAAAGCGAAGCATAGCCCATTCCATATGTGTGACAAATACCAGGATCCCCAAAAGGGCTCCCCTTCTCTTTACAAACAGCTGGAATGATAATGAGAAGCATGTTACCCAAGTTTCCTGTCCGTGCAAAGGAAAAATCATTATTTTAGATAACTTGGATACTACTCATCGTACAAGAGAGCTCTGCTGCATCTTTTAATCATCCTATTTCTGCATGAATTACTTGTTACTTGGAATAATCTAGTTGATTTCTTCCTTTGGCTCTATTTTAGTTCTGGGATACTCGAAGGTTCTTATGAATGTCCTATAAAATCCATTAACAACATTTCCAAGACCTCAATGGCCGTTTCCTTTTCGTTGAATACTCAATAATATGATCTGACCAGAAGAAAGCATTGAAATGCACCGATAGATCAACACAGTGACCAGGAACATTTTTTTAAACATACAGAGTAACTTCCATTTGTTGAATATTTCTCATTTCACCAGGACTTAAAATTTACTTTTGCCTAAAGAAAAAATCTACCTACATTATATATTGCACAGGAACCAGGGACATCTATAATCTACCTACTGTCTCGATCTGAGGTAAAGTTATTTGCCTATCACGTTGATTCTACAGGTATGCGAAACATAATCGGTATGCTTGGCCTTCCATCACCAACATCTCTCTGGTGAAATTTGAATGATCTCCAATTCCTTTCTCTACTTAAAAAAGTAAAATGGTATCACTTCCGAAGCAAACTCTCCAACCAACACACCTTTTAAACAGAGCAATTCATATAAAATATCAAGAGACTTATTCCTATCTGAATTGCAGAGTGGCATTATCATTAGGCTAGTCATACTATGTTGTATATTTACTTTAACCTTGATGAGGAAATTGATATCAATTGAGTTGATACGGTACAAAAGAGATTTTCTTAACTTTGAATGGATTTGAGATCTCAAGATTTTATTTTAGCAGGATATGTACAGTTATCTTCATCACTGAGGTTCTTGCTGGTCTACATACCTGCAGCACAACAGCCAACAACCAGTCCACGTAGATGTTGAGGAGGCCTTGTAATTTGAATGACTGCCCAACCAAGAATTGAACCAATAATAAAGGTGAAGAGAATATTGATAGGCATGAACCACCTACAATTGTGACAGCGTGAATAGGAGAGACTTTTTGAAGCACAGAGTGTTAAGTGAATTAAATGGACATGAGAACTCACAATTTTTTCATGCTTTCAGATGTGATCGTTTTGGCTAAGTTGCTGGAGACAAGGGCTGGATTGAATACAAAAAAGACGATCTGCTTGCAGGAGGTGCATCAGCATTACAAAACAAATTAGCACACCATATGAATGCTAGCTCTTTAACAAAAAGAAAAAGTAATAGAAGACACTTACCGTCTGGGCTAAGGTTTCACTTAGACAGGGGAGTCGATTGAGAAAAGGTAAATGGTAGTTTAGATAGTCTATGACTTGACACAATGAACAAATAACACAAGACCCACTTCTACCTATGAACTTGCAGATATCGATGTAGTTGGTGCAATCAGTAAGAACATTTGGAACCTCTGTACAAAAGCTATAGTTGTCCCCCTTTTTTTGCTTGTCAAGTGACTATATGAAACTACACAGTGCTTTTTCTTAGAAGTATTCATCGTGTCCGAGTACACTAAAAAGTTAAAACTACTTCTGGAACTCTTCAAATTATTGTTCTGTAAGTTAAAAACTGCAGACTCCAGATCTTGTAACTTCAATGAATTTTTTCGATCAAAAATTATTCAGATACTCTCCTAATCAAATTCCTTGGAATCCTCATCAACATGCAAATTCTATTAGTCTAGGTTGTGCTAATTCACCAGAATCTCAGCCCACACAAAAGCATTGTAGCTTCACTTAAATCCAAAAAATCAGACTCTATCTACGTGATGTGCAATAAGTTATCAAAAGTTAACATGAAGATATCACCAACAACATTCAGTTATTAATCAGCTGCAGTTTCAGCTAATTAAAATATAGAAACCAGCAAGAAATAACCAAAACCCTCGGATGATATGCATGGTTAACCAAAAAAATGTAGATGCAAGACCAAAGATTTATGAAAAGGGAGTAAATTAAGTTAAAAACAAATGACATAGGTGTTTATCCTTCAAAAAAGAACAAAGGCGCAGCCACATGCAGATTGTGTCAATAATACTGCAGCTTGTACTAAAATTATCCAATGGAATTAACTACTTTAAAACACCACGTACGGTTACCACATATTTTTTCCTTATTATCCAATGCAATTAACCGCTCATTTAGTAAAAATTGATGAATAGCGAAAGGCAAAGAAAATTTAAGCTCACATTATTCAAATGCTTTCTTGCATCTTCTCCCAGTAAATCGATACGATCCAGAGCAAGTACTAATCCAAGTGCCGTAATCAAAAGCACTTTAAGGACCGGCATTGATGCAGCGATGAAGAGATCCAAAAGCCCCATCCTTGTCGATAATTGTGAAATTACGGGCAGAGTATTTCAATTGAACCTCAATTCTATTAACATACACCAACAGAAAAAGGCAAAAGATCGCACTTGTGAGGATGATTTAAAAAAACAGGACAAAAAGCAAAAGTTAACACGGCACATGTGAAAATGAAAAGAAAAATAAAAAAGCCAATGCAATGAAACAGTAAAGTCGCCGCCTTTTCATAGTTATAAGATAAAAGAAACCAATTAGTGCTGAATGGGTGGTATAATTAGGCAAATTTTAATAGACACAACTAAACCCAAAGAAAAAATATTCAATTTTGAAAAGCAACCTCGAGGTTCTTTGTCAAATTTCGTGAATCAAAAACATCAACTGTCCTCTTTCCCTTTCTTTCAGTGTTAAATTTAGGTAGCGGCAGAGGGATAGAAGAAACAATATATATACAACAACAACCCAGTATAATCCTACTTAGTGGGGTCTGGGGAGGTTAGTGTTTACGCAGACCTTACCCTACCCTAGGGTAGAGAGACTGTTTCCAAATAGATCCCGGCATTCCCTCCAAGAACTTCCCACCTTGCTCTAGGGGAGACTCGAACGATATATATACGACAAGTGGAAAGGAGGTGCAAGTAAACGACTGTAGTTTCTGAAACGAGACAAATAAGGGAAGCTGTTGAAGAGATGAAATAAATGCACAACGCCGCATGCATTACGCATACGTGTATGTTACTAATGAGCTTTTGGCACCACTTATTGGAGCTGACGATGGCGGTGCGATAGTGCTGAATTTAGCAATAGAATTGCTATATCAGGTATATATGAGAAATTAAATGATAAATAGTGAATTTGAGTTAAGCTTCTTTATTATTGGCCTTAGAATCGGAAGCAGACAACTAACACATGAAGCAAATATATAGTTGTGCTCGATTTTGCTTCTACTGTGTCACGTCCTTAATCTTAAACTAAGTACACAAGTCAGTCTTACTATACTCAAGATCGCTCAGTCTTACTACACTCAAGATCGCTAAGGAGAATTGCCAAAGGAAGCTTTTGTATTAGAGAAAATTTGATTGTTTTGCTTGGTTAATGAATTACAAATGAATGACTCTCTTTATATACTAGTCTCCTAGGGACTAGTATGTAAATATTAATTATTATACAAGTCCTTAATATTTACAAGATAAGGGCTTTCTCTAAAATTCTCTACAAGCCTAGAAGATTCCAAGGACTTTATTAGCAAATCCATAAGGATCTAGGTTCTTCCTAGCAAAATGTTCATACCTCTCTAGAATCTTCTCACAAATGCTAGTCTTCTTCTTATATAAGCTTCCACATGGCATTAATATATGTCAAATGGCGCCTATGTGGCATGATGACATGGCGGGTCATCAAAACTACAACAACAACAACAACAACCCAGTATAATTCCACTTAGTGGGGTTTGGGGAGGGTAATGTGTACGCAGACCTTACCCCTACCCTGAGGTAGAGAAGCTGTTTCCAAATAGACCCCCGGCATCCTTCCCTCCAAGAACTTTCCACTTTGCTCTTGGGGAGACTCGAACTCACAACCTCTTGGTTGGAAGTGGAGGTGGCGGGTCATCAAACTAGCTCTGTTTAATTACTTTACTAATAAAGTACAGTACGTAGTTGATATTAGTCACGTCATCAACGAGGACCCCACAATTCGTTCCTCCAGCTTCAACCAGTCGTTTATAATCATGGATAGATGCGTGTTTTCTTTTTCTTGTGCATTTCCATTTGACTGATATTGTAAATTGCTCCATGTTTTTCTGCCAATAGAAAATAAAAGCGAAATTTCGACTTCAACAATGTCGGATAGTACCATGCATGTACATAGCGCTGTATTTGTTTGCACTATATATGACTAAATCCTTCATCATGAAAAAAAAAGAACAATATCTTTTGCTTACTGCCTGGCCGCCACCTTTTTCCTTTTTCGTTTTTTTATTGGTTTCTCCTTCATTAGCCGCCAGTGGGCAGGGGCTTATAAAGAGCTGCATCGTCGGGTCCAACTGAATTCACCATTTTCAACGCTGAAATAATTTTATGCGTAAAAATTCATTAAAATTATAATAAATAGTAGGTTTAATTTTAAAAAAATAATGAGTTCATGGATTTGACCATATAACTCATTATAACAAAAGTAGTAGGTTTATTTCTTTTTGGCAAAATACTTTAAGGACTCATTTGTTTGCACTTAATGGAGGTCTGAATCTTAATCATTTAGATCTCAGATATTAAGTCCGTTTGTTTTTAAAGTCTAAATCTTAATTATTTAGATCTTAATCATTAAGTATATTTTTTTTTTACTTCACAACCACTTATTGGGTCTGAATAGGTCTGTATGATTAAGATTTATAATAGAGACTTAAATTCATTAAGATGCTATTACATATTCATTATTAACTGTCGCCACCGCCTACCATTATCAACTACCACCATGCCACCACCACCACCATACTCAACCACCACCATCATCCTCAATCATAGTCGCCACCATTATCGACCATCACCACCCACTATCCTCACCATTCCGACTATCATATATCATTCTTACCCACAATCAACACTCATCCACTTCAACTACCACAACTAATCACCTCATCACTATCAACAACCACAGCCGGCATTGCCCATCATTATAACCTACCACCATCCACCCACCACCTTCCTCAGTCACAACTACTACTATCACCCGTCATTATTAACTATCACCACCCACTACCACCATCCTCAATCATAATCGCCACAACTACCAATCACTACTAGCTACTAGCATGAACCACCATCATCAACCAAAACTACCACCAACAACCGTCTCTAGTCAGCATTCACCAGTTAGCCATCACCACCAACATCTATCGTATTTTAAAAAACTATATATTTTATTGACACAATATTAGATTAGTTAGTATTTCATTTGAATTTTATGTTTATTAATTTTCAAATAAAGATAAATTTTATACATTCAGGTGTTAAAAATCAAAGAGTCTTAGTTATTTCTATTCAAATCTTAATACACATCTTAATATATTCAGATATTCAGATTCAGATGTGTTAATCTTAATACACATCTTGATATTCAGATGTGTATTCAGATTCAGATGTCTTAATCTTAAAAAAAACAAATGAGTCCTAAATCACCCCTAAACTTGGCTCAAATTATTAGTATCCTCTCCGAACTATGCCCGGTCTTAATTATCCCCCTCAACTTCGCCTTTTGAGAGACATTACCCCTAGATACTGATGTGACAAAAAGCATGGGTGCACTCACCTGCCACGTGAATTTTTCTGTAATGTGACATTTTTTTTTTTTGAAAAATAAAATATATTTTTACCTTTTTAAGAATATTACTTTTTAAGATTTTTTTTCGAATATAGTTTATAATAAAACTTGGATAGAACTACATTATTTAGGTTAAATATTTTTATTCTGCCAAAAGTAATAAAGTTGTAGTTAAATCTTTTTTGAATTTGACCGGAAAATAAAGATTTATACAATTGAAATAAATAGTCAAGTCATCTAAAAAAATTATAAAAAATACATAGTTTGAAATTAATTATTTTGGCTATAATTTTTTATATAGCTCTAAATTACAGTGCTCTAAAAATATTTTTTTTACATATTTTACCTAAAAATGTAAAAATACACAGTTGAAATAAATAGTCATTGCATCAAAAGAAGAAAAAAAAAAGAGTGTACAATTGCTGTAAAATGCAAGTGATTCGTTTTATTTCTTGAAATTGTACACTCTTTTTATTTCTTCTTTTGATGCATTGACTATTTATTTCAACTATGTATTTTTACTTTTTTAGGTAAAATTTATAATATATATATATATTTAGAGCACCGTAATTTAGAGCTATATAAAAAATTATAACCAAAATAATTAATTTCAAACTATGTATCTTTTATAACTTTTTAGATGCCTTGACTATTTATTTCAATTGTATAAATTTTTATTTTCAGGTCAAATTCCAAAAAATATTAACTAAAACTTTATTATTTTTGGCCAAATAAAAATATTAGCCTAAATAATATAGTTCTATCCAAGTTTTATTATAAATTATATTCGAAAAAAAAATTATCTAATAAAACAATATTCTTAAAAAGGTAAAAATATATTTTATTTTTCAAAAAAATATCACATATACAGAAAAATCCACGTAGCAGGCGAGTGCACCCACACTTTTTGCCATATCAGCGTCTAGGAGGTAATGATTCTCAAAAGGTCAAGTTGAGGGGGATAATTAAGACCGGGTATAGTTCGGGGAGGATACTAATAATCTGAGCCAAGTTTAGGGGTGGTTTAAGGTATTTTGCCTTTCTTTTTTGCATTTGTAACTTCTTTTTTACTGATTTTGTATTTAGAAACGGGATCCACAAAAAACACATGTCAAGTAATAAATAGTCCAGCATATGACGTGTTGTATATATTAGCGCAATTGATATACACACTATTAGTACTCATTCCGTCAAATTGGAGTATTCAAATAAAAAAACGAAAATTTATGTATCTGGTTTGCAAACTGGTGCAAGTTTAAGTGGCCACTAGGCCATGTTGCCTAACTTAAATCATGTCTCCGCTTCTAAATAATGGCCACCACCTTTTGAAAGGTATATCAGTCTTTCAAAATGGACACCACTCCTACAAAATATATGAAGCTCAACCAAAATCAACAACTACTATTAACAGCAAACACAACTTGATGTGTAGATACAATTTTCAAGGATTCATACATTAGAATGGGTATCATTTAATTTAATGCTTATCTCCCCCAAATTTCATCTACCTTTTTGTTTGACTCAAAAGATGTTGGAACCTTTTTGAATAAATCAATTAAAGAGAATGAAGAGGTAAATTTTAGTTAAGTATAATAAACTCTAGAACAAAAGGTATAAAAGATGAACACAATGGATAATATTTTTTGATCTTGCAAAAATGAGTGATAGAACGTTGAGAATGCCAATCTTTTACGTAGAAAGGTATTACAATCAGTGTTCTCAGCCAAAAGAGCCAAAAAGTCCCCCTAACAAGGTTTTTTTCCCGCTATATATAAGGGACAACCCCCTCCTGAACCCTCAAAGACATATCATAGAGAATATTCGAAAGTATATTCCTAGTGCCCCCTGTTGGGCCTACACTACTGTAAAAGTCTTACGTCCTCTATTCACTATCTATCGTCCTCCACAGGACGTCGAGCTATGAAGACCTCGTCTTTTGTCATATTCGTCAATAGCCGTGGTCATCCAAATTTGGACCCATCCCTCCGCTTGTCGAGGTTGCAACTTGGTGCATCCTTGATAAGCGGACACCACCCACTCTTGTAGAAAAATTTGGTTTCATGAGGCGTTATGGCTTGGCCAACAATGGGAGGTTAACATGCTTAACAAGACCCTGGATGGTGTATCTTATCGGGAAATAACGTCATTTCCACGTGCGTCATCATTATGCGTGTTTTCGAGACAGGGGTTGAGGGCTTGTCGTTCGATTTCGGTGCCATTCTGCAGCCTTCCACTTCGATTATAGCGCCACCCAATCCTATAAATAGGTGGAGGGTTTGTTTTTTCAAAAACTCTTGGCCATTTCGTCTCTGGTTATTCTTTCTCATCCCTCCCGTGTTTGCTTCAACGATTTTTCTGCTTCTTCTCCCATTCTTCGTTCATAGCTTTCTCTATTATTTTAACACTTTTTCTACCGAAGAGATGCCTAGAACACATCGATCTCGTGAGGGGGTTGTCACACCTCCTTTTTCCGTACCCGGGAGGGTACAAGGGAGTTTTTTCCAATTAAAGGACAATCGAAACGGGATTTGTTTATTTATTTCAGAGTCGCCACTTGAGAGATTTAGGGTGTCCCAAGTCACCAATTTTAATCCCGAATCGAGGAAAATAATGACTCCATATTACAGTCTGCGTACCAGTAATCCGGATAAGGAATTCAGTTAACCCGGGAGAAGGTGTTAGGCATTCCCGAGTTCCGTGGTTCTAGCACGGTCGCTCTACTGTCATATTCGGCTTGATTATCTGATTTTATGCAAGTATGAACTTATGTGCAAATTTTAACTTTTAACCGCTTTATCAACTATTGTTATTATTTTACGAGAATTGCAACGTCGTGGAAACATATCTCGAACCACGTTACATCAATGCACCCGTGGTTGTTTGACATATCTCGACTCGGTTGAGGTTTGGATTTGGGTCACATAAATGTGCACCCGAGTTAAGGAAAATAAATTATTAAAGGCGCGCTTTAAGCAACTAGCGTATTGTTATTTTGGGGAAGGCCATAAAATTCGCTAAACGGCCTGTCCCGAATTCTAAGTATTTTAATATATATACATTTAGAGAGCCCCGCACCTTGTGCATTTTTGTTTGTCGAGGCTCATCTCATTCATTATTAAAAAGGAATTTGCAACGTCATGGAAATGCATCTCAGACCACGCCACAATCAATGTACCCGTGATTAGAGACACATTTCGATTCCATTGAGATTTGGATTTGGGTCACATAAATGTGCACCCGAGTTTAAGGAGATAACATTATTAAATGCGCGCCTGAAGCGACTAGCGTATTCTTATTTTGGGTGAGGGCTGTGACATTTGCTAAACGGACCGTCCCGGAATCTAAGTATTCAATACATACATTTAACGAGGGCCCCGCCATTTCTGTATCTATCCGGCGAGGCTCATCTCATTTAATTAAAAGGATAATCTTAGCATGACTATAATTTTCTACTTTGTTCGAACAATGGAAGCTAGTAGGATACGCGGCTAATAAAGAGTATCTCAAGCTTGACGAATTACAATTAAACATGAACTTACATTTAGAACTAACCCGTATGGTAAACAACAGAATAATGACTAACAAAATTATGATAGAACTTATTAAATCAATCCGACTACCAATTCGGCAAGCTAGTCACGAACATGAAAACTTTTGTACAACTTTCGTCTAGCATGCCAATTTGAGATAGCAATAACGTAAGCACAAAACTAAAACTCGACAGATTTAAACAAGATCTTCAACATAACATGTATTCAAGCTCGGACTCGATAGGAACCGATAGCAACTCAAACAAAGATTAGAAAACGAACCTCTAATGATAAACACTGCTGGGGGTTTACAACTCATTCGTCAAACCGAAATAGAGCCATAGTCGGCGAAATGAAGCAACGAGACCAACGAACTGGAACCTCACATCGGCACTCGAACGGACTTCAAACGGGAAACCATGGAAACAGTCATCACAACTCAAACGGAATAGCTCGCGCTAGACACTCGAACACGAACAGACTGAGCATGAACCATGGCTGCTACTGGTTTTTCCCGGTGTGTTCCTGGACGTTCGTTTCTTTTGAGGGGTCTTTTGGGCAGTGGTCGAGGACTGAGCTGGTAGCGGCGGTGGGTCGACGGGGCAGCGCGACGCCAGGAAAGCAGCAGCAGTCGCTGCTTGACGGAGGCTGGACACGGTGGTTTGTTGTGCTGGTGTTTTAGGCGTTGAGGGGGTGCGACTGGTTATGGCGTTTTGGGACGTGAGGGAGTAGGGGCTGGTGGCAGTGGTTTATGGGTAGGGTTTTTCTGGTTTTGTTTGGACGTGAGGGAGTGGGATACTGGGTTTTTCCGGCCAGTTAAGGGGGTTCGACGGGAAAGTGACGACGAGGGAGCATCGGGGAGATGGGACGATGGTTATGGGTTTTGTTGGTTCAACAGGTGGTCGACGGGCAGTAATGGTGGTTTCACGATGGGAGGGTGATGGGAAAGGTGATGGACTGGTTGCGATGGAGTTTGGGAGGAGACAGGGTGGTTGATGGTGGTCGTGAAGGCGTGGGACTGGTTGGTTTGGGTAGGGTTCCGCTAGGGGTTTTCTTCTTCTTCTTTGAGGAAGAAGAAGATGAATAGTGTCCGTTTCTATCTTCCTCCAAAATCTGTTTTTCAAAATCCCCCCTTTTTTCCTCCCTTTGTCCGTGCATTTGTAGCCCTTTTGCCAAGAAAAATGGACCCCCATGCGTGGTGGGGTTCAAGACTTGTGTCCCCCACGCGTGGTGGGGTTCCCCGTGTGTCGTGTTCTGTCCGTGTTCCCCACGTGTGTCCCCCATGTGTGGTGGACTCGGATTATTATGGGCTAGGTCCGAAAATTAGGCCTAAAAGCGGGTAGTTTAAACCCAAATATTATTCTTTTGCCCGGACCCGAGAATAAGAACACGACGTTGTTCGACTAATCCTATGTAAGCAAAATAGCTACCAAAATAAGACTAATATTTAAACAAATCTATATCTTTTTAATATTTTTTCAAGATTAAAATAGCTACAAAATATTAATAAAACTATTTTTTTGTAATTTTCATTTTTTATATAAAGATAAAATATAAAGTAATATTTTGTATTTTTTTCAAAAATTAAAATGACTACAAAACATTAATAGAACTATATTTTTTGGTAATTTTCGAAATTATATAAAGTACAAAAATAAAGTGCAATTTTTGTATTTTTTCAAGTTTATGAGAAATACATAAACTAAAATTTATATATATATTTTTTGTAAAAATTTTTTTCCTTTGCAACGAAAATAAAGTAAAAATAGTCAAAATAGCTATGTTAGACCTAAATTAAATATTTACGTTAAAAATGTGAAAATTCTCGGGGAGGGTAAAAAATCACGTGTCTACAGGGGTTTCTAACGCTACTTCGTTTCCCATGGCGCTCCCCTCTGACGGTGAGGACAAGATGGTGGAGGGGGACAACTTTCCCACCATTGAGGAGTTGCTGCCGAGACACCTCATGTCTCGAATCGACTTTATTAAGGATCCTACTACTACTACTACTATCCTCGTGCTCTCTGAAACTGAACAAGTTCATATCGATGCTCTCCGTGCAAAATATAGCATCCCTACTCATGTTGATATGGTTCCAGCGGAAGGGACTTCGTGGAAGTTCATAGGCCTGGGTACTGTGCTTTTTATGAGTACCCTTTCGTGATCAGTCATTCCTTCTCCCTTCTCCCGTTAGCCGAAGAATTCTGTTGATTCTATCAGGTTTGCCCGGCGCAACTTTTCCCGTACACGCTTAAAATACTCATACTATTAACGAAATACGTGGAGTTGGCGGGGTGCGAGGTTATCATTCACCACCTTCTGCACTTGTTTTCGCCCAACTTTCATAAGGGTACTATGGTGCATTTTAGGCACCGTGGGACGAAAGTGCCGGTGGTTGGGACCGACGACCGAGCGAATCGCAAATTTTGGCACAAGTACTTCTTTGTCAGAACCGAACACATCGTGTCTGGCCCTGTTGGGTTCCCAGAGCGATGGAACGAGAATCGTAAGTGTCGCCACTTGTTTTACTCTTTCTTTTCTTCTTCATTCACCTTAGTGTTTGTTTGTTTCTCGTTTGCAGCTATGAGGCGTCCACCCCACCCTATTGCAGGTATAAGGGATTGGGTAGCCCGCCTGCTACCCCATGCAGCGGAGACTCAAGATTGGCCCGCTTTCATTAAACTCTTTGGGCCGAGAGTTTCATCTAGTAAGTGTCTTCCCCTGTACCACTCCTTGACTATATACCGTTGTCTATTGATATGACTTTTTACGATGACAGGTCGAGAAGCTTCTAGGCGGAGGGCCCCAATCCCTGCATTTCGACAGGTTATCGCTACTGCATGAGTACAATTTACTTTGAGTGAGTTCGTACGAGAGGGTCGTGCTCAACCGATACATGTGGGAGATCCTTCATGCGATATGGTCGTGAGGGAAGAGACCTCTTCCGTACCGATCCATCACCGTGTGCACGAATCCTTTAATGGGGATGAGTCGTTACTGAGGAAAAGGATGAGGGTGGATCTTGGGAAGGATGTGTCCGTGGACACTGGTAAAAGTAGGACGGGTGCGTCGCGGATGGTGCCTGTGCCTACGTTTGTGGCCGACGCCACCTTGACCTGGAGGTCTCCTCAAATAGAAGGGGTTTACCTAGGTGGTGGTTCTGTGCACTCTGCTGAGGGCGGCGCATCGTCAAACGTTTGAGGGGGCCTACGCGTCGAGAGTGAAGGCTCGGGTTCGGATGTCGACCCGGAGGATGTTCGTGAGTTTTTAGAACGCCATACTCATGTGGAGGTCAGAGTGGAGGGTTCTGATCGGGATATAGTTGTCCCTAGGGACTACAACTTGTTGCCGAACTGTGATTAGGTGGCGTTTTCTTTAGCCCCTTTATGTGTTGCCCCTGAGAGCGAGGCACTTAGAGCGATAACGACATGGAGTTGTCTCGGAACATCGCCGGCATGGCCTTGCGGGTAGATGTCTTTCTCTTCCTTTTCGTCGTTGGGTTTGCGTTGTTATTATCGACCTGTCTTTTTGTTTTAACTCTTTTTTTTCTTGTTGTGCTAGATCCTTATCATGGAGATTGAGCGCGAACGCCAGGAAAGGAAGAGGATGGCCATCTATGGGAAGTTGTCTTCTAAATATCAAGAATATCGCACCAAACATCGTGCGATGGCCGACATCTACAATCAGGATCCTGACTTCCAACTGTTCCGCGAAGGGCTTAAACAGAGGGAGGATTAATTGGCGCGCAAGGTTGAGGAGTTGAGGGAGCGAGACGAGGACCTTATGAAGGCCGTCGCCCGCAACAGTGAACTCGAGGCTCCCCTTAAGGTGAAGAAAGATGAGCTCAATTTAAGTAGAGGGGTGATGGCCGAGAATGCTGACCTACAAGCAAAGATGGCCAGTTTGACTACTGAATTGGGTATGAAAACGACGGAGATTAATGAGTTCAAGGGTGAGTTTTGTGTGAATGTCGATAAACTGGCGACTATTATTTCTGAAGCGGCAGTTTTGGAAGATACCCTCTGTGTCTGTAGGTCAGAGATGACCAAGGAGAAGGAGGCTGCAAACCCCCAGTGAGCGCAAGTACCCAGTGTGAGATGTGATATAGCCCAAGGGGCTGATGTTGTTCCATGTTATTGCCCGAGGGGCTGATACGAGTGATTGTAAGATAGCCCGAGGGGCTGGTTCTATTGTATTTTGCCCGAGGGGCTGATTTATGTTTATATCTTTTCTCTTTGTTTTGATTCACTCGTTTGAACTGCTAAAAGATGTTTTAAAGAGATTTTTACTGAACTAAGGTGTTTCTACGAGTGTTTGCTGTTTTATTGGATTGTTCTGGTTTTTATACTGCCTCGTTGTAGCATTTTACTGTGTTTTACGTGTTTTCTTATCGCTTAGCTGCCTTTACTTTTATTACTTACTAAGTTGGCGTACTCACGTTACTCCCTGCACCCTGTGTGCAGATCTAGGAGTCTCGGTCACGCTAGCGAGGGCTGATTGCTTTCTAGCAGGCTGTTTGGAGTTGACTAGTAGCTGCCAGCGTTCGCAGCCTAGTGCTTCTCTTTCCTACCTTTTACTTTCCTTTGTAATAGCTTTGTACTAGACTGTGTAGTGTTTTCATACTCTTAGACGGATATTTAGATGCTCATGACTGGTGACACCTCGATGTCGGGCTGTGTTGTTTTCGCATTGTTCTATTCTACTCTTTATTTTAGGATTTATAGTTTATTTATGATTTAAAATGAATTATTATAACTGTCTTAATTGGTTTAGGGGTTTCTGTCGGCTAGCCTTATTTCGCGAGAGGCTCCATCACGACCGGGTCTGGTTTAGGGTCGTGACAAGTTGGTATCAGAGCCTAAGTTACATAGGTCTCACGAGTCATGAGCAGGTTTAGTAGAGTCTCGTGGATCGGTACGGAGACATCTGTATTTATCCTCAGGAGGCTGTAGAACCTTTAAAAAAACTTCATATTCTTGAAATTCTTGTCATGTGAATCTGTTGATCCGAGTAATAAACTTTTGTTATTCTATTCTCTCACATATGGTGAGGACACGTGCTACCGATCAGGATGGACGACCACCAGTACCACCAGTTGGGGCCACTAGAGGCCTAGGTCGTGGTAGGGGCATGGGTGTAGCCCGCACAGCAGCTAAGGCAGCACATGTAGATCCACCAGCAACCCCAATTCATGATCAGGTCCCAGTTGTGGATGCTCCAGCAGCACCATCTTAGGCACCAGCTGTGCGCATTGTGATTCCAGTTTTTTAGGAGGCCCTGGCCCAGATTCTATCAATATGTATTGGAATATCTCAGGCGGTCTCAGTTACTATAGCCGCAACTACTTCTCGGGTGGGGGAGGCACTCAGACTCTCGCTGCTCACACACCTGAGCAGGTCGTACAGGGACTTCAGACACCGGGGGCACCTCCAGCCCAGCCGGTTGTAGCTGTTCAAGACTATGTAGCTCATGTTATGCCAGAGGACGAGCATCGCATATTGGAGAGGTTTGGTAGGCTTCAGCCTCCGACTTTCAATGGTATAGAGGGCGAGAATGCCCAGGGTTTCTTGGACAAGTATTAGAGGATTCTTCGTAGAACGAGTATTCTGGAGACCAGCAGGGTCGCATTTACTACTTTTTAGTTTTCTAGAGCTGCCTTCACTTAGTGGGAGGCTTATGAGAAGTGTAGGCCTATTGGTACAGCACCTCTTACCTGACAGCAGTTCTCCGTTCTCTTTTTTGAGAAGTATGTGCCACAATCTTGCCGAGAGGAGTTGTGCAGGCAGTTCGAGCAGTTGCGTCAGGGAGATATGATTGTGACACAGTATGAGATAAGGTTCTCGGAGTTGGCTTATCATGCTATTTGGTTAGTTCCTATAGATAGATAGAGGATCAGGAGGTTCGTTGATGGTCTTACATATCCGCTTCGTATTCTCATGACCAGGGAGAGGGTGTCTGGTGCTATTTTTGAGGAGGTTGTTGACATTGCTCGCGAGATTGAGTCTGTTCGTTGCCAGGAGCGAGATAAGAGGGAGGCCAAGAGGCCTCGGGGATATGGTAGTTATGGTGGTGCTTCTTCGAGAGGTCGGTTTCAGCACGGTAGAGGCCATCCATTCATACATGCTCAATCAGCTCGCCCAGGTTATCGTGGGGCATCATCGGGTCATGGTTCTCACTGTTCTCATCAGGTCCATTCATCACTCAGTGCCCTTCCAACCCAAAGTTCGTCCCGTGCTCCATCAGTTCAGGGCTCTTCTATGCCAGGTGCATCTGCTAGTCATTCCGGTGCTAGGGGTTCCCTTCATTCCCCGTCTCCAACACCAGGGAGTTGTTATGAGTGTGGAGAGTTGGGCCACATTTGGAGGTAGTGTCCTCGTCGTCTTGGAGATTCGTCTCAGCAGAGGAGTCAGCCATCAGTTTCAGCGCTAGTTACTTTACCACCACCCACCCAACCAGCTAGGGGTGGAGGTCAGTCAGCTAGGGGTCGCCCCAGAGGG
The DNA here is from genome assembly GCF_000393655.2 of Nicotiana sylvestris. NCBI lineage: Eukaryota > Viridiplantae > Streptophyta > Magnoliopsida > Solanales > Solanaceae > Nicotiana > Nicotiana sylvestris. Next base: position 181,116,794 of record NC_091060.1, on the reverse strand, counting down.
GGAGGTCGATAAGGTAGTGGTCAGGCCCGTTTCTATGCACTCCTAGCTAGACCCGATACTATTGCTTCAGATGATGTGGTTACAGGTATTGTATCAGTCTGCCACAGAGATGCCTCTATGTTATTTGATCCCGATTCCACTTTTTCATATGTGTCATAATATTTTACTTGTTATTTGGATGCGCCCCGCGAGTCTCTTGTTTTATCTGTTCGTGTATCTACTACGGTGGGCAATACTATTATTGTGGACCGTGTGTACCGATCATGTGTGGTGATTATTGGGGGTCTAGAGACCCGAGTGGACATGTTATTGCTTTGTATAGTGGACTTTGATGTGATATTGGGCATGGATTGGCTATCTCCGTGTCGTGCTATTTTGGATTGTTATGTTATGCCGGGTGTGCCACGAATTGAGTGGCGAGGTTCGACTGATTTTGTCCCCAGTAGGGTAATTTCGTTCTTGAAGGCCCAGCGGATGGTTGGGAAAGGGCGTCTTTTATACTTAGCCTTTGTGAGGAATGTCGGTGTAGAGACTCCTAGTATTGATTCTATTCTTGTTATGAGGAATTTTCCCGATGTTTTCCTGCAGACCTGCAGAGCAGGCCACCAGACAGGGATATTGATTTTGGTATTGATGTGGTGCCGGGCACTCAACCCATTTCTATTCCACCGTATCGTATGGCACCAGCGGAGTTGAAGGAGCAGCTTTAGGAACTCCTTGATAAGGGGTTTATTCGTCCTAGTGTGTCGCCTTGGGGTGCGCATGTTCTATTTGTGAAGAAGAAAGATGGCACGATGAGGATGTGAATTGATTACAGGAAGTTGAAAAAAGTAACAATCAAGAACAAGTATCCTTTACCTCGTATCGATGATTTGTTTGACCAGCTTCAGGGAGCGAGAGTGTTCTCTAAGATTGATCTTCGTTCAGGGTATCACTAGCTAAAGATCAGGGACTCGGATATTCTTAAGACAACTTTCAGGACCCGATATGGTCATTATGAGTTACTGGTAATGTCTTTTGGGATGACCAATGCCCCAACAACATTCATGCATTTAATGAACATCGTATTTCGGCCTTATCTCGACTCGTTTGTCATAGTTTTCATCGATGATATTCTGGTATACTCGCGTAGTCAGGAGGAGCATGTGGAGCATTTGAGAGTTGTGTTGCAGAGATTGAGGGAGGAGAAGCTTTATGCAAAATTCTCCAAGTGTGAGTTTTGGCTCAGTTCAGTAGCTTTCTTAGGGCACGTGGTGTCCAGCGAGGGTATTCAGGTTGATCCAAAGAAGATAGAGGCGATTCAGAGTTGGCCCAGACCGTCCTCAGCCGTAGAGATTCACAGTTTTCTTGGTTTGGCGGGTTATTACCATCGGTTTGTTCAGGGATTTTTATCTATCGCATCACCCTTGACCAAGTTGACTCAAAAGGGTGCTCCATTCAGGTGGTCAGACGAGTGTGAGGAGAGATTTCAGAAGCTCAAGACATCCTTGACCACAGCTCCAGTGTTGGTTCTGCCATCAGCTTCAGGTTCATATGTTGTGTATTGTGATGCTTCGAGAGTTATTGCTTATGCTTCCCGTCAGTTGAAGCCCCATGAGAAGAACTATCATGTTCATGATTTGGAGTTGGCTACCATTGTTCACGCATTGAAGATTTGGAGGCATTATTTGTATGGTGTGTCTTGTGAGGTGTTTAGTGATCATCATAGCCTCCAGCACTTGTTCAAGCAGAAGGATCTCAATTTGAGGCAGCGGAACGAGGAACGACCACGAAAAAGTGATGATTATTATTAATTAGGTCATTTTTATGGGCCCGCAAAATTTAGAAGATTCGGGGCGGTCGCCGAATTCATGCTAATGGCATGAACTATATAACATGAAAGTCTGAAAATCGTCCTGAATTCCTGTTTGATGGCCCTAAAATACCAAAAAACGAGGAACGGTCGTGGCAAAACAAAGACTATTATTTATTAGATCATTTTTAGAGAATGAATTCCAAATCGACTCATGTGTACTAATTCATATTTGTTTGAACTGAAAAACTTGAATATTGATGGGAACTGAATGATTTGGTGGAGAAATTTTGAGTTTCACATTAAAAGCACCATTGTCGCACTTCGGAGAAACTGAGTTTTATGTGTGATTTGAATTTTGTGTGAGAAATTAAGTGGGTAGCATGGATTCTTGTTGGAAATACTAATACAAAGTTGAATCTTAAGTTTAGAGGTGATATATCTATCTATCTATATATATATATATATATATATATATATATATAAAAAAGTTGGGAATAGACAAGGTGATGTGGCACCTCTCTATAACTAGCTTTGGTATTATCTTTTTTGTCAAATTTTTGACATTTTCCTCTTAATTTCCCTTTAAAATATTTGTTAAACGACACTCTTTTAGTTTCTCTCTTTAAATTTCTTTCATTAAGTTCTTTGTTATTACATGACTTTTAATGCATATACGTTACAGTATAACCGAAGAGGCAAAAGTTTGTATCGGATACGTTTGGAGCATTTGACATTGTCTTCAACTTTCTTTATATATTCATATATTTTGTAAGTTTTTAGTTGAAGTTGTAGGCAAATTTCATGACTCATGTGAGCATCCATGGGGAAGAAATTGTGATTCCTTTTCTGCAATTTTACTACGTATTCTTTGGATTCTCAGTTCTCAATGCACTAATGAAATACAAGATAAAAATCTTTACTTCTTGAAATTTTTTTGTTGTTTTCAACAAGAATAAGTGATGTTATTTTGTGTTAGTACTTATTTTTATTTTGTCCCTCCTCTTATATAATTGTCTGTGTCTTCTTGGTAACTTTGTTTTATGGCATGTTTACTTGCATATACGTAATTGTGTTTCCTGTTGGAGCAAATTGCAGGACCTGCAAGGACAATGCATCTCTGCCCAATACTGCGGAGGAAGTTAAAAAAGATGTTCTGGAAATTACGGTCTATATATAGATCAACCACTAGCATTATTTCCTTTTGCGGAAAAGGGCCAAAAATGTCATTAAACTATTCGAAATAGCTCAAAAATATCCTCCGTTTGTTTTTGGGGCCAAAAATATCTCTGTCGTCTATGTTTTGGACCACAAATGCCCTTAAACCGTTAATCTTGCCATTGAAGCTGACATTGCAGTCCAACTAGGTGAGTTTTACTTACATGGCCATCCACCTAAGCAATCCAGCATGACAAAATTGTTTTTTCGAAAAAATTATTTTTTCGATTTTTTTTTTATTAAAATACAAAATCAACATTTATTCCCAAAAGAGTAAAAAATATTCGGAAAAATTATTTATTTTGGATTTTTTTTTATTAAAATACAAATAAAACACTTATTCCGAAAATAATAAAAAAATTCAGAAAAATTATTTATTTATTAAAATATTATATATAATATACAAAATAAATTATTTTGGAGCGTGCTTTAATATATTGTTCCGGAAATTTGTTACTTTTTTCGGAATAAGTGTTCAACCGTGAAAATTTTAAATTTCACTTAAAGTTAAATTTCAGAATTTTTGAAAATTTGAAAACTCCAAAAATTATAAGAACTTCGGATGAACCAATTGATACTTATAGTAGAAGTGTGCCTTTTATGAAGCTATAACTGATAAGTATCTAAAATTTTAGATCAAATTAATCATAAATTCACAAAAGAAAACAATGGAGTTTTTTAATCAAATCATAAAGCCAATCAAGAATAATTTTTCCGGAATCTTTTTACTATTTTCGAAATAAGTGTTGATTTTATATTTTAATAAAAAAAATCCGAAATAAATAATTTTTCTGAATATTTTTTACTTTTCTCGAAATAAATGTTAATTTTGTATTTTAATAAAAAAAATCGGAAAAATAATTTTTCCGAAAAAATAGTTTTGTCATTCTAGATTGCTTAGGTGGATGACCATGTAAGCAAATCTAACTTAGTTGGACTGCCATGTCAGCTTCAATGGCAAGACTAACAGCTTAGGGGCATTTGTGGTCCAAAACATAGACGACAGGGATATTTTTGACACAAAAAACAAACGGAGAATATTTTTGAGCTATTACAAATAGTTCAAGGACATTTTTGGCTCTTTCCGTTTCCTTTTGTAATCTATACGACTATGCCACTTAGGAGTTAAAGTCTAACGGCGCCAGACAATGGGATTGCACTCAGCTATGCATCTGCTATATCGACCATCCTTATATATATATTTCATAAAATTAAAATCATTTAATTTTCCTATTTTATGTCATTTTTATTTTTGCCAAATTTTATCATAGTAGTATTGCAATGACAAAACATTCAAGAAATTTTTAATATTCAGAAGAGTTACCAAGAAATATATATCTTAAGGAAAAGAGATCTAGAATATAATTGTATTATTGTACCTTTGTTTGGCTATTCATACATTGCAACACATGATTCATGTTGATTTCATGATCTTGATAATCATGTCTAATGTTGATTAAATGCCCCCTTTAACTTTTTCTTTTGGGATTATTGTTGAATTTAATTAATTTAATATAGTTTTATCTTTTGTTTCTTTCCCCTTTATTTTGTGAATCATCCTTTTTACTCTTATTTCAAAGCATAACTAATATAATTCGATAATGGCATGGCAGTGTGCAAATTTCAAAGCATTTTAGCTATCAACTATTTCGACAAATTGAGGCCTGATTTTGACGGGTGGTTCTAATTAACTTATGGGCTATGCAAACACATCCATGATGTTAAAATAGCACGGTATAGCCAGTTTTCGGACTGATCATTTAAAAATAGCCACTGTTTACGAAGTTAATGAAAAATAGCCACTATTTTGCTGCAACAGAGACTGGTCCCGCAGAATATACGGGAGTTCGGTGCATCTGTGTACGAACTCCAGCATATTATGCTGGACCGGTATACTTTGTTGGATCCTGTATAATATACGGGAGACTGGTGCACCGGTGCTTCAAACTCCAATATATTATATTGGACATTTATACTTGCTGGAACTCCAGTATATTATGCTGCAGTTCTAGTGTACTTATGCTGGAACTCCAACATATTATGCTGGAACTCCAACATATTATGCTGGAGTTCCAGCATAGTTATCCTGGAACTCCCGTATAATATGCTGGAGTTCAAGCATACTTATGCTGGAACTCCAGTATAATATACGGGCGTATTTTCCGGGTTTTGAACGGTGTTTTCGTTCAGATTTATCTTTACATGAAAAGTGGCTAAATTTCGATTACTTTTGAAACTGGACTATTTTTGAATGACCGGTTGTAAATCTGGTTATTTTTAAATTTCTCCCATTGGCTAATCTATATCTTGTGTATGTGTGTATGAAATAATTTTGTGACAAATTTATATACTTTTAAAATATTATATCTAAACTCATATATGAATTGTAATTATATAAATTGACTCCAAATGTTTGTTATTTATGAGTGTTCTCTTTCTCATAAAAAGAGAGATAGTATCTAAATTCATTGATTGAATTCCCTTTTCCTCGGTGGAAACAAATATTTTAAGCTAAATATATAGGTATTAATGTCTACATATTTATTTTACTTATCAACAATAAAAAGTTTCTTTTGTATTTTTTTCTCTTTAAAGTAAATATACAATTTACAATTTGTAATTTAATTTCTTTTTACACTCGCGCGAAGCGCGGCTAAGTTTACTAGTCTACATATATAATAAAGCTGAAAAAATAAATGATGATGTGGCATGTTTCTTTGACCAATGATCATATCTTTTTTCTTAGATTAGATTTTACATATTTTTCCTTATTTTTGCATTTAAAATTTGCTAAGAATTAAGCATGCCTTATTTATTTCTTTCATCATTAATATACTATTCATCTCTTTTTCTAAAATATTTTCTATTATCTTTACATCTACAGAATCTGCAAAAAATTAAATACATGGTAAAAGTGCATCACGCCTCCATTGCAATGATGCAGATTAAGCTTCAGCTTTGTGATTTATAAATGCAAATTTACTGTATAGAAAATACAATAAATCAATTACTTTTTCATTTCTTTATCATTTTCTTTAGCCATTTTTTTATAAGTGAAAAATTAAGTAAAATAGATGCTCTTATTGCTTTCAAAGCATTATGGTGTAATACTATTAGTAGAAATTAAAATATCATTTTGTTAGCTTTCTCTAAGTAAGATTGTTTGGTGTTTCATATCCTAACTTCAGTATTTTTTTGTTGAATTCTATATATTTCTCACTTTCATAATAAATTGCTACGTCTTAATTACCAAAAAAAAGTTGCATTATTTTTTATTTTTTTTCCCTTAGTCTCTTTACTTCTCATTTCATGTATTCTTTATTTGAATTGAAGAAAATTTCCAAACAAACAAAGATATCACTATCAGATTAAAGAAAGTAATCAAATACGAATATACATACATCTAATAAATAATGTCATCATAGACACATGTATAATCCCTTCAAATTATTTTTCTTTTTATTTCTTTAAAGAATCTTTGATAATAAAAAATTTCAGTTCACCTAAGCACTAATTCTAATAAAAACTTATCTATGATAATAAACTAAATTTTATATGCATATAACATACAATTATGTCTCTTCTATCTCAGTAATTTATAAAAACAAGTTCACTAATATATTTTATAATCGCGCGAAGCGCGAGTCAATTTACTAGTTACAAGATATAAATGATCGTTTTCTGGTCCTTTTCTTATTCTCAAACTGAGTTACACTCCGGCTAATTCAAATTTAATATAGTATAAATGCACTCCAATTAGTGAGATTAACGTTAAGAATCACTAAAAAAAATTGACCCAACATTTAATCCCTTTTTCTTATTAAATTGGGATTCAACATAAAATTAAAAGAAAGACCGAAACGGTTCTCTACTTCGAGTGTCGATGTGCAACACCGGGAAGGGATGTAACTCGAAGGAGTCTTATTAAAAGAGGAGTGGAGAGAACATAGGAAAAAGATGTAACTAAATTCCCTAATTTAAGACACTAATAATGGATTGTATATATTTTGTAAGTAATCATTATTTAGGACGGGTAATATACAAAATTAGGACAATTTTGATAAATAAGTTTCAAATATTTTATATGAAGGAAAAAATGTAAAAATAGCAAGGTATAGCTAGTTTTATGACTGGTCATTCAAAAATAGTCAGCGTTTACGAAGTCAATGAAAAATAGATACTATTTTGCTGCAACAGAGACCGGTCCAGCATAATATGCTGGAGTTCGGTGCACCTGTGTATGAACTCCAGCATATTATACTGGACCGATATACTTTGCTGACTCCAGTATAATATACTGGAGACTGGAGCACCAGTGCTCCAAACTCCAGTATATTATACTGGACAATTATACTTGCTGTAACTCCAGTATATTATGCTGGAGTTTTAGTGTACTTATGCTGGAACTCCATCATATTATGCTGGAGTTCCAACATACTTATCCTGGAACTCCAGTATAATATGTTGGAGTTCAAGCATACTTATGTTGGAACTCTAGTATAACATACTGACGTATTTTTCGGGTTTTGAACAGTGCTTTCGCTTAGATTTTATCTTTACATGAAAAATGGTTAAATTTCGATTACTTTTGAAACTGAGTTATTTTTGAACGATTAGTTGTAAATCTGGCTATTTTTGAATTTCTCCGTGAAAAAAATCCCAAGTGTCAAAGTGTCATTTCTCCTAGAAAGAGATCTTTACACAAGTAGCCACTTGCTGTTGTTTAAAACACAGCCAGTAGTTGCAATGTATTTGAAATTTAATCATAAAATAGTCATGAAGATTAAAGTAGAAGCATGAGAGTAACGTTGAACCAATTCAATTTGAAAAAAGTGAAAGGACCTTGGATCTTTAAAGATCAGTCGCAGCATTGTTGAAGACTTGTAAAAGACCAAGGTCCTCAAACTGGAACCTCACATCAAAGAAAAGTTATCGAAAATTCATTTAATATTAATTGTAGTTCAAACTTTAATACTTTTATTATACTGAAGTTCGAATTTAATAAAATGAAATTAACAATTGGAAGTATTTATGCGGTCACAAAAATGAAAATAAAGGAGACAAAATCATGAAGAAACCATTGTAATAAACAAAATGGTAACTCAAATACTATAAGAAAGGAGGTCAAAAGACATGAAGAAACCATTGTAATAGACAAAATGGTAACTCAAATACTATAATTTTAAGTTTCTCCCTTGATGAAGGAACATTGACCCATATTAAAAGAGGAAGAGGTTTTTTATGGGTATATAAGCAATTTCTGTTCTTCTAGCTCTTAAAGAGTTGAGAAGAAGGCAAGCCTCGCGTCGTCGTCGTTGTCGCTCGCTCGGCTCGGCTTCGGCTTCGGATTCGGATTTGGTCAAGTGATCGATTGATTGATTAATTTTTTGGACCAAATTTATTTGTTAACTACCCTCTTCAATTTTCCCTCTTTATTATTGAGTAAATAACTATTTATGTTATGACATTTATGCTATGGTCGTTTTGCATAAACAATCATTCTGAAGAGTTGTACCTCTTCAGATTTCAGTTCAACTTTGGTTATAAATACAAGTCTATTCTCTCAGAATTTACATACGATTTTCTGAGTTTCTCCTCCTTCTTCTGCATTGTTTTAACTTCAAAAAAGGCAACAGTAAGTGTGACTTGCTATCGAACTTTATGTTTGTTGAAACACTGGATTTGAAGTACCACTACACCAGTGTGTAATTCGTTCTATCCTGGGAGAAAACAATCCATAGCCTTGGGTACTGGGAGGGGATTAAATTCCTTAAGGAAACACTGTGAATTCAATGGTCTCGAATTAATTTTTATCTCTTTACATTTTCTGTTTATATGTTATTCTGTTTTTTCCAGAATTAGTTTACAAATATACCACTAACAAACTTAAGGAGTTTAATTTGTATTCTATATTTGTGTTATATTCATTGTTTTGGAGTTTAAAACCTTTGTGGTTTTCTACTCCATTGGAGATTAAAATCTACATGATTTTAACGTTTGTTTGTGTCATTCTTTTACAGATATGACTAATGATAACGGGAGCCATGTTGTTCCAATGGTGATTTCCAATACATCAACAAGCCGAACACCGGCGGAGAAATCCAAAAAAAAATTTGGGTTAGATTTCAAGCGGTGGCAGCAGAAGATGTTCTTCTACTTGACTACTTTAAGTCTGCAGAAGTTCATCAAGGAAGATGTTCTTGTTCTGCCCGATGAAACTCCAGAGAATGAACGCTTTCTCATGATTGAGGCGTGGAAGCATTCTAATTTTCTGTGCAAGAATTATGTTCTTAGCGGACTGGAGGACGATTTGTATAATGTCTACAGTGGCGTGGAGACGTCAAAAGAATTGTGGACTGCGCTTGAAAAGAAATATAAAACTCAAGATGATGGGTTGAAGAAATTCGTTGCCGCTAAGTTTTTGAACTACAAAATGGTAGATAGCAAGTCTGTTATTACCCATGTCTAGGAATTGCAAGTGATTATTCACGATCTACTTGCTGAAGGTATAAATCGAATTAATATTGATGTTGAAAATTAGTAATTTTAGTATTTTTACTAACAGAATTTTCATTAAAAGTCTTGTCATCAATGAAGCATTCCAAGTAGCAGCGATGATTGAGAAGTTGCCTCATTTGTGGAAGGACTTCAAAAACTACTTGAAACACAAGCGCAAGGAGATATCCCTTGAAGATCTAATTGTTCAGTTGAGAATTGAAGAGGACAACAAAGCTGCTGAAATGAGAGGCCGTGGAACCTCAATAATAATGAAAGCAAACATTATTGAGAGTACTTCTCAAAATAAGAGAAAGAGGAAGCAGACTTATGGACGGAAAAGCAACCCAAGCAATAAGAGGTTCAACAGAAATTGCTACAACTGTGGAAAAGCTGGGCACAAATCTACGGACTGCCGTGCTCCGAAGAGAGACAAGAATAAGGGTCAAGCAAACATGGTTGAAAAATATGAAGATGTTGATGACTTGTGTGCTATGCTTTCTGAATGCAACTTGGTGGGAAATCCTAAGGAGTGGTAGATTGATTCTGGAGCCACTCGCCATATTTGTATTGTTAGGGAAGCCTTTGCAACATATGCTCCTGTTGGACCCGAAGAGACTCTTTCTATGGGAAATGCTGCAAATGCCAAGATTGAAGGGTGTGGGAAGATCTTTCTAAAGATGACTTCTGGCAAGGTGGTGACTTTGAACAATGTCTTTCATGTTACCGAGATTAGGAAGAATTTAATCTTTGCTGGACTTTTTGTTAAGAATGGTTTTAAGTATGTTTTTGTTTCCGATAAGGTTGTAAAAGTAAGAACGAAATGTTTGTAGGAAAAAGTTACCTCACTGAGGGCCTTTTCAAGCTGAATGTAATGGTTGTTGAAAAAAGTAATAAAATTTCAGCTTCGTCTTACTTACTTGAATCAAATGAACTATGGCATATACGTTTGGGTCATGTTAATTATAAAACCTTGTGAAAAATGATTAATTTGGAAGTATTTCCTAAATTTAAATGCGACAAATCAAAATGTCAAATGTGTGTGGAATCTAAGTATGTTAAACATCCTTATAAGTCAGTTGAAAGGAATTCAAATCCTTTAGACTTAATTCACACAGATATTTGCGACATGAAGTCAATACCATCTCGTGGTAGAAAGAAGTATTTCATAACTTTTATTGATGATAGTACTCGATATTGCTATGTTTACTTACTTAATAGCAAAGATGAAGCAATAGATGCATTCAAGTAATACAAAAATGAAGTTGAAGCGCAACTTAACAAGAAAATCAAAATGATAAGAAGTGATAGGAGTGGTGAATATGAATCTCCTTTTGAACAAATATGTTTAGAATATAGAATTATTCATCAAACAACGGCCCCTTACACACCCCAATCCAATGTGATTGCAGAAAAAAGAATTGTTCATTAAAGGAGATGATGAACGCATTATTGATAAGTTCTGGTTATAAGACTAAAGTTGATTTTTTTTAATAGGCATATGAATGACAATTTTGAGTTGAAGTTGATAGAAGTTGCATTATTTTTTTTTATTTTTTTTTCCTTAGTCTCTTTACTTCTCATTTCATGTATTCTTTATTTGAATTGAAGAAAATTTCCAAACAAACAAAGATATCACTATCAGATTAAAGAAAAGTAATCAAATACGAATATACATACATCTAATAAATAATGTCATCATAGACACATGTATAATCCCTTCAAATTATTTTTCTTTTTATTTCTTTAAAGAATCTTTGATAATAAAAAATTTCAGTTCACCTAAGCACTAATTCTAATAAAAACTTATCTATGATAATAAACTAAATTTTATATGCATATAACATACAATTATGTCTCTTCTATCTCAGTAATTTATAAAAACAAGTTCACTAATATATTTTATAATCGCGCGAAGCGCGAGTCAATTTACTAGTGACAAGATATAAATGATCGGTTTCTGGTCCTTTTCTTATTCTCAAACTGAGTTACACTCCGGCTAATTCAAATTTAATATAGTATAAATGCACTCCAATTAGTGAGATTAACGTTAAGAATCACTAAAAAAAATTGACCCAACATTTAATCCCTTTTTCTTATTAAATTGGGATTCAACATAAAATTAAAAGAAAGACCGAAACGGTTCTCTACTTCGAGTGTCGATGTGCAACACCGGGAAGGGATGTAACTCGAAGGAGTCTTATTAAAAGAGGAGTGGAGAGAACATAGGAAAAAGATGTAACTAAATTCCCTAATTTAAGACACTAATAATGGATTGTATATATTTTGTAAGTAATTATTATTTAGGACGGGTAATATACAAAATTAGGACAATTTTGATAAATAAGTTTCAAATATTTTATATGAAGGAAAAAATGTAAAAATAGCAAGGTATAGCTAGTTTTCTGACTGGTCATTCAAAAATAGCCAGCGTTTACGAAGTCAATGAAAAATAGATACTATTTTGCTGCAACAGAGACCGATCCAGCATAATATGCTGGAGTTCGGTGCACCTGTGTATGAACTCCAGCATATTATACTGGACCGATATACTTTGCTGACTCCAGTATAATATACTGGAGACTGGAGCACCAGTGCTCCAAACTCCAGTATATTATACTGGACAATTATACTTGCTGGAACTCCAGTATATTATGCTGGAGTTTTAGTGTACTTATGCTGGAACTCCATCATATTATGCTAGAGTTCCAACATACTTATCCTGGAACTCCAGTATAATATGTTGGAGTTCAAGCATACTTATACTGGAACTCTAGTATAACATACTGACGTATTTTTCGGGTTTTGAACAGTGCTTTCGCTTAGATTTTATCTTTACATGAAAAATGGTTAAATTTCGATTACTTTTGAAACTGGGTTATTTTTGAACGATTAGTTGTAAATCTGGCTATTTTTGAATTTCTCCCTGAAAAAATCCCAAGTGTCAAAGTGCCATTTCTCCTAGAAAGAGATCTTTACACAAGTAGCCACTTGCTGTTGTTTAAAACACAGCCAGCAGTTGCAATGTATTTGAAATTTAATCATAAAATAGTCATGAAGATTAAAGTAGAAGCATGAGAGTAACGTTGAACCAATTCAATTTGAAAAAAGTGAATGGACCTTGGATCTTTAAAGATCAGCCGCAACATTGTTGAAGACTTGTGAAAGACCAAGGTCCTCAAACTGGAACCTCACATCAAAGAAAAGGTATCGAAAATTCATTCAATATTAGTTGTAGTTCAAACTTTAATACTTTTATTATACTGAAGTTCGAATTTAATAAAATGAAATTAACAATTGGAAGTATTAATGCGGTCACAAAAATGAAAATAAAGGAGACAAAATCATGAAGAAACCATTGTAATAAACAAAATGGTAACTCAAATACTATAAGAAAGGAGGTCAAAAGACATGAAGAAACCATTGTAATAAACAAAATGGTAACTCAAATACTATAATTTTAAGTTTCTCCCTTGATGAAGGAACATTGACCCATATTGAAAGAGGAAGAGGTTTTTTATGGGTATATAAGCAATTTATGTTCTTCTAGCTCTTAAAGAGTTGAGAAGAAGGCAAGCATCGCGTCGTCGTCGTTGTCGCTCGCTCGGCTCGGCTTCGGCTTCGGATTCGGATTTGGTCAAGTGATCGATTGATTGATTAATTTTTTGGACCAAATTTATTTGTTAACTACCCTCTTCAATTTTCCCTCTTTATTATTGAGTAAATAACTATTTATGTTATGACATTTATGCTATGGTCGTTTTGCATAAACAATCATTCTGAAGAGTTGTACCTCTTCAGATTTCAGTTCAACTTTGGCTATAAATACAAGTCTATTCTCTCAGAATTTACATACGATTTTCTGAGTTTCTCCTCCTTCTTCTGCATTGTTTTAACTTCAAAAAAGGCAACAGTAAGTGTGACTTGCTATCGAACTTTATGTTTGTTGAAACACTGGATTTGAAGTACCACTACACCAGTGTGTAATTCGTTCTATCCTGGGAGAAAACAATCCATAGCCTTGGGTACTGGGAGGGGATTAAATTCCTTAAGGAAACACTGTGAATTCAATGGTCTCGAATTGATTTTTATCTCTTTACATTTTCTGTTTATATGTTATTCTGTTTTTTCCAGAATTAGTTTACAAATATACCACTAACAAACTTAAGGAGTTTAATTTGTATTCTATATTTGTGTTATATTCATTGTTTTGGAGTTTAAAACCTTTGTGGTTTTCTACTCCATTGGAGATTAAAATCTACATGATTTTAACGTTTGTTTGTGTCATTCTTTTACAGAAATGACTAATGATAACGGGAGCCATGTTGTTCCAATGGTGATTTCCAATACATCAACAAGCCGAACACCGGCGGAGAAACCCAAAAAAAAATTTGGGTTAGATTTCAAGCGGTGGGAGCAGAAGATGTTCTTCTACTTGACTACTTTAAGTCTGCAGAAGTTCATCAAGGAAGATGTTCTTGTTCTGCCCGATGAAACTCCAGAGAATGAACGCTTTCTCATGATTGAGGAGTGGAAGCATTCTAATTTTCTGTGCAAGAATTATGTTCTTAGCGGACTGGAGGACGATTTGTATAATGTCTACAGTGGCGTGGAGACGTCAAAAGAATTGTGGACTGCGCTTGAAAAGAAATATAAAACTCAAGATGATGGGTTGAAGAAATTCGTTGCCGCTAAGTTTTTGAACTACAAAATGGTAGATAGCAAGTCTGTTATTACCCATGTCCAGGAATTGCAAGTGATTATTCACGATCTCCTTGCTGAAGGTATAAATCGAATTAATATTGATGTTGAAAATTAGTAATTTTAGTATTTTTACTAACAGAATTTTCATTAAAAGTCTTGTCATCAATGAAGCATTCCAAGTAGCAGCGATGATTGAGAAGTTGCCTCATTTGTGGAAGGACTTTAAAAACTACTTGAAACACAAGCGCAAGGAGATATCCCTTGAAGATCTCATTGTTCAGTTGAGAATCGAAGAGGACAACAAAGCTGCTGAAATGAGAGGCCGTGGAACCTCAATAATAATGAGAGCAAACATTATTGAGGGTACTTCTCAAAATAAGAGAAAGAGGAAGCAGGCTTCTGGACGGAAAAGCAACCCAAGCAATAAGAGGTTCAACAAAAATTGCTACAACTATGGAAAAGCTGGGCACAAATCTACGGACTGCCGTGCTCCGAAGAGAGACAAGAATAAGGGTCAAGCAAACATGGTTGAAAAATATGAAGATGTTGATAACTTGTGTGCTATGCTTTCTGAATGCAACTTGGTGGGAAATCCTAAGGAGTGGTAGATTGATTCTGGAGCCACTCGCCATATTTGTATTGTTAGGGAAGCCTTTGCAACATATGCTCCTGTTGGACCCGAAGAGACTCTTTCTATGGGAAATGCTGCAAATGCCAAGATTGAAGGGTGTGGGAAGATCTTTCTAAAGATGACTTCTGGCAAGGTGGTGACTTTGAACAATGTCTTTCATGTTACCGAGATTAGGAAGAATTTAATCTTTGCTGGACTTTTTGTTAAGAATGGTTTTAAGTGTGTTTTTGTTTCCGATAAGGTTGTAAAAGTAAGAACGAAATGTTTGTAGGAAAAAGTTACCTCACTGAGGGCCTTTTCAAGCTGAATGTAATGGTTGTTGAAAAAAGTAATAAAATTTCAGCTTCGTCTTACTTACTTGAATCAAATGAACTATGGCATATACGTTTGGGTCATGTTAATTATAAAACCTTGTGAAAAATGATTAATTTTGAAGTATTTCCTAAATTTGAATGCGACAAATCAAAATGTCAAATGTGTGTGGAATCTAAGTATGTTAAACATCCTTATAAGTCAGTTGAAAGGAATTCAAATCCTTTAGACTTAATTCACACAGATATTTGCGACATGAAGTCAATACCATCTCGTGGTAGAAAGAAGTATTTCATAACTTTTATTGATGATAGTACTCGATATTGCTATGTTTACTTACTTAATAGCAAAGATGAAGCAATAGATGCATTCAAGTAATACAAAAATGAAGTTGAAGCGCAACTTAACAAGAAAATCAAAATGATAAGAAGTGATAGGAGTGATGAATATGAATCTCCTTTTGAACAAATATGTTTAGAATATAGAATTATTCATCAAACAACGGCCCCTTACACACCCCAATCCAATGTGATTGCAGAAAAAAGAATTGTTCATTAAAGGAGATGATGAACGCATTATTGATAAGTTCTGGTTTACTACAGAACTTGTGGGGGAAAGCCGTTCTTACGGCTAGATGAATACTAAATCAAGTACCCCATAACAAAACACAATCCATTCCATATGAAAAATGGAAAGAAAAGAAGCCCAACTTGAATTATTTTAAAGTGTAGGGGTGTTTGGAAAAAGTGCAAGTTCCTAAACCCAAAAGGGTGAAAATATGACCAAAAATAGCTGATTGTGTTTTCATAGGATATGCGACCAATAGTAAAGCATATCGATTTCTGGTTCATAAATCAGAAAATCCCGATATTCATAATAATACAGTTATAGAATCAGATAATGCTGAATTTTTTGAAAATATATATCCGTATAAAAAGGAATGTGAGTCGATTGGTGAAGGATCTAAATGATCCCGGGAAGAAACAAAAGAAAGTACATTTAATAAGGAGGATCCAAGACGTAGTAAACATCAAAGAACGTCTACTTCATTTGGACCAGATTTTGTGACTTTCTTGTTGGAAAATGAGCCTCGAACATTTAAAGAAGCTATGTCTTCTTCGGAATCATTGTTTTGGAAAGAGGCAGTCAATAGTGAAATAGAATCCATATTAAACAACCATACATGAGAATTGGTTGATCTTCCTTCTGGAAATAAACCTTTGGGTTCTAAATGGATTTTTAAGAGAAAAATGAAAGATGGTGGCACTACTGATAAATTTAAGGCAAGACTTGTAGTCAAAGGGTATAGACAACGAGAAGGTCTTGACTACTTTGATACATACTCTCCAGTTACAAGAATTATGTCCATAGGGATGATAGTAGCATTAATTGCGGTGTATGGTCTTGAATTCATCAAATGGACATTAAGACGGCCTTCTTGAATGGAGATTTGGAGGAAGAAATCTACATGGAACAACCTGAAGGGTTTGTGGTTCTAGGTAAAGAAAAGAAGGTATGTAGACTTGTTAAGTCCCTTTACAGACTAAAACAAGCACCCAAACAATGACATGCGAAATTTGACCAAACAATATTGTCAAATGGTTTTAAGATAAATGAATGTGATAAATGTGTGTGCATTAAAAATATTCCAAATCATATAGTCATTATTTGCTTATATATGGACGATATGCTGATAATGAGTAATGACATTGCCAACATGAATGCTACTAAGCGTATGCTAAAAAGCAAGTTTGATATGAAAGACTTGGGAGTTACTGATTTAATTCTGGGGATTAAGATCCATAAGACTCCTCGAGGTCTGGCATTGTCATAATCTCATTATATTAAGACAGTACTTGAAAAATTCAAGCACTTAGGGTTTAAAGTTACAAAGACTCCAATTGACGTGAATCTTGCATTATCAAAGAACAAAGGCCAAAACATATCACAATTGGATTATGCTCGTGTGTTGGGATGCTTAATGTACATCACGAATTGTACACAATAAGATATAGCTTGTGCTATAAGTAAATTGAGTCGATAGACGAACAATCCAGGTCAATCTCATTGGATGGCAATGAAACGAGTTTTGGGATATTTAGAACATACTCAGGACTTTGCTTTGCACTACAATAAATATCCTACGTTCATCGAGGGATACTGTGATGCAAATTGGATCACCGTCCACAAGTGGATATGTATTCACTGTTGGTGGAGGAGCGATATCTTGGAAGTCGTCCAAATAAACTTGTATTGCCCGCTCTACAATGGAGGCTGAGTTCATAGCCTTAGATAAAGCCGATGAAGAAGCTTAATGGCTCCGAAATTTCTTGGAAGACATTCTATTTTGGTCTAAACCGTTGGCACCAATGTGCATACATTGCGATAGTCAAGCAGCAATTGGAAGGGCTGAGAGCGTTATGTATAACGGTAAATCTCGTCATATACGACGAAGACATAAAACCGTTAGACAATTACTCTCTAGAGGAATTATCATGATTGACTATGTAAAGTTAAGTGAAAATGTGTTGGATCCACTTACAAAAGCCCTAACTAGAGAGATAGTTGAGAAATCATCAAGGGAAATGAGACTATGGCCGAGAACAAGTCATAGTGGCAGTAACTCTATCTAGAA
Source organism: Nicotiana sylvestris (assembly GCF_000393655.2). Taxonomy (NCBI): domain Eukaryota; kingdom Viridiplantae; phylum Streptophyta; class Magnoliopsida; order Solanales; family Solanaceae; genus Nicotiana; species Nicotiana sylvestris. Next base: position 181,099,007 of record NC_091060.1, on the reverse strand, counting down.
GACTGTAGATCCTAAAATCTAGGTTTAAGGAGATCAAACAAAGTCATTAATGACGGTTCAACATTGTCAACTAAAATTTTGGTCCATTATCGAGATGAGACAATGTTCAGTACCAAGGATAAAACATTAAGATTTTTCAATGATTTCTAAATTTGATACGAGGCATATCAAATAGTGTATCTACGGGATGACACGTTTAGGAATCACCTATGTAAGTGTGAAATGTGTAACTGAAAATAAATATTAATATTAAATCCAATCAGTTTTCCATTTTTCAGTTGTGTAACTGAAAATTAAACTACCTTCTTCAATTTTCCCTCTTTATTATTGAGTAAATAGCCATTTATGTTATGACATTAATGCTATGGCTGTTTTGCATAAACAGTGATTTTGAAGAGTTGCACCTCTTCAGATTTCAGCCCAACTTTGGCTATAAATACAAGTCTATTCTCTCAGAATTTTCATACAATTTTCTGAGTTTCTCCTCCTTCTTCTGTATTGTTTTAACTTCAAAGAAAGCAACAGTAAGTGTGATTTACTACTGAACTTTTTGTTTTCTGAGTACTACTATACCAGTGTGTAATTCGTTGTATCCTGGGAGGAAATAATCCATAACCTTGGGTACTAGGAGGAGATTAAATTCCTTAAGGAAACACTGTAAATTCCGGGTTTGAATTGAATTAGTTTACAAATACAGCACTAACATAAATAACATGACTGTATTAAAAAAAATACAAAAAGATTATGAAAGTAATAATAGTCGGAATGATAAATGGTGATTGTCTAGGTGTTAAGCGGTTGAGCCAATCCCGTTGGGCGTTGGTTTGAATCTTACTAAAACGCAGAAACAGAGGCTCTCTCTCTCTGTGTGTCTCTCTCCCTCGGAGCCCGGAGTTGTGTTGAGACTTACAGAAATTCAAATACTCAGCTATCGTCTCGTCGTATCAAAACAATCCACCTCTACTACCTTCCTTGTTAAACTTCAATTCCCTTCTTAAATACCCTTCCCACTCCTTTTTATTACTATTTATTTATAATTATAATTCCTTTTTTGGGCCATTGCGGTTTATACGCCATAGATAATACATTTCTCCTTAATCTCCGACGGAAACCAAACCCTAGACGCTCATTCCGGTTCTTTTGAGTTCTGGTCGTCACCACCCTCACCCAGGTATGCGTTTTCTTCCCTTCGTTGCACCTTTTTTTTTTCCATAGAAATGATTTATTTTTTTATTTTTTCTGTTTATTTATGCGACAAGTTTTGACCTTTTCCGTCTGTGTTGATCGATGGCACTTGTTTATGCTTGAAAAGAAGCGAGCAAAATATTTTTTCTTGCCTTTTGAATTTTTTCCCCATAAATCTTATATGGCGAAACTAGGGTTTTGTTTTGGAACCGGCATGTCGTTCATTTTCTTTTATTCATTTGTTCGTTTTTCATTTTATTTCCATTTCGGTGTATTATGTAGAATATGCTATTTGAACTTGTTTTTAGAGCTGATTGCTAGAATGTAATTCTTGATACACATACTATGCTGCATGCTATTAGTTGTCAGAATGGATAAGAGTGACGTAGAGATGGAGGATGCCGAGAAGAATGCCCAAGATGTTGAGAATATGGCTGAGTCTGAAACTAATACACTCAATTCCACTCTGAAACCTGAAGGGTCTGCTGTTGATGGCCAACAGTCCACCGAGTCATTGGTGGACTGCCAAGACAGTGCTAAACCAGCGACACAAGATCAAAATAACTACTCTGAGAGTGGGGCTAAGAGCCGAATGCTTGCTGAAAATGGGAACGGAGAGCAGAAGACCGCTAGTAATATAGTGGAAAGTGAAAGCAATGTTAATGATGAGGCAGTGGGCCAGACTGGTTCAAAGGGTGTGGTAGAGGAATTTGATGCCAAGTGCAAGGTGGAGGACCAGAGGAATGCTGCAAGTGAGACACCGAAACAAAATGACACTATAAGCCAGCCAGAGACTCAAGACATTGCAGTAGGTGATGACCAGAACGGATCTGGAATAGAATCACTAGACCAAAACAATGCTACCGGTCGAACAGAAGGAGAAAACGAAATTGATAAAAAAGAAGGCGATCTTGATGCAGATGTGGCCTTGAAGAATGAAGAATCTATTGGAAATGCTACTCACCATGATAGTGGATGTGTAAACATGCAGGTATATGAGGAGCTACCTGCTAATGAAGTAAATGGGAGTGGAAAAGAGGTGAAGGAACTTCCTCAGGCTGAGAACTCGATCGAAGAGGTTCATCAAAATGGGGATGATATGATGGTTGATGAACACAAGGAACTGGAAGACAATACTGCAACTGTTATCACTGATGGTGATGCGAGATCGAATGAGGTGTCAGAGACAAAAGACGATGTTAAGAATACTGCTACTGCAAAGATGCCAGAGCCAGTAACTCCAAATTTGCCGGTGAAATCTGCCACTGCAAAAGCTGGACAGCATACTGGGGAAGCATCAAATAAAATATTTGATGAAGCAAAGGTACGTGCACTAATACTCGAGGAAAGGTTTAATCTGTAAATGTTGTGGCAATTACTTCATCTTTCCAGATTGATCAACAATCTTTGTAAATTATAGATGGAGGATGAGGATGATGAAGATGAGGATTGGAGTGGTGATGGATCACCCGAGGACCAAGCAGCATTTATGATAGAACTAGAAAGTTTTTACAGGGAGAGGGCGATGGAATTTAAACCACCTAAGTTTTATGGGCATCAACTTAATTGCCTAAAGTAAGTGTTCAATGTTTTTTGATTGTGCATATCTTACATTTTGCTTCAGGTACATATAAGATTCTTTCCATGATATTGGCTGATAGGTTATGGAGATCTGTGATCAGATTGGGTGGCTATGACCGGGTAGGTCTTTGTCTTCTTCACTTGCACGTGACAATTTTGTATTTGTGTTATAGGAGTTTATAGATTTCTGTCTGCATGTTGTACAGTAGAAGGGAAGAAGAGCTGAAATGGCAGCAGGAAATGAATTCCTTTTTCTCCTCTCTGTCTTCAGTTCTGCTCTGGAGCTTTTTTCCATAAGAGCTGTCTGGTTCATGTCCATTCAAAGTGCTTAGTTCTTTCCCGATTCATGCTTTCTTTTCCTGTATCTATCTTCCAGATTTTGGTGTTCTCTAGTTCCTTCAAATCAATCCACTGCTAAAATGTTCCTGAAGCTCAATTGCTATTTAATGAAATTTCTTTAGTTAGCTTGAAGCATAATTGGATGGCTTCATGCCATCCGACTTGGTTAATTTACTAAAGAGTGAGGAGTATTTTCTAAAATGAACGGACCTTCCTAGCCAGTCCTCCGCTGACCAGGGGTCGTGAGCCGACATTTAGGTCTAGTAAGCCTTGTGAAGGGTTTGTTGGTTCAGCTGATAGTAGGGGGCTGTTTGCAGACCTATATTCAATACATAAAACTGTCCCTTATTTGATAGTTTAAGCCTTTCTTTTTTTACTCCAAATACAATTCCACCTCTGACAAAAGGTGGACCCTTCAACTGAACTTGCTTTCTTGTGATAGCTCATTAGCTTGAGGTGGTTCACACAATTTTACATGGTATCAAAGTAGGTTGAGTGCTAAGGTCTAGTCATTGCCACCTACCTATCACAAAAATTATTCAATGTGCCTAGTCCAAGATAAAGAATCAGGATGTGGGGCCGTTCTGTAAGCCTAAAATAAATGGTCAAAAGTGTCCCCTTTCCAGCAGTTTAAGCTTTTACATGAGGTGGGTTGCTCAATCTTAAAATTACACTGTTTATATGTTAGTTGGTTTCAATGAAAAGGTTCTAGTTGTTTATTTTTTCTTCTGCTGCTAGAATGACTAATTGCTGATTTGTGTGCGTATCTTGTACTGCTGAGAGATGAATTTCATGTTTTGAAATGGATTATCATGCTATTTTTGATGGTTTAGTATTAAATTAATTTAATTTTTAGGTGACTGGATCCAAGTTGTGGCGGCAAGTTGGCGAGTCGTTTAATCCCCCCAAGTAAGCTTCTGATGAATCCTATTTCGTTATGAGAGTTGAACTTAAAGCATGAATAGTCCACCCTTACAATGAAGAATGTGGCCCTACCTTTTCAAGTGTCAAGTTCCCTAGTGTATGAAATGGAGATAAGGCATTGATGATCATACATTAGATTTTTGTTTGTGAGTGAGATAAAAAATTTTCATCCAAAGTTTAAGGTACTTGGCTGAGGATTATTTATCTATGTTGCGCGGACTCTCCAAAATACTGCTGCACCCGTGTCGGATTCTCCAAAAATACACTGCTTTTGGAGAATCCGACACGCACCCGGCGATATTTTCGGAGAGTCCGAGCAACATAGTTATTTATGAGGTATAATTCAGGAAGCGGCACTCATGCGCCATATGGATAGATGCTAAAGTATAAAAAGTAATAATAATGATTTGCAATTTATAAAGACAGGTCTTGTGGGCAAAGAAATAGAACTCAGGCCAAGAATTGGGACCAGCCCAACACATAGTAATGCTGGAATAGAGGGCCCATATGTTTGTTTATTTGGAGGGCGGGCGGTGCATTTCACACAGAATTGTGTACAGTCACTGTTGGTGCTGCTATTGTAGTGTCAGTGTTGCTGAAGTCCTCTGGCAGTCTATTGAGGGGATTGGGTTAATAGTTAGGTCTTACTTTAGGTAGCTTTTTTTGTTATTTTCTTGTTAGGACTTATTTTATGTTTTTTTAGAATTGTATGTTATTTATTCCCTTTTAACTCAATACTCAAGAATTACAGTCATAGATTATTTGAAAATCAGGGTGCTTAGATTCTTTTACTTATAAATAGAACTAGAGTCATCTTTTAAATTATTTACTTTTATTCATAATGATGTTTTGCCTTTTGGCTTTCTTGTTCTTTTTCAGGAAGATAAGAACCATTAAGGATTTCTCAATTGATTAAGTTTTTATTGGTTTCCTCTAATTGACCAAGACATCAACTTGAATTAACATTCAACAAAGTTAAAAAAAATGTTACTGAGCTTCTGCTTCATCACAGAGTCTAGGTTGTCTGGATAAGGACAATGGTCTCTTCTTTTGTACCTCATAAGAAAAAAAGACTATGGTCTTTCATCAGAGGAACATGAATATGAAAATTTTGAAACTTGTGATACGTGAGGATACCATGCAAACACATATATTATATAATATACCAAAAGGGGAAAATACTCATTAAACCCAAAATACAACACTACTTGTTCTTCTTTTGATTAAATACAGCACTTCTTGTTCTTATTTGACAATGATAGGTGTGGTCTAATTAAGAGTATAATAGCTCTATATGCGTGCCTCTTGAGTGGTGTCTGATCTGTATCAGTGCTGGAATCCTGTGGCACTTGAAGCCTAATATTTGTTAAGCCTGTAGTGATTCTCAACTTCTAGAGATGTTGGGATGTTATTATGTTAAAGCCACCATGTAGTTAGACCTCGTAAATGACCATAGATGTCTGTATGTCTCCAAAAAGATGAGTGAGAGCTAACAAGGATAAATTGAGAGGTGGCAATGACCAGAACTCTTTTGATACTCAAATAAGATAAGAAGTTACTTGATCGACGGTCAACTTAAAGAGAGAACAAAACAGAAGCTTCTGCCAGTTTTTATTGTAGTATCTCTAATTTTTATTTTTTTTTCCTTTTTGGATATGATTATCTTCTCTTTCAGGACTTGCACAACTGTGTCCTGGACATTCCGCATTTTCTATGAGAAGGTATTAAACCCAGGTTCCTTTGATAGATAATAGCATATTTTTGCCATTGTTGTCCATTTTGCATAGCTTGTGATAAGCGATTTTTTTGGACATTAAATAATCTCCAATGTTTGTTTGTGACGCCGGAGCTTTGATAGCAGTGATAATTTTTTCGCCGAGATCTATAAATGTTGCTCCCTCTGACCACAATATTGTCTTGCTTCTCGGAGCTTCTTTAAATGAAACCTTTAGTATTGACTACTCATAATATTTTTAATATTTTTTTCGAGAAATGGCAATATTGTTAATATTACACTTCATCAAGAGTTACAAAGAACTCGATTTTATTCTTTTAAGATTTCAAACTTAAGGATAATCTTTTCATCTCATTTTGGATCCACTTAACTTTAGTCTTCAGTATAAACGTAAAACTTCTGATAAGATGCATGCCTACTCAAACTAAGATAGTGAAAATGGAGAATAATGTGGTATTACTCCTAGTTTTATTTTGTGGTTCCTTTGCCTTTTTAATACATTAGGATATTTATACATTTTTGGTGTGACATTAGGCATGGTTGTGGGAAGGCAGCTCAATGTCCTTTGGCTTCTTTGGAATTTAATCACTCGCTAACATATGTGGAGCCATTCTGCATTGTCTTGCCTTTTTTAAACCAATATGGGATATTTAAGTTTAATTGAACAATATCTTTTCTTGTCTCTGCATATTTGATTTTTTATTTATTTATAATTTTATTAGTTTTGTCATCTGGAATAACTATTTATCTCTTTCTATCACTTTCTATACCTTTTTTTTTGAGAAAGAAAAATAAATTACCTTCTATACCTTCTTTTCTTATCCAATGCTTTCTGCATCATAGGCCCTTTTAGAATATGAAAGGCATAAGACGCAAAGTGGCAAGCTTCGACTTCCTATTTCTGCTCTTCCTGAGGCAGGTGTTGACAATGAGGTAAGCTTGTGTTTACATTCCGCTCCTCGTTTGTACTAGCTGTGCACCTTCTAATTGATCTACCAGGAAAGCAGGGTTGTTGAGTCATGAAAGAATTTTTGACTTTGACTAGCGTTTCAATTGGCAATGACTCTATTGCAAAAAACAGCATCACTTAAGCACTGAAATCTTACAAGACTGAATGACTAGAGATTCTATCTATTGCAAGGAGTCATAAGGCCCAACCTGTTTCTAAAAAGGGCAGTTAGGTGCACAAAGCAACTCGCGTTCACGTAGTGTCCAGGGAAGGGCCGCACCCCAACGATATATTTTTCATATTACACCAAGTCAAAAACTGAGGACGTTTATATTTTATCCAAGAACTGCTACTGCTTTTCCTTCAAAACATCTAAGGTTTGATTTTTCTACACTGTCCATGCCATGCACATTCAGATTGTACTCCGTAGGACCTTGAGCTGCCTTTTCATTCTATCCTCTCGAACTGCTAATGGCCTCATTTAAGTTGCTTGGCGTTACCCATTTTACTCCAAAAGGGCAAGCGAATATGCACAACCTCTAGGTTATCAAAAATATCCACCAAGCCTACCGAGTCGTTGGGGATGCAGAAATAAAAACTAAAAAGTTAAGCATATCGGAACGTCTTCCCTTGAAGATTCACACACTTAACATTGACAGGAGATTGCTAGCCTGCCTTTTTTTTTTTCTCCTTTAATTTTAAAGATAAATCTTGCGGGTTGTTTTAATTGATAACTGAGAATAACAGATTGCAGTATCAGCATTAAAAAGTCTTGGCTTGTGTTCTACAAGGGATTGGAGAACACATTCCTTGGAGTGGCATTAGTGTCTTAGCTTCAAATATGCAAAGTCAGAGATGTATGCTTTTTCTATAAATCTGGTTTTAAATGAGGCAATAGACAGTGCAATATCTTGGAATGTGCCTTATTGTCTGAGCATAAAGTATGTCATATATAGTTGGATGATAGACTGTTCATGTTAGATTATTCAATATATAATTAGTTAAAAACTTATTAAGATATAAATTCCTTTTGGCCCAACTGAGTCATGCTCCACAGCTTAGTGTCGAACTCCCAGGTAAGAACGTGGGACCTCTACGAAAATAAATCTTGTTGCTTTTGTGATCCTAACTTGAATACTATTGGTTTTCCAATTTTCTAGAAAGAACATCTACTGATATAAAAAAAATTCCGAGAAAGAGTATCTTGCTAGATGCTCTAGCTATTCTTTATTCTCATTCATGCTAATTTTTATAGGTTTTTTTCTTGGTATAGCTATCTACTTTTTTTCTTTAGAAACTTCGGACAACTATTTGTGAATGAAGACGTTTTTTTAGTTTTGATGTCTTGAGCTCTGCACAACTTTTGATGACTGCTTCAACCCCCCCCCTCCCCCCCCCCAAAAAAAAAGCATTGATGAGTCAGTATGAATAGCTTTGTTTAGCTGTTTTGATAGAGATAGTTTCATGTATATTATCTTTCTCCGTATTAATCAAACCAGTGGGCCCTGTTAGGCATATTTTGATGTATAAAGTGAACCATCTGGAGTAATTCTGCAGGGAAATGCTTATCAAACTCCTGGATCAGGCAGGGCGAGAAGAGATGCTGCTGCTCGTGCTATGCAAGGATGGCATGAGCAACGTCTTCTTGGTTGTGGCGAGGTTGGCGAGCCAATTGTAGCTGAAATTATAGAACTCTTAGAAACATTTTTTCTTCATGTTTACCTTTGACCATGTCTCTTGATATGTAATTTTGTTACGAATCTCCTGATAGGACAAAAATGCCAACAGTACGCCAAAGCGTGAGAAGAATCTCAAAAGCATTGGTAATGTTCTTTCTGGTTTCTTTACCAAACTTAACCCTTCATATTTCTGTTGGCGTAGCTCGTTTTTGGTTATGATATTTCATTCTGAAGTGTCATATTCAGCATATCGTGGCTGGTAGTGGCTATAAAGGACATAATATTACTTGTAGGCATCTGTCAGATACAGGGAGTATGAGAGAACTGATGATATTCATTTTTTGGGAAGTCACATAATTCTGATCTTATATTTGCATTCAGGTTCTCTTAAACACAAGAGACCAAATGAAGTGGAAAATCCTGCGAAAGCGGCACGAACTGAAACATCTAAGCAGTTAAGTTCTATTTGTGTTGATCCTCTCATCTAACATTTTTCTTAGTCAAAATTAGTTTATCTTGTTGGAACTCGCTTGGTTTAAATATCTTAGTTTGATGTAGCTACTCAAACTCCATAATTTGCAATTTGCTATATGTTGGTTACTTGGTTTCATCTCCATGCATGTTCTTTTATTATTTTTTGGGTTGTAAAAGATTTCAATTATCAACTTTGTCCTTGGAGCATCCGGACGTGTTTGATTTGCTCAGTTGTCATATCGTTGCACCTGATGTGTCGATCCCACATAGTTCTTTTTATGGGTAAAGTTGATTATCAGTGGCTTCTTAGATTTGATTTTGTAGTTTGGTATATTTATATACAATCTTTGTAGTGTTATATTAGGTTGTGGACTGTAGTTACGTAGGTTATGGGTGACAGGCCTACTTTCCTAAGTTGTACAACCAATATCTGTTCTATTTTGCTCTTAAAGGATGCTCAAATTCTCTATTTTAGTGGGGTCATAGACAGATAAAAAAGCGTGAGAACATGGCTAGATCATAGGGGTGTACATAGGGAAGAGAAATACCAAGGTGGAGAAAATTATACAAAAATGTTGTCCTCCCATCTTAAAGGAGTAACCCTCTTTAAACTGCTTGCTAGCACACTAATCTCTAGAATTAGCAAAGTCGTACCTGTAGAATTCTTCATTTTATACCAGACCCCTATTAATTCCCGCAACCTGCGTTCTGCGGACTCTACAAGTGGTACATATCTAACTTTTGCACCATGATGATTCGAGCACTTTCTAGGTATTCTCCCAAGAGCTACCATGTGAATTATCTAATTTTAGCTTTCTGCAAAAGCGAGGGTCTCGGATTTTTTAGTTAACTGTTAGACTATAGTAAGCTGCTGCCAGGAACTTGCTAGCACACTAATCTCTAGAATTAGCAAAGGCGTACCTGTAGAGTTCTTCATTGTATACTAAACCCCTACTAATTCCGACAACCTGCTTTCTGCCGACTCTACCAGTGGTGCATATCTAACGTTCGCACCTTGATGGTTCAACCATTTTCTAGGTATTCTCCCAAGATCTACCATGTTAATTATCAACTTTTAGCTTTCTGCAAAAGCAAGGGTCTCTGAGTTTTTAGTTGACCATTAGACTTTAGTAAGCTGTTGCCAGGAGCTTGCTTAAGAAAATGCTTAACATTGGTCTGTTAATCCATGGAACTGCAAAACTGTCCCTTCAGTGCTTTCACACCCTATTAAGAGATGATTTCCTCTTTTTTCTCATTATGACCTTGACAGAAAGCTTATCCATCAACGAAGTCACAATACCTGACTGATGATATGGCTTGTTTTATTTTGAAAAAAGAAAAGCTCTATTGGAAGGTTTGGTTTGAGTTATTTTCAACATTGACTGAATGAATCAGAAAGAGGGTACTGTGTTCTCCTGCAGGGAGTGAATGATTCTCGAACATAGCAGCATTCTTTTTAAGGCTTAAGATAAATCCTATAAGACTTAGCATCGTTTGTCTACCCCTTGTCTGCTTCCTCCTGAGAAGTTGTCTAGCTAAGGTGAATATCATGTTAGCACTCGCCATCTCCATGTTATCTCACAAATTGTAATCCAAGCACTGCTCGTTTCTTGACTTTCTTCTATTGGTCATGGTGTTAGGGAGCTTATTCATGACTGATGATGTCTTATATTATGAAGTTTCTCTTAAACAATTTGTACTTTACACTAAGCTTCACTTACTGTAAAGATCAACTCAACCTTACAATCAGCATGGTGCTTGCTGTCTCAAAATTGACTATGCTTCCTGTGGCATATGAATAATATGCTCCTATTTCTTTTCTTGGAAAAGTGGGTTGTAAATGGATTATGCTGTTGATTGAGCAGTACTGCTCTGCCATTTCTTTTCCTCTGTCCTCTTGTTCTGTTTTGAAACTAAATTAATTTCATTTGCCAGGCTGGTCACAACAGTTGTTGATTTGGGACCTCCAGCTGATTGGGTAAAAATCAATGTGCGAGAAACAGTAAGTTCCACTCAGATTCCAAGTATTTCTAGTTTATGCATGTACTCTCTCCCATTGACTCGTAAGGATCCTTCGCAAACAGAAAGATTGCTTTGAAGTCTATGCTTTGGTGCCTGGGCTTTTGAGAGAGGAGGTATGTACCTCTTGTGCCCCGTGTTTTCTTCAAGTACATTTCACTCTTTTGTTATGTTTTATTGTGTACAAATGTCATCTTTTTTTTTTTGGGTGGGGGTGGGGGGTGGGGGATCAAGTAAAAGTGTACAAATGTCAGCTTTATGATAGTTTTTTAAAACATATGAATCTCAGGATTAGATTGAATACCATCTCTTTTGATGGAAACCCCATGTCAGTCGGAACAACTTAAAATGAATTCCTAATTTGTAAGGAATGCATGCTAGACCTATGCTTCTGACTAATATGTGTGCTAGACCTTCATTGCAAGCTCCGTTTAGTTATAAGGGTGACACAACTTCTTAAACTGATAAAACTCAGGGGAGGAGAATAGCTTAATTTTGGGAAGGAATTAGGTCCTGAACAAAACGGTAGCCTGTGTACTTTGACTCTATGCTACACAAAAAGAAGACTCATTTGTGACCAAATCTTTTCACATCATGTGCACATCATCCTCAAGCCCTTCACCTAATAAATCCCATTGGGCTCTTTTTCTTCCATTTTTTGGGCTTTGGTTTTTGTATATGAGAATCAGAGGCTTGGTTTTTGTAGGCGTAGAGCTGTTTCTGTTTTACCCGATTGCATCAAGGGATGGATTAAGCAAAGGAGCAGGGAAGTTACTTACATATTATTGCTTGATAAGACCCTCATTTCACGTTATGCAGTTGTTCAACAGTGAAAGAAATTAAAGAGAGATATTTTCAAGGTTTCATTGAAGTTGGTGACTTTACTATAAGAAATTTTTGGTTTTGCACCAGGCAATTTGTGGAATATAATATATGGTTGGAATATAATATATGGCTAATGCAATTTTAGCTTTAATTTCACTAAACTATTCAAACTTTGACAGGTTTAAGATGTTAATTTGGGATATGGTAATCTACTATTGCTTCCCTTTTTCAATTTAGAATTGGGCTGAATAATCTTGTTACAGTGTATTTCATTTTCCCTCTGTTTACATGTTACGTTCCAAGGACATAATAATGAGCGGCTATTGATTGATCTGAGTCATTATTAGATTCTAGTTGATAATGATCTAAAAGTTTTCATTCCTTATTTATTGTGTGACCAGGTGCGGGTTCAGTCTGATCCTGCTGGCCGTCTGGTCATAACTGGTCAGCCAGAGCAACTTGACAACCCTTGGGGTATTACCGCCTTCAAAAAGGTACATTTTGCTATTTTATTAATGTTGACTTTAACAGAGGCATTCAGTGATCCACGATCTATATCTATCATGCTTTTGCGTCATATGTTGCATGTGCTGGAACTGATGGTTTTCTAGGAAAAGAGAATCTAGTGTGCTTAGTGCCATGAGAAGATGGGAAATTTTCCCGTGTTCAAGTTTCTCAATTAATATTTCTTTGAATGGAGTCTCAAATGTTTCATCGATAGGAGAGCTATTTATTTATTCTGGGAGCACAAATAAGCTAAATGAAATTCCAATTCATAAACTGAAAACTAACCTCCCATCTATCTTACTGTGTGAGTGTCATGTTCACTGCAAGAGTAATCTTTTTTAATTTTACTAATCCTTTTTATTGGCATGGGAGCAATAGTAACAGTAGGTACATTTTCTGTTTATCTTTGAAGTCAGTGGCTGTCAGATCTCTAGGTGGATGAAGTATGATTTTTCATCTAAGTATTACTGGAAATAGCCCTTCTGATCTCCGTTATCCTGAAATTATTCTGGTTGTTCAGTTGCTATATATTGATATAGGCCAGTTAAAATAGTATTGGTCTTGTGAATCTGAATTATTCATTGACATGTAAATACTTGTACTGCCAAGTGTTCTTTTTTATGACTTGGGTTGGTTTTCTCAGGTAGTAAGCCTACCTGCTAGAATCGATCCACTCCAGACTTCTGCTGTTGTAAGTCTTCATGGACGGCTCTTTGTTCGTGTACCATTTGCACAGTGAAATTTTACGACTCGAGGAAGTCTTGAACATTTAGCTGAACCTGACAAAGCATGGATGCTGGTAGTTGACGAATGTTGCTGAGTCGTCACATTGTGAATGCTAGGCCTTAGATTGTCGGAGTTGTGTATGTTTAGTTTAATCAAAATTAGTTGTTGACGCTCTGTGGGTCAAAACTGGCCCTGACAGCAAAGGAGGCACATCAAGCCGCCCTGTAACACATTTTTTACTCTGGGATTGGGGTAATTTATGACTGGAATAGCTAGGATTTGTTTGTTGTTCTGATGCTAATGTCGATACTAATTCATTTTCTAGTTAGCATTTATCAGTGTCTATCTGATATGTCAAGCCTGACTTGAGGCAACTTATTTGTTATCACCTTTGTCTTGGATTAAAAAGAACCAAATGACGGCATGCTAATGTAGATAAAATGTCATTCAACTCTTCCCCTCTATTCACCAAACAACCTTGGGGAAAAACATTGAAATGAAACCGAGATAAATTGGTCCTTCCGTCTTAGTTCGTTGGACATTTGAGTTGATAAATTCTTAGTGCTCTCCCTCTTAGTTTAACCCAGTTTCGCTGTCAGACTGCAACACATCCACAGGGCACATAATTAATTCTTTAGGGCTCGTTTGGTATAAGGGATAAGGAATAATTAATCCAAGCAATAAATTTAAGAAGAGTTTATCCCATGTTTTGTTGGTAGAAAAGTACGGTACAACTAATCCCGAAATTTATTATTCTAGGATTGTAGTGTTTTTTTATCCCCATGAAAAGGTGGAATAACTAATTCGAAATAATTAATCCCGAGATAATTAATCCTAAAATAACTTCTTTCCAACCAAACGTCCCCTTAATAAGTATCTTAGTTTATCACATAATAAAGTCGTTGCACAACTAAAGCAGTGTTCCTTTGGTGATAATTAATAAATACATGTCTTAAATTGTGCAGGAATTTTACTTTATTATACGTAAGGTGGGGTGTACATAGGTCGGGTTGGTTCGGATTTTACAATTACTAAATCAAACCAATTGTATCGGGTTTTTAAATCTATAGATCAAACCAAACCAACAAAAGTCGGGTTTTTTAATATTGGGATTTCTCGGGTTTTTCGTTCCGATAAACTTGTGCTCCAAATATTTCTATAGTACTAAATACAATTTTACCAATAACAGCCATTTCTTATTTTTTAGCATTGACCTCAACTATACTTTATGCATGTTCTTTATTCTCCTTTTGTTCCTTGTAGTCATATTCCTTATTTTAACGACAATTCATAGGATTAAGTGGAGTACTTATAAAAATCATTAAAAGATACTAAAAGCAAAAATAATCTAACTTTATCACACAAAGTTCACGAAGGTTGGGGTCATTTTCTAGAAACAATTATAGGGAACTAACTACCTCTTTCTTCTTAACTAAAAAGATGTACAGTTACAAGAAAACTTATTGATGTATATAAGTTCTAACAAGTAAATTTGTTATGTGGTGTAATAATCGCCACCTAGGCCTTCTTTAAAGGATATACACTGAAGACCAAAAAGCAAGGAGCTTCATTGTGATTATGACAACTAATTAATTAGGTCTGTATCTAATACGAAAATACAACGAAAATAAAGAGTTTTCTCACTGCATATATTTTGGTCAGCTTTGTCCATTTATCTATTTTTTTACGTCCCTGTTAGCTAACCTCCTAGCCCTTGCCTCCCATCCATTACGAAGTAGGCAGAATGAGAAAATTATCAGCAAAAATATAAACTGCATATCATATTGCACTCTACATAAGAATTATCACCAACTTTTTAAGAGTAGACATTACACCCAAGAGTCCTAAAAAATAAACAAAAAGAGAATATATTAAACTCTAAGAAGTTGGACATCTCAGTAGATATTACAACCAGAGGAGCATGTTTCCAAAATACTTGTAAAGGCATAATGACCTCACTTCCAAAAATAGTCATGAAGCAAATTGTAGTTAATCATCCCTCTAATCAATCCTCAAAGGTGAGTCTACATATTCTAAAAAAAAGAAGAAGAAACAATTAACATATTTAAATATTAATTAATGTAAAAAATAACTATCCAATATGCAGTAATAACCATATAAGTTAAGTTTTGTAGTGATGTCCATGTATCACTAGTGAGACATACACGTTGGTTCTTAATAAGATTTTTAAGTTTTTCCTTCTCTTCATGATAAATCCTCAAACAATGTCTAGCAACAGTTACACGAGAAGGTAATTCGAAATTAGGTAAGGCTTTAGCCATTAATTTCTTAAATCCTTCTCCTTCAACGACTCTAAAAGGTTGCTCATCAAGAATTACAAATTCGGCAATCGCCCTCCTAATGTCATCCAAATTATACACTACCCTTTCAGTAGCGCCCGAACCACCTTCTAGCCACCCTTCCTTGATAGGTTTTAATGTTGATTGTCTCTTATCAATGGCTCTAAAGGGAGATTTGTGACATGTAGAAGTTAAATACGACCATAATGTAGTAGTCCCATTCTTGCTACCTGTAACAAATATTTTAGGACAATAATTGCATTTTGCCTTACATTTACCTCCTTTAGCAATAAATTTGGAGATGTGATTCCAAATCTCGGACGTCTCTCTACCACTATTTCCAGATTTAGATTTTTCTGATGGAGTCGTTCTTTTTTGCTTCTTAGGAGGAGTGCATCGATGAGGAGTGTCTTCACTTTGTTTTTGAGCTGCCACTGGCGAAGGATTATTGACAACCACCTCTACATCTGCTCCAGAAGTTGTAGTTTCCATTCTTAGAAAGAGTTCCTGCAAATAGAACATATCTAGTTACTATTTACCTCATGGAATTTACCTTCGCATTGTGACAACAAATAACAGATGCAAAGAAATACACCAGCTCATACGTTGAGGAATAAGACAAAATCACATAACAATGTAAGAAATACATCTCTCTTAATTTTACACAGTTCATATTATTTAACCAAATGATTCAAAATATAAGTAAACAAGTTTCAATATCTTTTTAAGTAACAATCAATTACTCATGTTAATCACCTAAGAGAAACAAAATAAATAAATGAATTCAACAATAGGGAGGAATACAACAGATTTGCAAAAAAAAAACTTGCTAATCTGAAAAAGAAAAATCTTAGTTAATTGGGGAAAAGCAAGGTATATGTATGCAGCTAAAAGAAAACATGTAAAATGAGAGCAAAAGAGCTTTACTGATGAGAGCTTTACCGATGAGAGTTTTACCAATGATAGGGTTTGAGCAAAGGAAGAGCATGGGTTTTTTGCCTTTGGAGAAGAGGCAAAATGATTTCAATTGTTTACGTGTTTTAGAACAGCTTTAGGACAATCTATTGCTACTTTAGGATTAGATTTTGGTTTGGGCTCAATTATTCTTTTATGGGCTAAACAAAAACAAATATTTACATGGGCTATAATACCAACTTAAAATATTATGCTATATAAAGAAATTATAATAAAAATTAAGAAATATTTATAACTTACATTCTAATAAATATTTTTATCTATCTAATATATAAAATATGTATACATGTAATGTCGGGTTGGTTCGGTTTCGGTTTGACTTTTTTTAGTTAATATCAAACCAACCCTATTGTGGTCGGGTTTTATTTTTCAATACCAAACTAAGTCAAACCAAACCACTAGTCGATTTTTTTTCCCGGGTTGACTCGGGTTTTCGGGTTGGTACGGGTTATCGGTTTGGTTTATACACCCCTACGTAAGGAGGAATAAGAAGCATATTGTGTGATTGCTAGGAGTTTAATGGTTGGTATTGCTGAAACATTTTCCTTCGCTTACTAAAAGCTTATCGTTTATTATCAATGTTCGAATTTACACCCGCACTACTTGAACTTCAAACTATTGATTGATGGTGGAGGTGCTCAATTCATTGTCATCCGTCTTATTATATAAGCAACCGCAAAATGGACTGGACGATAAGTTGAGATAATGTGCTTAATTCCTTCAAGGGGCTTTTTCATATATACATACTGGTATATTTTTTATGGACCTACGAAATTTCAGGTCAATCAGAATCCGTATTTTTTTTTTACAAAATCAACATATACTAATACACACGAAAAATGGATAAAATTACGGTTTCATGTTGCATGAACCCAAAAGTTATTGCGAAGCAATGAGTATTGGTCACTAGGCCGTTTTATGTGGACCTACGAAATTTTAGGCCAATCGAAGTCCATCAATTTTCTTTTACAAAATCTGCATATAATAATACACACGAAAAAGTGAACATAATAACAAATTCGTGTTGCATGACGATAAGACTCCATAAAATGAACCATAAAGTAATGACGAAACAATGAGTATTGGTCATTAGACCGTTTCCGATGGTCATACGAACTTTCAGACCAATTGAAATCCGTCCAAAAAATTCTACGAAACCAACATGTATAACTACTACACACAAACAGTAAATATAATTATAAATTCGTATTGCATGACCCAAAACACCAAAAAAGTCGAAGTGATGAGTATCGATCACTAGGCCGCTTTTTGTGGACCCCAATCGGAGTCCCTCAAAGAAATTCTACAAAATCAGCATGTACTAGTGCATACGAAAAAGAAGATATAATCACAAATTCGTATTGCATGAGCTCAAAACAACAAAAAATGAATGCGAAAGTTAGGGTGAAGTGATGAGTATTGGTCACTAGGTCGTTTCGTAATGACATACAATATTTTAGGCCAATTAGAGTTCGTAAAAAATATTCCACAAAATCAACATATACTAATACATACTGTCACACCTCCTTTTTCCGCACCCGCGTGGGCGCAAGGGAGTTTTTTCCAATTAAAGGACAATCGAAACGGGATTGGTTTAATTATTTCAGAGTCGCCACTTGGGAGATTTAGGGTGTCCCAAGTCACCAATTTTAATCCCGAATCGAGGAAAAGAATGACTCCATATTACAGTCTGCGTACCAGAAATCCGGATAAGGAATTCTGTTAACCCGGGAGAAGGTGTTAGGCATTCCCGAGTTCCGTGGTTCTAGCACGGTCGCTCAACTGTTATATTCGGCTTGATTATCTGATTTTATACAAGTGTGAACTTATGTGCAAAATTTAACTTTTAACCGCTTTTATCATTTACTGTTTTTATCAAGAATTGCAACGTTGTGAAAATGTATCTCGAACCGCGTTACAATCAATGTACCCGTGGTCGTCGACACACTTTGACTCCGTTGAGATTTGGATTTGGGTCACATCAATGTGCACCCGAGTTTAAGGAAATTAAATTATTAAAGGCGCGCCTAAAGCGACTAGCGTATTTATTTTGGGTAGGACCGTGGAATTTTACTAAACGGTCCATCCCGAAGTCTAAACAATTTTTAAAGCAAATATTTACTGAGGGCCCCGCAATTTGTATTTTATTTGGCGAGGCTCATCTCATTCTTATTTTTTTTAAAATGAATTTGCAACGTCATGGACACGCATCTCGAACCACGTCACAATCAATGTACCCGTGATTAGAAACACATTTCGACTCCGTTGAGAATTGGATTTGGGTCACATAAATGTGCACCCGAGTTTAAGAAGGTAAAATTTATTAAGGCGCGTCCTAAAGAGTCTAACGTATTGTTATTTTAGGAAGAGGCCGTGAAGGTTCATTAAACGGCCAAATCCAAAGTCTAGTCAATGGTTATGTATTTTATTGAGGGCCCCGGCGGTTTGTGATTTATTTGGCGAGGCTCGTCTCATTTTTATTTTAAAAGGATAAACCTATAGCGACTACATTTTCTATTAAGTTCGTCTCTAAAATAAAAGAAAAATCTCCTAATTATTTACATGCTGAAAAACGCAACTTATTAGTTATTAAGTTACGGCTTATGTGAACGGAAAATTGCGATCGCGTTTGTACAAGGAAAAACTGCTTTCATTCCACATTTTATTATTTGCTAGAACATGAGATAAATACACAATAATATCAAAGCCGATTAACTATTCTTCAAATAATTTAAACTAGCATTATTAGATGAAGAAATCATACATATGCAACCTCATTACTCATTAATTAATCGACTACATTTTTATACGAAGAGAGGAAAATTAATATTCAAACACAAATCCAAACAAAAGAATTCAACAGGAACAGGAGCCTGATTAATATTTCATTTTTCGCTTCAAGCCAAGAGTGTACAAATGTGTACCTGGAAACAGCAGTACAAGAACAAAGAAGTAGGAGTCAGCAACAGTAATAACGCAGCAACAGCAGGTTCCGCAACACCGCAAAACCAGTAACGACCAGTAGAATAACCCAGTGACAGATTGAAAACTCAGCAGTGAAAAAAGTACAATCGCAGTCAAAGCAGAAGAGAGAAAAGACACGAGATGCAGTAGCTTCGGATTTTTGAATAACACTCGAAGAAAAGCAAACAGAAATTATTCGAGTGAAAGTTCAAATTGGATTTCTCTTTTACTCTCACAAACTCTCTCAAGTATCTCTTAATATTCAAGTTCTAAAAACTCTCTTCTTTTTTCTCTCCAAAAAAAATCCTCTCAAGGTTCAAGTTCTCCCCCCTTAATGTCAAGAATAGTCCTCTATATATAGCAAGACAAGTCTTCAATTCCCAACCCCAAAATTATTCCCCCAATGGCATGCTTTGTCCCACTATTAAATGTCTTCTTTATTTTAAATTTTGTCCCCCATGCCTACATTAAATAAATAACACATTCTCAACCCATTACAATTTGTCCTCCATGCCTACATTAAATAACTAACACACTCCCAACCCATTACAATTTGTCCCCCATGCCTATATTAAAAAAGTACAAGATTCCTCCCCATTATGTTTTGTCTTGTCCCCCATTATATTAAACAAGTACATCAAAAACCCCACCCCATTATATTTGTTCCCCATGCTTAACATAAAGAATCAAAATAATGTTTAATTACCAAACTACCCCTCCGACCTTATTGCAATTACAAATCTACCCCCGAATGCAATACAATTTACCAAATTACCCCTCTGCTCTAAACAATCAATTAATCATAACTCAACCAAAATATAGTCAAGATGACCAATTTCTCAACAATCTTCAACAACAATTTACATGAACATGATGAACAACACAAACTCCAAATTAATGGAATGAATTAACCATATCGGGAACCAATCCTGGTTAATTTAGACCATGAATGTATGAGCAAGAACACAACAATACAAACAACAATATGCATGATTCAAATTAAATCAACAAATCACAAAACAAACATAAACTCACATTAAATCACTGGATTTAAACATGAACTTCAAACAAAGATGAACATGAATTAAATCTGTTTTTTAAGCAACAAACATGACGGATTCTAACGATTCAAACAACATTAACATTTTCTGGAAAATTCATAACAACATGAAACAAATTGAAGAAATAATTAATTAAATTTCAATTTGAATCTAACAAGCATTAAACTAACAAATATTCACTTAAACAACAACAAATACTCACTTAAGCAACAATACGAACATGAAATAAACATGAAAAACAATTAATTAATCTTTCATTTGGAATCTGAAAAATTAATTTAAAAAACAACACATGAACATGAACTAAAAATTAATTCCAACGATAAACAAAACAAACATTTTCCGATTTTAGATTCGAAAATATCAAAAAAAAAATACGGACAAACATAAAACTCAAAAATCACTAACCGGATTGAAATGAAATATGTACGGACTGTTTTGTCGACCCAAACTTAGAACAAATGACGATGAAAACAAACTGTCCGGAAACGAGTATCGCACCAAGATAATTTGTCGCCGAAGACGACCACGAACGGACGACCAAAGAAGATGGCCGCCCGTCACAAGAAGATGGACTGTGAATCAGCTGGGGCGTGTATGGTCACGTGAAGAAGCTGGCGCGAGCAGCAGTGATGGGTTTGTTTGGCGTCGAACTGGACGACGAGCGGCTGCGGCAACGACTGCCATGGTAGAAGGTGAAGCAGCGTCAACGACGCACTGGGGAACGGACTGGAAGACGAGCCTCAACGAAAGCAGAAACAGCAGCTGCCCGGATTGTTTGCTTAGGCTTCTGCTTAAGCAGTAGCAGCTGCGGCGAAGAAAACTGCAGCGAACAACAATGGTGGAATAGGCAGCAGCTATGGTCATCGACTCAAGGACATCGTTGAGGCAGCAGATGCAGTCGAAGCAACTGAAAAGGGGTTAACGAGGACGACGAAGATGCAGCTGTAGCGACCATGATAATGGTCGTTCGTCCGTGCGAAGGGGCTGTGTAGTTCGGTGGTGTTTGGACGGAAAGCTGGGCCGCTAGGTCGTGGGGGTGATGAGGGTGGTATGGGTGAGCGAAGAAGAAGGTAAAGGGGCAGCCATGGAAAGCAGCCATGGATGGCTTGGAATGAAGGTTTTGGGAGAGAAAGAAGATGGAGGGGGGCGGGTAGTTAGTTTTAGGTTTTTAGGGTTTTTTTGTTTGTATTTTGTTTTGTTTTGTGTTAGGACAAAAATGAAGAGTGGGTCTTGGGCTAATGGGTTAATGGGGCGGACCGGGTCGACCCGGTTTGAAGTGGACTGGGTCATGGAGAAGATTGGGCAATTTTTTGGGCCTTTGGCTTATAATTGAAGAAGTGGCCCAATCCGATTTTTCTTTGTATTTTTGTTCTCTTTTCTTCTTTTATTTTCTAAAACTAAATTATGAAAATACTTAAATTATTATTAAGAACTAAATTAAGTTATAAAAGCGCAAATTAACTCCCAATAACAATTAACGCACAATTAAGTAATAATTAAGCATAAAATTGTATATTTGGATATTAAATGCTAAAAATGCAAAAGGTGCCTATTTTTGTAATTTTTAATTTTTGTAAAACTAATTTAATTACTAACAATTGTAGAATTAAATCCTACATGCAAAATGCGACATATTTTTATATTTTTTATTAATTTAACAAATAAGCAAACACAAACAAATACAAATAATTATCCAAAAATATCACAAAAATACTCAAAATTGCACACCAAGGAAAATCATTTTATTTTGCATTTTTTGGGAGTATTTCTCATATAGGGCAAAAATCACGTGCTTACAGCTGCCCCTCTTTGCCCGGAGACACGAAGGGTTTTCGTGCAAAGATAAAGCGAGCGATTTTTGCCCATCCGAGTACTCCGTGTGAAGCATTTTTTGAAAAAGATTTAACCGAACCTTTGCTTCAAAGGTTTCCTACATATCCCTGGCTAAAGAGGAATCAGGTTAATGTAGTTCGGAAAATTTTGGTAGCTGGGATTACCGTGGGATTGCAATGTTACTGCTGTTGCATGTTGTTATCACTGCTTACTGATCTCCTTATTACACCGTGCTTAAAATAAAATAAGAAGCTAGGCTAGATTGAAATTTGTTCTTGTTGCCTTGCTTTCTTGTCGGCTTGTGTTTCCTCCGGTGCTTTTCTTCCTTGAACTTGGGAATGATACTGGCCCTTTGCTTTTCTGAATACCAGTTTTCATCATTTTGCTCGGTCCGCTGAGGACATGGCTTTCTTCATTAAGCTTTTTGGCGGTTCCTCTGGTGGGTACGGCTCTCTTCATCAGACTTGTTATGCTGGGCATGATTTAATGTTCACCGGCTGCTTCTTTCAAGATGCCTCTTTCCTTCCTTTTTGACTCATGCGCCTGAATTTGTGATGGGATTTCTTGTTGCAACCTTATGTTTCCCGGTGCTGGTGATTTTATTGTTTCCTGCTGGGGATTCTTGTTGTAACCCTCTGTTTTATTGTCTTCTGACTTGATCTTGAAACGTATGCCTCTGTTGTATGGGCGGGCTCCCAACTTCAATACTTGACAATTAATGCTGAATGTATTCCTCTGTTATCTGGGCGGGCTCCCAACTTCAATGCTCGAAATATAAAGACTGAAATGTATGCCTCTGTTATCTGGGCGGGCTCCCAACTTCAACGCTTGAAATGTAAAGACTGAAATGTATTCCTCTGTTATTATGGGCGGGCTCCCAATTTCAACACTTGAAATGAAAAGACTGAATGTATTCATCTGTTATTATGGGCGGGCTCCCAATTTCAACACTTGAAATGAAAAGACTGAATGTATTCCTCTGTTATTATGGGCGGGCTCCCAATTTCAACACTTGAAATGAAAAGACTGAATGTATGCCTCTGTTATCTGGGCGGGCTCCCAACTTCAACTCTGGAAATATAAAGACTGAAATGTATGCCTCTGTTATCTGGGCGGGCTCCCAACTTCAACGCTTGAAAGTAAAGACTGAATGTATTCCTCTGTTATTATGGGCGGGCTCCCAATTTCAACACTTGAAAGTAAAGACTGAATGTATTCCTCTGTTATTATGGGCGGGCTCCCAATTTCAACACTTGAAAGTAAAGACTGAATGTATTCCTCTGTTATTATGGGCGGGCTCCCAATTTCAACACTTGAAAGTAAAGACTGAATGTATTCCTCTGTTATTATGGGCGGGCTCCCAATTTCAACACTTGAAAGTAAAGACTGAATGTATTCCTCTGTTATTATGGGCGGGCTCCCAATTTCAACACTTGAAAGTAAAGACTGAATGTATTCCTCTGTTATTATGGGCGGGCTCCCAATTTCAACACTTGAAAAGTAAAGACTGAATGTATGCCTCTGTTGTCTGGGCGGGCTCCCAACTTCAACGCTTGAAAGTAAAGACTGAATGTATTCCTCTGTTATTATGGGCGGGCTCCCAATTTCAACAACTTAGGATTGGGTAAAACTAAACTTAGGAGGAAATGCGTCTCCTATGGGTAAAACTAAACTTAGGAGGAAATGCGTCTCCTATGGGTAAAAGTAAACTTAGGAAGTGCGTCTCCTACTGGTAAAACTAGACTTAGGAGGAAATGCGTCTCCTATGGGTAAAAATGGACTTAGGAAGTGCGTCTCCTACTGGTAAAACTAAACTTAGGAGGAAATGCCTCTCCTATGGTTAAAAACATAAACTTAGGAGGAAATGCGTCTCCTATAGGTAAAAGTAAACTTAGGAGGAAATGCGTCTCCTATGGGTAAAACTTAGGAAGTGCGTCTCCTATTGGCAAAACTAGACCTAGGAAGTGTGTCTCCTATTGGTAAAGGCATGGAATGTATTCCCTTGTTATACAGGTGGGCGCCTGATGGTAAAGACATGAGATGTATTCCCTTGTTATACAGGTGGGTGCCTGAAATGAACAGACAAAAAGTATTCCTCTCGTTATTCAGGTGGGCGCCTGTTTTTTTTGAGAAAATTTTCGCGATGAGAAAATTTTCTGCCCCGGTTTGATGATCTTCTTTATGGCATGTTCTTCCGCCATCTGTAACATTTCTTTTCCCTGCTTCAAATCAAAGAAAGATTTTGTTAGTTTTAAAAGAAAAAAACATGGTTGCTTTCCCTTTTTTTTTCTTTTTTTTTCGGCGTTCCATTACACTATCAGAACTTGCTGGGGATGATACTATTTATTGGGGATGATATTACTGTTGGGGATCATGTCCCTGCTGGTGAACACATTCCCGTTGGGGGTGGTTTTTCCTCTTCTTTCCTTGCTCCACATTGTCCGACCTTTTTGGAATTTGGTCGATGATCGGCCAAGGATGCTCTTGCATCTCGACCCCTTTTTCACTATACCCCCTTGACATTTAGGCCAACTCATCATTCGGTCTTGCAACAAATGTCTTTTCCGTTTCATTGTATTATCTTTGGCATGTCCTGTTCGCCTTTTGCTTCGCAGCATTTTGGCAATTAGTAGTAAGCTCTGAAAAACAAAATCCTTCTAAAAAACAAACTACTGGAGAAAAACACTATAAACCCAAAATAAAAAGTGATGACTTTAAAAAGATGAAAGAAAAAGTCTTTCTGAACAAATGTTGGAGAAAGAAAAAATAAAGAACTTATCCGAATGGTACAATCAATCCCAATGATCATGTCATGCATTTCTGGATTAACCAACTCAGTCTATTCATATCGATCAATTTTTCTGACGGCCTTACTTTGCTGGGGATGTGCAGAAGCCCAACTTTCGCCGGATGCGGATCTTATCTTGCTAGCCCCCTTTATATCCTTGTCGCCTCATAGTGCCCTTCGAGGGGTTTTCACTGATGAGGCTCTCTCATTTTTCTCAATTCTCGTCGCCTTATGGTGCCTGTGAAGGATTTCACCGATAAGACTCTTCTCATTTTATTTTCTAAGCTGGAGATTGGAGTGTTACCGACATGACTCTTTGCTGGGGATGTGCAGAAGCCCAACTTTCGCCGGATGCGGCCCATTTTTTGCCAATCTTATCTTGCTAGCCCCCTTTATATCCTTGTCGCCTCATAGTGCCCTTCGAGGGGTTTTCACTGATGAGACTCTCTCATTTCTCTCAATTCTCGTCGCCTTATGGTGCCGATATGACTCTTTGCTGGGGATTCTTTAGGTTATCAATTCGTTGCCGACTTTCTCTGCTTTTATTTGCTTAACTTGGCTTTCCTCGGATTCTGATCGGGAGGTCTTTTTTGGACATCAACATGGGTTTTTTTTTGTTTATGGCTAAAAGAAAAAGAGGGCATCAAAAAGGGTTCAAAATAATTCTGATGGGTAAAAACCATTACAACTCTTGGAATCGAACTTCTTTCCCAACATTACAAACATAACTTCTGCCCCAGTTTCTTGCTTGGGGATTCTTATTTTTTGGTTACACTATGACCGAGCCGTGAGGCGCCTACGTATCCTTCTTTGAGGAATCAGGTCAAACGTAGTTCACAACTCCTTTTTTCTTTTTTCTCTTTTTTTTTCTTTCTTTTTTTTTCTTTTGTTTTTATTATATTTTTCTTCTCTTTTTTTTTTTTCTCATTTTCATTATTGATTCCAAAAGAGGGGTATGAAAGAATAGATAAGGCTCAAAAGGGGAAGCAAAGGTTAAAATGTTTGGATAGAAGAAAAAGTTGCCTCCGTCATTTCATTCTCCGATGAATGCCAAGTATAAACAAACAAACAACAATTAATAGCAATGTCGATGCATCTTTCCTCGACATCTGTCTAACATAAAGCGTAACTGGATAACATCTTGGTCACAATAGATGGCCACTGCCAATTCGGGACAAATTTGCCATTTTTGCTTTGGCCTGATGTGGGAGGATCCGTTTCAACACTTGCTGTCCCTCTTCAAATTTCCTGATATCATCTACATCCCCTAAATTGATGTCTTATGCGTCATTTAAGTTGGGCTTGGATTTCTCTTCCAACTAGCTTAACTCTCTATTTGTCTTTTTGAAGGCTTTATTATCATCGTATCCCGATTCGTCATCGTGATTGACCTTTTGTATAATCAGTTCGGAATCAGATTGATTTTTAGACTAAGTTGAAGATCCGTTATGCATGCCACGTCATTGGAATCAGTATAAAGAGCTTTGTTTAGAAAGAGAAAAGGAAGAAAACAGACTTAAAACAAAATAAGAAGAGAAAAGCTTTCGCTTTATAGAAATACGGGATAACAGAGTTTCACACTAAAACAAAACTGGATTACAACTCTGCAATAATCCAAAACAAGAAAGAAAAATCAGAGCCCACTACCAAGACTCCCTTCGGATAGGACGAGGAGTAGCCGTCCAATTGTTGACCGTCCAATTTTTCATTTATTTTCACCGGCACGGATCGTCATTAATGTTTGGCGGCTCTGGAACCTGAACCTCGATCCTATTTGTGTTGATGAGTTCTTGCACGACATTCTTCAACTTCCAACATCTCTCGGTATCGTGTCCGGGAGCCCCCGAACAATATTCACAACTTGCTAAAGGGTCAAGATTTTCAGGAAGGGGATTTGGTAATTTGGGCTCAATAGGATTCAATAGGCCTAACTGCCTCAATTTGTGGAACACGGTAGTATAGGATTCTCCCAGCGGAGTATATTTCTGCTTCCTCTCATTCTTAAAAGCTTGATTCCCCCGGAAACCTGACCCTGGAGGATTTCTATAGGCCCTCGGAAGTGGATATATGTTTGGTGGAGGTGGGTATGTATTTTGGGGAGCCGGTGCACGCCATTGTGCGTGTGCTGGAGAGTGGGTATAGGTTTGTGCATGATGAACGGAAAAATGGGGATCTGGCAGTGAGTAATAATGTCGTGGAGGGCTATATGGAGTGCGGGGGTAATTTTGGTGGTAGGGTCATGGGTGGCCATAGTAGGGTGACGGGCCTCTAGATCCGAACCAGGCTCCAGACTCAACGGTCGTGACATCTTCTTTCTTCTCCTTCCCCAGTACACCCTCAGTGCCGCTCTGGATGGCCTGAGTGGTTGCTTTGATTGCCGAATAGCTCAGGATTTTGTTGGACCTGAGTCCCTCTTCGATCATACCGCCCATTTTAACTACTTCATTGAAAGATTTACCAACTGTCGTCACTAGATGACCAAAGTAAGTTGGCTCCAAGGTTTGTAAGAAGTAGTCCACCATCTCTCCCTCTCTCATAGGAGGATCGACTCTGGCTGCTTGCTCTCTCCAGCGGAACCCGAACTCGCGAAAACTTTCCCCGGGCTTCTTCCCGGTCCTCAACAACGTGAGACGGTCAGGGACTATCTCGAGATTGTATTGGAAATGACCTGCAAAAGCCTGCGCCAGATCATCCCAAGTGTACCATCTGCTGGAATCCTGTTTGGTATACCATTCGAGTGCCGATCCGCTCAGACTTTGGCCAAAATAGGCTATCAGCAGTTCATCTTTACCGCCTGCCCCTCTCATTTTACTACAGAATCCCCGCAAATGTGCCATGGGATCACCGTGCCCTTCATATAAATCAAACTTAGGCATCTTGAACCCAGCCGGGAGTTGGACATCCGGGAAAGGGCATAGATCTTTGTAGGCCATGCTGACCTGGTTGCCCAATCCATGCAGGTTCCTGAAGGACTGCTCCAGGCTTTTGAATTTCCTCAATACCTCATCTTGTTCTGGGGCTTTAACCGGCTTTTCAATTTCGGTCGATGCCTCCAAATGTGGATTGTAGGCATGTGGTTCGGGGGCATGGAATGTAGGCTCAGGGGGATAGTATTGCGTATCGGGAGCCTGAAGTAATGGCTCGCTGTTTGATCTTTGCAGGGTGGCTGATGTGGGTCCCATATAAGTCGGAACATTTGGTATTGGGAGAGGTTGATGGGGCGGTGGAGCTTGGGAATCATGGGGGCTTCTCTCCTGAAGACAACGGTGATTCGGGAGGCTAGTTGAGGGGCCAGAGTGAAGGTATTCCGGCATATGCCCTAGTGGCTCAGGGGTCTTTTGTGCTTTGGCTAGAGCTAGCTGCATTGCATTCATCTCTAATCCCATCCTTTCTATTTTTTCCATCGCTTCCTTTAACAACTGGCTCATCGGCCTTTCTTCCTCGGTACTATTCTCCGAAGTAGTCATGCTTGTTGCTATCGATCCTTTGGATCTGGTTTGGTAAGGGTGTATTGCCAGAACTCTTTAACAACTAACCGTCTGGTTTCAGACAACAACAAACTTTGTTAGCGTTAGAGTTTAACAGATTTGATCACAACACATAGATGATGTAATGCTCCTAGGCAGTTAACCGTTTCTACATGCTTTGCTTCAAACAACATGCGTCATCCCGGCTTGCTCATTTGTCCCCTTTTAAAGCACTTTGGGAAACCCTGTATTTTATTTTATTTTGTATTTTCTTTTTCTCTTTTTTTCTTTCTTTCTTTATTAAAAGCGGTCGAATCTTATGGAGATTGCCTACGTATCATGACCCCGCATGAATCAGACCTTGCGTAGTTCGGACCAATAAAAGCTAAACAATAATACACATTTTTCAATTTTAAAACAAACTAGGTTTCAAAGGTTTGAAGATGACCTGCAAACATGAAAATCAAGCAACCCACATATTCTAATCAAAAGATTTACAAACTCAAAAACAAAAGGCTGACCCCCTTTCTCTGTTTGACAAATGCAACCGAACGGTTATTTTTGCAAACGTGGCCCTTCCAAATTCCACATGAATTCGAGGCCGAAGAGGATTATTTTATGACACTTTTACAAACTTGTCCGTTCTTTTACGAAAATAACATTTCGACAACTGAAAGATACTCTAAGGCTATTTTGGCAAGAACGGTTTAAGACGCGGCCGAAGCTGGGTCGGCTTATTTTGATCAAAAATCCGAACGGTATTCACCTAACTGCTGACTCTTTGTTTTTTTTTCTTCAAATTACAATGAAAACGTGGAGTTGCAAACACGGCCCTTCAGCGCCTCGGGGACGAAGATTTTTAAGGCTGTGCGGGTCAACTGGACCAAACTCCTAAACATGACCCAAAAGGTGGCTGTTTATGCAAAGTCAGCCTTCCGGCGTCCCTTTCGGAAACATTCGGCTATTTATGACAAAACAGCATCACCTGACTTATTTATGACTCTTTTTATCGATTTTCAAATTAGAAAACTCAATACTGCAAACACGGCCTTTCAACGTCTCGGGGACGAAGATTTTTAAGGCTGTGTGGGTCAACTGGACCAAATCTTAAATATGACCCAAAAGTGGCTGTTTATGCAAAGTCAGCCTTCCGGCGTCCCTTTCGGGAACATTCGGCTATTTCTGACGAAACAGCATCACCCGACTTATTTATGTCTCTTTTTATCGTTTTTCGAATTAGAAAAGTCAATATTGAAAACACGGCCTTTCAACGCCTCGGGGACAAAGATTTTTAAGGCTGTGTGGGTCAACTGGACCAAATCTTAAAACAAATGACCCAAAGGTGGCTGTTTATGCAAAGTCAACCTTCCGGCGTCCCTCTCGGGAACATTCGACTATGTCTTGATAAAACAACGTCACCCGACTTCTTTATGACAAAATTAAAATTTGACATATTATTCTTTTATTATTATTATTATTTTTTTTGGCTATTTTAGCAAAAGGTGGGGTTGGACCCGATGAGGGTTGCCTACGTATCTCACATCTGGTGAGAATCAAACCCGCGTAGTTCGGGCAATCAAGAATAAGTAGATGAACTAACTTCATTTTTTTTTTAAATTTGCGAAAGAACTACTTTAAAAGAAGAAAGGAAGTATTTTTTTTTGATTGATTTTCTTTTTTTTAAAAGAAAGACTTCTAAGATATATTTTTTGAATTTTCGTTTTTTTTTATTCTAAAGAAAAGAAGAAAATATTTTTCGGAATTTTACCTTTAATAAAAGAAATGCTTCTCAAAATGTTTTTTGAATTTTGAATTTTCTTTTCAATTTTGAAAGAAGAATCAAAATATTTTCGAATTTGTTTTTATTATTTTTTTTAAAAAAAAACAATTAGAAAGACTTTCTAAAGAAGTCCATAATGGAAAATATTTTTGGATTTTTTTTTTGTTTTGAACATTGGGGTCTAAAAACTTTTCTAAACTTTTTGGCAAGACAAATATTTTTGCAACAAATAAAGACATATATGGAAATTAAAAAAACTTTTTGGATTTATATATATATACATATATATTTGTGAAAAATAAAGAAAGACTCTTTTATTATTTTTTATTTTTGCATTTTCATAAACAAATAAAAAACATTTTTTTTAAAAAAATAAGACTCTTTTCATGGCAAAACAAACTATTTTCTTTTCTATTTTTTTTTTGAAAAACAAAACAGAACAATGATGATTTTTTCTACTTTTCCTTTTAATAAAACAAACTAAACATTTTTTCATTTTCTTAAAATTTCGGGAGAGTTTTGACAGTATTCGGGCATTTGGTTTTATTAAAAAATAAGCAATCAATTCCCTAACCGATATTTTTTTTCAATTTCAAAATATTATTCCTGATATTCATAAGACAGTCAACACACAAGTCTGAATCAAATAAATGCGCAAGTAGTAGCAAGTAAGATGCATCAGGATGGTCATTTCCATTTTCGGTACACCTGTCCTAGACAGACCCAACCCCTGTGTTGAGCCTCCAAAGTCAAATGCACGTGATGCAAACAAACGTTCCTACTAGGGAGCCGGTATGAAGCTCAGTTATTCTAGGTAAAAACCTGAGGCGTATTGTTCTAAACCTGGCTTACCCAAACGGACAGTTCGAGCCGAAGCGGGGGCAATGTACCGGGAGCACGAAAGTCTACCCGGCCTAGTTACTTGTCCCAACTTCGTCTTATTTGGTATGACTTTTAACAGAAAGGTGGGTCACGCGCACGTGTACACCATAAATTTAGAAGACTCAGAAAGAAGAAGGGTTTCGCAACAATTTGTATATACACAATTCAGATAATATTAAAGCGGTAAAAGCATCATTTAGCACATTAGGCATATATCATGTAAAAATCAGATAATAAATAAAGCCAACTATAACAATTATTTTAAGCTCGAATTCTTGAACCCTGAACCAGTGGTTCTGGGTCTAATCCCCAGCAGAGTCGCCAGAGCTGTCACACCTCCTTTTTCCGCACCCGCGTGGGCGCAAGGGAGTTTTTTCCAATTAAAGGACAATCGAAACGGGATTGGTTTAATTATTTCAGAGTCGCCACTTGGGAGATTTAGGGTGTCCCAAGTCACCAATTTTAATCCCGAATCGAGGAAAAGAATGACTCCATATTACAGTCTGCGTACCAGAAATCCGGATAAGGAATTCTGTTAACCCGGGAGAAGGTGTTAGGCATTCCCGAGTTCCGTGGTTCTAGCACGGTCGCTCAACTGTTATATTCGGCTTGATTATCTGATTTTATACAAGTGTGAACTTATGTGCAAAATTTAACTTTTAACCGCTTTTATCATTTACTGTTTTTATCAAGAATTGCAACGTTGTGAAAATGTATCTCGAACCGCGTTACAATCAATGTACCCGTGGTCGTCGACACACTTTGACTCCGTTGAGATTTGGATTTGGGTCACATCAATGTGCACCCGAGTTTAAGGAAATTAAATTATTAAAGGCGCGCCTAAAGCGACTAGCGTATTTATTTTGGGTAGGACCGTGGAATTTTACTAAACGGTCCATCCCGAAGTCTAAACAATTTTTAAAGCAAATATTTACTGAGGGCCCCGCAATTTGTATTTTATTTGGCGAGGCTCATCTCATTCTTATTTTTTTTAAAATGAATTTGCAACGTCATGGACACGCATCTCGAACCACGTCACAATCAATGTACCCGTGATTAGAAACACATTTCGACTCCGTTGAGAATTGGATTTGGGTCACATAAATGTGCACCCGAGTTTAAGAAGGTAAAATTTATTAAGGCGCGTCCTAAAGAGTCTAACGTATTGTTATTTTAGGAAGAGGCCGTGAAGGTTCATTAAACGGCCAAATCCAAAGTCTAGTCAATGGTTATGTATTTTATTGAGGGCCCCGGCGGTTTGTGATTTATTTGGCGAGGCTCGTCTCATTTTTATTTTAAAAGGATAAACCTATAGCGACTACATTTTCTATTAAGTTCGTCTCTAAAATAAAAGAAAAATCTCCTAATTATTTACATGCTGAAAAACGCAACTTATTAGTTATTAAGTTACGGCTTATGTGAACGGAAAATTGCGATCGCGTTTGTACAAGGAAAAACTGCTTTCATTCCACATTTTATTATTTGCTAGAACATGAGATAAATACACAATAATATCAAAGCCGATTAACTATTCTTCAAATAATTTAAACTAGCATTATTAGATGAAGAAATCATACATATGCAACCTCATTACTCATTAATTAATCGACTACATTTTTATACGAAGAGAGGAAAATTAATATTCAAACACAAATCCAAACAAAAGAATTCAACAGGAACAGGAGCCTGATTAATATTTCATTTTTCGCTTCAAGCCAAGAGTGTACAAATGTGTACCTGGAAACAGCAGTACAAGAACAAAGAAGTAGGAGTCAGCAACAGTAATAACGCAGCAACAGCAGGTTCCGCAACACCGCAAAACCAGTAACAACCAGTAGAATAACCCAGTGACAGATTGAAAACTCAGCAGTGAAAAAAGTACAATCGCAGTCAAAGCAGAAGAGAGAAAAGACACGAGATGCAGTAGCTTCGGATTTTTGAATAACACTCGAAGAAAAGCAAACAGAAATTATTCGAGTGAAAGTTCAAATTGGATTTCTCTTTTACTCTCACAAACTCTCTCAAGTATCTCTTAATATTCAAGTTCTAAAAAAAAACTCTCTTCTTTTTTCTCTCCAAAAAAAAAAATCCTCTCAAGGTTCAAGTTCTCCTCCCTTAATGTCAAGAATAGTCCTCTATATATAGCAAGACAAGTCTTCAATTCCCAACCCCAAAATTATTCTCCCAATGGCATGCTTTGTCCCACTATTAAATGTCTTCTTTATTTTAAATTTTGTCCCCCATGCCTACATTAAATAAATAACACATTCTCAACCCATTACAATTTGTCCTCCATGCCTACATTAAATAACTAACACACTCCCAACCCATTACAATTTATCCCCCATGCCTATATTAAAAAAGTACAAGATTCCTCCCATTATGTTTTGTCTTGTCCCCCATTATATTAAACAAGTACATCAAAAACCCCACCCCATTATATTTGTTCCCCATGCTTAACATAAAGAATCAAAATAATGTTTAATTACCAAACTACCCCTCCGACCTTATTGCAATTACAAATCTACCCCCGAATGCAATGCAATTTACCAAATTACCCCTCTGCTCTAAACAATCAATTAATCATAACTCAACCAAAATATAGTCAAGATGACCAATTTCTCAACAATCTTCAACAACAATTTACATGAACATGATGAACAACACAAACTCCAAATTAATGGAATGAATTAACCATATCGGGAACCAATCCTGGTTAATTTAGACCATGAATGTATGAGCAAGAACACAACAATACAAACAACAATATGCATGATTCAAATTAAATCAACAAATCACAAAACAAACATAAACTCACATTAAATCACTGGATTTAAACATGAACTTCAAACAAAGATGAACATGAATTAAATCTGTTTTTTAAGCAACAAACATGACGGATTCTAACGATTCAAACAACATTAACATTTTCTGGAAAATTCATAACAACATGAAACAAATTGAAGAAATAATTAATTAAATTTCAATTTGAATCTAACAAGCATTAAACTAACAAATATTCACTTAAACAACAACAAATACTCACTTAAGCAACAATACGAACATGAAATAAACATGAAAAATAATTAATTAATCTTTCATTTGGAATCTGAAAAATTAATTTAACAAACAACACATGAACATGAACTAAAAATTAATTCTAACGATAAACAAAACAAACATTTTCCGATTTTAGATTCAAAAATATCAAAACAAAATACGGACAAACATAAAACTCAAAAATCACTAACCGGATTGAAATGAAATATGTACGGACTGTTTTGTCGACCCAAACTTAGAACAAATGACGATGAAAACAAACTGTCCGGAAACGAGTATCGCACCAAGATAATTTGTCGCCGAAGACGACCACGAACGGACGACCAAAGAAGATGGCCGCCCGTCACAAGAAGATGGACTGTGAATCAGCTGGGGCGTGTATGGTCACGTGAAGAAGCTGGCGCGAGCAGCAGTGATGGGTTTGTTTGGCGTCGAACTGGACGACGAGCGGCTGCGGCAACGACTGCCATGGTAGAAGGTGAAGCAGCGTCAACGACGCACTGGGGAACGGACTGGACGACGAGCCTCAACGAAAGCAGAAACAGCAGCTGCCCGGATTGTTTGCTTAGGCTTCTGCTTAAGCAGTAGCAGCTGCGGCGAAGAAAACTGCAGCGAACAACAATGGCGGAACAAGCAAAAGCTATGGTCATCGACTCAAGGACATCGTTGAGGCAGCAGATGCAGTCGAAGCAACTGAAAAG
This sequence comes from Nicotiana sylvestris, assembly GCF_000393655.2. NCBI lineage: Eukaryota > Viridiplantae > Streptophyta > Magnoliopsida > Solanales > Solanaceae > Nicotiana > Nicotiana sylvestris. Next base: position 181,064,250 of record NC_091060.1, on the reverse strand, counting down.
GGGTTGACGAGGACGACGAAGATGCAGCTGTAGCGACCATGATAATGGTCGTTCGTCCGTGCGAAGGGGCTGTGTAGTTCGGTGGTGTTTGGACGGAAAGCTGGGCCGCTAGGTCGTGGGGGTGATGAGGGTGGTATGGGTGAGCGAAGAAGAAGGTAAAGGGGCAGCCATGGAAAGCAGCCATGGATGGCTTGGGATGAAGGTTTTGGGAGAGAAAGAAGATGGAGGGGGCGGGTAGTTAGTTTTAGGTTTTTAGGGTTTTTTGTTTGTATTTTGTTTTGTTTTGTGTTAGGACAAAAATGAAGAGTGGGTCTTGGGCTAATGGGTTAATGGGGCGGACCGGGTCGACCCGGTCTGAAGTGGACTGGGTCATGGAGAAGATTGAGCAATTTTTTGGGCCTTTGGCTTATAATTGAAGAAGTGGCCCAATCCGATTTTTCTTTGTATTTTTGTTCTCTTTTCTTCTTTTATTTTCTAAAACTAAATTATGAAAATACTTAAATTATTATTAAGAACTAAATTAAGTTATAAAAGCGCAAATTAACTCCCAATAACAATTAACGCACAATTAAGTAATAATTAAGCATAAAATTGTATATTTGGATATTAAATGCTAAAAATGCAAAAGGTGCCTATTTTTGTAATTTTTAATTTTTGTAAAACTAATTTAATTACTAACAATTGTAGAATTAAATCCTACATGCAAAATGCGACATATTTTTATATTTTTTATTAATTTAACAAATAAGCAAACACAAACAAATACAAATAATTATCCAAAAATATCACAAAAATACTCAAAATTGCACACCAAGGAAAATCATTTTATTTTGCATTTTTTGGGAGTATTTCTCATATAGGGCAAAAATCACGTGCTTACACATACCAAAAAGAAAATAATCATAAATTCGTATTACATGATGTCGAAACGCCATAAAATACACGCGTAAGCTATAGCGAAGTAATGAGTATGGGTCACTCGGTCGTTACTATGGACCTACGAAAATTTAGGTCAATTGGAGTCCGTTAGAAAATTCTACAAAATTTGGATGTACAACCTACGAAAATTTGGGAATTGTCCTCAATTCTTGCTTTATGGCCCAAAAATGAGGAATGGTCATGGAAAAGAGATGACTATTGTTCATTAGGTCGTTCTTTATGGGCCCGCAAAATTTTAGGAGATTCGGGGTTGATCGCCCGAATTTATGCTGATGGCATGAACTATAACACACGAAAATTTGGAATCGTCTTGAATTCCTATTTTATGGCTCTAAAACACCAAAGAATGAGGAATGATCATGGAGAAACGATGACAATTATTCATTAGGTCATTTTTTATGGGCCCGCAAAATTTTAAAAGATTCAGAGTGGTCGCTGAATTCATGCTGATGGCATGGACTATAGCACATGAAAATCTGGGAATCGTCCTGAATTCCTATTTGATGGCCCTAAAACGCAAAAAACGAGAAACAGTTATGGCAAAACGATGACTATTGTTCATTAGATCGTTTTTGATGAGTCCACAAAATTTTAGTAGATTCAGGACCGGTCGCCCGAATTCATGCAGATGGCGTAGACTATGACGCACGAAAATCTGAGAATCGTCTTGAATTCATGTTCTACAAATCTAAAATGCAAAAAATGAAGAACGGTCATGGCGAATCGATGACTATTGTTTATTAGGTCGTATTTTATGGGGCCGTAAAATTTTAGGAGATTCGGAGCCGCTAGCTAAATTTATGCAGAGAGCATGGACTAAAGCATACGAAAATTTGGGAATCGTCCAGAATTCCTGCTTTATGGACCTAAAACGCTAAAAAATAAGGAACGATTATGGCGAAGTGATGACTATTGTTCATTAGGTTGTTTTTGATGGTCCCATAAAATTTTAGGAGATTCGCGGGCTGGTCGCCCGAATTAATGCAGATGGCGTGGATTATAACAAACAAAAATCTGGAATCGTCATTATTCTTTTATGGCCCTAAACCGCGAAAAAATGAGGAACGGTCATGGTGAAGCGATAACTATTGTTTATTAGGTCGTTTGTATGTGCCCACAAAATTTTAGGAGATTCGGGACCGGTCGCCCGTATTCATGCGGATGACATGGACTATAACACACGAAAATATGAGAATCGTCCTAAATTCCCGTTTTATGGCCAAAAAAAGAGTAACGGTCATGGTGAAGTACTGACTATTGTTCATCAGGTCGTCTTTGATAGACTTGCAAAATTTTAGGAATTTCAGGGCTGATCGCCAAATTAATGCAGATGGCATGTACTATAGCACACGAAAATCTGAGAATCGTCCTAAATTCCTGTTTTATGACCCTAAAACACCAAAAAACGAGCATGGAGAAACAATGAATATTGTTCATTAGGTCGTTTTTACGGGGCCCGCAAAATATTAGAAGATTTGAAGCCGGCTACCCAAATTCATGCACATGGCATGGACTGTAACCCACAAAAATTTGGAATATCGTTCCAAATTCCTATTTTGTGGCTCTAAGACGCCAAAAATGAGAAACGGTTATGAAAAAGTGATTAATATTGTTCATTAGGTAATTTTTTATGGGCCCGTAAAATTTTAGGATATCGGTACCGGTAGCCCGAATTCATGCAGATGGCGTGGACTATAGCACACGAAAATCTGGGAATCATCCTTAATTACTGTTTTATGGCCCTAAAATGCCAAAAAATTAGGAATGAACATGGAGAAGCAATGACATTATTCATTAGGTCATTTTTATGGGTCCGCAAATTTTAGGAGATTTGGGGCTCTATCACCCGAATTCATACAGATGACGTAAACTATAACACACAAGAATATGTGAATCGTCTTGAATTCCTGTTTTATGGCCCTAAAATGCCAAAAAACGAGGAACAATCATGGCAAAACAATGACTATTATTCATTAGGTCGTTTTTGATGGGCCGACAAAATTTTAGGAGATTCAGGGCCAGTCTCATGAATTCATGCAGATGTCGTGGACTATAGCACACAAAAATATGGAATCCTCCCGAATTCTTATTTTACGGCCCTAAAACGCCAAAAATAAGAAATGTTCATGGTGAAGCGATGACTATTGTTCATTAGGCCATTTTTATGGGCATGCAAAATTTTAGGAGATACGGGGCCGGTTGCCTGATTTCATGCAGATGGAGTGGACGACAACACACGAAAAATCTGGAATCGTTTTGAATTCCTGTTTTATGGCCCTAAAACGCCAAAAAATAAGGAACGATCATGGCGAAACAATGACTATTATTCATTGGTCTTTTTTATCGACCCGCAATCGGGGCCGATCACCCTTATTCATGCATATGATGTGGACTGTAGCTCATGAAAATTGGGGAATCATCCTGAGTTCCTATTTTTTGGCCCATGTCGCCCGAATTCATGTAGATGACATGAAATATAACACATAAAAATCTGAGAATCGTCTAGATTTCCTATTTTATAGCCCCAAAACGCCTAAAAGAGGAACGATCATGGAGAAAATGATTATTATTGTTCATTAGGTTGTTTTTGATGGGCCCAGAAAATTTTAAGAGATTCGGGGCCGGTCGCCTGAATTCATGTAGATGGCGTAAACTATAGCAAACAAAAATATGGGAATCGTCCCGAATTCCTATTCTATGGCCCTAAAATACCAAAAATGATGAACGATCAAGGCGAAACGATGACTATTATTCAATATGTCGTTTTACATGGGCCCGCAAATTTTTAGGAGATTCGAAGCCGACCGCCCGAATTCATGCAGATGGTGTGGACTATAACACATAAAAATTTAGGAATCGTTCTGATTCCTGTTTTATGGCCATAAAACGCAAAAATATGAGAAATGAACATGGCGAAGCGATGATTATGGTTCATTAGGATATTTTTTATGGGCCTACCAAATTTTAGGAGATTCAGGACTGATCGCCCGAATTCATGCAGATGGTGTGGACTATAGCACACGAAAATCTGTGATTCGTGTTGAATACCTATTTTATATCCCTAAGGAACAACAATCATCGCCTTTCCATCACTGTTCCTCTTTGTTTGGCGTTTCAGGTCCTTAAAATAGGAATTTCACCAAATTCCGAGATTTTCGTATGTTGTAGACCATGTCATTTGCATGGGTCAAATTTAGGAGACTGACCCTGTATCTCCTAAAATTTTGCGGCCCATAAAAAACGACCTAAGGAACAATAGTCATCGCCTCGCCATGACCGTTCATGATATTTTGGCATTTTAGGGTCATAAATCTGGAATTCCACCCGATTTCTAGATTTTCGTGTGCTATAGCTCACGCCATCTCCATGGGTTTGGGCGACCAGCCCAAAACGGCTAAAATTTTGCCGCCCCATAAAAAAAGACCTAAGGAACAATAGTCATCGCTTCGCCATGACCGTTCCTCATTTTTTTTTGCGTTTTAGGGCCATAAAACTGGAATTTCGTTGGATTGTCTGATTTTCGTGTGCTATAACACACGCTATCTGCATAGGTCCGGGTAACCGGTCCCAAATCGCCTAAAATTTTGTTGGATCATCAAAAAAGACCTATAGTCATCACCTCGCTATGTCCGTTCCTCGTTTTCTGGCGTTTCAGGGCCATAAAATTAGAATTCGCCTGATTCCGAGAATTTTGTATGCTTTAGTCCACCCCATCTGCACGGGTTTGGGCGACCGAACCCGAATCGCCTAAAATTTTGTTGGCTCATCAAAAATGACCTAAGGAACAATAGTCGTTGCCTCGCCATGACCGTTCCTTATTTTTGGCATTTCGTGGTCATATAAATGAAATTATGCCCGATTCCTAGATTTTTGTGTGCTATAACCAACCTATCTGCATGGGTCTAGGCAACCGGACCCGTATCGCCTAAAAATTTTCCAGCCCATCAAAAACGAACTAAGGAACAATAGTCATCGCCTTGCCATGACCGTTCCTAGTGTTTTGGCGTTTTAGGGCGATAAAACTAAAATTTTATCCAATTACTAAATTTTTGCCGGCCCATAAAAAATGACCTAAGGAACAATAATCATTGCCTCACCATAACCGTTCCTCGTTTTTGGCATTTTATGAGAATAAAATTAAAATTTCGACCGATTCTCAAATTTTCGTGTGCTACCAGATCCGAGTCGCCTAAAAATTTGTCGGCCCTTCAAAACTAACCTAAGTAACAATAGACATCGCCTCGCCAAGACCGTTCCTCGTTTTTTTGAATTTTAGGGCCATAAAACTAGAATTCTACCCGATTCTTAGATTTTTGTGTGTGCTATAGTCCACACCATTTGCATGAGTACAGGTGACCGGACAACTAGAATTTCGTTTGATTCCTAAGTTTTCATGTGTTATAGCCCACATCATCTGCATGGGTCCGGGCGACCGGTGGCAGATGGCCTAAAAATTTGCCGACACATAAAAAACGATATAAGGAACAATAGTCATCGTCACGCCATGACCGTTCCTCTTTTTTTTTAGCGTTTTAGGACCATTAAAATTGAAATTCCGCTTGATTCTCAAATTTTCACATAATATAGCCCATACTAGGTCCGGGCGACCGAATCGAATCGCCTAAATATTTGACGGCCCATAAAAAACGACCTAGGAAATAATAGTTATCGCTTCTCCATGTCCGTTCCTTAGTTTTTGGCATTTTAGGGCCATAAAACTTGAATTCCGTCCAATTCTCAGATTTTTGTGTGCTATAACCCACGCCATCTGCATGGGCTCAGGCGATAGGATCCGGATCACCTAAAATTTTGCCAGCCCATCAAAAGCGACCTAGGGAAAAATAGTCATCGCCTTATTATGACCGTTCCTCATTTTTTGGCGTTTAGGTCCATAAAATTAAAATTTCGCCTGATTCCTAGATTTTCGTGTGTTATAGCCCATGCCATCTGCATGGGTCCAAGCGACCGGACCCGAATCGCCTAAAAAAATTTCGGCCCATTAAAAATGCGACTTAAGGAACAATTGTCAACGCCTCGTCATGGCCGTTCCTCGTTTTTCGTGTTTGAGGGCCATAAAATGTCTGCCTGATTCCTAAATTTTCGTGTGCTATAGCCCACACCATCTACATGGGGCCAAACGACTGGACCAAATCCCTAAAATTTTGCCGGCCCATCTAAGACGACATAAGGAACAATAGTCATCGCCTCGCCATGATCGTTCCTCATGTTTTAGTGTTTTAGGGTCATAAAACTAGAATTTCGCCCGATTCTTAGATTTTCGTGTGCTACAACCCACGCCATCTTCATGGCTCTGGGCGACCAGACTCGGATCGTCTAACATTTTTCTAGCGCATCAAAAATGACCTAAGAAACAATAGTCATCGCCTCTCCATGACCGTTCCTCGTTTTTGGTGTTTTAGGGCCATACAATTAGGATTTTCGTATGCTATAGCCCACACCATCTGCATGGATCCTGCCGACGTCTCGGACTAACATTTTCCCGGCCCATAAAAAATGACCAAAAAAATAATAGTAATCGCCTCTCTATGACCGTTCCTCGTTCTTTGGCGTTTTAGGGCCATACAACTCAAATTGCGCTCCATTCCCCAAAATTTTCGTATGCTAATGCCTACACCATCTGCATGGGTCCAGGCGACCGGTGGCAGAGGACCTAAAATTTTGCCGGCCCATAAAAAACTACATAATGAACAATAGTAATTGCCTCGCCATGACCGTTTCTCGGTTTTTGGCGTTTTAGAGCCATGAAATGAGGATCTCCGCCCGATTCTTAAATTTTCATATGCTATAACTCACGCCATGTGCATGGGTACATGCGATTAGACCCGAATTGCCTAAAATTTTGCCGACCCGTCAAAAATGACCTAAGGAACAATAGTCATTGCCTCGCCATGACCGTTCCTCGTTATTAGCGTTTTAGGGCCATAAAACTGAAATTTCGCCCGATTTCCAGATTTTCGTGTGCTATACATGCCATCTGCATGGGACTAGGCGACCAGAACTGTATTGGAGAAAATTTTGTCGGCCAATGAAAAACGACCTAAGGAACAATAGTCATCACCTCGCCATGGCCATTCCTCGTTTTCGATGTTTTAAGGCCATAAAACTGGAATTCTACCTGATTCCCAGAGTTCGTGTGCAATAGCCCACGCCATATGCATGTGTCCGGACGACCGAACCCGGATAGCCCAAATTTTTGCTGGCCTATAGTCATCGCCTCTCCATGACCGTTCCTCGTATTTTGGTATTTTAGGGCCATAAAACTAGAATTTCGCTCGATTCCTAGATTTTCATGTACTCTAGCCCACGCCAGCTACATGGGTCCGTGCGATGGACCTGGATTTCCTAAAAAGTTTACCGTCCCATAAAAAACTACCTAAGAAACAACTGTCATTGCCTCGCCATGACTGTTCCTCGTTTTTTGCATTTTAAGGCCATAAAACTGGAATTTCGCCTGACTCCCAGATTTTTGTGTGCTCTAGCCAACGCCATCTGCATGGGTCCAGGCGGATCGTCTAAAATCGCCTAAAATTTTGTTGGTCCATCAAAAACGACCTAAGGAACAATAGTCATCGCCTCGCCATGACCGTTCCTCGTATTTTTGCGTTTTATGACCACAAAATGAGAAACTCCGCTTGATTCCCATATTTTCGTGTGCTATAGCCTACGCCATCTACATGTGTCAGACCCATCAAAAACGACCTAAGAAAAAATGGTCATCGCCTCTCCATGACCGTTCCTCGATTTTTGGCGTTTTAAGGTCATAAAACTGAAATTGTGACCGATTCACATATTTTCGTGAGCTATGGCCCATGCCATATGCATGGGTCCGGGCGGCTGAACCTAGATGATCGCCTAAAATTTTTGAGGCCAATCAAAAACGACCTAACAAACAATAGTCATCGCCTCGCCATGATCGTTCCTCGTTTTTGGCATTATAGGGCGATGAAATTGGAATTTCGCCTGATTCTTCAATTTTCGTGTGCTATAGCCCACTCCATCTGCAGGGTCTGGGTGAATGGACCCGCATCGCCTAATATTTTGCCATCCCATCAAAAACAATCTCAGGAGCAATAGTCTTCGCCTCGCCGTAACCGTTCCTCATTTTTTGACGTTTTAGGGTCATAAAACTAAAATTCCACCCGATTCCCAGATTTTCATGTGCTATAGCCCACTCCCTTTGCGTGGGTCCGGACGTGTTGCCTAAAATTTATCCGACCCATCAAAAAGTACCTAAGGAACAATAGTCAATGCCTAGCCATAATCGTTTCTCGTTTTTTAGCGTATTAGGACCATAAAACTGGGATTCTGCCCGATTCCCATATTTTCATGTGCTACAACACACACCATCTACATGGGTCTGGGCGACTGCACCCGAATCGCCTAAAATTTTGTTGGTCCATAACAAACGACCTAAGGAACAATAGTCATCGTCTCTCCATGACCGTTGCTCGTTTTTGGCGTTTTAGGGCCATAAAACTGAAATTCCACCTGATTCCTAAATTTTTTTGGGCTATAGCCCACACCATTTGCATGGTCTGTGAGACCGAACCCGGATCACCCAAATTTTTGTCAGCCCATCAAAAACAAATTAAGGAACAATAGTCATCGCCTCGCCGTGACCGTTCCTCGTTTTGTGGTGTTTTAGGGCCATAAAACTGAAATTTCGTCATGATTCCACATTTTCATGTGCTATAGCCCACACCATCTGCATGGGTCCGACGACCGTACTTCAATCGCCTAAAATTATGTCGGTGCATCATATATGACTTGGGGAACAATAGTAATCGCCTCACCATGACTGTTCCTCATTTTTTGGCGTTTTAGGACCCTAAAACTAAAATTTCGCCTGATTCTTCGATTTTCATGTGATATAGCCCATGGCCCCACGCCATCGGCATGGGTCCAGACGACTGGACCTGGATCGCGTAAAATTTTATCGGCCCATAAAAAACGAGCTGCTGAACAAAAGTCATCGCCTCGCCATGAACGTTCCTCGTTTTTGGCTTTTTTTGGCCAAAAATTGAAATTCTGCCTAATTCCCAAATTTTTATGTGTTATAGGCCACACCATCTGCATGGGTCCGGCGACTGGACCCGGATCGCCTAAAATTTTTTCGGCCCAACAAAAACGACCCGAGGAACAATAGTCACAGCCTCGCCATGACCGTTCCTCGTTTTTTGGTTTTTTAGGGCCATAGAACTTAAATTCCGTTTAATTCCCAGATTTTCGAGTGCTATAACTCACACCATCTGCATGGGTCCAGGCGACCGGACTTTCATCGCCTAAAGTTTTGCCGGCCCATCAAACACTACCTGAGGAATAATAGTCATCGCATCGCCATGACGGCTCATTATTTTATGGCATTTTAGGATCATAAACTGAAATTCTGCCCGATTCCTAGATTTTCGTGTGCTATATCCCACGCCATCTACACAAGTCTGGCCAATCGGATCCGGATCGCCTAAACTTGTGTCGGCCTATAAAAAATGACCTAAGGAACAATAGTTATCGCATCGTCATAATCATTCCTCGTTATTTGGCATTTTAGGACCATAAAACCGACCGGACCCGGATTGTCTAAAAAAATTTCGATCCATAAAAAGTGACCTAAGGAACAATAATCATCGCCTCGCCATGACCGTTCCTCGTTTTTTGGCGTTTTAGAGCCATAAAATTGGAATTCCAACCGATTCCCAAATTTTCGTGTGCTGTAGCCCACGCCATCTGCATGGGTCCCGGTGACAGGACCCGAATCGCTTAAAATTTTGCCGTCCATCATATACGATCTGGGAGCAATAGTTGTTGCCTCGCGATGACTATTCCTCGTTTTTTTGTATTTTAGGGCCATAAAACTAGAATTTCGCCTGATTTCTAGATTTTTGTGTGACATAGCCTACGACCCACGCCATCTGTGCGGGTCCAGCTGACCGGACTTGGATCGCCTAAATTTCGTCGTCCCATCAAAAATGAGCTGAGGAACAATAATCTTCGCCTCGCCATGACCGTTACTCGTTTTTTGGCATTTTAGGGCCATAAAACTTAAATTCCGTCTGATTCTCAGATTTTCGTGTGCTATACCCCACACCATCTGCATGGGTCCGAGCGACCGGACCTGAATCGTCTAAAATTTTGCCGACCCATAAAAAATGACCTAAGGAACAATAGTCATCGCATCGCCTTGACCGTTCATCATTTTTTGGCGTTTTAGGGTCATAAAATTTCGCCCGATTCCTAGATTTTCGTGTGCTATCCACGCTATCTACACGAGTTCGGGCGACCGGATCCGAACCGCCTAAACTTTTGTTGGCCCATCAAAAATAATCTAAGGAACAATAGTCATCGCCTCGCCATAACCATTCTTCGTTATTTGGCATTTTAGGACCAGAAAACTGGAATTTCGTCTAATTCCAAGATTTTCGTATATTATAGCCCACGCCATCAACATGGGTCCGGGTGACCGGACTCGGATCGCCTAAAATTTTGTCGGCCCATAAAAAACGATCTAAGTAACACTAGTCATTGCCTTGCGATGACCGTTCTTCGTTTTTTGGCGTTTTAGGGCCATAAAACTAAAATTCTGCTCGATTCTTAGATTTTCGTTTGCTATAGGCGACACCATGTACATGAGTCCGAGCTATAGTCCATAATTACTTTAACAGCATAATTATTCCTTAAAGGAATGGGAGTTACCAGTTCTGTACCTGATAATTAATTACTGCTGCAGTCAATTTAGTGGTGACTGAGTGTATATATCAGAGACTGCAATTTTCTACGCTTGTTCCGAATATGATACATGCATGCAGTCATGTGAATCCTCGATGCCCAGTTTTGACTAACCTTCTTTAATTAAAATTTATTTGGGAACTCGACAGTGATAGTACACCTATCAATGACTAAATAAAATTAATCATACAAAAATGAAGCAATGTAACCTCTTCAATCATACTAATACAGATTCCTTTTTTCAGAAGTCTTATCATAGTTCCTTTAATTGGCACTGTACGTAGGAGTTTTTTTTTATTGGTCTCTTTTTCAACTTTGGTTAATTTGATTGAGAACCAACCCAAGAACAAAAGGTACAACATGATAGCCTATTGCCTTCAGACTCTGTGACTAATGAAAAGGGATAATCGCCGGAGCACATCATCAGATCTTCTTCTAGAACAAAGAGGTATTCTCACAAATGGTAGAATCAAATGAGAAACACAATATGTAAATAAAAAAGTTGAGACCGAAATATATCTTGTAGTAGTAATGTGCAGCATTAACGCTTACCTAATTGGCTAAGATTACAACAAAACAAATCTAATAAGCAAAGTAATACCGTAATAGATATAGAAATCAATGGTAACCCGAATGCAAGCATCAGTGGCTAATTCCACGGTTCGAACCCGTGACATGTACTTGTACAAACACTATGTACATAAAATGCAAGCTTAGCTACTCACCTTTGAGATCAATTCTTGGAATAATGCTGATCTCAATGCTCAAGTATCACGCATCCTTTCAAGTTTCAATACAAAGTTAGCGCCCTTGAATTGCAAATCTCTCCTCACAACTTTCACAATAATGGCCTCTTGCTATTGCTGCTTGTACTGTTAGTGAAACTGAAATTTTACTGTACTTGTGAACCACAACTATGCAATTCAGATCATCACCCTCCAATTTCCGTACAATATGATCAACTCTTCAAGCATTTTGAGATAATCATATGAAATCTATGTAATGAGTAACACTCTTGAAAATCAATCCGGATGCTAATTAGGTTAATTCTCTCATCATTGTTTGCAACTAATGCAAATGTTCATATACTAAAACGGAGGCCTTCCACTTGCAGGTGCAGCATTGCCACTCCATCCAAGCAACTCAGGTGAGAATGAGTAATTACTATGTGGTGCATTCCCAAACGACATACCTCCTCCTGCACCACCACCACCACCACCACCACCACCACCACCACCACCACCTTCGGCTCCAGTTCCAACCAGATGTCCACCCTCTCCACCACCAGTTACTCCTGATGACTGTGATGCAGCTGGCTGCTCATGTACCTGTTAAATTAAATTTAAATTAGGCACGCTCTTTGATAGAATATTATACGGCACAAAGAGAATATTGCAAAAGGCAGTAAACATGAAGCAAACTTCATTCTTACAAGGGGGTGTTATCATGCGTCAAAAAGAGACTTTCAGACTTATATCTACAAAATGTATACTTTGACGCTATGAACTTGGTCACATAAAAACAGAGGCGGATCCAGGATTTAAATTCTATGGGTTCAATTTTTAAGATTTTTAACATTGAACCCATTATATATTTAAAGTTATGGGTTCAAATCTATTATTTTTGCAATTTTAACGAATTTTTACACATAAATTTCTACTCCGCGTCGAAAGTTATGGGTTCAATTGAACCCGTAACTCTCACACTGAATCCGCCTCTACATAAAAATACACCTAGAATATACTATAATAATGTATAATCAGACCTCTCTATAACAATATTTTTATATAATAACAATTCACTATAAAAATCATATTTTTTTCGGAATTGATTTTTATACTCCCTCCGTTTCAATTTATGTGAACCTATTTCCTTTTTAGTCCGTGCCACGAAAAATGACCTCTTTCCCTATTTGGAAACAATTTACCTTTATGCAATGATTTATAGCCACACAAAATATATGTGCTTCATTTTACATCACAAGTTCAAAAGTCTTCTCTCTTTTCTTAAACTCCGTGCCCAGTCAAATGGGTTCACATAAATTGAAACGGAGGGAGTATTATGTTGTACTCCATATATATCCTTTATACCAACACTTCACTATAGACCCAAAAAATATTAAAACAAATAAGGTTGTAATGAGACTGTTATACAGAGGTTTGACTGTACCTCAAATAACATGAAATTCATGCACTAAAATTCCTAAAAGTCATATGGATAAAACCAAACATGCACCTAGTATCTATATACTATTAAGACTTCAAATTCTACATACCTGAATTTTACATTATTAAATCATTTAAAATTACAAGTAATAATAGATAATAAATGGAACTAATTACCTGAAAAATAAGTCAAACAACCTGCTATAAAAGTACCTGTGTAGTAGCAGCACCAGCACCAGCACCAGCAGCCCCCTCCTCTTCCTCCAACGGCAGCCGTTCAAACACCGCATTAGCAAAGGACGCTGCCATCAATACAACAGGACCTGATGCCATCAAAGGCCCTACGATGGATCCTCCAACAACCTGGCCTTGTCCACCTGACAAAAATATAGAGAGTCCACTCGACCCGGGCGGTGCCGGCGGAGGAAGAACAGTCCCAGATAGTGAAAGTATCTCAAAACGGCCGTGAAGTGTAACTATACTTCCAGCAGGGGAAGCAGGTTGACGAATGTTGACGTTATTGACTGTACCGCTACCACTAAGAATACAAACACCTCTCCCCCTTCGTCTAGCGTAATTGGACACACTTTCCATTACATCAGCACCCGCCGAAACTTCAAGCACGTGAGATCGGAGTGCATTAGGGGTGTCTCTTGTAACAATAATTGGAGGCTTGGGCTTATTTTTGGATCCAGGTGGACGGCCTCGAGGGCGGCGGTTGGAAGTCCCGGCTGCTCCTCCGCCACCGGAGCTTCCACCAGCATCACTGTCAGATGCCTCCTTTGAATCACCACCCCCCAGTCCCAAAGTATAATTAAAATCCATCTACTATTTATAAAAACTAGTAATATTCTATACTATTAGCTAGCACAAGTGGGAATAAAAGAAATACTCCTAATTAGTCAATATTTTCAAATAGGATGAGTATATTGCATCCACAGTGAACTATCTACCAGCTTTTGATGAATCCTCGAAAATATATGGTTGTAAATCAATATACATAGAGTTTTACCAGGGGTGAATTAGGGTTCTTCAAATGCTGAAATATACATGTCTGCTCAATGACTCGCTAATTACCTCAACTCCAAATTACGAGCTGATCGGATCCACTTAGTTGCAATCCAGCATTTGTGCAGATTTTCTTTATCATTGGTCGATTTAGAAAACCTGCAAATAATTATCACCGATCGGACTAACAGCCTTTCAACTTAACTAGTCCCGCTTTAGCAGCACTTGTGCTTGAGCTATTCATAAGTAGAAAGTTAGATGGGTCTAATTGCCCACAACTCTAGAAGCTGTGTAAGACATCCAATCAGAATTTTAAAAAATAAGAAAAGAAGAAAAAAAACAGCACCACTAGCACAGTGCTCTTTCCAAGGATAATACTTGTGATTATTTTCTGCTCATCGCCGTTGCCAATTGAAGGGGGTAAATGCTAATATGTGGAAGAAAACAAAGGCCAAGTTGTAGAGAAAAGCAGCAGAAATTAGTAGGAAAAAAGCGGAAGAAGAAACAAAGAACACAGTGTATACAGGCAAATAGGGCAAGTGGGTATATTGGAATTGGATCTCTGCCGCCGCAGTCAAATCAGTGGCTTTATCTTTTTGAATGAGAGAGTGTACACATTATAAGATCACTACCATTTAAGTTTGTCCATCTGAGGTGAAGTCATAAGTGTATTCATAATTATGATAGCTGTGTATTCGTAATAAGAGGCTGTGACTTCGAGTCTTCTTACAAGAGTAAGGTGAGAAGTTTTTGGAGGAAGAATATCGGGGGTTTATTTAGAAACAACCTCTTTACTCCAAAATAGGGGTAAGGTCTACATATATATTATCCCCTTCAGATATTATTAAATGGGATTATATTGAATTGTTGTTGTTGTTGATAGGTGCGTAAAAAGTATCTTCCACATTTTCTTTCCCTAATTATGTAGGTATCATACTTTTCATTCTAAAGCTTGTTAAATCAATATTTACTACCGTTAGGAGCGGAGTTATGTCCAATGAAGGAAATTATTTTTGTTTAAAAATTTGAAGAATTAACCTAAATAATCCTCCGATTCATCCAACTATTAAAACTAAAAAAATAGTCAACAAATGTATAATATAAGTATAATCCATGTAATATATGTATAGTTGTGAACAGTGGTGGAGGCATGATTACCGCGAAGGAGATTCAAAAAAAGAAAAAAGTTAATAAGGTTGTAGCTAGTGGGAATAGAACCTATGACCTTACAAAAATTTTGAACCCCCTTGACCACTAAACTATTCTTTTGGGCTATATTAAAGTGATTCAAAACATAATATATAGAGGTAAAAAAATAGATTTTGCCTTGTACACAGTATAATTTTTCGGCGAAGGGGGTTCGGGTGAAAATCCGCCCCCTAAATCCGCCCCTGATTGTAAATAATTAGTGTATAATTTATGTATATCGACTAGAAAAAATAAACAATGAATCCGTCCTACTGTTTGTATAAAAATCCTTAAATATGTAAATAGGCTAGAAGCAAAATATTGGTATATTTTTGAATTATTGACTCCCCTTAATTATCATATGTGAAGTTTGTGGAGTAGTATAGTTTAAAATTTCTCTTTAGTTATGTTTGTTTTAAATTGTTTCTTCAACGGGTATTCTTTTTTTAATTAATATATATGCCACCTAATAATTCCACAAAGGAGACCATGTCGAATCCCCTTTCGTCAATGAAAAAACGTCATAGTAGTGCATATATATTCTTTCTTATGACAATATTGATAGCCAAACGAGACAAGACAATTATGTTTGTGGGACTCGCTCAATTTGGCTTTTATGCGCTCTTTCTTCCCCTATATAAATCTCAACCTTTAATTTTGAATAAACATGACCATAACGTCCATTTTAATTGTAGATGGGTTAGCTATATGGAGAACTAATTGATGTAACTTGCCTCAGGCTAATGCTATTGAAATAAATATATACTTAGTAGTTAAAAATATCTAAAAGGTATGTTACTTGCTAATGTCCAGTTTAATTGTAGATGCATGGGTTATGGTCATTATTATCTAGCATTACAGGTTTCATATTAAGTATATTGGTAAAGACTAGTCCAATTTAAAACAAAGAGCACAAATATAAAGGTGTGATATTTGGAAAGGTAGGAATGCTCGGTGCTTTAATCAGAAAATGTTAGAGCCAACTGATATTGTTTCTAAAGTTCTTTTTGAGTATGAAGAATATAAAGATATATTAACTAGTTGCCTCGCTGCACGACATTCAACTGGAAATGAGTTTGTGCCTAAACTAACCAATTTTTAAGATGATGTTTTATTATTTACAGACGCAGGATTACAGTGTGATGATAGACATGCGAGTATTAGTGTCGCGGCTTTGAATAGCTTTGAAAAACTGCTTCATGCCCATGGATCCCCAATTCAGTATGTTGGAAAAACCATGACTGATGAAGCGATTGCCATAAGAAAGGCACTTGAATGTGCTATTATTCTTGGATGGAAAAATGTGAAGATTTTATCTGATGCTAAGAATGTTGTTGATATGATCCAAAAACAACTGGCTACTTCATGGGAGATAGAAGTGTTGTGTGAAGACATTTGGAAGCTATCAAGCATGTTTGATCACGTCGAGTTTCTTTATATTCTAAGGAAGTTAAACAAAGTAGCTCATAATTTAGCTAAATTTTCTCTTTCTTTGTTGAACAACATCTCCTGGGAGAAGTTTTTCCCAACTTGGGTTGTCCAGGATGCAAATATTACATTTGAACTTTGTTGTTCGTTGATGCAGTAACGTGAAGTCTTTGTTTTGGGAAAAAAAATAACTAGAATAAAGTTAGTTGTTCATTATTCTATTTTCTATTATTTGAGCAATCATTCTTGATATCAATGTATTAGCGAGTTACTCTTGGGCAGTATTAAAATTACTTTATATATTTATCATCTTAGATGAAATGAACATACTTGTCTTGTAATCCTCTTGGAACTAGCTACGTTATCTCTAATATTACTGTGTGTTAGTGTATTGGATTTTGGGGCAAACATAATCGACTGTTGATAGTTAGGGAGCACTGAGTAGTTTCCACAAATTAAAGCAGACCTAATTGCCAAATAGTAAGCGCGGGTACCCATCTTAATATATTAATGGACTAATTAATGCATGGCATAGTTATCGGTCATATATTACCGATGAGTTCAATTGAACTCAATCTTTTTCATACGCAGTTTAAACATATGTTGGAGAATCACTAAATTTTAACAAATATAAAGTATAATACGTCTAGTGATAAAATGAAAAAGTCGTTTTAAACCAGGGGCCCGGGTGCAAGGGTATTCATCCAATTCCTTCATCAAAAAATTATACTATATACAAGGTCAAAATTATTTTATTATATATATATATATAGTAGATGTTGAATTTTATTGCCTTCTTCACAAGTTTACTTACTTATATTTTAAATATCCTAATAAAATTTGGCTCCGCCATTGGTCGATCCTATGACTAAATTTAAATTTTGGATCCAGTATGCTGTTAGGAGCAGGCAATTCTTATGCATGAGGTCCCAAGTTCTGGACTCCTTACTTGCACACACTGCATGCGGCTAAAGAAGTTAAATGAGGCTGAGGAGGCCAAAGTCAAGCAAAGCATAGAGCTTTACTCCCCTCTTTTCACAATAGGCGCGATCAATTTGCTTTTGGTACGACTATTAAGAAAGTACTAAATTCTATATTAAAATATCTAGTATGACTAAACTACTCTTAATTAAATATTTAATGTAAGGAGTAAAAATTTTTTTTAGGAATATATATAAGGGGTAATTTTGTAAAAATGAATTGAATTCTTTTTTGATTATATAAATGAACACTCATTTTGAACCAAAATTAAAAAAAAACAAATTGATCACTTATTAGGAGGAGGAGGGAATATTAATTTTCAACATAAATTGTAAGTTGTAACAGTATATATCTAGGGTTAAGCGCGCATGTATCTATGCTTTGGCTAACGCATGCAACAGTAACTAATTAGGGAAAAGGCTCGTTTTAGGCAATTCGCCATAGCTTATTAACATCATTAAGGTTTTAGGTTAGGGAAAATTGTGAATATTTTTGTAGCGCACTAGAGTGAGACTAGCCAGTTAGGAGTTAGTCTTAGAATACTACTGAGTTAGTCTTAGAATACTACTGATCAGCTATTGATGTAGGGCTTTATCGACTAGATGTTATTATACCTTCCACCTTTCATCTTTTTAGTATTTCTATATTTCCTATATTTTTTATATTACTGTTATTTTATAGTTTTATGTTATTTTATTATGAATCAATTGATCGTACTAATATATCGGCTCTTGTTACTTTCTTGAGCCGAGGGTCTCCTTGAAACAACTTCTCTGTCCCTTGAAGTAGGGATAAGATCTGCGTACATATTATTCTCTCCAGATCTCACTTGTAAAATTATACTGGGCCGCTGTTGTAGTTGTTAAGCTCATTGACATAGTGACCTTGCCATTTTTCGTCACTAGTAAATCAATCAGAGTGGAAAATTGGGTTGCTCTCTCTTTCTCTCTTTAAGTCCCTCTCGTTTGGTGCCACCATGCATTGCAAATTGAGAAAGTAGCAGAAGATGGCGGACACGTATGAAACACAAGTCACGTGCGGTTCAAATGGTCAAAGCAAGGGGGAAGGCGACCGTGTGACGTGGTGTCAATTGTCAGACCACGTGGAGTCTGTCGGGACATTGGAACTTGGTCTATACTCGAAATTGTACACACACACACCCTTTTATAGGAAAAAGAAAAGTAGTTTCGTAGTGCTGGAAATGGAAGAAATAAAAAAGAATAAAAGAGCTTTAGAATATCTGTGTAGGAAAATTTCTTGAATTGTAGAGTGCAAGTTAAAGCTTTAGTACCGAAAATCTAGCAGTTCGGAGGCGACCTTATCCTCATAATTTATATTCCAACAACAAAGACAACAAATCTAGTGAAATATAAAAACGAAATACTAAGAAAATTGAAGCAAAAAAAATTATAATAAAAGCAACAAGAATCTTCAAAGCATCGTCCTCATCAAGTCTCTACATTAATAGCAAGAAAATCTTACAAAGCTAGATGGCATCAACATTAATTTTTTTGTACATGAACTATCTTGTAACCCACTCTTGTCACTTAATCTATGAGAAAAAGGATTTACTTAACTCGTGAGAAAATAGGGACAGACGAAGTCTGTTTCAAGCATTTAATTTTGACTATATAAGAGCTAGAAGTCTGATGGTAAGCAACCCCACTTCCAACCGAGAGGTTGTGAATTCGAGTCTCCCCAAGAGCAAGGTGGGAAGTTCTTGGAGGGAAGGATATCGGGGGTCTATTTGGAAACAGTCTCTCTATCCTAGGGTAGAGGTAAGGTCTGCGTACACACTACTCTCCCTAGACCCCACTAAGTGAGATTATACTGGGTTGTTATTGGTGTTGTTGTATATGAGAGCTAGAAGACAACGGCTATTTCAAACGGCTTGTCATTTGTCAAGAAATGGAAATGTACACCACTAAAACGCAAACAAGCGTGCGTGCAAGGAAATGGCTCTAGTACCACTTAAGGATGTGGTGCAATGGATGATACTGTATTTCTTTTAACCAGAAATCTCGGGTTCGAGCCTTGGGTATAAAAAATTCTTGATAGGGAACGCTTCCCCCCGAATGAGACCCTACGCGGTACGAATTCGAATATAATTGAGTTCTAATGCGGATACCGAACATCGGGTAGAAAACTAAAAAAAAGGAAATGGCTCTAGTGCAGGCGAAAATGAATGGATAGAGCCATAGGGGCTTCTCTTACAATATTTCTAGAAAAAAAAGGAGAAGAATATAAACCCTATAAGAAAAAAGTTATTTGGGGGAGGGGGTGTGGGTCCCCTTGGGAAAAATGTACTAACTGAAAATGGGAAGAATTCATGGTACCGGCAGATAAGCATACAGACAATTGACATGAAGAGGGTGCGCCGCCTCCATTTTTAGCTGTCAATGTTGAATATTTATACTACCTATGTACCCATATCTTCATTATCATCAGCATCGTCTGTGGCTTTTGTGCACAATTAGTGATGACAAAATAGTTATAAAAATAATAATTAATTACTCATATTATTCATTAAAAAATAAGTTGGATAATGAACTGTTTAAAAACGGATCAAATATTGATAAGACTCATATTAATTTAGAAAATATATAACCAATGGATAACTAATGAGTGTAATTTTTATATTTGTAAAGCATTAAATTGGAGGTTCCTGGAGATTAATAATTCTCCAGATTATATTCAAGAAGTCATGAATAATATGGTTACCTATATGTCACGACCCAAACCGATGGGCCGCGACGAGCATTCGGTACCTTGATCACGCCCAACTATGCCTTATGAAAAGGACACGCGGACGTTGCAAATATAATCTGAGTATTTCGCCCAGAGTCGAACCCATAAGGAATTAACCTACCAATTACTCTAATCAGACTTACTAAATTTTACGTAATCAACTTCCCAAATGTTTTGAATAATATTTGAGGATATTTTTACTAACTATGACGAGCTACAATTATGTAAGTAAAGACTAACTATGATTAAGTTGTAAACAATTAAGAGAAGGATCTAAGGTAGTGATTTCCCCTATTGATGGAATCTCTTCCGGTTATGTTTCACATAGATTCACCTAATCGTCTCTATCAATCATGAGCACTCTTATTACCGCAAATCTCTCCCGAATAATCACGACAATTTACTAGACGCACTCTCTTGAGTTACGCTAGCTGACTTTGTTTATTACAGCTCACTTTAGATTGCACCCAAGGCTTCGTTATCCCTAATCCCACCTTTAAACCCGCAGTTATAGATCCCTTTTATACTTTGGGAGTGATGTTGTTCAACAACTATCTAAATATGCACTCTCTCCCGAGTTATGCACACTAAATAGGCATAGCTAATTACGGATCCTATCAATTAACTACAACAAGAACATAGTTGAACAAATAGAGATTAAACCAGGCACACTATATTAATATAACATGAAGTTCATCCTTCAATAGGTTCCATCAAAACCCTAGACTAAATATTTAGCTACTCATAATCGTGTTCATAATTTTCCAAATAAATTGCATAATTAAATTACAAAACAAAGATGAAGGAATGAAGAATTTGATGTCAATCTCCTCCGGAATTGCTCCAAACGTTTTCTCCCTTCTGCAATAACCTCCCTAGGTCTAAGATATGTCAAAAGTCTTCAAAATGTCATTTTTACATGTATTTATACCAAGTAGGGTCGGGCCCAGACGAAAAAAAACCTTTTCTGTGCGAACTAGGACTGGCTCTGTAGAATTTGCACAGCCGCGCCGCGGGCTGCGCCGCACCATGTGGCGCGGTAGTGCATTTTATCTGCAGCCTCATATTTTCGATTCAAGCTCAACTTTACACTGTTGCGCCGCGCCTTGCGGCGCCCAATGCAGCGCAACAGTGCAATTTTCTCAGAGTGAACTTTTTTCGTCCTCTTTTAACATTCAGACTTGTAGGGGTGGGCATATATCGGGTAAAACCGATAACCCGAACCGTTAATTCTTTATTGGGTTATCGGTATTGGGTTATTGGGTTAACGGTTCGGTAACATGTTAAATTTTTTTTTATTGGGTTTCGGGCTCGGTTTGCATTTTTGTTATTGGGTAAATACCGATAACCCAATAAGAATGATGTAATTTACTATTTACCCTTAAGTATATACTGGGGTTATTTATTTTCCTAATTCCCTCTTCACTCTTCAGTCGTTTGTCTCTCAGTTCTCATTCTTGTTTCCGTCGCAGCCCCCAAGAGTCAAGACGCAAGACTCACCACCAGTTCTCCGCCAGACATCAGTAGATACTGCGCAGAAGTGGGAGCGTGCTTTTGTTAAGAAACAACAAAAGTTAGCAGTTTACACGTTCTGGCAGTTTGATTTCTTTGTTTTATATATTGCAAATTTTTTTAGTTATTTTATCTTATCGGGTAAACCGATAACCGAACCGATAACGATATATAACCGATTAACCGATAACCAATATCTTATCGGTTTGGTTTTCGGGTTATGATATTTATAAACCGATAACCGATAGGCAAAACCGATAATGTTCAAAACCGAACCGAACCGACCAATGTCCACCCCTACAGACTTGGTACACGACCTCCAAACACGATCCCGGCTTAATACATTGGGCTTTTACTCAGACTTCAAAGCTCCAAATCGATCAATTTAGCTCCAAATTAACTTTTGAGCTCCGAATCGCTTCCTACAAGGCATAAAACATGTACTAAGTGTAATTCACTGTCATTTGAGCTCAAACGCACATAAAAATGCAATTATTGGAATGTAATACCATAGCTAAAACACGAGTTTCTAGCCTAACATCAACACCCCACACTTAGGCAATTGCTCGTCCTCGAGCATTTGAACTACACTGCACCTAGGGACAACCGTTCATCAAACAACCTCCCTGATACACCATGCCAAGAATAATTAAAGTGGATTGAGCACCTTATCATAACATCCCACCCTCAAGCTTCGACTCGAAAGTACCATGTATTAGTCACTTGCCCACTTACTCTAACATAGAGCTCAATGACATTACCTCTCCTTCCTAAATCAAGTGCCCTCACACAACTAAAGAGAGTAGTCCCACACAATAAAATTTAAGAATATTTAGGAACTCAAGATAGAAAGAATTCACTCACTCTCAGAAATAACATTCATATGCCACAAAAAATGCACCATAGGCTTGCCCGTAGTGTACTACTCTACTAATTGAGTTCATTCAATCTAAGATCAAGTAGAACTTTAATTGGTTGTAATGTAGGCTGCGAGACGGGTAGGATACATTTAGGTATAAGAGTGACTACACCTCCCTAAGCACTTTAATACATATACTTTAACCTTCAAACCCCACTTACGTCAAACCAAAACTCCACCTTCACATCAATCTAGATTAACTTCCTACATCTTTAAGCACAATTACGTCTGGAGCCACCACTATCAAAGAATATATATATATATATATATATCAAAGAATATATATATATATATATATCATTTTTTTCTTCTTTTTCTTTTCTTTCTTTTTCAATTCAAGTGGCTCTTACTTTTCCCTTTTTTTTCCAACACAATGCACATTTCTCCTTATTTCATTAGTTCCACTCAAAAGCCCAACCAACCACCCCACACTTTAAATTTTACAAAGTTCATAACAATTCAAGTGCTCATGAGAGGTGAAAAGGTTCAAATATATGGTCAATTAAAATAATTGGGTAAGACTTGTAATATGGTTGCCAAAGAAACAGGATTATCGGCTCAAGGGGGTTAACTACGATACATCTCAATTAGGCGGGTAAAATATGTATATATATGGCTCAACAAAGAAATGCCTATATCACTTCCAAGACTGAACAAAACTACTATTTCGCTTTGCAAACACACGGGGCAAGTTCTAGGCATCAAATGCAACACACAGAATAACACAAAACCTTACACACATATGACACATAACTCACTCAGGATTGGACTAATCAAGACACTCTTAGTCAAAGCAGTTAAGCACAATTTTAATCATATGATTTAAGACACTTATTCAAGAGTCAAGAATTGAGCCTAGGTGTCACAACTAAGGCCCTTACCACTCTCAAGGCATATGCAATCAAGGGAAATTGCTCCTTCAACTTATCTTCCTAACTAAGATTCTTAATTCCTAAAAAATAAAATAAAATAAAATTTAACTACACCCGGTTCAAGCAAACCCTTGGAAAAGAATCTGCGGCACAAAGAAAAATTAAAGGGGAATTGTTACACTACCTAAAAGAAAAAAAAATTAAAATAAAAGACATATTTTTGGATTTTCACATATATGAATTTTTTTTCTTTTCGACTCATCTCCTTCAAGAAATCAATCGACGATATCCATCGTCGGGAAGAGTCGAACTACATACTTAATTACTAACTATTACAGGCCTGATCGAATTCAGAATTATAGTTTACAGACCAATTGTCTAAGAAAACAATAAACAAACAAAGGAAAGTACAAATGTAATCAAATATGAGCACCCTACCCCACACTTAAGAGATTGCATTGTCCCCAATGCAAAGCAATAAAATCAAGAGTGAAAAGGGGACTCCCTGAGGCCCAAGGCCTAATCATCAGCACCCTCGAAGGTCCGCAAATACTCCTCATCATCTGAGGGAATTGAGTTCACATCTTCATCGGATGGCAGTTGTCCTCCTCGCACCAACCCCAACCACTGCTGAGTGATAGCAGAAAGGGGGTGATCTTGATGCAACTCTTCCAAGTCAGCCTCCCCACGATCAACCCGAAGGTGCAAGTCAGAAAATAGTAGCTGTAAAGTCTTCTCAACGCGGACCATCCTCTGGTCCGAGTTAACAACCGCAATAGGGGGGGTCGATCACTGCCGTAACATCAAAGGGCATAATAGGGTAAGATACTGGAATAGTCCTATCATAGTGGTACTCCTCTTCCACAAGGTGTGCACGCAAAAATCGAGTGATCATACTCGGGTAATGTAGACGGCGAGCACCAAGTGGTCTCACTTTAGCCATATTCTCAAGTATGATCTTACCAAGGTCGAACTGCATCCGAGTCAACAGGGCATAAATCAAACACACCTTCAGTCGGGGTACATCAATGTCACTTCCAATCGGCGTGATCTTGGCATTAATCAACCGCAACAGAACCCTGGCTGGCCGCAGGAAAGTTGCCTTCTTCATATCTTTGTGGAATTCATTGGCATCTCGTGTCCATGCGGCAGAAGAGTCAGCACCACATAACAGGGGGCGAATAGACGGATAGTCTGGTCGACGGAGAAACCTCTGAAAAAGTTTGTGGGAATGCTCTGTGAATCCCATAATCCGATTGATCACCCGGAAGGAGAAAATAGTCGGATGTTGGTGCAAAAATATTACTTAGTTTGCATCAGTCCAGTAACAAATTAATTAGGGCATTTCTTTTATTTTAGAGACAAATTAAGTAGAAAACTATAGATTGCTCTAGGTTTGCACTTTAAAATAATAAAACGGGATGAGCCTCGCTAAACAAAACACATAAATTGCGGGGCCATCGATAATTGTATATATTAAAATACTTAGATTTCGGGACGTGCCGTTTAGCAAATTTCACGGCCTTCCCCAAAATAATAACGTGTTAATCCCTTTAGGCGCGTATTTTAATAACATTACCTCCCTAAACTCGGGTGCGCATTTATGTGACCCAAATTCAAATCCCAACGATGTTAAAGTATGTACAAAAACCACGGAAGCATTTATGTGACGTGGTTCAAGACTTGTTTTAACTATGTTGCAATTTTCTTTAAAAATGAATAAAAGCGGTTAAAGTTAAAATTTGCACATAGGTTCATAATTGTTAAAATCAGATAATTTAAGCCAAATATAACAGTTGAGCGACAATGCTAGAACCACGGAACTCGGGAATGCCTAACACCTTCTCCCGGGTTAACAGAATTCCTTACTTAGATTTCTGGTTCGCGGACTGTAATACACCCTATCAATTGGGATTGATCTTTATCAGCTGCTACATCAACTACTGGTTCCTGGATTGTCTCAGCTCTTTTCTCGGTCTCATTCTGAATGCTATTTTCTTCCTGGGCAGGCTGGACTGTCACCTTTGTCAGTTTCGTTGACTCATCCAGCTCAATTGGCACTGGTATAAATGTCTCAGCCTGTCTAGTTTCTCGAGCCCTCTCTTGCTCTACATACAGATCTCTGCTATTACGTAGACTCACCACCATCAGCTGCTTTGAGCCTTAATCTTTTAGATTTATCTAGGTGTCTGCAGGTAGTGTCCCATGAGGATGATTGTTCAGAGACATAGAAATTTGGCCCACCTGCACTTCAATATTCTTGATTGTTGAATCATGTACATCTACTCTCTCATTAATCTTTGCATTAGACTCAATAACCTACTGCATCATTGCCTCAAGTCTAGCAAACCCATCTTCCTATCTTCCACCATGCTGCTGCTGAGGCGGGTGATAGCCCTGCTACTGATTTTGGTTATTATATCCCTGTGGCCTTGGATAAAGTGTCATATTTTTCGAAGGTCTCATACCTCCCATGTTTCCATTGTTGAACTGTGGCTGGACTAGCCTGTACTGCTGATTTTGCTGGACACAATTCTAACCACCCTGTCTCTAGCCTCCATAATTAGACACATAGTTCATGTCTTTAGGGTAGTGATGATGATCATGTTCCGCATTCCACTGGTTATCAATTGGCTGACTAATGTAAGATGCGCACAAGCCCCCATTGGTAGTATCTACAATGTGTACCTGTTGCTTCTGCCCTGACTCTTCCACCTTTTTGGTGAGTATACTCATCTGTGTCAATAAGGTGGCCATATTTTTAGCCATAGAGTTGGATGGATCTAAGGGCACTGAGTGAACCACTGGAGTGATAGGTGCATTCCTGGTTATCCATCCTGAATTTTGTGCCATCTTGTCAAGCAGACTCTGGCCTTCTCTCTATGTTTTGCTCAAAAATGCTCCACCAGCTGAAGCATCAACAATGTTCTTCACGCTATCTGACAATCCCATGTAAAACCACTACCCCAACATCAGATCTGGAATATCGTGGTGTGGGCATATAACCAGCAGCCCTTTGAAGCGCTCCCATGTTTCATGCAATGTCTCCATTGGTCTCCGTTTAAAACTCAAAATTTCATCAATTTGTTGAGCAGTCTTATTAGGTGGATGGAACTTGTTATGGAATTGGCTGACTAACTCCTCCCAAGTTGTTATGGAATTAATAGGAAGCGAGTTTAGCCAGGTCTGGGCAGCTTCTATCACTGAGAATGGAAACAATAACAGCTTGATCGCTTCTGGTGTTACATTGGGCTGCCTTTGGGTTTTGCAGATAGATAGGAAATTCTTCAAGTGCTTCTGAGGATCTTCGACTTGTGACCCCAAAAATAGTCCCTTGTTCTGCAACAAGTGCAACATGTTATTCGTGATTTGGAATGACTTAGCCTGTATCTGCGGGACTATAATCGCTGTGGACAGATTTTCAGCTGTGGGTTGTGCCCAGTCATAGAGAGCAGCCTCTGGCACTATTGGTACCTCTGGGTTTTCCTCGTGATCTCCCATAACTGTTTCGAATTGTGCAGTTGTTGGTTGTTGTTTGTTTTTCCGGTTGGAACGATTCAAGGCCTTGAAAACTTTCTCGGGATCTGATAATGCTTCAAATACTTCACCAGATCTCGATGAGTTTCTAGGCATGCACCTGTGCAACCAAGTTAACAAACGTTAAAATTTCAATGTAAAGATTGGGTGTAGAGAAAACTGACTACACTAAGAATTTTTGTACTTCTTTTAATTGTAATTGATAACACCGTTAATTCCCCGGCAACGACGCCAAAATTTGATCACGCCCAACTACTCCTTATGAAAAGGACATACGGACGTTGCAAATATAATCTGAGTATTTCGCCCAGATTCGAACCCACAAGGAATTAACCTACCAATTACTCTTATCAGACTTACTAAATTCTACGTAATCAACTTCCCAAACGTTTTGAATAACAGTTGAGGATATTTTTACTAACTATGACGAACTACAATTATGTAAGTAAAGACTAACTATGATTAAGTTGTAAACAATTAAGAGAAAGATCTAAGGTAGTGATTTCCCCTATTGATGGAATCCCTTCCGATTATGTTTCACATAGATTCACCTAATCATATCTATAAATCATGAGAACTCTTATTACCGCAAATCTCTCCCGAATAATCACGACAATTTACTAGACACACTCTCCCTAGTTACGCTAGCTGACTTTGTTTATTACAGCTCACTTTAGATTGCACTCAAGGCTTCGTTATCCCTAATCCCACCTTTAAACCCATAGTTATAGATCCCTCTTATACTTTGGGAGTGATGTTGTTCAACAACTACCTAAATATGCACTCTCTCCCGAGTTATGCACACTAAATAGGCACAACTAATTGAGGATCCTATCAATTAACTACAACAAGAACACAGTTGAACAAATAGAGATTAAACCAAGCACACTATATTAATATAACAAGAAGTTCATCCTTCAATAGGTTCCATCAA
This sequence comes from Nicotiana sylvestris, assembly GCF_000393655.2. Taxonomy (NCBI): domain Eukaryota; kingdom Viridiplantae; phylum Streptophyta; class Magnoliopsida; order Solanales; family Solanaceae; genus Nicotiana; species Nicotiana sylvestris. The sequence continues at coordinate 181,036,275 of NC_091060.1, read as the reverse complement.
AACCCTAGACTAAATATTTAGCTACTCATAATCGTGTTCATAATTTCCCAAATAAATTGCATAATCAAATTACAAAGCAAAGATGAATGAATGAAGAATTTGATGGCAATCTCCTCCGGAAATTGCTCTAAACGTTTTCTCCCTTTCGCAATAGCCTCCCTAGGTCTAAGATATGTCAAAAGTCTTCAAAATGTCATTTTTACATGTATTTATACCAAGTAAGGTCGGGCACAGATGAAAAAAAACCTTTTCTGCGCGAACTAGGACTGGCTCTGTAGAATTTGCACAGCCGCGCCGCACCATGCAGCGCGGTAGTGCATTTTATCTGCAGCCTCATATTTTCAATTCAAGCTCAACTTTACACTGCTGCGCCATGCCTTGCGGCACCCCATGCGGCACAGCAATGCAATTTTCTCAGAGTGAACTTTTTTCGTTCTCTTTTAACATCCAGACTTGGTACACGACCTCCAAACATGATCCTGACTTAATGCATTGGGCTTTTACTCGGACTTCAAAGCTCCAAATCGATCAATTTAGCTCCAAATTAACTTTTGAGCTCCAGATCGCTTCCTGCAAGGCATAAAACACATACTAAGTTTAATTCACTATCATTTGAGCTCAAACACACATAAAAATGCAATCATTGGAATGTAATACCACGACTAAAACATGAGTTTCTGGCCTAACATCATACCTTACTCAACCGAGCCGCAATGTAACGTATTTTTCTTATTACATCATCATATACACGTGACATACGAGTCTAATAGGCCAACATAATCATTTATAAATTCAAAATATAGGCCGACAAGGCTGTACAATCTTTGATATGCACGGCATATGTCTACAAGCCTCTAAGAGTAGATAAATGTCATAAAGGTTGGGACAGAGTCCCGCCATATCAAACAATACACGTCTAAATCATACTAACCAAACAAGCAACTCCGAAGTAAATGGAGCACACCAACATCTTCCGCTGAGCTGATAGCCTACTTGGAGGGCTCTCGACCTGTCAATCGGGAACTGCGGGCATGAAATGTAGCGTCCCCAGGCAAAAGGGACGTCAGTACAAATAATGTACCGAGTATGTAAGGCACATAAATAAGTACATAAGAGACATGGAAGAAATATAGAGTACATGACTCAACCTGTAAGTTTGAATAACTTTGTAAATCATAAATTACATTTAACGTCATGCATATGCATATGAATGTCATGTCGTGCATAGGTACATGTTTCATAACATCATCAGTCTCTGAGGTTATCCCATCATATCATATCGGCCACCGTGGGCAAAATCATCATCGTATACCAGCTGATCAGGTGGTGGTGCGTATATAACGCCATAACCTTTCCCATATATATATATATATATATATATATATATATATATATATATATATATATATATATAGTATGTATATATACGCGTATATAACGCCGTTTGAATCATATTTCAGCCACTGTGGTCAACAAGGTGCATATATAACGCCGTAACCTTTTTCCATATCCCATGTACATATATTTACATATATACGCGTATATAACGCCATCTGGTCATGGGTCAATGCACATGTATAAATGAGTGAAATGTAGGAAAAATATGTAATAATCTCAACGTTCTTTCCGGATAAACTTTTTCAACTGCGTATTATTCTAAGACCCGTGAACAGAAAATAATAGTAATTCTCATGGGGAATCAAGAATATAGACACCCCTACTATTTCTATGAATAGAGTAATTTATGGAAACTGTGTATTTGCTCGTTTCTTCAGTATTATTTGGACCATGCCAAAAGAAAGAAGGGATGACCTTAATATACCTGGAGTAGGAACAACTTCGTATAATTATCCCGTTGGAAACCTTCGTGGATTGAATTTAGAACTCAAAGATTTTTTTTAATCTGCTAGGCAAACGCCCAGGGTTAGTTTTATTTATAACATGATAAAAGACAAAATACAATGTCAAGATATCCTACGAAATAAAAGAAATAAAGTTTGAATTTAACAAATAACCTATTATCAAAATTGAGTGTTGCACTCAACATTGATATCACATTAATGCTATTAAACTTTGAAATACAAGTCTGCATCCAAGAATGTGCATGTGAAAGGCATTTACAGCGCCCAATGCAACGTTCCTTCTATTAAAAATTCCCAGTTGTCTGTATCAATTCCATCTTTTTTCGACACTTATTTTCTCTTTTGTTTCAAACACGCTTCCTCGCATGCTCTCCTCAATTTACTCTTGGTGTGCAATTCCATTTTGGGACTGCCGATCCTCCCTATTCGATCATGCCCCAGCTGCCAGTAACCTTTCGTCAAGATGAACATCATAAAGCGTGCATGTCTTCTGTGCGTGATCTGCGTCTTCTGTCCTTGCTACGCTCCTTTTGATTCCTTGAGGTGATCAATGGAGACAGCTTTGTGCTGTGTACTCCAGAAGCACGTGAGCTCGATTTACTCTTGGCGAGAAAATTCATGTTTGACAACCTTTGTTCGATTTACTCTTGCCGAGCCTCCCTGTTCGATAAGCTGCCAGGATGGAACACAGCATGCTTAAAGCACTCCCATTAAAATATGTCCTCGTTTTTGTTGCAAGACCCCATGCTCTTTCTGGACCACTTTCCAATCCATGCTTAGGCCATGCGTGTATCTTCAAATTCGATGGAGTCAATTCCAGTGTGCGATATTCCATGGACACGCTCTACCATTTCTCGAACTGAGCTAAAGTATCGCATGCTCAAGTATCAAAATCATCTATGTCCAGCATGCTTTACCTTCCAGCGTGCTTTTCTATGTGTGAGCATGCGTGTTCCCCAGCTGCTCTTGTTGCAGCATTTGCTACCCTCCATGCTTGTGCTTTGTTTTTCCCTTCCTGCAATTGTTTTTGCTCGAATGCGCATCCCAGACCAAGAGACATGCTTCTCGCTTTTCAGAATAAACCATGTGCTTTCATGAAATGTTTTTCGCATCCCTCCATGCCAATTCCCTAACGTGCTTGTGCATATTCCAATAGACTTATTATCTTTTAATGAGCATAATATCACGTGCCCATCTTGTTTACTGGAATGTTTTTGTTCTTTAATATAGCATAATTGTACCTGCGCGCTAGAGACACCCTCCTCCCTTAGGATTTGATGGTCGATTAAGTTGACATGCCTCCTGCTATTTCTATTCTCTTTGCTTCTTATCTTCTGTCCACCTTCACCCTTAGACTTGGACATTGCATCTTATCTTCATTAACCAACCTCCTTCCTTGTGCATCTAGATGCCAGAATTGTTGGCATTCGATTTCTCCATGATCTAAAGCATAATTAGCCAAATGATCAGCCAACTTGTTGCCCTCTCTATGAATATGAGTAACTGTGTAATTGCCCCCAATCATTAGTTGCATCATTTCCTCTACCTGCTCAGATATGATCCATGGTGGTTTCCAAATCCCATCCATTATCTTTTTAATAACATTGAGTCAGTTTGAAGCCATACATGAGAGTATTGTTGAAATCTGCAGAACCTTAGTGATTCTAATATGGCCTTCGCTTCAGCTACTGTGCTTGTTGTCTCCTCAATCTCCCTCCCTACAGACTTGACTATGTCACCATTTTCATTTCTTATACAAAAACCTATTGAGCTCCTGCCTGGATTTCCCCTCGATGCCCCATCTGTATTAACCTTTAGCCATCCTGTACTTGGAAGTTCCCACATGACTTTGGTAACTTTAAGTTTAGGAGTGAAATTTTCCATCATGGCTAGAAGGTCTTTCCATTTGTGAGGTATCATGTCCATCCCAGGCTTTCTCACTTTCACCAATGCCTGGAGATTTGATGACACTTGATAAATCACCCTGCTAGTTGTCACAGCATCACCATACTTCATACTATTTCTTCTTTTCCAGAGTTCCTATACTACGCATGAAGGGAGTGCTTGCATTACTGGTTTGAGCCTTAAACAAACATTTGCAGTCCAACATTTTGTGATTGCTTGGTGCAATGTAAGTCCTTCCACAGCTATTCCTGGCCTCGATAGAAAATACTTCCAAGTTATCTTTGCAGTTTCTGATCTAAAAAACAAATGCTGAAGAGATTCTTCATCAGGATGTACACAACACCAGCATTTTGATGGCATGCAGTAGCCTACCTTTTTCAAGAAATCATCTAAAGGTAACTTTGCTTTCCACACTTTCCACATGAAAAATGCTATTTTAAAAGGCAGTCCCTTTACCCAAATCATTCTATAAGCTGTTATTGGTTCGTCTCTTCTTCTCGTATAATCCCATGCTGACTTAACACTGAAATATCCTCTTGTTTCTAGCATCCAACAAGGCACGTCAAGAACCTGCTGAGGTGAAGGTGGTTTGATTTTCTCTAGAATGTGTACTGCTAAGTCTTCAGGAAGCATTTCAAATAGCCTGTCCACATCCCACCCACCATATAAGGTAACTTCATGTACATTTTGTACTGTTTCATCTATGCCAAAGTCCTGAGGAACTAAAAAATATAGTGCCCCAAGACCTGTCCAGTTTTCAAACCAAAAAAGTGAGGATCCCTTTTTTGTTTGCCAAAAGATTTGATGTTCAATAAGATCTCTGCATTCCAACATTTTTCTCCAAATATGAGACCCCCTTTTCCATGGAACAACTACTGAATTCATTTTCTTACAATATTTCTGACATACAAAAGAGCTCCATAGGCTTGGTTTTGTTCTGAAATTCCACCACAACTTGCTGAATAATGCTTTTGTTACATCATGTAGTGACCTGAAACCTATTCCTCCTTCCTCAACTGGCATGCATAAGGTATTCCATGAAGCCCAATGCCTACTAGTTCCTCCTACAGAGCTGCTCCAGAAAAACTGAGCAAACAATTTGTGCAACCTATTTATCACATATTTGGGAGGGTTTACAACTGATAGTAGATGCATAGGCATGCTTTGCAGCACATGGGATATGAGAACTGCCCTTCCCCCTACTGATAATAATTTGCCCTGCCAGGATTGCATTTTGTCCATTACCTTAGTAATTAAGGGCTGATAGTATTCCAGCTTTCTCCTTGCATAAAAAATAGGACAACCTAGGTATGTGATAGGAAATTCATTCCTATGAATGCCTGTGATCCTTTCCACCTTGCTGACTACACCCTTGTGTGTTAAATGATGCAGGTACACAGCTGATTTGGTCTTGTTAATAAGCTGCCCAGATGCATTTTCATATGCATTCAACACTTGCATAATCAGCATCAGAGAGGTTTCATCAGATGATGAAAAAATATTCATGTCATCTGCATACGGCAAATGATTGATCTTTGGACTCCACTTTGGCATTCCAAATCCACGAAAAAATAGGTTAGTATGAAGTGCATTGAGGCCCCTAGATAATGCTTCTGCTGCCAAGATAAACAAAGTTGGAGATACAGGATCACCTTGTTTTACTCCCCTTGAGGATTTAAAGAAACCATGAGTTTGACCATTGATTAGAATAGAATACCAATTGTTTGAAACTAATCCAAAGGCAATACCTATCAACCTTTCTGTGAATCCCATCTTTCTCATTACCTTTGTTAGGAATAGCTAAGATAATCTATCATAAGCTTTGGTCATATCTAGCTTCAGGATGACATTAGGTCCAGCCTTAGTTCTAAGCCTAATGTCAGTGACTATCTCCTGAGTTAAAAGGATGTTTTCTACTATATTCCCGCCCTTAACAAAACTTGACTGTTCCTCCGATATCAGATTTGGGAGAAATTTCACTAGCCTTTCATGTACGACCCTCGATATAACCTTATTTGAAAAATTACTGAGGCTTATTGGTCTTAGATCAGAAAAAGTGGTAACTTCTTTTTCTTTGGTATCAGAACTAGGTTTGTGTGTGTTACACACTTTGGTAGCTCATGACCATTGAAAAAAGCCCTCACCATGTGTAACAGGTCATCCCCTATTATGTCCCAACAAGAATGATATAGCTTGCCTGTCATACCATCTGGCCCTCCAGCACTATCACCATTAAGTCCAAATACTGCCTCTTTAACCTCCTCTTTTGTTGGCTGCTTATTCAATTCTGCATTCTGTTCATTGTTCATCAGATTAGGAACATGGTCTACGATCTCAAATAAAGAAGGAGAAGTTGTTTCTGTGAACTGTTCCTCGTAAAATCTGATAGCCTTTTCTGCAATTTCTTTTTCTTCTTCAATCCATGTTCCTACACTATCTTGAATTCTGTTAAGCTGAAGTCTCTTCCTCCTACCTCTCACTTATGTGTGGAAGAAATTAGTATTCCTATCCCCTTCCTTGAACCAAGTCATGCCCGCCTTTTGTTGCCAAAATTTCTCCTCTAGTGCAAGACATTTGATCAATTCTGCCTGAACCTTTTGTAGCCTTTCCCTGTTCATCCCTGTAGGATTTGCTTCAAATTATGCTTCGTGAACCATCACTACCTCCTCCATGCTTGCTATCTTTTGGAAAATATTTCCAAACGTAGCCTTACTCCACCATGAAAGGGCTTTCTTTTATTTTTTTAACTTGTGATTATGAATAATAAAAGGATTTGCACTGAAATCAGTTGTCCAGTTCTCTCTCACCACATCTTTAAAAGTTGCATGTTCCACCCAAAAATTCAAGAACTTAAAAGGCTTTTTTATTGGTGGAGTCTCAGTATCACACTTCAGATACATTGGACTATGATCGGAACCAGTCTTTGCCAAATGTTGCACCTCTATTCCCGGAAATGTTTGTTGGAATTGTAAATCGGCCAAGCATCTGTCTAGCCTTTTGAATATACAGTCTTCCTCTGCTCTCCCATTCCACCATGTGAATATGCTGCCTTTAAATCCAAGATTGAAGAGATTGCAAGTGTTGACGCAGTGTCGAAAATCATCAATTTCATTCAATGACACAGGTAACCCCCCAAACTTCTCTTCTTCGTCCCGTATTACATTGAAATCTCCCCCTACTAGCCATGGTGCATTCATATCCCTTGTCATTTTATATAATGAATCCCATAATTCTATCCTCTCAATTGCATCACATTTAACATATATCAAAGTTAGAACAAACTCCATATGCGATTCAGTATGAACCAATCGTAGTGTTAATTGTTGCACCATATTGTACATGACAGTTACTTCAAATACCTCATCTATGAATGCCCAGATCTTGTTGGAAACATTTGAAATTGCTTGTGCAAGTCCTATCTTGTTTCTGTACCTTTCCATTTTCTTGCTTGTTGTTTTGGCTCCATTAATCCTACAAATTCATAGTGATTTTTCCTGTGCATTTTTGTCAACCTTTCAAAGGCCTGCTGTGTGTTGACTGACCTTATATTCCAAATGAGAGCATTCATTACTGATTGTTGGATTTAGTTAGCGTTCTCCTTGTGTGCACCCCAGCTTTTGGTACTGCAAAATTATCTTTTTGTTGCTTCTTCTTACCTTTTGCTGCTGATTTTGCCTTTTCCACTTGCGTAGGTGATAAGTCACCTTGCCTTGCCACATTCATAAGGTGTTGGGTAGTTGATTTTTGATCCATGCCGTATCCTGATTTACCAGGTTCTTCTCCTTCTTCAATGTCTTCCTTACTTCCTGATGTAGCTCCAAATGCATTCCTTTTAGGGACCAAGGCCTTCTCTTCTCCTCTTTTTAACAGCTGCAACTGATTTTTCTCCAATGTAACAGTAATATTTAATATTTCTATTTTATGTCTTGGTTGTTTCTCCTTGTCTGTTGTGTTGTGTCCTTGTGGGTCTTCTTGTGATATCTGAATTTGATCATCTTCTGTTCCTCCAGGATCATTTACCTCTGGGTCTCTTCCTTCATAGTTTCTAATTTCTGTGATTTCAGTTGTATTGTTGTCATTGGCTTGGTGCTCTCCATTTACACTTTGCTCATCTTCTTCTTTGTCCTTCTCATTTGGTTCCTCATCAGCTTGTGCTCCTTGTGGTACTTCGTTCTCCTCTGAATAGTATTCCCTTTGTGTATTCCATAGCCTGCCTCCACAGCCTTGCACTCTTTCTTTAAATGTAGCTGATTTTGACCCTTCTGCTTGAGAATTTGGAGTTTTATTAGGTACCTTGTTCACTAATGTATCTTGTGATGGGATTTGTTGGCATGGTTTATTGATCTTCACTATTCCCTCTCCTGTTTTATTCTTGAAACTTCTTTCTACCCATTGTGCAGTATCGTTTTTTGCTTTTGATGCCTCATTTCCATTGACTAGACCATTAGTCGAGCTAATCCCCGATGATTTAAGATGAAAAACTTGTGCTGCAGGATTTAACTTTCCCTCATTATTGACCATATTTTTTGGTTTTTGCTTTGTAGATGCATGGTTATGAAGTGTTGTACTGCTTGTTGCTGCATTATCTGTCACCATTGCCAATTGATTAATAGGTTCTTCCTCTTCCTCCATCCCTTGTAATATTGCAAACTTGTTAGCTACTTGAACATGATCATTATCTTCATTGTCTACTGCCTCCAATTCCTTACCACTGTTGCTTTGTGGTTCTGCTTGTCTCTCTACAGTGCTTGTACCCTCTTTATTGTTATTGTTTTCAAACTGCTTAGCTGGTGCCATCTCCATTCCATTATTACTAAGAATAGTATTTTGATTTACTACAATTCTAACTCTGTTGTCCTTCACTTCCTTCCATTGCTCTTTTGCTGTAACAATCACATTACCCACGACCTTTCTACTAGATAATATCTTTATAGGCTGTGAGTTCTCTATGTCCTGTTTCTTAGTTGTATCTGCTTGGTCATCATTCTCCTTCTCCACATATAATTCAGGGTGTATCCTCCAGCATTCAAATTGATTATGCCCTTGAAGTTTACAATGTCTGCAATATTTAGGTAGCATGTCATATTGAATTCTCACCCATTCAGTTCTTGTTGTTCCTTTAGCTTCGTTGAATATGTCCATCCTCACCTTTTTAGGCAAATCTGCAAGTAGATCAACTAGTACCTTCACCCTAGCACAACTAGGTCTAGTTTTATTAATTGTAGCCATGTCTAGATGCATAGGTTTACCTACTGCTGAAGCTAGAGAAAATAGACATTCCTCTACAAAAAAGGTTGGCAATAGACCTGGGAATGAGATCCAAGCCATTGCCTTGGGTGTTTCTTCATCTGCTCTAAACTTTGAGTCATAAATCAACGGCCTAAACTGATATTGATAGCCATCCCTGTCCTTTATGTAATGAGTTTTTGATGAGAAATGAAGATAGTCCTGCCTTAATGTCATTCTAATCAAAATATGTCTATCCCTTAGAAATCCAATGTTACATTCACCTTTAATTCCGCATTGACTTGGTATTAACTTACGCAGTTGTTGAATTTCAGGGCTGCCATAAGAACATTTACCAACTATTGCATATTGTAATCCTTTGATGATATCCATCCTTTCTACTTCTGCTTCTGTGAACTGAATAACATATTCTCCATTTAATATTGTAGGTGTACGAATAGCAAATGGATCAACTTCCTATTGCTCCTGCATTGCATCATTTAAAGTGCAAGGTTTCAGAAATTTGGAGTAATCCATCGGCTGTTTGTTGTTATTTGTGATCCCTGATGTTTGTGCAATGTTTGGAGGAAGTTGTGTAGGCAGCGCAGCCACCAAAAGTGGCTGGCCACCTGCCTGTGTGTCCATTACAGTTGTAATTCTTTAGCACTTTACTTACATGACAAATGTGCAGTATGTTTGCAAGAAAACGAAATTACTGTAATTTGAATTTGCTTCACGCAAGCTGTTGTGCTTAACAGTAGCGCTGGAATTAGCTGAATTGTTGAAATTGAATGAAGAACTCTGTGTGCTACAGTAACTCGTGAAACTGAAATTAAGATCTACAAAAATTGACTATAGATCTGAAGTTGAAACCAATTGGGTATTACTCGTAAGGAGATTATGTATCTTTTGATACCAAGTTGGTTGGTTCCACCACCGGATTCCGGAGTTATGACCGGAAAATGATGACGAAATTACTGTTCAGAGATTTTTCTAGAGAGAAGGCAGAGATTTCTAGCCTGGCAAGAACTCAAAGATTGGATTTAGGCAGAGTTATGACCGGCAAGAACTCAAAGATTGGATTTAGGCTTCTGCGTTTTTTTGAACTTGCGGAATGAGTTTGGCTTAAATGCCAAATTAATGAATTGAGGAGTGAGGCTTGGACATTGAAAATGCTTCTGCCTTTCACTTCAACAGAATGTAACAATTTTAGCTATAGTCTTTGAAATGAGATGTTTATCTCCTTTGATTTGATAAAGCTTGTAATAAAGTCTTGGTAAGACTTTGATATTTAACTCTTGACACGTGTAAGCATGAATCAATGACTCAATTTATACAAAAGGAGGGGCTGCCACGTTCCCTCTTGGGATAATTGATTAAATATTTGTTCGCTTATTAGTCAACTGGGTAATGTTCTGTTATACGGTAATTAACTAATTAGCCGCATAAATTAAAAATTACCCCGAATTACTTAAAATATTACTCACTTTTCACATACCTTATACATCTTTCTATCATGTCCATGTAGTACCTTGTATGACACTAGTCTATAAATACCGGGTATTTTAGCTTGGGCAGTATTTTATCCCAAAATGCCAAACTTTGACAAAATTCGTTTTCTTAGACTTGCTCCCCTTTTCACCTTCATGAATTTACTAATCACCTGTGAAATAACATAATCCTTATAATCCCCAAATAATATTTTCCTTGGACTGATGTCGATTACCTTACGACAAATTCAATGTAAAATACTGCAGGGTGCAATATCGTCGTAACTTATTACTGCAAAGCGTAATATCACAGTAAGTCGGGTACAACACTATCGTAACTTAATACTGCATGACGTAATATCAATCGTAATATATTAGTGCAGAGGTTAACACCATCGTAACATATTACTGCAGAGCATAACATCGTCGTAATATAATATTGCGGGACGTAATATTGACGTAATATTGCGGGGCGTAACATCATTCCCCCCCCCCCCATTGGAACATTCATCCTCGAATGTTGACTGATGCTCTTATCATTTTCGTAACTTATAGCTTCCGATACTTTAGAACTTCCCTTGCCTTCCAGGTGACTGTTCTGTGAATGAGTCCAAAGTCCAGGGCATTCCCCCCTCACGCCTCGTTCTCACACCACAACTTGTAGTCGGAATCCTTCCAATCTCGTAACTGTTGCTACCTTCATCATGAAGCCTGTACAATTTTGATCTTGTAAGTGTGCCCAATCTCTAGGCTTCATATGTAGAACTTGATAAAATGTCTCTTTGGGCATATATGAGTATACTGAAGTTCTTCGCTCGGTACTTTGTTGAATTCACGAACATTGCTATATCTCATCGCATAGGTCCGTTTAGCCATCCGTATGAGTTTATTGCCATAACTCTTACTTTAATTTATCGTTGCTGAGGCTTGCTACCAAATCCCAGCTTACTCTCATTACTTATTCCATATGTATAAATTTAAGTCCTTTAATGCTTCCTCATTACTGCTCATCTTTAGAATGACGACCTAATCTCATCTCATACTTTGTGACTTTTGTCCATCCATTGTTGATTCACCTCAATATTAATATATAATATACCATTGATAACTTGAAACTTCTTACATAATACTTTGCCCCTAGGGCTTATGTTACCTCAAGGAATATTCGAAGTGATTTCTATAATCGTATTTCATAGTGTCTCGATGTGATTCACCTTATGGGGGTATCTTAAATTCGTGCTGCCAACGAAATCTTTTCTTCTTTTTTTTTTTTTTTCAAATCATTATACAAATGAAGTCTCAAACGTCATCCTTTATCTGTCACAATTATACCCTCATTTTATTACTAGGTCAGCATTTCATTCCTTCTAAATGCTATTAATCTAAGACTCATTTGAGTTCGTTTAAGGCTATATTGAGCTTTGTATAACATAGAGAAACTGTCTGCTCTTCTTGTTTTCATGGGCTTAATCCTAAAAACTTATCCATTCTCATCACTTTTTCATTTGCCTTTGCTTATCCTTACTTATGTTTCCTTAAAACTTTGTTGACATACCATTAGCTTGCGACCTATACATATCCATTATAAACTTTCCTTCGACTTGCTTGCATCATAGATTTCCTTATGTTATTCTGGAACGTCAAGTGAGACATCACATCGTCTCTAACTTTTCTTTATTCTCTTAACTAGATCTCTCAGTACTTAGAAACCATAGGCTGGAAGACATGCCGAGGATGTCGCTATTATTCCTTGTTATTGGATCCCCATGCTTATAGCCTTCTATCCGAAGTATGGACCATTCACGATCTTCTGCCTTTGAGTATCTCATACGTTGTTCACCTTTACCTTACTCACCTTAAAATTTTGCATCGTATCTTCTATCTCCTTTATGACCTCTCTTCTACTTAGGTGTAATTCACGTCCATAACTTGAAACTTTATTATAATACTCGCACCTCTGGTACATACACAATCCGGTAGGAGCTTCGTACTGACTTCTCATGAGGCCGGTACTTCTTCTAATTGGCTTTCTTGTAGAGCCATTATATATTATGGTTGTTGTGTTATTTCTCTTGAACATCTGATATTAAGAGTGATTCTGTCATATTCTCCAGAACAACTTCTATAATTTTTCTAGGTCCAATAATCAGACTCTTGATTTACTTGGGTGATGTAATTCTTTAGTTTCCTCTTCTTTCTGATCAGCCTTTACATAGGCTTAAGCTATCTTCTGATCTGTGTCTCATGGTATCAGTTATTACCTTAGCCTTTCATGGGCGTTATGGAATATCCATGATACAATTTTCTAACAATTCAATCATTTGCCGGTGCCCTGGGCTAAATTCTTTCTTTTAACTTATACCGAAGTCTTCTATGGCTGTATGATCAACAAATATGTTGTCTGGATAATGCTCCAAAATCTTGAGTGTATCCATAACGTACTAACTCTGGATCATTGATCAAATAATTCTTTCGTTCCATCTTAGTTTTCTTTCAACGTAAGCTATTACTTTTCCTAGTCTTTCTGCCCCCCTCGTTGCGTCTATACTTAGCTTATCTTAGTGCCCACACTTGCCAGAGTTTTCATACTCTCATATGATCTCAACTATTACTTTTAATTTTTACTTCCTGTTCATTAGCCATGATAGGTGCCACTTTCCTTTGGAACGCTTACAATGTTGTTGCGAGATTGTTGTTACACGAGCATCTCTTCTTTAGGTCGTTGTGCCTAAGTTGAAGCCTTCTTCCTTATTTTCTCAACTAGTATTTCATCGTAGTACTTAGGGAAGACCCTCTGACTCTTGTAAAGTTGTGAGCCTATTACATTGTATACTCGACAGACCTTATGATGTCCTTCCTTGCCTATACTTATCCATAGTTACTTATCTCCACACCCTTGTGCTTGTATGGTTGTTTCTGAACTGATATTTTGACTGTCTTCCTAGTGGCACTTTCTTTTATCCACGTAACATTCATACGGTACCTTTAACTACCCCAACCCTTGTTTGAATATATCTCAAGTATTATAATGATATTCTCCGATGCTGAATTATCCATGTTGGGTTTTACTATATTTATCTTACACGATCTGATGACTCGTTTGTAACCTCCTGCTTAACCATAACTGGGATCTTCCTGACCAATTACTAACTACTCGTTGACCCATTCTCATATCAATATTCCTCGTAATCTTTCTTGGGTTATTTTCTTTGCCTTAAGTTACGTCTCGCACTGGCTCCTTATTTATTAATAACAGCCCGGGCAGGAACATTTACTTCCTCTCCTTGACATCGTGCTTGCACAATATTCTTGAATCGTAGCATATCTATAAGATTTGGATAAGTGTCATCTCATTCCTCTTTCATTTATCGCATTCTTCCTTTACCATTCCATAGTCACTAGAACCACTTAACTCTGGCTTAATGCCATATCACTCCATATTCCCCCTTTAGGGGTGTACTAAAATCTAAAGCCACGAGAATATACCTATAGATGTTTTACCTCTTCATCTTTGGCATCGTTTTTCAACATCAATGATCCTTATCACCTTGCGGCAATTCTTTAGTACCAAGGATGACAAATCCCCTTACTCACAAGGGTGACACTTAATGTAATTGGTACATACAGTCTCTTAAGATTAACTTTGCTCACATTGCTTGCTCTAGGGAAGTGTCTCCCTGAATGACTATTCTCCGAATTCATCGTGAATCTTCTTCTGTGGTCCATTCTATTACTACCGAAACGAAATTTGAAATTCCCATGATGCCAAGTACTTTCTAATCATTCAGTCCCTAATTCATATTTAGTTTATCTTGTTTACCAGTCCATACTGATTTTTGTTACTTTGGGGATTAACTCTCCCCTCTAGGTCTTATACTCTTTTGTTGTCTTAAGGCCCATCATCTTTCGTCTCTTCCTTCATTTGACTATAGGTTTTGTAACACTCTACCGTTTTCGTCCATATATCATACCTTATTCATAATGCTTCCTTATCTCTCTTCTCATTACTCTGCTAATATTTCTACATATCCCTTTTCTTGTGAAAACTTCAATATGACATTCTTTCGTTTTTAGCTTTCCTTTGCTCCATCCAGTGGCTCTTCAAGTTGCTTAACGTTCTCGCTTTACTAGGGACGCGAGCCACACTAAGGTGGTATTTATCCCTTCAAGGCTTGTAGTGCATGTCTTTGTAGTACTCATATCTAGCTGTACTATTTTAGGGTGAACCATCGAGGTGTCTTACAGGGAGATCCATTACCACGTTTGCACTATCCTTCGAAAACATCGACTAACTCTACCAATCTATCCACTATTTTGGGTTACTATATCCCCAGCCGGATCTTGATAACTCGTCCTTTTCTTAAACTATGTTTGTTAGCTTGCATAGGGCATAACTGAGATGGTTACGACCAATTATACATACCTCTGTTACCATTGAATATAACTCAAAAAGCTTATATTCCTCTGCCTGAATTATAAACACCATTAACCTTCATTAACTGGGCGCCTCGTACTTTTCTTCATCTTATTTCTTTTACTTGTTGACACTTGTATTTACCTTCTAAATCTCTCATTGTCTTTCACCATTAAGGTAGATATGTATTCTTGCCTCAAGATCCTTACCAAGAGGCTTACACATTTTAGTACGCACATGATCTGCTGGTACATTTACTTATCATAAACATGATGCAAAGTCGAGTTTCCTCTGACTCAACTCTCCTATAACTATATCTCTTACAACCTGTCTTTCTGGATGTAGGCATCATCGTATTATGAATAAGGTAGAGTTTAGGAAATTGAGTTCTTACAACTAAGCTCTACCACACGATCTAGAGTAAGAAGAAAGAGTGACAGTCCTAAATTCCCTGTAGCTTCTTGCTTATAAGTATGGTGCATGACACACCCATAAACAAGACTCTACTAGACACGACTTGTAGATTCCATAGGACAGAACTGCTCTGATACCACTTTTGTCACGACCCAAACCGATGGGCCGCGACGGGCATCCGATACCTTACTCAACTGAGCCTTAATGTAACGTATTTTTCTTATTACATCATCATATACACGTGACATACGATCCTAATAGGCGAACATAATCATTTATAAATTCAAAACATAGGCTGAGAAGGTCGTACAATCTTTCACGTACACGACATATGTCTACAAGCCTCTAAGAGTAGATAAATGTCATAAAGGTCGGGATAGAGTCCCGCCATATCAAACAATACACGTCTAAATCATACTAACTAAACAAGCAACTCTGAAGTAAATGGAGAGCACCAACATCTTTCGCTGAGCTGATAGCCTGCTTGGAGGGCTCTCGACCTGTCTATTGGGACCTGCGGGCATGAAACGTAGCGCACCCTAGGCAAAAGGGACGTCAGTACAAATAATGTACAGAGTATGTAAGGAACATAAATAAGTATATAAGAGACATGGAAGAAATATAGAGTACATGACTCAACCTGTAAGTTTTAGCACCATGCATATCATATCAGCGCCATGCATAGGTACATGTTTCATAACATCATCAGCCTCTGAGGGCATCCCATCATATCATATCAGTCACTGTGGTCAAAATCATCATCGTATACCAGCTGATCAGGTGGTGGTGCGTATATAACGCCATAACCTTTTCCCGTATCCCATATACATATATTTACATATATACACATATATAACGCGATCTAGTCATGGGTCAATGCACATGTATAAATGAGTGAAATACAGGAAAAATATGTAATAATCTCAACATTCCTTCCAGATAAACTTTTTCAACTGCATATTATTCTGAGACCCATGAACAAAAAATAATAATTCTCATGGGGAATCAAGAATATAGACACCCCTACTATTTCTATGAATAGAGTAATTTATGAAAACTCTGTATTTGCTCGTTTCTTCAGTATTGTTTGGACCATGCCAAAAGAAAGAAGGGATGGCCTTAACATACCTGGAGTAGGAACAACTCCGTATAATTATCCTGTTGGAAACCTTCGTGGATTGAATTTAGAACCCAAAAATTGAATTTAGGCTTCAGCGTTTTTTTGAACTTGCGGAACGAGTTTGGCTTAAATTCCAAATTAATGAATTGAGGAGTGATGCTTGGACATTGAAAATGCTTTTGCCTTTCACTTCAACAAAATGTAACAATTTTAGCTATAGCCTTTGAAATGAGATATTTATCTCCTTTGATTTGATAAAGCTTGCAATAAAGTCTTGGTAAGACTTTGATATTTAACTCTTGAGACATGTAATGTTACGCGACACCTTCCTGATGTTTCTTGGAAGGGAAACGTAAGGCTAAGCAACCGATATCAGTGTGGTTGTTATCCGCCAATTAGGTCCCCTCCGCACGCTAGACTAGATTGTTAGTGTCGTGCGGGAAAACCAATGTCACGAGCAATTGCGGAAGCTGAGAGAGAATTGAGTTTTGAATAATGATGATGATTTTATTGATGAATGAAAGCTGATTACAAAAGATTCAGTGTCGAGGGGGAGAGACACCAGTATAGAAAATTGATTGCTTGAAAATGTTTGATTGCTTGATCCCCCCTAATAATGCTTAAAAAAATCAAAGTTACATGACTTGTCCTAATAAAGCTGTAGAAGCACACTCAATGAAAATAATGTAAACTACCCTATAATTACAATGAAAAGGACTTAGTTTATTACAATGTAGAAACAAGTTCGATGGAAGCAACTTTGTCTTGCGGGTCAGGGTCTGCGCGCGCGGTGCTGTTGGCGCGCGTGAAACTTGTTGTGTTTGCCTGAGGCTAGGCGCTGGTGCTTGGCATCAGGGTCTGTGCGCGAGGAATTGCTGGAATGGGCCTACAGCTGGGCGCTGGCGAGGCATAAGGATCTGTGCGCGCGACATTGTCAGTACGCGCAGCGCTGTTGTCATTGGCCAGTCGTTGGACGCTGGTGAGAGGCATCGGTGAGGCGACAGAGGAGCATGCGCGCTTGTCACTTGGCACAACCAAGACCACGGGGCCTACCATGGCGCTAGGCATTGTTAGGCTTGCTAGGCTGCCATGGGGCGCGACCAAGGGGTCATGGAGCGTGTCTAGAAAGCAGCCCATGACATTCTCCCCCACCTGAGTTGGCGCCATCCTCGGAGCTTTATGATGATGATGATTGTTCTGGTGGTTGATGGTTGGGAGGTCTGCGCCCCTCTGTTCTTTGAGCTTGCTGTTGTAGCAATGCAATGGTTTCATGCGGCTGACATGGAAGATTGGATGGATCTTCCACTAGGATGGAGTTTTCACCTGGTATGCGGACTTCCCAATGCGTTTTTCAATAGGCAAGGGCCCGATGTATTTTTGGTACAGACGAGGGTCATGGGTCCTCTCTTCAAACAAGTATCGCTTTGGGATGCATAGCATTACTTTGTCCCCTGCTTGATGTTGGGCAAAGTAAAGATTTTGTTCGGTGAATCTTTTTGCCCGCTCTTGGGCTTTGACGAGATAGCTCTGCACTATCCCCATGTTGCGCTCCCATTCGCTCGAGAAGTTGGCAGCTCGAGGAGATTTCGGCATGGTTGATGCATTCACTGTTTGCGGGAGAAGCGGTTGTTGTCTGGTAACAATTTCAAAAGGGCTTTTGTTTGTATGATAGCTCTTTTGAGAATTGAAACACAGTTGATCAGCATCCAAGAGCTTCACCCAATGCTTCTATGATTCGGTTGCAAAGTTACGGAGATATTCCTCCAGCATGTCATCGAACCGGTCTGTCTGGCCATCTGATGGTAGATGGATGTCTGAGTTGTGACTCAATGTTGACCCAAAGCACCTGAAAAGATGGGTCCAAATGTTGCTAGTGAAGCGTGAGTCGCTCCTACTAACAATGTCTTTGGGTAGGCCCCAATGGTTGACAATGTGCGAGAAGAAGAGTCGAGTTGTATCTTCTGCTGAGATGTTTTGCGGGGCTGCTACGAAGGTTGCATAGTTTGAAAACTGATCTATGACAACCAATATGGATGTAATATTACCGACTTGGGGCAATCCCGTGATGAATTTGAGGGAAACACTTTCCCATGGTCTCTGCGGGACATGTATGGCTGCAAGGGTTCCATCTGTGATGAGTGATCCGACTCGTCCTTGTGGCATGGCTGACAAGTCTTCACGCGCTGAGGAGCATCACCAGTCTTTTGAGGCCGATGACTTGATGGTTGATTGTTGTTGCGAAGGGTAGCCGGAACCAGGGGTTCATGTCTATTGACTACCTTCTCTAACTGCATGGCCGAGATGTTTCCAGCAGCCATCTTTATGGGAAAACATGGTATGGTGTAGGGCTTGGCCCTGTTTTCTCCCAACATTAGGAGTATGTTGGCATATAGTACTGGTATGGTGTTGGTCTGCCTCATGAACTCCAACCCCACTATCATGTCAAAGTCATCTATGATTGCGATGCGCAGGTCGATGCTTCCTTTGTATGGGCCAATTTTCACTGGGATATTTGTAGTTGTTCCACCCAATGTCTGGGGTGGCGAGTTGATAGCCTTGACGCAGCCTTTGCTCTTTTGCACAACTAGACAGTGACGCTCTACCAGAGTTGAAGACAAGTAGTTGTGGGTAGCACCCGTATCTATCAATGCATGAATGGGCTTGCCGTTCACTTTCAATTCGACAAACATTAGGGTCCTCGCTTGCTTAGGAGGCCCCTCGTCCATCTTTTCCTTCCCTTTCTTGGTGATTGGGCCTGAGCTTTTCTTAGGAGGACATGCACTGGTCCCCGCTAAGGCATGTGGGATAGAGCCAACAATTGCATTGAAGGCGCCTACTTGGTCTGATTCTGATGTGTCTGATGCATCTGACTCATCCTCGGCAGTTTGATGAGCATTGATCTTTATGTTTGGGCATTCATTGTTCCAATGTGCCCCGCCGCGATTGTTGTTGATGGATGCAACACTATTGCTGCTGGAGGGAGGAGTCTTAGTTTTGGATGCACTCCGATCTCCCCCACTTTTGCTTGAGCCACCATTGCCAGGATGGTTCCCGTTGAATCCCCCTCGGATAGGCGGTTGGGTCCTGCGGTTATGAGTTCCCAAGTGATAATCGCCAAGACATTTTGCAGCTTGAATGGCCTTGGGTAGGGTGTCTACCTATTGTCTCTGTAGTTCCATACGAGCATGAGGTTTCAAAACTTTTATGAATGCGAAGAGCTTGTCTTTGTCCCCCATGTCGCGTATGCTTAGCATGAGTGCAGATAATTTGCACACGTACTCTCGCACTGATCTGGTGTGGCTGAGCTCCCGTAGCTTTCTCCTTGCATTGTATTCCACATTTTCGGGGAAGAACTGCAGGCGTATGGCTACCTTCAGCTCATCCCATCTCTGGATAGTATCTTCACCGGCCCTGATGGCTTCGTATTTGAACCGCCACCAAAGTTTGTCATCGCGCTGAAGATACATGGCAGTTGTTGCTACCTTTTTGGATTCTTCCAAATGGCCCACGGCATCGAAGTATTGTTCGATGTCGAAGATGAAATTTTTCACTTCTTTAGCATCTCGAGATCCGTCGTATGGCTTTGGCTCCGGTATCTTAAGTTTTTGTGGAATGGGGGTGAGATTTCCTACACCCCTGATGTTGTTGTCGCCTCCTCGAAGTAGGCTCTGTAGGGCAGCATTGACAGCATTGAGCTGGCCTGTCAAGTCGTCTATGGTTTGCTTCATGGAAGTTAGTCTGTCTGCTTCTTGTTCCCGATGGGCTAAATCGTCGGCACGCTCCTGTTGGAGGTCCTCAAATTTGCCATGAATATTGGCAGTTTCGATGGCTGTCGTTTGTCGGTTATCCTCAGAGTCACGACTGAAGTTTGCAATGTCATTTTCCGCCTGCCGCATTCAGCGGTCCAGGTAGTCCAACCTTTGCACTAGGTTGTTGTTTTGATGAGGCACTGTATCCACGATGGGTTGTAATCAGTCAACCGTCTCTTCTAGGGATGCTAGGCGCTCCCCATGATTCACCATGGTCAGAAATGGTGATGATGGCAAATGTGTTCCCTCGTCCAATGTCGAGCCTAGGCTCTGATACCAACTGTTACGCGGCGCCTTCCTGATGTTCTTTGGAAGGGCAACGTAAGGCTAAGCAACCGATGTCAGTATAGTTGTTGTCCGCCAATGAGGTCCCCTCCGCACGCTAGACTAGATTGTCAGTGTCGTGCGCAAAAACCAATGTCACGAGCAATTGTGGAAGCTGAGAAAGAATTGAGTTTTGAATGATGATGATGATTTTATTGATGAATGAAAGCTGATTACAAAAGATGTGGTGTCGAGGGGGAGAGACACCAGTACAGAAAATTGATTGCTTGAAAATGTTTGATTGCTTGATCCCCCTAATAATGCTTAAAAAAAATAAACCAAAGTTACATGACTTGCCCTAATAAAGCTGTAGAAGCACACTAAATGAAAATAATGTAAACTAGCCTATAATTATAATGAAAAGGACTTAGTTTATTACAATGTAGAAATAAGTCCGATAGCAACAACTTTGTCTTGCGGGTCAGGGTCTGCGCGCGCGGTGCTGTTGGTGCGCGCGACACTTGTTATGTTTGCCTGAGGCTGGGCGCTGGTGCTTGGCATCAGGGTTTGTGCGCGAGGCGCTGCTGGAATGGGCCTGCAGCTGGGCGCTGGCGAGGCATCAGGATCTGTGCGCGTGGCGCTATTGTCATTGGCCAGCCGCTGGGCGCTGGCGAGAGGCATCGATGGGGCGACAGAGGCGCATGCGCGCTTGTCACTTGGCGCAGCCAAGACCACGGGGCCGACCATGGCGCTAGGCATTGTGAGGCTTGCTAGGCCGCCATGGGGCGCGACCAAGGGGTCATGGGGCGTGTCTGGAAAGCAGCCCATGACAGTAAGCATGAATCAATGACTCAATTTATACAAAAGGAGGGGCTGCCACGTTCCCTCTTGGGATAATTGATTAAATTTTTGTCCGCTTATTAGTTAAATGGGTAATGTTCTATTACCCGCATAATTTAAAAATTGCCCCGAATTACTTAAAATATTACTTACTTTTCACATACCTTATACATCTTTCTACCATGGCTATGTAGTGCCTTGTATGACACTAATCCATAAATACCGTGTATTTTAGCTCGGGCCATATTTTATCCCAAAATGCCAAACTTTGACAAAATTCATTTTCTTAAACTTGCTCCCCCTTTCACCTTCATGAATTTACTAATCACCTGTGAAATAGCATAATTCTTAAAATCCCCAAATAATATTTTCCTTGGACTGATGTCGATTACCTTACGACAAATTCAACGTAAAATACTGCAGGGTGCAACATCGTCGTAACTTATTACTGCGAAGCGTAATATCACAGTAAGTCGGGTACAACAGTGTCGTAACTTAATACTGCAGGACGTAACATCAATCGTAATATATTACTGCAGAGGGTAACACCATTGTAACATATTACTGCAGAGCATAACATCATCGTAACATATTACTGCAGAGCATAACATCATCGTAACATATTACTGCAGAGCATAACATCATCGTAACATATTACTGCAGAGCATAACATCGTCGTAATATAATACTGCGGGACGTAATATTGACGTAATATTGCGGGGCGTAATACCATATTATTCGCCGGCTGACCCGTTTTTTATTTGTATTAATTATGGGTCGGGTTGGATAATTTATCCGTAATTTCATTATCCATTTTTATCCGAACCATATCTGATCCGACCCGCCCGTTTGCCACTTTTATGCACAAAAAAAAGAAGCTACAAACAAACACGGTCAGATGCAAGGTTTTAGCACTTAATTGTACGCTCTTTCTCACACTACATATGTAATACAATATTACAAAAAAACGTACTTACTATCATAAAAGATGAGCGATATGGCAATGAAATTTTTGTATTATTGATTTGAAATTCAAAATCTCTATTATAAGCAGAAAAAAAGGAGCATCCACCCCGTTGAAAACGAACCTGAGTTTCAGACGAAAACCTTGAGGCTTCGGCATAGTTCATTATGTTTACAAAATATTGGCTAGCTAGGTAATAGGTTAGTATAATATTCTCAAATTATCAAATAATAGTATTTTATTTGTGTTTGTAATATTTGAGTTGGAAGTGAGAAAAATATTTGAAGTTGAAGTGATAAAATACTTATGAAAGTGCTCCTCAGGCAAATATTTATAAATAGTTCGAAAATATTTATTTAAATATAAATATATTATTTAAGCAAAAATTATTGGTTCTTTCGAGATTAATAGTAATATTGTATCTAGGCTCCTGTCATCAGAAATGCAAAATAGGCCTTCACCAATCACCATCTATAATAGCTAAGGGCAATCGGGAACTGGCAAAACCGACTTTCACTTTATATAATCTATAGTATTATTAAACTCTGGAATCTCCACACACTTTTATCCCGAGTGTAACACTCATTAGATCTATAAAAATTTCAACACATGCTAATTAAAGAATTTAATTTTTTTTTAAATCTTGCCTTGAGTGCATAAAAATTATACTTCATTAGGATTTAAACCATTGTGATTGACTTTTGAGTTACTTCTTTATTTATACATAATTGGATATACAATTAGGGGAATATTAATAATTTTAATGTTATTAATTAGTAAAAGTGGGTATCATTAATTATTAATTAAGTCCAAAAAGGGGTTTTTTTCGTTCCTATACACTATTTGAAACTTTATTACCAAAATTGTCCATGTTTTATTATTTACCCGATCTACACAAGTTTTATCTACAATATATATATATATATATATATATATATATATATATATATATATATATATATATATATATATATATTTGTTTAAACTAGAATCCTTTCTGCGCTACTCTTTCTTATTTAGACGCGGGATTTTGGGATCGCGTATATTTCAATTAGATATTTTACTGCCGCAATCATCACACCTTAATAAAGCCAACATTTTTGTAGAATCCTGTTATTACGCCGATTTTCTCTGATTATATCATAATCAAGTTATTCTCCCTAGTTTTCTCTGTTTCCTCTGGTTTTCCATAAACGAAGATTTTGAAAAAAAATAAGTGCAAACAATTAGCTACAATTGTATTAAATTTTGTGACATAATATCAAAATTAGCGATCATGCTTCAGCTAAATGGTCACTGGGACACCGTTGGGAGATTCAAAGATTTTGATGTTGATGAAATTGTAGCCAATGAAGATTCAAATTATAGTCAATTGAATTCCGCAATTGCAGAGCATATAATGATAGATAAATCAGTGAAATCAAATATATTGTCTACGAACATTGTCTTTTAATGGAAATTGGGAACAATATGGGAGTTCGAGTGTATATGGAGACGAAAAAGGAAAACAAAAACTTAGGAATGTATCAGCTGTGTATAACAGTGCTTGATTTCGATTTTGAATGCAGTATCTCTAATTTGACATAATTGATGGTTTGCTCTGTTTTTCAGTACTGATGTTTTTTTAATTCTGGTATTCTATAATTTTACTACAACTTATCTACAATAATATTACAAAACAAATGTAGTTCAATTGTTATGTCTTATCAAGTATTCTATCACATACTGAACACATGAATATACAGAGGTCTGAGTTACTATACTTTTAATTGAGTGCAGGTTCATTTGATCATCGTATGTCTAACGTGGTACAATTGTCAAGCAATTGTAACACAATTGAAGAAGTATCAAGAACAGTGAATTTGATTGATAGGTCAACATCTCCGGCAATTGTGAAATATGAAAGTATTATCATAACAGAACATACGCCAAATGTTATTGAAGTAGGCCAACCAAGACAAGCAAACAATTGTCAGTGCAATGAAGCACTATTCTGTCATGAATAAGTTTCAATTTAGGGTGAAAAGGTCTAGTGCAAGAAGGTAGGAACATTATATTTGTCAAATTCATATTTGTGTGCAATTTGTAGTTTATTTGTGTATAAATTGTTTACTAGACGTTTTTGTGCATAAACAGCCTCGTATTTTGTAGCTACAATTTGCATAATATTTTTTGAATTGTTTTTATTCTGTAGCTACTGCCTCATATGTGTTGGGGATAATTGTATGTGGCACTTCAAGTCCACCAGCATAAACGAATCAGCATTGTTCAAGGTTCAAAAATTCAACAGTTTGCACACATGCTCTTTGATGGACAACATATACATATAACGCAAACCTACTGCCATGGTAGTTGGCAGCATGGTGATGACAAAATATGCGGATCCTAAGACAATATACACACCAAAAGACATACAAACTGTCATGTTGTTGGATCATGGTGTGATATTAACATACATGCAAGCTTAGAGAGCAAAGGAAAAAGGCTTTAGAATTTTTGAGAGGTCATCTTGATGATTCCTGCAGTCGCTTGCCCAGTTATTTGTATATTCTAGAGAAGACTTATCCATGGTCGGTAGTAAAATTGCAGAAGACTGAAGATGACTGTTTCTTGTATGCATTTGTTGCACTTAGTACGTCCATCAAGGATTGGGAGCATTGTAGGCCAGTTGTAATAGTTGATGACACCTTCTTGAAGTCGGCATATAGGGGAATCATGCTAACAGCTAGCAAAATGGATGCAGCAGGTAATGTAGATAAATTATAAAAATATTATTGTAAAGTTGTAGACTATATTTTTTTTATCCTCTAGGTTTATTACAAAAATTGAATTTCTTTTTGCCACCTGTGATAGGTAGCATATTACCACTAGCATACGCCGTTGTTTATTCAGAAAATGACGCATCATGGAGGTGGTTTTTTGAGCAATTCAAACATGCGTATGGTGAAAAACTAAATATATGTGTTGCTTCGAACCGAAATGAGAGTATCTTGAAGGCAACATCTACTGCTTATACCGGCATGCCACATTATGCTTGCATGTGGCATATTTGGACAAATGTAAGGTCAAAGTTCAAGAAGGGTCATCTAAAGTTAAGCGAGTTGTACTTTTCCATGGCACGATCGTATATGATTGATGAATTTAATGAAAAAATGTCAAAGATTGAAGAGATCAATATGCATGTTAAAGCATACCTATACGATATTGGCTATCACATATGGTCTCAGGTACATGCTACGGTGAACAGAACGTGGACGATGATATCAAATATTGTAGAGTCATTGAATGTTGTAACCAAAGATGTAAGAGAGCTACCCGTAGTAGAACTATTAGAGTAGATGAGGACTTTCTTGAACGTTGGACTAATAAAAAGTTATTAAATGCAAAGAGGTACGTTCACATACCTTGGGAAAAAATATAACAAATAGTTGGGGACAACAGGATATTATCGCAGAAGATGAGAGTAAGTTATATACAATAATATCAGATTATTTTTTCGTTCAAACTATATATATACTGTTAATTGTAGAAATATTGTTGTATAATTGTAATTATTTTATTTTGTATAAGTTCTGACAACTAGTTGTGTATTTGTAATGAAATTGTAGGCGAGAGCTTTAACAGATTACATTCATACTGTGATAGATGGTGTGAAACATTTCATTGTTTACTTTCAAAACAAGAAATGTAGTTGTGGACAATTCTAGCTTGATGAACTTCCTTGTGCACATGCTTTGGCAGCTTTGAGGCACAAGAACGAGTCTTATGAAAACTATTGTTCTCCTTATTACACGAGAGAGAGCCTTCTGCAAACTTATGAAATACTAGTAGACCCGCTGTCTAACGAAAGCAAATGGAATGTGCCATAATATATAGCTAAAGAAGTTGTAAAATCACCTACCCGGAAAAGGTAGCTAGGGAGACCTCAAAAACAAAGATACAAACCATATGATGAAGTAAATGCAAAAAGTACAAGGTTTCATGTGGCAATTGCGAACCTGAAGGGCATAACAAAAGATCTTGTAGGAATGCTCCCAAAAGGAAATAAAAATTGATACAGTTTAAAGTTTTTTTTACTGAGTATTGTTGATGATAATCTGTCCTTTAAGACATATGAAGTTGTATTTGTTCTGTTCTGGAGAATTATAGTTGTGGTGTGATTGTGTTGCTAATTTGAATAAAGACTGTCTACTATAATGAATGTTTGATAAATAGATTCAAATCTTAATGCAATTGTTTTATAGTTGTTTTGTTCAAATATTGTGTTTATTTATTACTTTTCAATCTTTCCTAACAACATTGCTTAAATTGAATATATTATGTATGTTTGTATAGTAGTTGTAGACATAATTATAAGTTGTAAAGAAATTATATATAAGAAATGTCGAGATCAAGTACTAACAACTTTCAACCCAGAAAAAGCCACAGATATTTTCTATTCCAAGTAGTAGACTTCTGGACTAAATAACAAAACAAAATGTAAAATAAATATAGCACAAATCTGTTACAAATAAATTGCAGCTGACTTGTTCTTAATAAACAATTTATCTATAACTTTACTACAATCCAAATATAACTAAACACTTTAACTATAATTTTTCTACTGAAAAGGGAAGCTAGTTCTTCTTTTTCCAGACCTGTGTTCACTCGTTCATAACTGGTGCACCTTTTCTTCTTGTTAATCTGCTAGCCACCTTACTTTCACTAATTGCACCAAGCTCTTGCTTTTTCCTAGCATAATCCCAAAGTAGCGCTCCATAACGTCTATGTTATTGATCAATATCAAAAAGATCTTCCTTTGAAATAACATAAATTAAAGAAACTAGCTAGGATTATATTAAAATGTTACCTTATCAACATCTTTTCTTAATTTTTTTATTTATTTCACAATATCTTTCTTGTCATCTACTCCCATTGCCTGCTTATGTACAGATGGAGATGGATCATCCGTCGGATGCTCGACCTTTGTTTCAGCTTCTTCAAAGATGTATTCAGCTTTGTCTGGCAAAGTCATTCTTGAAAGCTCTTCTGGGGCTTCAAGTATATTGTGAACTAAGTGGAAAAAATGTGAGGGGACTAGTTATAATATGTATAAAATGTATAGATAATTTATATTAAATTGTATGTCTAGAAGTAAAAAATATTTACCTTGATCCATGATGGTTTGATCATTCTATATTCCAATGCAGATAACCATATGTTGTCCTTACTAACTGTCCAGTTAAGTATCCGGAGGATCAAATTACCAACCCTTGTAGCTATATCAGTGTTGACTGTAGAGCAACACTCATACAACTATATTTGCATAGCGAGTACAAAACTTCAAATGAGATAAAAATGCACAGGAGGGTTGAACTTGTGCTTAACGGACTCAATCAATTATGTATAAGAATCGATACCCTATGCGTAATTCGCATACTGCCCCGAGTCCACCAAGTGAACCTAAAATGGTCTATAAAACCTAAATTATCTTTATCTGAAGGACAGAGGAAGAATTCTATCAGATAGAGAATACATAGCTTGACTGCATCCTCATCATTCACCCAACTACAGCTGGTTACAATTTATTTCAAGTATGATTTCTAAACTTTTTTCTTGTTCGGAAAATAGCTCCTCATTATTTACTGACATACTTAGTTGTGTAACCAAAGTCCGTCTCTTCTGTAAAACATCTAAGGCCAATGATAAGGGCAAATTCCCTCAACCCAAAGTTCATCCTCTCATCCTTTATCTCTGCTGTAAAAAAGTCTGAACCAGATGCGTTCAATTCATACTTCATGAGAAGGTGAATTGCTTGATTTAGGAAAAGAAAATACCCAAAAACATGTCTTCTTAAACAACTTTAACCCATTTTCAGACAATAACACACTGATTTGGCCAGGAACAACAGGGTCTAGTGATGCCATAATCTAGTGATAATGCTGGAACCTAGTGATGCCATAATCAACATCATGTAGTGCAAAAAATGTTCGATTCTGCACCAAAAGAGACAGTAAGTTAATAAAACTTGTTTGAAGACCAAAAAATAAAATAAATACATTTTTACTATAATTTAGCTACAATCAAAAAGACATTACTACATTGCATACAAGTAAGTTACAAAATTAGTAAACACATATAACAACTGACCACATTGAAGCTACAATTTAGCTACATTTCCCTTTAAATCTACAATTTAAAGGAAAATGTAGAAAAGTTGATAACCTACAATAAATATACACAATGTAGATAAAATTTCTACAAATATATATATATATATATATATATGTATGTATGTATGTATATGTATAGTCATGAGAATAAGAACAAGTTTTTTAACTTTTTAAAAAAAATTGTAACTACTAAAATTTTACCATCTCCAATGGTTGTTCGGGTATAGTTTTAGGTGATTTTTGAACCTTCTTCTTTTTCGAAGGTTTGACAGTAGGAGAAACTCTGATTTTTTTTTTGCATCTTTCGGGTTAACTTCTTCTTTGATGAAATCATCTTCACGAGCAAATTCTTTGCCCTTCCGCTTTACTGATTTAGCAGATGTCAAAGCTTCACTAGCATCCCTATCATGCTTAAGTTTTATTCAAGCTTCTGCCCTAGCTTCACGAAGGGAAAGCTTGGACTTTGTCTATGATTTTGCATGCGCCGATTTCACTTTTTTGGGTGAATCGAGTGAGAAAACACCCAAATCAAAAGTAGGAATATCACCCACATTAGCTTTTTTAGGGCTAATCATCGTAACTGCTTTCTTCTTCATTGAAAGTGAAAGAAAAATTTAAGCAGCTGCTATTTTGGTAGGATTTAGAGCTAGCATTCAGAAAAATTGAGAGAGATTTTTGAAGAAAGTTGAAAGACGGGCGTTAATGGAGGGAGATAGTGCAGAAATGTGGGGGGGTATGGAGAGAGAAACGTGGGAGGAGGAGGGGGGATATGTACATTAGAGAGATTATAAGAGTTAATTAATTCTCATTAAATTCCTAAAATGTACATAATTGGTAAATTGTATATGCATATGTAATTAAATTTAAACTTGAGTAGGAAGGGTAATAAAGTTTCAAATAGTGTATAAGAATGTAAAAATCTAAAAAAAATAGGACAAGCCTAAAGCCCATAAAGTAGGAGGTTGGAAAGCAAAAGTCTTAAAGCCTTGAGCAAAACAGAACGTTGGTTCTGTTTAGTCACGCTAGCAAAGGCAAAAGGCTTAAAGCCTATAAGAAATAGAGGTAGTGTTGCTTCTCCCATCGAAGTAGTTACGTAGGACCTTTTTTAGGCTACGGCTGAGATAAAAAAATTTATATAATTGTAAGCTATAACATCATTATACACTAGAATCCAACACTCTAATGGGGTGAATTCATAAGAAAGTTTTACAAAACCTCAAGAACACCCATCAAGTACGAGTTAGGTTTTTGGTGTTACAAATAAATTCTTCACTTTTATTGGATTGCTATAACGGGTTGAGAAAAGAAGTGTTAGAACAAGACCTCATCCCAAAACTTAGAAATTTAGAAGTTGAACCTAAAGTTCTTAGAGTTGAGAAAAGATTAATACTCTGAGAAAGTTGGATATTTATTGTGACTTATTATTGTAGGATTTGATTGTTGAATTGATTGCAAGAATTGGAACTTACATTGTTTCTTGAAAGGAGAAATTGAGGCAAGTAGATATAACTCTTTACTAAAGTGGTTCTACTCAGAAAAACATGCCGACAAAGTGTTCGATAAAATGCTTTAAAGAGTCAACATGTACTTAATTGGATAGTGAGTACATGTTGACTAAGTATATTCTAGTTAAAACTTATATATTTTACTCGAGAAGTATAAACGTCTATTTTCCATATTTTTATGCTTTATTACATGATCTTACCTGTTAAAGTTTCATGAGTTAGATAAAAAATTTAAAAATACTTTGAGTAATTTTATTTCATGCTTATGTTATGTATACACTCAAGAATATTATTATGAAATTTGATAGATCACTTTTATGGAAGATTTAGACTTGAAAAGTCACAAGAAGAAGTTTTAGAAAGAAAAGATCTTTGGGATTATTCTCTATTCTAAGAAGTGGTCATCGTCCAGGCCGAGTGTCCTGACCAAGGCGTTGACTTCCTGAAACTACTCGTGCCAAAGTAGGGAGCATTCGAGCTGAGGGTCTCGTTGCTGAAAATTTCCTAGCCAGGTTAAGGTATGATACATGAGCGCTGAAAGCAATGAAGCGAGTGGCACCTCGTGGATTGGGCCTATTCTATCAGGTTGGGATTAAACTCATGTCGATCACACGGTGACTAAGATAGAAATAAATTAGGATAGTTGGAACTCTCGAAGCATAGAGTGAAGTATTTTTTTAGAATTGTTCTTAGAAGTTTTATATTTTCATGCATTTAGAATCTCTGCGTGTAGTGTATATTTTATTATGTCTCATTCTCTGCTATAATGGGGGCTCGTCGAGACTCACTGAGTACAATGGATGGTACTGACATTCTCTTTTGGGAACCTACATTGGTCTGCGGTACAACGTAGGAACCGATTTTTCAGGCGAGCAGGCTACAGGTTAGGACTTCCCTCTCTTCCACTACTAGGGGTGTACAAAGGAAACCGACAAATCGCACCAACTCGATAATCCGAGTCAAACCGAGAAAAAAACTCGTCTATGATTTGGTTTGGTGTTGGAAAAAAACCCGACCATAATTGGTTTGGTTTGGTTTTAACTAAAAAAAGTCAAACCGAAGCCAAACCAACCTGACACTACATATATAGAAATTTTAGATATATTTATAAATATACTTATTGTGATGTAATTTATAAATATTTCTTAAAGAATTTCATAATTTTATCTTTTAAGGTATTATTTCAAGGTTGGACTTAGAACTTTTGAATGTTCCAATAAGTTTTATAGCCATTTCTATTAATAAATTAAATAATGCTAACAAAAACCTAAACCAAAATCAAATCAATATTAATGCTAAGAAAAGACATTCAATTCAATATTACAAACGGGAATATATTGAATATCTATTTTTTGTTTTGCAATAATTTAGATAAAAATGCATAACCTATTTTTATTTTTCTTTAGCGTTCAATCATTTAATTAATACTCTCTTATTAGTTTATTTATTTTAGCACGACTTAGTACTTCTAGATTATGTTTATTTTTATTATGGCTTTTCAATTAGCAATATTTATATTACATAATTTTATTGTCTTTATTGTTGAATATTTTAGGATAATGCCAGGACATATCTCATATTTTGTATTATTTTCTTGAAAAATACTTTATATAGTTGTATCTTACTATGATTAAAGAAATATTTTGAGCATACATTATATGTTTTGTTCTATGAAGATTTTACTGGGGGAAAAAACCCGAATAATCCGAAAATCCGAGAAAAACCGAGATTGAAAAACCCGAGTTTTATTGGTTTGGTTTGGTCTTTAGATTTAATAACCCGACACAATTGGTTTGGTTTGATAATTGTAAAATCCGAACCAACTCGGCCTATATACACCCCTATCCAGTACTATTGGTGAGCTCCGCTTTTGTTCGTGGAGTATTCCTTTGAGTCGTCTTTATTTAGTTATTTCTTTATTTACTTGGAGAACTAGCCGGCCAATCTCATGTCCTGAGCAGTGCATCAATTTATTAGTAGAGGCTTCATAAACACAGTCGGTGGGTTAAGATTCAGATGTTTTTGGATAATAACTTTGCAATATTTCAGTAGTTACTACGAATAAAGTTTTAGAGTTGGTTTATTTTGATATTTAAATTAATTAAAAATATTTTGTTAAAGTATTTCCTTGCTGCATATAAAGTTTGAAGTTATAATAGATTTGATAAGCACAGATGGTTCGGTCGATCAAGTTTAGTGATCGGGTGCTGGTCATGGCTTGTTCAGAAAATGGGTTGTGCCACTGAGATTTTTATTAAACTTACTCATTTCTTTCTTCTCGCAATTACGTTCAACTCAGGGAGTTTCACAATCCTGAATTAAAATCTCCTTATTCCTTAATACGTACTTAGCTTCCATATCTTCAACCAGCTATTAATCTTGTATATATACTCTTTTTACACTTCGCTCCAAGAAAACATTTAAAAATTAAAAATCGAAAGTTTAATCAAAGAAAATTAAACTACAATAATCAAGGATTTACACCCTTTCTAAAAATAATGAAGCCATTTATACCTTAAAAAATAGAAAATGCACATCCTCAAATTATATACTGCGCATATGCTCCGTAGCTGGTAACTAGAAACGTAGTGGATATTACATGCTAACTATAATTAAAACAAAATAAAATTATTTTAATAAAAAGGGGGAATAGATATCATATACGCTACTACTCCCTCCGTTCACTTTTACTTAGCAGATTTTGACTTTTTACGCCCCTTAAAAAATAATAAATAAAGTGCATAATTTACCATGATACTCATATTAATTGATGCATATTTTATTGAATTTGAGAAAATGATTTAAAATGAGTAATAAATACTATGATTATAACAGAGGAAAAAATTTGTCTTCTCTTAATATGTGTAAAGTGACAAGTAAAATGAAAATCTATTTTTAGTATGCATACCAAATAAAAGTGAACGAAGAGAATATAATATATTCTTGATCAACTAAATCAATCTTTATTTAAATCCATGATTCTTTATCTTCTCTACAGTATGCATCATTTAACGAGTTTAAAGATAACAGTATTCGAAAAATAAATGCCCTTAAACGCCACTATCCTAGAGTTAAGCCAAGTTGCACTTTAGTGTTAATAGAGGCTCTTGTGTATTTAACAACTTTTATTTGTTTGTTGTCGGCTGGCTTTCTCAAATATACGTCCCCGCCCGGAGTGTTCATGGTTTGGTTTGGATCGATTTTTTCCTTAAAAGAAACCAAATTAAGTATGTTGGTTTTTCAAATATTAGAATCAAACCAAACCAATTAAGTCAGTTTTTTCTCGATTCGTTTTATGTCGAATTTTGTCGGTTTTCGGTTTTTTCGGTTATTTGTCGGTTTTTCCTTAAATATAAGACATACACTACTAAGCACATATTCCGGCGACCACATTTTCAACATAACACTATCAAATCAATTACCATTTGAGAAATCTATTATTTACCAAGATATATTGATGATAATTGAATCAAATAGTGACGAATAATTTAAGGACTCAATAAAAATATATTATTTTTAATACGAAATGAATTCTTACACTTAACAAAAGAAAACTACCAATCAAACTAGAATGTAAAGGTAAAAAACTATACTAAAAGTGCAAACTATTAACATTTACCATTAAATTTTTGAAACGTTGTATAAAAATATATATATATATATATATATATAAGTGTAATAATAAATTTGAAATAGTTATTCCTATAGTCGGTTTGGTTCGGTTTTTTTCGATTTTTTTGTGATTAAAACCAAAACCAAACCAAATTTGATCGATCTTTAAAATTCAAAACCAAAACCAAACCAAACCAAAAGTATTGGTTTTTTTGGTTGGTTTGGTTCTGTTTTTCGGGTTTTTATGAACACCCTAATCCCCTCCTCCTTTAACCCTTTTCATGGCATATAATTTCAGGGTATTCTGTCCTTACATCTGTTGTAGATCCTATTTCCATTAAGATAATACTTACATCAGCCTAAACACCTTCATAATCATTCGAATATATTGTTTGTTTTACATGTATACGATATTCTTTCAAGTTTTTAAAACGAGTAATTAGACAACAGGAAGGGAAAAAATACTTCGAATAGGAATGACAACCAACTTAAACAAAGACCGGTATTATTTGGTACTCAATTCACTACTTCTCAACCACAATCCACGAAAACACCAACGACCCAGTATAATCTTACAAGTGGGGTCTGGGGAGGGTAATATGTACGCAGACCTTACCCCTATCCCGAAGGGTAGAGAGGTTGTTTCCAGGAGACCCTCGGCTCAAAAAAACAACAGGAGCCGATATATTAGTACCATAAAATTCATAATAAAATAACAGCAATATAAGAGATATGAAATACAGAATACGAAATATGAAATAGATGGCTGGTATAGTAAAACTAGCAGGTAAAGCCTGCATCAATAGACGACCAATGACATTCTTAGTCTAACTCCTAACTGGCTAGTCTCACTCTATTGTGCTGTAGAAATATTCACAACTTTCCCCTAACCTACAACATTAATGCTCGACCTCCATAATTCCCTGTCAAGGACCATGTCCTCAGTAATCCTAAGTCGCACCATGTCCTGTCTGATCACCTCTCCCCAATACTTCTTAGGTTGCCCTCTACCTCTCCGCGTGCCCACTACAGCCAGTCGCTCACACCTCCTCACCGGTGCTTCAGTGCTCCTCCTCTGAATGTGCCCGAACCACAATCCACAAATCACTTAAAATTATGTAATACGAATATTGACACAAGTAAAAAAAATTATAAATCTCACTCTTATTCATATGGGACTATTAACTAAAACAAGTTGATTTTGTATCATATGATTCCATACAGAGACATTGCTCGTGTTAATCCAAGGGATTATTTATAAGTCTTCATTCTAAGACAATTTTGCTTTGAGGGACTTATCTACCATATCATTTTATCGCTCGATTATCACATTAAAAAATAACTAAACCATCTTAAATGATATTCATCCATCTCATCTTCTCGTCTGTCTACTATTTTACACCCTATGTGACACATGAACAAAATCTGTGACAGGAATATTACTGGATCCTGCAAAGAGGTGGAACCAACCAAGACTGAACACTAGCCCCATTTTGTAGACGGGTTGGGATCGGCCTTCTATCCCGGTGAACAATGTTCCACTGATTAGGCGGGGACAGGATTCGAACCTGCAATCTTCAGGTCATGAGCCTGATGAGTTGACCAATTCCTCTACCCCGCTTCTTCCCCTTCTCTTTCGAACTCCGAAAACCAAGGTTCGACTTGCATGTGTTAAGCATATAGTCTGAGTAGCATGATTGGAGCTTCTTAGCGCTTAGGCCACTACCTAAAAGTAAGCTTTTCGCTCTTTTCCTCTTACATAACTTAGATGGAGGAGATAGTAAGCAAGACTTTCTACGCAACGATTTCTTCTTCTCTTATGATTTATCAAGTTACAGGGGGGAGACCAAAAAAAGGAGAGTAGATTGGCTGGTTTTTCCAGTCAAGTATAGTTGATAATCCCATTTTCTAGGGTCTATTTTGGGGTGTTTGGGACGAAGGCGAAGAATGGGGCCATGCACACGTGAACATGTCACATATTCTCCTGTTAGAGAGATGACAGCACCACGGAAAATTTTATTTTGTGTCTCATACAACTGACATTAGTTGTATGAGACAACTTTTTTGTTTCACAATTTTCTGGACCCAAATTTTGTGGACCCAGAAGTGTAAGATTGGGATCCACAAATTTGTGAAACAAAAAGGAACCCCATACAACTAGTGTCGGTTGTACAGCACCACAAAGCATATATTTATTAGATTCCCAAAGGTCAAAGGTCAGATATGCTAATCCAAACTTGTATTGACGATTAATGCTACAAACGTAAAGGGAATTGTCTGTTTTGAGTTTTGACCTTTAATTTTTCTCCAAAGTGTTGCTCACCTTTTGGACTTGGTACCATGATGTTCTCTCGGGGCATACGACATGGATGTTACTACCAATTTTCTATATACATAGGAACGTAAACACATTATTAAAAAATGTCACACACATATTGTGGTTAGGTAATTCCAGATGTCTAATCATTCTCTCAGTTTTCTCTGAATTAACAATCCATCCTGGCTTAGCCAGGGACCCAGGGCATATAATTCTTCAGTAGTCATTATTTACTTTTGGAACTTATTACTAACAAACAAAGGCTTTATGAAATTTCTGTAAAATGTGAGACAATGAAGTTATAATTACGTAGCAGAACCAACGTAATGAGGGAGAGGAATAGAGTAAATATAAATAAAACTTTAAGAGAAAGGGCAATATTCCAATCTCCATAAACAACAAAAAGAAATCATACGAAATACTAATCCACATATCATCAAAAAGGTCCCAATATCCCAATACTAAAGAAAGATAATTGCGTTAAGAGAAAACAAGGAAAACCCAACAGCAGATGTAAAGAATTCAGGGAGGGTTTAAAGGAAACTACGACCCATAACTTGGGAAACATGTCGCACAGAGAGCATAATTTGGCTCAAAGATAAGAAATCCAATGCCTCACCACCACAAATTTACAACATATAAGCACGTTCATCTATCTTTGGCCTCAGAGATCTACTGCAGAACTGCAGGGCAGTTTCCACCGATGAATGTTCATACCAGCGAAGTGCAGGACAAGAGTTCAGCAAGGATGGCCTGTCAATTATGCATCTGTTGCTTTGTATCATTGATAAGCCTGGGTATATATGTGAAGCAAGCAGGGTGATAGATGTAATTCCGAAAATCATTCAGTTTTTCATTACTAGGAAAGTTGAAAAAGAGCGTAAAGCCTCTTGCTCACATTTGAGTATAAATTTCAAGACTCAATATCAGGTTTTTGCGATACCTAGAAAATTCTCACCTTCATGAAGCTTTTAACGCTATGCCAGCAATGATGGTAAAGTTCTGCTCTACGTTAAGAATGGCATACAACTAACCAAAAGCTGAACTTCACAGGAAAGCTTCCTTATGGAGAACCCGGAACAATACTAGCTTATCAGTATATATATAAAAACCCATAGTAATAATGTCAAGGAAATATTTGGTAGCAGTCATACACAGTCCTTTATTCTCCATGCGCAGCTTCCTATTTCTGGATTTCTCTTTGACAGTTTGATTTTGTTTCTACAATTTTGTCAATCATCATATTTGATTTAGTCTCAATGGAAGATCTAATGGGCTCAGCAGGCATAAACAATGTATAGCTCCTTTTCAGCAACTCTAGCTCGTTCAGTATATAAAGGAAACTTGTTACTCTTTCCATTCCTTTTACTTGGGGAATCTAAGACATTTCTTTCCCACTATGGTTTTCTCATCTTCTTATTCTGATATAGTTTAAATGCAAACATATATAGTTACAGTATCTTTCATGTAACTTATTTCTACGTTTTAATTTGGAAAAGAAAACTAATCAATTACTGCTGAATCTAGACCAAGTTGGTCAATTTTAACCACAATCCTGAATTAGGCAACTCTATTTGGATGAAGGTAGTATTACTCTATGCAATAGAATCAACGGATAAGATTATGCAATTCCAGTTGAAAGAAACACCGATGCACCAAATCCAATATTGTAAGATAATAACGGAAACTTCTGAATAACAAGCTTGATGGGATTTAACATCAAGAATATGGCTGAGCACAGCCCCAGGGACTCAATTTGTTAAGTATAGCATTCAAGTAATTCACATTGATAAAGTAAAGTGTAAGGCAGAAAAGGAAAGGAGTCAAATGTAGGCAGAGAGATTTCTTAGATATGAGGTACCTACAGAACCATCCAGTAGGCACTCCATTAAAATTGTGAAGGATCAAAAAGGGTACGTAATTTTCCAGCATCAAAATGGTCAACCCTCCGCAACTTTTGTGAATTCCGGAAGAGAAGTTCAATACATATTAGTCTGGGTACAAAGTTGTGTTGCTGCAACTCCTTTCACAACGTGAAGATAGGTTTCACTTCATTCTTTTGACCCTTTCTTTCCTTTATTTTTGACTTTTAAGGCCATCCAAGCTCTCTGAAAAAAGTGAACATCTGAAAGAGGATTGCCTTCAATCTCATCTGGAGAATCGCAACATATTCATGGCAGTTACATAGCCTATGGAGATTCCATTCTGGAAATCAGTGGCAGGGAGCAAAAGAAGAAAGAAGTTAGATCATGATGGAGGAGCCATTGAGATCAAATGAAGGAGAATGAGGAGTCGCGGAACCGTACGGATGAAGAAAGTGAGTCGAAAGGTACTTTGTCCTGACAAGAGGAATGGCCACATAGGGTTTTTTTTAGGTGGAGAAACAGGCTGTGCTTGATCTAGTTGAGTGGTTGGTATTATATTTTCCTCGTTCCACCCTGCTGAAAGACCATCGGCTTGAGTTATTTATTTTTCAGTAGATAATAGACCCGTCCCTTTACCCTTCTCCACTTAAATTCCAGGCTTTTGGTCTACAACGAGTTCAAAGCTGTCACATGTGCCTAACCCATACATCACGCTCTATGCACTTACCACTAGACCAAAGCCTTGGGCCAAGACACTTGGCTTTCTTCCAAAACCCGAGCTTGAAGTCAAACACCTAGTTCTCAAGAGTAGTTAATTCCATTTTGAGTTAGTTTGTGAAATTTGTTACTACAATCAGGTCACCAAAAGCAATATCAAGTTTTTCTAAAGCCTTCGAGACCAAATACAATTAACACGTACTGATACTAGAAGTAGTTAATGATACATCATAAAGGCTAATCAAATCCTCAGCATGTATTTGCCAGTGGAACTACACCTAGAAGTTCTTTCTGTCAAAAGAAGAAGAGATTGACTAATAGAAAATCAAATAAATAAATATCTGCAGAGAAAAATTAATCTACATAGTTCATTAAAAATGATTTAAAAGAGAGTCTGTAGTAGCTGTCAAAACCATTTTTAAAGTCATGATTCTTCAGAGTGTTTATTTTGCTTCTAGTCTAAAGAAACAATTATTTCATAGAGTTTAAAGAAAAGTAACTTCTATATTTCTACTTGAGTAATACTTTTGTTTCTACTTGACTAATATTTTTTATCACATTAACAAGGAAAAAGTGTCTAGTCGCCTCAATATCCGAAATAAATAACTTTAAGTATTTCATTGAAAAAGGGGAGAAGGAGCACATGGCCAATAAGAAAGACGTCTACGGTAGGTTTGGGCGTCCCGGCACTTTTTTCATTGCAAGAAGGGTGTGCGCACGAGCTTATGTAGGAATCATGTTGATTGTTCGCTTAGTTATAGGGTATGTTCGAATTCAATTCTTGACCAAAAAAGTTACAGAATAAGATCTAAATCAGATAATAAAATTTAAGTCCTATAACTAAAACATTTTTTTTAAATAGATCATTGTAATTCACTAGCTTCTTACTTGTGTTAAGCTTTAATTGTACTTGTAAATTATTGCCTTAAGAGAAAGATAAGAGACGGAAAAGGGAATCTTAAATCAAAGAAACTACAGAAGTTATCACAAATTTCACAAAACTGACATTCTTTAATTTTCTTCTTGTCAAAATGAAGAGTGATCAAGATCATAACAAAGGTTTAATCACGTAGGTATGCAAGGCTGAATGTATGATGTATCAAAATCTTTAAAGTAAATAAGTTGAAATAGTTTCCTAAACCTGTTCTAATCAACCGTCAAGTGAAGTTTTCACCAATGGTTTGCCATGATTCGGCAGCAAGACATGAAATCAAAACTTAAACATCTAGATACTAGAGTGGAATAAAGATAAACTAAGGACATTGAGGTCTAAGGTTGACATACCTCAGAAGTCACCAGAGGTAAATATATTAGGTGTATCCTCCATAATGTATCCACATAAAAAGTCTACCTTTTTAAGCATATGTAAGGTAGAAGTAGAAGTTTTTTATGGACTGATAAGAAAAAGCAAAAGTTTTTTCTATACTTCTATCTCTAGTTCAATATAATGGACACGCGTCCACATTGTCAAAAAAAAAAAAAAATATCTTGGCCATGCGTCCTACTCCAATAACACTTAAATATTTAACTAAACTTTAATAACATGATATCCGATACAGTATCCGTCAAATATTTAGTCTGTTAACAAAAACTCCTGAAGAGAAAGGGCTTTGACTTCACCAAAATTCAACTAAAGTTGGCCTTCCCTCTAGATTTAGTGTTGATTCTGGCAAACTGAAATTCGGAATTCATAGTAGAAAGATTCTTGAAACTTGATCAGAAATATCATAAGAACAGAAGCTATTTGTAACCAATACATATAAAACTTCAAACATTTAACAAAAGTGTTCATGTAGCTCAAAGTTAGGGGAATAAAATGCCATGTTGACCAACCAGTATTACGTTATTCAAGAACCTCGCCTTGAAACCCAGGAAAAAGAAAGCTACATTGATTCATCAACATAAACTTAAAGCTTACATGATTTTCTTGTATAGGTATATTTGTATAGATCATTATTTGGCCCCAATAAAAAATGACTTCAGAAGTACAAGTACTATAAGCTCCTATACGCCAACGAGCAGCAGTAAGTCACTAACTCCACAAGGATTACAATTCCCTATGCATTTTGCAAGCTAACTTACAGAATGGCATTGAATTCTCCCAAAGCTATTCTTCAGGTTTTTTAGCTTTGTTCTTATTACCGTATATCAATCCAGTTTCCTGCCAAATTTCATGAAACGGATAAGACTAATATTCAATACAACACAGACACCAGTTGATGGAAATCAAAAAGGGCACAGTACCTGTGGATCAGGAATTGGTTTTCGCTTCTCAACATAACGATAAATATCTGAAGCAGCAGCTAAAGCCGCCTTTTCCTGTCAACCCAAAATTTTAACAAAATACTTGTAAATACTAAAACTTGCTAGTTGATTAGAATTGAGGGTTAGTTGATTGATTGACGAGTAAGTAATAGTACAAAAAAGATAAAAATGGATTTTTTTGTGGGGAATTGAGAAAAAAAAATACCTCTTGTTGTCTCTTGAGTTCCTGAGAGGGCTTGACCCAAAGAAAGTAAGCTAAGGTACCGGCAACAACCCAAGAAGCTAAATTGCTTCCACCCCTTAAACCTCCGGTTAAGTTTCCGAAAAAGGATCTAACATTACCCACCGATTTCCTCCAACCAGTTGCCATTTGATTTCCTTTCTCCTTGCAAAATTCAGTTTTTTGCCTGATTTCTTGCTCTCTAATTCACAAAATTGATGTTAACTGGCCTGGTGTAGCTCATGCAGAAATCTATGGACAGCTAAAGGATTTAACTTTTTCCTTTTATTTTGTACAGTTGAAGGATTTAATTGCCAAAAAAAAGAGGGGAACCGATACTGTCACTGGGAATTTTTCCCTGGGCCTCCGATGAATGGGTTTAGCTAGCTACTTATGGACCCAGCATCTTACGTGTCTGTTAGCCCATAAAGTAACGGGCTGACTCCTATCAATGTGGTTGGACTTTTATTTATCAGGCTGATCCATTTCCTTAAAGAGACTACCTCTGCAGGGCATTTGCATCTGTACCCGCTTTTTGGGTCACGTTTTAATTTGTGCCCGTTTTGCAAAAACAATTATGAGGGTACCCATTTTTTCGCGTAACTTCAGCATACGGGGCTAAATTAGCAAAGGCAATCACGCCAAACTTCAGCATTCTAGTAGACAGGACTGAAGTGTGCTGAAGTTTTTGTTTTGTAACTGGCGAACTTCAGCTCTAGAGCTGAAGTTTTTGTTTTGTAACTAGGTTCGAGAGCTAAAGTTTTTATTTTGTAACTGTCGAACTGAAATTTTGTTTGTAACTGAGGAACTTCAGCTCTAGAGCTGAATTTTTGTTTTTGTAACTGGGGAACAGAGCTGAAGTTTTTATTTTGTAATTGTCGAACTTCAGCTTTAGAGCTAAATTTTTTATTTTTGTAACTGGTGAACTTCAGCTCTAGAGCTGAAGTTTTTGTTTGTAACTGGCGAACTTCAACTCTAGATCAATCAATCAATGCAAACATCACCATAAAACTTGTTGATGGATTCCCTCCCAAATCTGTTACATAATTCACATTGAACAGACACAAAATTAAACAAACTATACTATCAAACAGAGCTCAACACAAACATTATTTTATGAAGAAGTAACTAACATACGAGGGTGATTTTGTTCGCCATTGATGTATTTATCAAGTGACCAGCCAGCAAGTCCTAGTACTATTAAATAAACTACCAAGTTTATGACTAAGAATGGTCCAATTAGGCTTCTGCCACCCCTTTTGTTCGCCATTATTTGATTAACTTAATTAAGCTTAGCTGAGAGTAATTAGAGTTCCACTGCTTTTGCTTGTAGTATTGATGGTTGCATGTCTGGTTTTTCCCTGAAAATAGGAGTTGAGTTTTTTGGTTGTTAGGATACGTGGTCGCTTCAAGAGGACTCCATTGCTGCACTTTACAGGTGTTACAACTTGAGGAGGAGAAGGAGAAGGAGAAAGAGGGCGGAAGTTATTTAAAAAGTGGGTACAAGTGAAAACTTTTTAAAAAAATGGGTGTAGGTTAAATGAGGGCGACCAAATAGGGCGCCCCGTGCAATTTTTATCCTCTGTAGCCCCTCAAAATTTTAATAGCCCATATTTTTCTCCACTTACATGAAATGGCCCTTCAGCCCAAACATATTATATTTAATAGCCTGAAATATCTATTTTATATTTTTTTTATAGTGACAGTCTTTTTTGTATATTTTTTGTATAGTGGCAGTCTATTTAGTATATTTTTGTATAGTGACAATCTATTTTGTATATTTTTTGTATAGTGACAGCCTATTTTGTATAATGACAGTCTATTTAGTATATATTTTGTATAGTGACAGTCTATTTTGTATAATGATAGTCTATTTAGTATATATTTTGTATAGTGACAGTCTATTTTGTATATATTTTATATAGTGACAGTCTATTTTGCATATATTTTGTTTAGGGACAATCTATTGTATATAAATTGTATAGTAGCAGTCTATTTTGTATATATTTTGTAATATACATTTTATAGCCCAAAAGTAAAAACGTTGTAACAATCCTCGTTCTTACACATCAAAATCAACTCACTATCCTTCAAAGGCCTCTCTACAGCTCTAATCAGCTCAATCGGGTTACGATTTTCCAAAACCCTAACGTCCGTTAAGAATATCCCATCGTTACTAACACCAGCAGCGGAAGTAGAAATAGGAATCATAGTTTTATTGGGCTGAGGGAATTTGAGGAATTCAATGGAGTCGGACGGGGTAGTTTTCCCGGTGAGATAATCGAGGAGCGGTTTACGATCAGGGAGAGTGAAGCCGGGGATATGAAAGGAGCGTGATTACTGGATATAATCGGTGTGTTTGAGGTGGTGATTGGTGATGAAGTTGATTAGGGTTTCAAGAGTGTAGCGATTGTCTTGCACGTGCTTAGAGCCGTAAGCAGTTTTAATGGTACAGGGGAAAGAGTAGTCGTTGTCGAAATGGTAATCATCGTCGATGCGCACGATTTTGTGGAGCTCGTTTCGGACGGTGTACTCCCGGGGGAGGGCTAGCCACTAGAATTAATTTTGGGCTATAAAATGTATATTGCAATTTTTGGGCTATCGGGTGATATATGTTTGGGCCGATGAGCTATAAATGAAGTTTGCGCTTTCCTTAACTTGTTTGCGCCCAAGTTAAAGTTCAGCCCAAATAAAATCAATGTGAAAGTTTTCCATGTGTTCCGACCAGTTTTGGTCAAAATAG
The DNA here is from genome assembly GCF_000393655.2 of Nicotiana sylvestris. Lineage (NCBI taxonomy): Eukaryota > Viridiplantae > Streptophyta > Magnoliopsida > Solanales > Solanaceae > Nicotiana > Nicotiana sylvestris. The sequence continues at coordinate 180,992,571 of NC_091060.1, read as the reverse complement.
CAAGGCTAGCCGGTTTTCGGATTGGTCATTCAAAAATAGCCAGCATTTGCCAAATCATTAAAAAATAGCCACTATTTTGCTGCAACAGACACCGGTCTAGTATAATATATTGGAGTTCCAGCAAAGTATACTGGAACTCCAAACTCTAGTATAATATACTAGAATTCCAGAAAAGTATATTGGAACTCTAGTATATTATACTAGAGTTCCAGTATATTATACTGAGAATCCAGTATATTATGCTGGAGTATTTTTCGGATTTTGAATAGTATTTTCATTCAGATTTATCTTTACATAAAAATTGCCTAAATTTCGATGACTTTTGAAACTGTCGCTATTTTTGAATGACTACTTCTAAATCTGGCTATTTTTTAATTTCTCCCCAATCACTGATTGAATTTTGAAAAAAAAATATTAACTGATACCCAATTTTTTGGTAACTTCAGACATATACTTTCCTCTTCTTCGTCAATGTTGCTTTCTTCTTCTTTGTACTTACGGCTTCTTCTTCTTCTTCTTCTTCTTCTTCTTCTTAGTTGCAAATGAATTTGTTAAATTGTTGTTGTTTTGATAATTGGAGATTATTCTTTATGATATTTGAAAGTGATATTTCAAATTTGAGCTCATTTAGAGTAGATTTAGGTGTTGAATCGTATAGTAGATTGTTGAAATTCGAAGAACAAGATTATGTTTCAGAATTTCATATTAATCTGAAGTTGTTGAACTACTTGAGATTCGAAATTTTGAAGTTGCATTTGAAAGATAGAAGCACTTCATATTCAAAATCTGAAGTTGCATTGAAGAGATTGAACTACTTAACACTTGAATTTCTAAGTTGCATGTGAAATTAAGCAGTGTCACACAACACAACTTCGCTGAAATTTTTTATGAAATATTGCTTAACATATATTGTCGCTTGGCATGCTTAAGTTCTTGATTTTTTTTTCTAAAAGGTCAGAGGTTCAAACCACAACTAGATCATACTTTTTTCAGATAATTTAATTTAGAGAGCTTCTATGGTTAAAAATTAGTGTATTTGTCCGCGCGTCGCGTGGTCATTAAAAATATATCTTCAACATATATATATATATATATATATATATATATATATATATATACACGTACTTGATTTGTAAAAAATGAATAAAATCATAAATATTAAGTATTTTTAATAACACTGTGGTTTCAATTTTCATAACTTCAACACTATATAGGTTACAAGTTTGTCATGGAAGAACCACATCTATAAAGGGATTAATCTATATATGTATAGTTGATATGTATTTATTAAATAATTATCTCTCTGATTTTCTAAAAAGTTGAAAAAGTTTAAGAAATATGTGTTCTTTTTAATAGAATAATAAACGTCTTTATTTAATATATGCATATCTAAGTTTGTTTGTTTTTTTTAAAAAAATGTACAGATATTTCTCCTTACATAACAAAGAATGTAAATTATAATACAGATAAAAAAATTAAAATACAAACAAAGAGATTGCAACGTGATGAAACAATAAATAAATAAAAAGTTACACCCACTTGGACCGTTGGCCGTTTCTATGTTGAAAAACACAATGATTTCATAGAGAAAAAGATGATTTTTTAGATGTGATCATCTCTTTTAAGAGACTTGTAAACTCAATTATTGTCCTTCATGGTCGCTTGAAGATGGTTTTGTTTAATAATTTTACAAAGAAAATAGAAAAACAAAAGATCCGATCTTACGTATTGCCATGAATTCCTGCATGATTTTTTTATGGTTCTTGCTTTGATCACTTTCCTTAGTGGAAATCAACTACCAATTTTATTTTTAGCAATGTTATTTGTTGAGTGTTCCAAGTTGGCATATTCCTTTAAACTGATTTAGAACTATGCAACGATATATGTATTTATATGTGTTTTGACCTTTAGTATACATTCAAAATACATTAACATAAAAAAGAACATGCTATTCATTCATGAATCTTACACCGATCTTAAAGCAAAGTACATAAATACGGTATTTCTCAAAATCAGAGAGAAAGTAGAAGAAAAACAAGAAATAAAACGCACATCATGTTTGGGACCTTAATCATAAGAAAATAAAAGGAAAAAGAAATATAGAATCAATGCATAGTTCCCCGAGTTGTTGTTGATATCCTCTCTCGCAAACCAATAATTATTCTAGAGCTTTCTTCCTCCAGCAAAACTAAAACATGAATCTAATAATGCGATAAATATGGCATCATTACTATTTCAGATATGGAATGGAAAGGGTTAACCTTCGGTAGGGGTCTCATGAAATAAATTTATGAATTTATATAAGCAAAAGTAGAAGAATACATAAGGTATCTTAAAATTTTAAATTAAATATTTGGGAGTTATGAAAAGCATAAGAATTATGGATATTATTAAGAGTAGAAGTTAAAGAGGTGTGAGTTACGAAAATAAAAATTTTAAAATAAATAAAAGATAAAAGATAAATACAAATTGTTATAAATTTACATATTAAATATTTGGGAGGTTATGTATATAAAAGGAAAGAGAGTTATTTAGATTAATAAAAATATAGGTTATGAAGATAATGAGGTAAGAGTTATGAAGATAGAATAATGATAAAAAATAAAAAATAAAAAAAAAGGAGAAAAAAGATAAATATATTTTTTGGTCTAAGAGAGGTGCCGCCTATTGCCCATTTTTATATATAGATATAGATTTGTGGTAAGATAGAATTGAAATCATGACCTTTTATAACTTAAGACTCTATAAAACCAATGAACTAAGGCTATTTCTTGTTGAGTACTATGATAATTAATATTACTTATTCTTCTCTTTTTTATAAATATTGACACCACTTGCGAAAAATTCTGGATACTCCCCTGAAGATAGGAGATCTTCAAATTTGATTTCTGAAACTGCATTAAAGAGATTGAACTACTTCAGATCCAAATGGATACACTTTGCAAAATTTTGTGCATGCGAGTATTGTTTGACTCAAAAGATATTGAAACCTTTTTGAACAAATCAATCGAAGATAAAGGGGTAAATCTTAGCTGAGTGTAATAACCTCTAGAAAGAATGATAGGTAAAGGGAAAACGGGTCCCAAGATTCCTTTAACGATCTACTTTCATAAAAAAATCTTTTAGAAACCTTTTCATTCGTAAATAGTAATGCAGCCAATATCCGGATCCCCCTTTTACAAGGTTATTGCCCTCTATATATACAAAGAGCGAGACTCTTCTAAGCTGTAAAAGACAAATTACGAGGAATATTCGAAGGAATATTTCTGATGTCCCCTAATGGGCCTACACTATTACAAGGGTCGTACAGTCTCTTTTTCTCCTTAAGGTCGTCTCCCTCAGGACATCGATTCAAGGAGACCCCGTCATTCATCGTACTCGTCGTCGGTCGTAATTGGTCAAAGTTGGACCCATACAGTTAGTCCCTCCGCTTGTCGGGGTTGCAACTGAGTGCGTCCTCGATGAGCGGACATCATGTATTCCTATGGAGAAATTTGGTCTGTTGACACGTTACGACGTGGCCAATGGGGGACGGTCAGCGTGCTTAGCAAGACACCGGGTAATACATTTTACCGGGAAATGATGTCATCTTCACATGCGTCATCATTGTGCATGTTTTCGAGGCAGGAGTTGATGGCTTGACGCTTCGATTCTAGCGCTACTCTGTGAACCTCTGCTTCGATACTGGCGCCACCCAACCCTATAAATAGGTGAAGGGTTTGTTTTTTCGAAAGTTCTTGGCCATTTCACTCCTGATAACCTTCCTTATTCCTCCGAGCTTGCCCTGATACCCTTCTGCTTCTTCTTCATTCGCAGCTCCTTCCTCCTTCTTTTTTGCATTGATACTCCTTTGAACGACATCATGCCAAGATCTCATCGTTCTCGCGAAGGGGTTCCTGAGGCCACCCCATTGTCCACGGCGCCCCCTTCAGGCGGTGAAGATACGGTGGCAGAAGAGGGTGACAGTCCCTCTACGGTGGAGGAGTTATTACCTAGACACCCCATGTTTCGGAGTGACTTCCTCAAAGACCCCCCTCCTACTCTTGCCCCGGACTTTCTGAGATGGAGCAGGTTCACCTTAATGCTCTTCGTATCAAATATAGCATCCCTGCTCACGTTGACATGATTCTAGCGGGGAGAGATTTTGTAGATGTCCACAGTCCTGGGTACTGCGCTTTCTATGAGTACCCTTTCGTGATTGACTACACTTTTCCTCTCTTCCCCTTAGCGAAAGAGTTCTGTAGGTTCTACCAAGTTTGCCCGGCACAACTTTCGTTGTATACCCTTAAGGTGCTCCAACTGTTGACCAAGTATGCCGAGTTGGCAGAATGTAATGTTTCTATCCACGACCTTTTGCACTTGTTCTCACCTAGCTTCCATAGAGGTACCATGGTGCATTTGAGGCACCGTGGCACAAAAGGGTTGGTTGTCGGGACAGACGACCGAGCAAGTCGCAAGTTTTTGGCACAAGTACTTCTTTGTCAAAACCGAACATATTGTCTCCGACTCTGCCAGGTTCCCGGAGCAATGAAATGAGACTCGTAAGTGTCTCCACTCATTTTATTCTTCCTTCGTCTGTATTCCTTATAAAGTTTGTTTGCTTCTCGTTTGCAGCCATAGGACGTCCGCCCCGCCTCTATTGCGGGCATAAGGGATTGGGTAGCTCGTTTGTTATCCCACGCAGCAGAGTGATTGGCCTTCCTTCGTAAAGCATTATGGCCCTAAAGTTCCAACTGGTGAGTGTTTTCCCTTTACCCCTTCATTTGTTATATATCGCCATCCATTAATTCGACTACTTCGTGATGGTAAGTCGAGGAGCTTCTAGGCGGAGGGCGCCAGTTCCCGCATTTCGACAGGTCGTTGCCACCGCGCACACGCAATTTATTTTGAGTGAATCCGTGCGAGAGGGTCATCCTCAACCTGCTCAATTAGAAGGCCCCTCTCGGGTCGTGGTTATAAGGGAGGAGGCTTCTTCAATGCCGGCCCCCACCTTTTGGATGAATCCTCCAATAGGTATAGGCTGTTATCGAGAAAAAGGAGGAGAATAGAGCTCAGGAAGGGTGTGGTTGTTGACGCTGATAGAAGTAGGGCATCGCAGATGGCACCTGTGCCTACATTTATGGTCGATGCCATATTATCAAGGAGATCTCCTCACATATAGGGGGTTTGTCTAGGAGCCGGCTCCATACGCTCTACCTAGGGCGGCGCATCGTCCAACGTTGGAAGTCGTTGCGTCGAGTGCGAAGGCTTAGGCTCAGATGTCGACCTGGAGGAAGTCAACGAGTTTATAGGTCGTCATGCGCATGTAGAGGTCAGAGAGGAGGGGTCTGATCGTCACATAGTCATCCCTAGGGACTATAACTTATTGTCGAACTATGAACAAGTGGCATCTATTTTAGCCCCTCTGTGTGTTGCCCCTGAAAACGAGGTGCTCAGGGCAATGAGCAACGTAGAATTGTCTCAGAACGTCGCCGGTATGGCTCTGCAGGTAAATTCCTTTCTTTTTCTTTTCGTCGTTGGGCTTGTACGGTGATTGTCGACCTGTATTTCATTTTTAACTTCTCTTTTTCTTTTGTGCTAGACCCTCATCATGGAGACCGAATGAGAGCGTCGGGAGAAGAGGAGGATGGCCGTATATGGGAAGATGTCGTCTAAGTATCAACGGTATCGTGCTAAGCACCGAGCGATGGCTGATATTTATTCTCAAGACCCTAAATTTTAGTTGTTTCGTGAATGGCTCAAACAGAGGGAAAACCAACTGGAGCACAAGGTCGAAGAGTTGAAGGAACGGGATGAGGAGATCATGAAGGCTGTCACCCGCAATAGTGAACTTGAGGCTTCCCTTAGGGCGAAGGAGGACAAGCTTGAGTTGAGCGGGGGCTGATGGCCGAGAATGCCGATTTACAAGCGAGAGTGGCCGGTTTGACCGCTGAATTAAGTGCGAAGGTGGCGGAGATTGAGGGGCTTAAGGGCGAGCTAGACGTTGGTGCTGATAAGCTGGCGACAGCTATTTATGAATCGGTGTCGTTGGAAGATACCCTCCGTATTTGTAGGTCAGAGCTGACTGGAGAAAGGGAGGCCTCTAATCTTAAGGTCAAGGGGCTTGAAGGGCGTGTTAAAGAGTTGGAGGCAGAGTTATCTGTATTGAATTGGTAAGTGGCCTCGCTGAGAGCGGAGGATGCAACTAGACGTTCTCAACCTTCCATGTCCCATGATCTAACCGATCCGGTCGTGCCTCGTTGCTTATATGAGTTGTGGGTTCTTGCTGAGGCCCGACTTGACGTGTACAAGGCTTTCCACACCGAGGGGAGGGCAATTGAGGCAGAGCTTCAAACCGTGCATAACGAAACTCGTGCAACTCGTGAGGCGTGTGGGTATGACCCTCATACCCCTGATAGAGATGATATCAACTTGGATGAGGTGAACTGTCTTGCTTCGGATTCTTTGTACGAAGAAGCTTACCCTACCGGGGATGATGTGTAATATTGTATTTTCTTTTTGCTTTGGGGCTTTTGTGGGAGGGGGCATGCTTGAGCCCGTTTTGTTAGGATCAGTGTAAATTATTTTGATGCAATATAGGTTTTGTTTTGTCGATGGGTTGGTGCACTTTGTAATTTCTATAGTATTTGGGATACCTGTTGAGCTGTTGAGTCGATTTATCTTTTGGGTGTGGTTGATTCCTTTTTCTCTTCCTTTTATTTGATGGCCTTGACCGTTGGGATGTTGCTCCGTACTTTTGTCAGAGTAGGATCCCATTGTGGTTCAAACGAGGTCGGACCCATATTTTCTCGATGGCCTTGGCCATTAGGATGGTGCTTCGAACTATCGTGAAGTAGTATCCCATCGTAATTCGAACGAGGTTGAACTCATGTTTTGTCGATGGCCTTGGACATCGGGATGGTGCTTCGAACTGTCGTTGAAGTAGTATCCTGTCGTAGTTTGAACGAGGTCGAACTCATGTTTCGTAGATGGCCTTGGCCATCGGGATGGTGCTTCGAACTGTTGTCGAAGTAGTATCCCGTCGTAGTTCGAACGAGGTCGAACTCATGTTTCGTCGATGGCCTTGGCCATTGGGATGGTGTTTCGAACTGTCTTTCGAAGTAGTATCCTGTCGTAGTTCGAACGAGGTCGAACTCATGTTTCGTCGATGGCCTTGGCCATTGGGATGGAGCTTCGAACTATCGTCGAAGTAGTATCTCATCGTAGTTCGAACGAGGTCAAACTCATGTTTTGTCAATGGCCTTGGCCATTGGGATGTTGCTTCGAACTATTATCGAAGCAGTATCCCGACGTAGTTTGAACGAGGTCGAAATCATATTTTGTCGATAGCCTTGGCCATTGGGATGTTACTTCTAACTGTCGTTGTAGTTCGAACGAGGTCGAACTCATGTTTTGTCGATGGCCTTGGCCATTGAGATGTTGCTTTGAACTGTCGTCGAAGTAGTATCTCGTTGTAGTTTGAATGAGGTCGAACTCATGTTTCATCGATGGCCTTGGCCATTGGGATGTTGCTTCGAACTGTCGTCAAAGTAGTATCCCGTTGTAGTTCGAATGAGGTCGAACTCATGTTTCGTCGATGGCCTTGGCCATTCCATGTTAGAGGTATGATCATATTCCCGTAGGAAGGCACATGACTTTATCCATGCAATGGAGATTCAATTATATTCTCATAGGGAGACATATGTCGACCTTATTTATGAAATGGAGATTTGATTATATTCTTGTAAGAATTCCATGTCAACTCTGTACATACAATGGAGATTTGATTACATTCTTGTAGGAATCGCATGTCGACTCTGTACATACAATGGAGATTCGATTACATTCTTGTAGGAATCGCATGTCGACTTTGTACATACAATGCAAATTCGATTACATTCTTGTAGGAATCGCATGTCGACTCTGTACATACAATGGAGATTTGATTATCTATATCCAATCCCTTCATTCCTCCGTACCGGAGATCATGTCGATGGACGGGGCAATGAACAATTCCTCGAACCTTGAGATGTCCCCCTTGTCACCTCGTTAAAAACCTCACTAGGAAAACCCGATTGGGACAAAACCCGGTGAGGGAAAAAGAGTACGACTTAGGTGGCGCCTCCTCTCAGAAGTGGAAGTATTTGAGGTGGGTGACATTCCAGTTGTTTTGGAGTAGTTTTCCTTCCATTATCTCTAACTGGAATGCTCCTTTGTTTGTTGCGGCTGTGATTTTGTGTGGTCCGTCCCAGTTTGTTTCTAGTTTTCCCTCATTAGGGTCTTTTGCGGCTTGTGTTTTACCCTTGAGGACATAGTCTCCGACTTTGAGCGGTCGCACTTTGGCTTTCTTGTTGTATCACCTTTCTACTTGTTGCTTCTGAGACACCATTCTTATGTGGGCCATGTCTCTCCATTCTTCGACTTCATCCAAATCTTGTAGTTTACTTTCGTCGTTGCTCGGTCCGCTTTCATTGGAGCATCTCAAACTAGGCTCTCCGACCTCGACGGGTATAACTGCGTCAGTCTTGTAGACCAGTGAATATGGCGTCTCACCTGTGCTGGCACATTGGCATAGTGTGGTATGCCTATAATACTTCCGGTAGTAGTTCAGGCTATAGCCCTTTAGCATCCTCAAGCTTCTTTTCCAATATATTCAGTATTACTTTATTGGAGGATTCGGCTTGGCCATTACCGGCGGGGTGATATGGCATGGAGAGTATTCATTTGATGTGCCCTTTTTTGAAAAACTCGATCGTTTTCTTTCCGACGAACTGAGATCCGTTGTTGCAGTTGATTTCTTTGGGGATGCCAAAACGACATATTATGTTTTTCCATATGAACGCGATAACCTCTTGCTCATGTATCTGAGTGTATGTACCTGTTTCCACCCACTTAGAAAAGTAATCAGTTAAAACCAAAAGGAAACGTACCTTACCTCGTCCGGCTGGGAGGGGTCCGACTATATCCATCCCCTACTTTATGAATGACCATGGTGAAGTGACGGAATGAAGGAGTTCCCCGGCTTGATGTATCATAGGGGCGTACTTCTGACACTGTTCACATCTTTTGACGTAGTCCGCAGCTTCATTTTTCATGGTGGGCCAGTAGTATCCGGCACGGATGAGGCATCGGGCAAGGCTGCGAATTCCTGTGGGCACCGCACTGCCCTTCGTGTACTTCTTCCAGTACTCGCCTTGTTTATTTTGGCCCAAGACATTTGGCTAGGTGGCTGCCGAATGTTCTTTTGTAGAGATCACTGTTTACGAGGTTGTATCTGGCTGCCTGTACCCGGAGCCTTTTGGCTTCTTTCTTATCTTGCGGGAGCATTCCATCCTGCAAATATATTACGAGGCGGTTGCGCCAGTCCAAAGTTAGGTTTATAGAGTGTACCTCGACGTGGTTTATTGTGAAATGGAGAAGGGTGACCACGTTTTCCTTGTTGATATTTTTGGTGGCCGCCGTTAGTTTGGCGAGGCTGTATTCTTCGATATTCTGTGCCCTGGGTTTAAGGCCTCGTGAAATTTTTAATAAAAAACCCAAATCTCGTGGTGCCAAGTTAGGATCATGTGTTAGAAAGCGAGCCGCGGTTCGGACCCTTTGGAATGATCTGTGCATTAAAAAGTTAAAGAATAGTGTTTTCCAGAAAAGTACGATTCTACGGTCAACTATGTGGTCGCATAATAGCTATACGAACCGCATAGTCGCTGCAGAGTCAGGCAGTGTGATGGTTAATTTTGAGGTCAAAATATACGGCCAATTATGCAATCGCATAGTCGATATACGGGTCGCATAGTCATCGCATAATCTCCTTGAAATTTTTGCGAGGGGCAATTCTGCGGTGCATTATGCGACCGCAGAACGGGTATGCGGACCGCATTTTTGTCGCATACCCAGGCAGATTGTTCAGGTTTTTAGGAATTTGCGGTCCATTCTGCGGGCCGCATGTCAATTTTGCGATCGCAAATCTGAGTCGGGGCTCCAGATTTCTAAATTTTAAACCCGATCCCCTGTCGTTATATCCTATGCAACAGCTCATTTTGAGACTATTTCCTAGTGCTTTTAGAGTGAGAGGGAGGGTCTAAGAGAGGGGAAGGTCTTTCATTAAAATTGCTCCACAAATCCTTGTTAAAACATTGAAGATAATCAAGTGGGGCACCTAAATCTTCATATCAGGAGGTAATACTTCATCACCTAAGCTCTTAATTTTAAATATAGCTATAAGGGACCATTAGTGAGTTAATTCATGGGGATAAGGGTGATTCCATTGCATGCATGCGTTCTTAGAAGATACGGGGAAATTATAAATAGAGAGGCATGGGGAAAGGGCTAGTGTAATCTTGCATAAAAGGACCATAAGGCCTTGACGAACACTCAATGCTTGATAAAATGCTCAAGTGAGCTTAAATTATGATCTTTTCCTGATTATGTGTTCAATTATGCTACATTGCCTAAATAGATTGAAGTGCGAACATTCCGGAACATTATAGGATTAAGGAAAGCTTTATTGAGGTATGTATGGCTAAAACCCCCTTTTATTAAAAATTGAGCTTCATTGGCGTTTACGCAAATGTGGTAAGACTAGAATTGGTTGATGCATTGATGGTTATTTCACATGAATTGGTTTGCAATTATATATATATATATATATATATATATATATATATATATATATATATATATATATATATACACACACATATGAAGGGTGTGCCTTAATGTGCGTAATGTACTATTCTTGATATTTAGAGATGCGCGAAGGGTACAAATCATGTGTTGAAATGCCTAGGCTATAAGCCAAGATTAAACTAAGATTGTCATGCTAATTATGTAAAATCTTACCTATGCTTGCAACTTGAATTGCTTTTATATGTGCTTATGATCATAAATTTCAAGGTTGACATTGAAAGTGGAAATGATGTGAAAATTGTGGCCCTATGTGCCAATGAATTGATACGATATATGTGAAATAAAGATTCAAATGAGATGATTGATGAGAAAGGGACAATGCCTAGGTAAGGCGGCCTAGCCGATCGGGCTGTGATCGGATACCATGCCGCACACATGGTGGTAAAGTGCTGATATTAAATTTCGAAAAAAGAAAATGAAATGGTGATTGAGGTATATGTCTCAAATGAGGCAACCTATCCGATCGGGTCGTGATCGGACTCCGCTCATGATAGCGGTGGTATTGAGAACAATGATGAACATATGAAAGAAATGCCCCAAACTAAAGTTATGGAAATTGTGTGAAAGATTATATGATTCTCTTATTGATGATGTGGTGTCCGGTTAAAACCTTTGATCGTCTCTTGTGATTTCCTTGTTCTTGCATGATAGTTCTTTCTAATAAAATGGTGTTTAGTTATACATACTAATACTATTCCATGGTACTAACATCCTTTTTGCCGGGGGCGCTATATTTTTAAATGAATGTAGGTGGTTTCATAGCGGATAGTACCGATTGCGCGTAGCAAAGTATCCTCTTCTCAAAGTCCTGGTGAGCCCCTTTCTCCTTCAAGGGGTTATGTTGTACATCTTTTGTTATAGATATCCACTTTTGAGGTACAGCCGGGGCCTTGTTGTCGGCATTGTCATATTTGTCTTTTGTATCCTTAGAGGCTCCGTAGACGTTTGTGTGGGTTATGTACGGGTGTTGGATGGGTCTATGAACTATGTTGTAATTCTAACTTTTGCTTCTCTAAAAGTGTGATTGTATGAAATCCTGCAACTTAACTACGCTTTAAGGTTGTGATATAAAATGAACTAACAATATTGAATGTACGATCTTTCCCATTGTTTAAATAAATGAAAACGTGGTTTTCTTGATCGTATTGAGTTGGATAGAAAGTGTTTGATAAGGCTTGCTCATTTGAGTTCACTCGGTTGAGCGCCAGTCGCACCTCCCGAGGTTGGGGCGTGACACTGGGTATTTGGTCGAGGCAGCATTCATCAAATTCTAGCAGTAGTTGTAAATTTCTGACTGGTACTTTTGTAGTCTTTGTTCTTTGATTTGGAAAGTCCCGGTGACTTGGTTCACCACGAGTTGAGAGTCGCAATGGAGGATGAGTCGTCGGGCGCCATATTTGAGGGCTAACTTCAAACCTACAATCACAGCTTTCCACTCGGCCTCGTTGTTAGTCATCTCAGGGCATCGTATGGACTGGAAAATTACTTTGCCTGTAGGGACTTCGAGGACGGTCCCAGTCCCGATCCCAAGGCATTAGAGGCGCCATCGGTGTAGAGGACCCAAAGGTCAGTATATGTGGAAGCGCGAAGCGCTTCCTGTTCTACTTCAGGCAATATTTCCGCGCTGAAATCAGCGACGAAATCGGGGAGCAACTACGACTTAATGGCAGTTCACGGTTGGTATGTTATGTCGTGCTCGCTTAGTTCTATGGCCCACTTGGTCAGTCTAATCGATAGTTTGGGTTTGTGTAGGATACCTATTAGGGGAAAGGTTGTCACCACCTTTATGAGGTGACATTGAAAATACGGTCTAAGCTTTCGTGAAGCTACGACTAATGCCAAAGCTAGTTTTTCAACTTGAGGGTACCTTGTTCGGCATCGATTAAGGTTTTGCTGATATAGTAAATCGGATATTGCGTACCTTTGTTTTCACGGACCAAGACTGTGCTTACCGCGACTTCGGAAACTGGCAAATACACAAGTAGATAGATACGCTTTCAGTTTTCTCAGGGCGTCGACGCATTCTTCATTCCATTGCAGTCTGTGGTCTTTCCTTAGCACATTGAAGAATTTGTGACATCTATCTGAGGATCGTGCAATGAACCTCGACAGGGCGGCTATTCGTCCTATTAATTTCTGCACCTGCTTTTTGCTAGTCAGTATCTCCGGTATTGCATCGATAGCCCTGATCTGATCCAGTTTGACCTCGATACCCCTTTGTGACACTAGGAAACCAAGGAACTTTCCTAAAGTTACGTCGAAGGCGCAAATTTTAGGATTCACTTTCATCCCTTATTGCCTTAACATCTCGAAGGCTTCTTTCAGATGGCCAATGTGATCCTCTTTGTTTGTCGACTTGACTAGCATATCGTCGATGTAAACCTCCATGGTCTTAACGAGTTGTTCTTTGAACATCTTGGTAACTAATCTTTGATACGTGGCCCCTGCATTCTTGAGTCCGAACGACATTACCTTATAGCACTACATTCCTCGGTGAGTGATGAAAGTTGTCTTTTCTTGATCCTCTTCAGCCATTAGAATTTTGTTATAACCGGAGTAGGCGTCTAAGAAGCTCAGCAGTTTGTGCCCTGCCATTGCGTCGATGAGCTGGTCGATGTGGGGTAAAGGAAAGGAGTCATTCGGGCATGCTTTGTTCAGATCGGTGAAGTCGGCATACATCTGCCATTTTCCGTTCTTCTTTTTGACCATGACCACGTTGGCGACCCATTGGGGGTATTTCGACTCTCTGATGGAACCGTTAGCGAGTAATTTATCAGCCTCCTCGCCGACCGCCTCATTGATGGCGGCATTGAACTTTTTCCTCATTTGTCGTATCGGCGGGTAAAGCGGATCGACATTCAGCCTGTGTGTGGCGATATCCCTTGGGATTCCTAGCATATCTGAGTGGGAAAAGGCAAACAAATCGGTGTTGTTAGTTAAAAACTCACGATATTTACCTAGTTTCGAGAGGTTATGTCCAACATAAGCCTTTTTTGTGCTATCGGTGTCGTCCAGTTGGACGAGATCGAGATCTTTTACGGTTGCCTTGCAAGCTTCTACGATGTCCGGGTCTTTGATGGCCTCTACTTGTATGTCGGGTTTGGTTCCCGACATGGCTGATTTCTATGCCTCCGCACTTGCCTCTTTTAGTTGTTTAGTATGTGTGCAATCTTGGGCGATCCGGTAGTATTCTTGGGTGGTGCGTGGCTCGCCTCGGATGCTGAATATCCCCCATAGGGTGGGAAATTTGATTATTTGATAGAAACTTGACGGGACGGCTCGTATGGCGTGTATCCATGGGCGTCCTATGATGGCGTTGTAGGCTGTTTCCTTATTTATGACGTGGAATGTCGTTTCCAGGGTGACCCCTCCTATCAGGACGGGTAGCACTATTTCTCCAGATGTTCGCTCCACTGCATTATTAAAACTCGTTAGTGTTATGCAATGCGGTATTATTTTATCCTCGAGCCTCATCTGCATGAGAACTCATGGGTGAATAATACACGCGCCACTTCCGTCATCCACCATTATTCTTTTTACATCAGTATCCACGATGCGTAAAGTTATAACCAATGCATCATAGTGAGGGAAAGACAAACCGTCGGTATCCGACTTATCGGAGATGATACTGTCTTCGAGGTCGTCATACCGTTCGTGGGCAACTGTCCGTTTGAGTTTATGTGTGGTGGTGAATTCCACATGGTTGATTACCGTGTCGTCGTCGCCGCCGATGATCATTTGTATAGTACGAGCTGGTGATGGTGGTTTTGGAGGTCCTTGAGGTTGATCACGCCCTCGAGCGAAATTGGCCCATCCTCTGTCGCTCAGCAATTCTTTCAGGTATCCCTGGTTTAACATTCTCACTACTTCTTGTCGCAGACCTATGCAGTCTTTGGTCTTGTGTCCTCTTTCCTGGTGGAATTCACACAGGACGTTTGACCTCCTTGTGCTCGGATCCGACTTCATCTTTTACGGCCACTGCACCTTTGTGCATACCTCTTTCGTTTCAGGGGGTGCGGTATATCGAAACGCGGCATTTGCATGTCGTGGAGGAGGCAGATTGGATGTTCGGATATAAGCATGGTGCCTTTCTCGATTGAAACGTGGTAGTTGATCCCTTCGCCCATCGTTGCGGTGATCCCTCCTTGTCTCGGTCTGAACTGATGTTAATCGCTGAAGAGGGATGTTCAGGTCGTCCTCGTCTGCCCTCACTTCGGTGCAATAGGCATTATGGATCTCTTCCTACGTGGTAGGGGGTACTTCATGAGTCTACTGAGTATCTTTTTGGTTGCCTTTGACCCGTTTCTGTTTAGCCCATTTTGGAAGGCTGCTACTGCCATCCCTTCTGACACGTTTGGTAGGCTCATCCTTACCCTATTGAATCGGGCTAGGAAATCTCGAAGTCTCTCGCCCGTCGTTTGCCTGACGGCGAAGATATCATTGACCCTAGCCTCTGCCTTTTTCGTTCCTGCATACGCGATGACGAACTTATCTGTCATCTCTTCGAACGTTGATATCGATCGTGCTAGTAGTTGGGAATACCATGTCAGCGCTCCCCCTGTTGGAGTTTCGCCAAAATTTTCCAGCAGTATAGACGGCACTTGTTCCTTTGACAAATTGTTACCTTTTACTGCGGTAACGTAATGGACTAAGTGATCTTCCGGTTCGTGGTACCATCATATTTTTTCAAATACGGAGGCATTTTGAAGGTCTTTGGAATAGAATGAGGAGCTGCCCCTTCGCTATATGGTTGTTCGACGAATCGGTCCACATCGCATTTTGGTAACAACTTCGGAGCGCCTGGTATTTTATCGATCCTTTCCTGGTGTTCCTTCATTTGGTCGCGGAGTGTTTTGTTCTCATTTTCTATCTCTTCCATTTTCCTTAAGATGGTCGTAAGTGCATCGTCGCATGCATCAGTAACAGTACGGGTGTTACCTGTTCGTGTGGTGTTTGGCTCATCGGCAGCAGCTGCGGTTTCTGCGGGTAACGTGGCTTCGATACCTCTCTGAACGGGTTTCTCGAGCATGTTGCTCAAGGTACTTGTCAACCATTCTTCTAGTAGCCTTTTGACAAAGAGTGAGACTCTTCTAAGCTGTAAAAGACAAATTACGAGGAATAGTCGAAGGAATATTTCTGATGTCCCCTAGTGGGCCTACACTATTACAAGGCTCGTACAATCTCTTGTTCGCCTTAAGGTCGTCTCCCTCAGGACATCGATTCAAGGAGACCCCGTTATTCGTCGTACTCGTCGTCGGTCGTAATTGGTCAAATTTGGACCCATACAAATATAACTTTAATGGTGATCCTAAAAGTAAATATATATGAAAATGCCCAATTTTTTACCTTTAGGACAGGTCACCTAACCAATAAGCAAAACTTTAAGTTTAACAAGTTTTGTTCCATAATTGAAACTTTTGACCTCGAAGATTTGCTCATTTTTTGAACAATTGGAATTGATCTGTTACGATGTCCTATTTATCCTATTTTCTGCTTTCCATGTGCGGAAACTGCAACCAAAGTTACCTACACATTCAGAGCAACCCAAGTTTTGACACGTACATTTTTAAGATTATAGTGTACACCAACAGTTTGTTCTTTACTCGTATGAATTGATTCTACTGAAATATTTCGGCGAATAATGGGGTTGTCACTTGTTCTTGACCTAACGTATGTTAGTATCCATGCGTGCATTATTTTTTTTGCTGACTCAATCTGATCTAATGTCCTTTTTGTTTCAATTTATAATAAGGCGGAGGGGTCCAAGCTTATACAGGCAAATTAGTATTTGTCAATTTTAGCAGTCTAGAAGGACACATAATTGTAATCAATGAACTTTAAATTTTAAATTATACAACTGTACAAAAAAAGTGTGTGTCACGTTGGCCCCATTCTGGACAGTTAAATATTCCAGATACTTTGGACTTACTAGTATATTCTTAATTCAATTACATATATTAGTAATTAAATCTTAAAATATGATAGCACTTACGTTTTACAATAATGATACTTGGGCAGACGGGATTATTTTGTACTTGGTCATGATTCATGATACTCTTGGACGGATCTAAACTACCAGTAGATATGGTCTCACCAGCAAACTTAAAAAAAAGACATATCAGTGTACAAAGTATCTCATATTCATCAGAGGCGAACTCGGGATTTGAATGTCATAGGTGCACTTTTTGATTCAACCAAAATCTATTTTGTATATATGGTTCTCACTATTAATATATCACTATTTTTTAAAGACATACATGTATATATGATATTTTTGCCGAACTTTTCGGGTACCGGAGACCCCTCTACCAATTGCATAGGTCTGCCTCTGGTATTCATGCAAGGTCCAGACAGGCGCACCCCAAGGGGCAGTGGCGAAGCGAGGAATTTTCCAAAGAATATTCAAATTTTAAAGAAGTAAAAAAATTTGCGACAAAAGGTTTTCAATATGTGTTATATACCTCTAAAACATAATATTTTACCTACATATACAATGTAGGTTTTCGACGAAGAATGGTCAATTGACCACTTTTTATGACCACATGTGGCTTCGCCCATGCCAAGGAGTGTGATGTAGACAACTTTATTGTTGCTTTCGGAGCTAAAATTAAAGGCTGCTTCCACGGCTCAAATTCGTGACCTATAGGTTACCGAAGACAACTTTATTGTTACTCCAAGGCTCCCTCCTCGCATCGGCTAACTTCAACTTGAAAAATGTATATAATAGCAATCACTCTAAATTCACTAATTTAAAATTTAGATATGTCTTTGATTGTGATATCACACAAGATATTAAAAAAAAAAAAAAAAAAAAAAAAAACACTTGTTCCACCAAAAAATTGTTGGCACGGCACCAACAACTGACATGCAACATGTAGCGGGAGTGAATGGGTCCAAGATGACTAACTGACAGGTAGGAAAATCGACTATAGTTCTTAACTGGGGCTCCTCTACGGCTCCACCATACTTTTTTATGTGACACTCTCGCCTCTTGAATTATTATTGATTAATTGATAAATGTATATACAAAAGAAATGTACCATTAATTCGATATAAACATGTGCAGAAAGTGCCAGACATCATATCATGCATATTGCATAAACATGATAAAGTTGGACCCATCACTTTTTTAGTGGACTGCAGAACTCGAGAGAAATTCAAAAATAGCGGGATACTGGAGTTCCAGCATAAGTATGTTTGAACTCCAACATATTATATTGGAGTTCCAGCATATGATGGAGTTCCAGCATAAGTACACTAGAATTCCAGCATAATATACTGGAGTTCCAGCAAGTATAATTGTTCAGTATAATATACTGGAGTCAACAAAATATACCGATCCAGCATAA
This sequence comes from Nicotiana sylvestris, assembly GCF_000393655.2. Classification (NCBI taxonomy): domain Eukaryota; kingdom Viridiplantae; phylum Streptophyta; class Magnoliopsida; order Solanales; family Solanaceae; genus Nicotiana; species Nicotiana sylvestris. The sequence goes on along the minus strand of NC_091060.1, from coordinate 180,974,557 downwards.
TATGCTGGAGTCCATACACAGGTGCACCGAACTCCAGTATATTATGCTGGACCGATTTCTGTTGCAGCAAAATAGTGGCTATTTTTCATTGACTTCGTAAACGCTGACTATTTTTGAATGACCAGTCCGAAAACTGACTATAATGTGCTATTTTTATGCAGGACTCGGTCCCCCTTAGCAGGCCAATACATATGGTTTAGTCATGCATCGCAATACCTAATTTACAGCCATTGATTTGCTAATATTCCAATGGTAGAACAGTAGCATTGTAAATACAATTCCACTTGCCATACGTAAATTGTTGGAAGAAAGTTGTTCGCTTTAACTTTCCGGGAGAGCCTGTTATCGAATGGAAGGGTGATGTGACAGAACCAACAAGAAAGTTTATTTCTTATCTTAAGGCTCGAAAGATGATCATAAAATGCCGTTTCTATCATTGGTGAAGGGGCAAAATCAGACTAATAAATTCTAAAAACAAATGTTCATTAGTTACAATATTTAGCAGTAGCTTCCAGCTCTAATTGCATCAATCACCTTTCATTTGGTTCTTTTCTCAAGGACCAGAATACTACTTTAGCAAAAGCCTTTGAACAATAGAGCCTAATGTATTGAACGAAACTTACAAATTCCTTCACTTGGTACTTACACATTACCAAACTGTACAATGAAATAATAACAAATATCAAAATCTCCAGAACATCCCAGAAATAACAATACACCAATGCTGAAAATTTAGAATAAATACTGATCAAAGAAAGGGGATAAGCAAGATTGGGTTACAAAATACAACTTGTATAATGCTTCAGCGGGGACACTGAAGTAAAGTCAACCGTGTGAGTTCAGTCTACTTCCTTGAACTCACATGCTTGCAAAAAGTTACAGCTAACGCAGATTGCAGAAGCAGATGGGCATTTTTCGCTCCACCCCCTACGTCGATTACAACTTTAACTTCTAGTCTCCTTGCACTCTTTCAAGTTGATTAGCCAGAAACTTGCTAACGATTTCAATATTCTATGAGGTAATTGTGCTCATATCCCTGCTTGATCTGTTATATTTCATGTGGCTTTTAACAAGCTGACCAGCTGCAATGGCAGACATCAATGACAGCTCCCCAGCCAAAACAGAACCCGCTACTATGTTTGCCAGGAGCCTCGAGTTCGCTGCAGGGGATTCTCTGCATGCACCCTTAACACCGAGCAGATTCAGGCAGGCCGATTGAGAAGCAAGTTGAGTCCCACCACCAACAGTACCAACCTAGGCAAACCATGCTTGTTTATAAGAATAATAATACATCTCAAGAACCAAAATTTAGAATGAGCAAGAGACATTTCTATCAGAAGGAAATTTTTGCAGCACATGGCTTTGTGAGGTGTAAACTGACTTTCCCCCGTATAAGGCTACCAAAGACAAAAATATACTTTAGAATGGAAATTACCTCAATGCAAGGCATGGTCACGGATACGTGAATATCCTTTCCATCATTGATCGCCTCCATCATGGTAATGCAATGAGAGCTCTCTATATTTTGCGCTGGATCCTGCCCAGTGGCTATGAAAATGGCAGAGACAATATTGGCAGCATGGGCATTAAATCCACCAAGAGAACCAGCAATAGCAGAGCCAGTAAGATTTTTGATCGTGTTCAGCTCTACAAGAGCAGATACAGAAGTTTTCAATACTTTCTCCACCACTTCTCCAGATATCATTGCTTCACAGACAACTGACTTTCCACGCCCTTGAATCCAGTTCACAGCAGCAGGCTTCTTATCAGAACAGAAATTCCCTGCGACATGAGACAAGTAGCAGTCAGTTAAAAAGATATACAAGCAAGCTGCATAGAGATGCAAGAGCTTCATCGGTGTTTATGAAAAATACAACCAGCTTTCAAACGACCTTCTCTCAAAGTTCACCTGCATACACCTACGAGCTTAATTTAGAAACATTCTGCCAATTTTGGGCACCTCAAAGCAAGAAATGACATTTTAGGTACGCGTAACTGGGAAGAGAACTCGTAGTTGACAAAAACAGCCAATGATTAGATAATCAAATCAATAGCGATGTTTTCATGAATTTCAGAAAGACTTGTTGCAAAATAATAGCTTACTTAGTTAACTTTCAGGGTGATCCCAAGTGACACGTAGAGGCCCCAGCACAAAAAAGATATATTAATCGCATCAAGACATCATTGGATAGAAGTCCCAATAGCTTACCAGATATACCAACTACATCCATGTCTGGGAACTCATCCTGAAGAAACTCGAGAACATTCTGAACACCCTTCGATACCATGTTCATTCCCATGGCATCCCCCGTGCCACAGCTGAACCTGATGTAAAGATTTCTCCCTGCAAGTGAGCACTGAATCTTTTGGAGCCTGGCAAATCTGCTGGATCTGCGTCCATATAGGAAGAATATGGAATGCCACGAATCAGGAAGATGACCAACACAATAGTACAAGTTTACAACAACTACTATTAGGAAGCCTCAACCATAATCTTGTTGTACAGGAATATGAATCATCATTATTCAATTTGCTTGATTTAGACTGATCTCAATTAAATATTAAAATAGTTTGGGCTGCTCTGTTTTCTACATTCTATAGAGACCTACAATTCGCTGAGCATACTAAAAAGACCCCTAGTAAATACTGGACCTAAAGCAAGTTTACTAACATGACTAAGTCTTGATCCCTACTAGTTGGTATTGCTTATATGAATTTCTTGCACTTTTATTGTGTTTTATTTTTCTCTAAAGTGTGGCATTGCTTCCAATGCAATAACTACTTATTGAGCAGTGAAGAACTAAATATTCAAGTTCATGATGCTCAACATAGAACAGAGCCGAACCATATCAAACTGGTTGCATCTCAAGGAAACATTAAAATTTGTTAACAAAATGCAGAATTAATGAGCTGATATTTTGATAAGGTAATGCAGAGTTAATGAACTGAATAGTGTATACATAAAGCCAATATCTCATTTATGAATGAAAAAGTCACCATCACCTAACAGTAATGCAAATTTAACCCCCAAAAAGAATCAAAATTTAAAAAATTTGTAGATTTCAGCAGGAAGTTGCCAGTAATCTAAACCTAGGTTGTAAAGACTTGCACCTTTTCAGAAAAAAACAACCAAAAATACGATATTTTTAGGGACCAAGAAAGCAATAGCACAAATTTAAAGCTGAATTAAATTTTCTGAGGAAAAGGTGCTTACTTGTTGAAAACCATGGCTAAGGTATCAAAATTAGCAGGGTCCTCCAAGAAAAAGAACAATTCCGACGCCCTGCTGGCCGTCGGGAACTTCACAACTGGAGCCCTCGTCATCCCGTCCCTAAAAAGAATGCTAGTAGCTCCCCCAGAAGCATAAATAGCCTTACAACCTCTGTTAGTACTTGCAACTAAACACCCTTCCGTAGTCGCCATGGGAACGGAATATTCACATCCGTTAAGCAACAAGGGCCCAGCAATCCCCACTGGGATTTGAACGTACCCTATCGGCATCTCACAGCACTGCCCTAAAATCGACTGGTAATCAAAACCGTCAAGTGGTAAACCGGTCAGAGACCTCCCCGTAATCCTCTGAACCGCTTCACGACGAACAGAAGCAGCTCGGTAACAATCCCCGAGCCTAGATTCAAGGGAATACGAAGGAATGTCACCGGAAACAACGGATTTAACAAGGTCTTCGTCATCCTGAGAGGGAAGAGGCACCGGAGGATCCATAAAATTGGATACAGGAGCCGAAATGGAGGAATTATCAAGGGCGGCGGGACAAGGAACAGGTCGGCGGCGGGGGCGGCGATCTTCGTCGAGAAGGAAGCGACTGTTTTCCTCTTCGTCTTCAATATCCCAAGCGTCGTGAGAGGCACGTGCAATAAATGACTGAACAAAATCAATGCCGAAGAATCCAAGGAGGTAAATGAAAGAGGCAATGAGAGAGAGAATGGCGGCGAGTTCGGAGAGAGTAACAACGTGGAGAGGGGTGGAGTTACGGATCTTGTCACGCCATCGATGTAGAAGGTAATAAGCAACAGAAAAAAAGAGGGTGAAGAAAATGCCGTTGGTTAGGTATAAAGGGAGAGGAAGGGCATCGGAAGCTTTAGGGGCAGGGGAAGGAGAACGACGGAGAGCGGCGGAGGAAGCTCTTTGAGGGTGGTGTTGAAGATGGTGATTCCGGTGAGAAGGCTTGGGAGGTCTCCGACGGACATCCATATTCCGGCAGAGAAGAAAAGAGAATAGAAAATTTTGAAAAAGGAGGAGCGGAGGAGCGATGAATTCGGGAAAATTGGAGAGAAAAGTTTATAATAAGAGAAAGAGGGCTATTGGTAGGGACAGGCTACAGCTGATACACCATGTGCTGGCACTTTGTTGGGCGCATTTTTCAACTATAACCACTATTTAGTCTTTGGCCTCTATTTTCTGTCTCCATCTTCTTCTTCTTTTCCGGTTCTTTTGTTTAATTAATGACCCAAAATAGTAAAAATAGCAAGGTATAGCTAGTTTTCGGGCTGGTCATTCAAAAATAATCAGCGTTTATCAAATTAATAACAAATAGTCACTATTTTGCTATAACAGATATCGGTCCATCATAATATACTGGAGTTCGGTGCACTTGTGTATGAACTTCCAGCATATTATGCTGGATCGGTATACTTTGCTGGCTCCTGTATAATATACTGGAGACCGGAGCACCAATGCTCCAAACTCCAGTATATTATGCTGAAGTATCTTTCCGGATTTTGAAGAGTGTTTTCGTTCAGATTTATCTTTACATGAAAAGTGGCTAATTTTTTATTATTTTTCAAAACTGGCTATTTTTGAACGACCACTTGTAAATCTGGCTATTTTTGAATTTCTCAATTACACAAATATCAATTTTGGTAACAGTAGTTGTTGATCAATAAATTACACACCATGAAATTTTCAACCTTCAGTATGTATAGTTATTTTCTTAATTAAATACTATGATATTTTCATTTTTTTTTAATTTCTAAGTTTAAAATAAAATACTGATAACTTAACTTTGTGTACTCCTTAGAAATATAATATTTAGTTTTACATTGAAATGACTCCCTCCATCCCATTTTTTGATAAATAGTTTGTCCGAGTATGAGTTTAAGAAGTAAAGCACGCATTTGATATGTAAATCAAATATGTAAAGTATCAGAATTATTCCGTAAAATATAAACATGATGGTGAGAGTTTAGTATGAATTTTTAATTTTAAGAGTTTATTATGAATTTTTAACTTTTTCTTTCTTAATAAAAAAATAAAATTTATATTATGTGTGTTCCTACAAGTTATGTCATTAAATAAAACGGGATACTAAATTAAATATAAAGTATCAAAATTGTTCCGTAAAATGTAAAACACCATGTTGAGAGTTTAGTATGAATTTTTATTTTTTTCTTTCTTAATAAAAAATAATTTTTATATCACGTGTGTTCCTACAAGTTACGTCATTAAGTAAAACGGAATGCAACAACAACATAATCAGTATAGTCCTATAACTGAGTTCTGAAGAGGGTAAAGTATACGCAGACCTTACCCCTATCTTAAAAATGCAAAGAGATTATTTCCGATAGACCCTCGGTTCATACTTTTTGTCAAGAATACTAAAATTAAATAATTTTTCGGAATAAAAATTTATCACTTTAATTTTCTTGTGACATTGAAAAAGAGACTATATCATATAAAACAAGTCGAGAATAAATTGCTTTGGTCCAGTAATTCGGGCTCGTCGTTCTTTTTCCATAATGAGAAGATAAATATACGTGTTACTTCCTTGTTAAGTAGTGTGTAGTGATGAAACTAGGGGTGGGCATCGGTCGGTTCGGTTTGGTTTTGAACATTATCGGTTTTGCCTATCGATTATCGGTTTACAAATATCATAACCCGATAACCAAATCGATAAGATATTGGTTATCGGTTATCGGTTAATCGGTTATATATCGTTATCGGTTCGATTATCGGTTTACCCGATAAGATAAAACAACTAAAAAAATTGCAATATATAAAACAAAGAAATCAAACTGCCAAAACGTGTAAACTGCCAACTTTTGTTGTTTCTTAACAAAAGCACGCTCCCACTTCTGTGCAGTATCTACTGATGTCTGGCGGAGAACTGGTGGTGAGTCTTGCGTCTTGACTCTTTGGGGCTGCGACGGAAACAAGAATGAGAATTGAGAGACAAACGACTGAAGAGGGAATTAGGAAAATAAATAACCCTAGTATATACTTAAGGGTAAATTAGTAAATTACATCATTCTTATTGGGTTATCGGTTTTTACCCAATAACAAAAATGCAAATCGAGCCCGAACCGATAACCTGATAAAAAAAATTTAACCCGTTACCGAACCGTTAACCCAATAACCCAATACCGATAACCCAATAAAGAATTAACGGTTTAGGTTATCGGTTTTACCCGATATATGTCCACCCCTAGATGAAACCAGTTAGAGGAGAAAAAAGATATTTTTAAATTGTGATTGGTAAGGATGTCACTCTGATGGTCTGACCACAAACTTCAATAGTCCTACATACGACATGGTACATGCGGGTTTATTTATTCTTTCCTCGACCATCAAAACTTATAACTTAAGGGGTCGTTTCGTTTAGATATAAAATATTACAAGGATTGCCATATAAATTATTTCTTGTTGAATTCTTATATCCCATTTGGATATATATATTTTTTCCTTTTTTCCAAAAAAAAATTTTTTTTTTTTCGAAATCAGTGTTTGTTCATAAAATTTTCAATTTTTGCTTGACGATGCATTTTGAAAATTTTCGAAAATTTGAAAAACTCCAAAAAATTGTTTTTCAAAATTTTCACTCAAATCACTCACAAAACTTCAAAAACAACCCAAACTGAAATTTATGTCCAAACACAACTCTAAATTTCAAATACAATTTTCACTTGAAATTATTTTTTCACCATTTTTTGGAATTTTACAATTCTTATGTCCAAACGCCTACTTAGTTTAATAGATTACGAATGTAACAACCCAACTTATTAGTAATATTGTCCGCTCTTAACCTAGGCACTCACGGGTTTAAAACGAGTCACTGTAAAAATTGCATGATGGTCGCCCCTTTTAACTTGTACCCATTTTGTTTTTCTGTTTGCATCCGCACCCGATTTTTTATTAAAAGCATTTTTAAAATACGATTTTGCCCTTCTTTAATAAAAGACTACTTTCCCTCCAAGTATACTGCATTCTCTTGTCTTTGTCTCTCTCTGCTTCTTCGCGATTTTTTATTTTTCTCTAAAATCAAACGGTTTTTGCCATTGCATTCTGCTTGATTTTGCAGCTATTTCTGATTTTAATGGTTGCTTTTATACATTGCATTAACAGTGTATGAGGTTTTAATTTAGGATCAGTTTTATGATTTAATTTCTGGGTTTTTTGTTGTTGTTGATAGTAATCTTAGTTGAATTGTTTTTCATTTTTATTTGTGCTAAAATAGTTTCATAAAATTTGATCAATGCATTAGTTTTATAGGTTTTACTTTTACGATTAATATTTTTAGATTTTTTGAAAATGTATTTCTGTTTTTATGAGAATGATATATCTTCTTCAGTAATTTTTAGAGACTGATCACGCCCAACTATGCCTTTTTCAAAAATATATTTCATCAAAAACACATTTTCAAACCTGTGCAGTAAAATAATATATAGACCAATAACATCAGTAAAGGAAACAAGACAAGTAATATTGGGAGGGGGACATGTTGAGGGGATCACAAGATAAAGAATCAAAGCAGTGATAAGAACTTGGTCAACCAATATGCCTTAAACCGATAGAAACAAGTAAACACGGTAAAGAAAACTGCACGGCATCACCCTTCGTGCTTTTACGCTCAACCTCACCATATGAATCAAATAGAAATGGCACAGCATCACCCTTCGTGCATTAACTCTCTCGTAACATGGCACGACATCACCATTCATGTATTAGCACTCACAATATGGTACGGCATCACCCTTCATGCATTATCACTTACAAAATATGGCACGGCATCACCCTTCGTGCATTAACACTCTCCCTCACCAAAATAAGGAATAATTGATAGAATATATGAGTCCACCAAACTATATAGAGACCAGGTCCTATATAGGTTTCCACGGATAATGCTAATGCAACAGTAAATAAATAGAACATGGAACTATTACGTGGAAAAATCCTTGCTCAAGAGGATAAAAAAACCACGACCTATACTGGTAGAATTTCAACTTCACTATGAGCAATCTTTAGATTACAACATTGCAATCTAGGAATTAAACTCTTAATCCCTCCCTAACTTGTAATACACCTATTACAAAAACTTCAACTCATGACTAACTCTAGTCACGAGACAAACAGTAAAGGTTTATGGTTTACAACGGGTTCCTATGTAAAGCTACTAGATAAACAAAGTAGGAATTACAATGAAGAACTATTACAAAGTTACAACTCAACTAAGGACATATAAGACACTTGTTGTAGGAACTGATCCGTAGTAGTGTTGTACTTTGTTCTTGATGCACTTGAGAATTGAATGCTTGATTGTGAGATGCTTGAATGCTTGAATAAAATCTCAAGCGTTCAAGTGATGTTTTGTTGTAATGTTTATTGTTAATACAACATGGATAACATCACTTGAATGATGTAATCACTTCGTTGGTCAATGAGAAATGATTGTTGTACTGTGCTGCACTGTTTGCGTATACAGTGCAGGCAGTCACTTTCCAGCTGTAGACAATTGACTTCGTACTATGTCAGGGGAACCCAAGGGGATCAAGTTCATGTATTGATTCTTTATCTTCTGAAGTCATAGCAACTCACATTAGCTTGAGGCCGTTGATTGAGTTGTGTACCAAGTGTATCAGGTTCCCTATCTGGTTCTTTGATAGTAAGTTTGTTAGATCATGAAAACATAAACCTAAGGTACTATAAACCCATCAATTTTCCCCTTTTTGATGATGAAAAACTTAGATATTGACAATCATGTTTAGAGCAATAAAAATCAGATAAAGTGACAGGAACTTCACAAGTTCTCCCTGACTTTGTGCTTCCCCCTTAATTAGATCCCATGCTTTAATTTATCTCATACTTTCCCCTTTGGTATCATTAAAAATACATAAGCAAGTAATCAGCATATAGAAATCTAGCCTAGCTAACTCATGTCACATATGTGCACACAACATTATAGAAAAGAGAAGCACAGAAACATGACATTTACAGCAAATGATGAGAGTCTCCATTAATTTTATAAAACATAAGCCTTTACTATTACAGCAAAGGTAGATTTGGACCGTTAAAAGCGGGAGCAGTACAAGTGAATTCCATCCGTACCACAAAAGAAAACAAAAACAACTACCACAAAGTCATCAAAACAAAAGAGATAAATGGGAAACTGGTCACTGGTCATTGGAGGATTAGCCTATGAGACACTAGAGGAAGAGGGCTTAGAAGCAACAACAAGAGTATTGAGAATGAGATCAATTCGAGCATTTGCAAACATTTGCTCTACGAGCAGTTTCTCCCTTAGGTTCTCAACCTGTTGCCTGAGATCAGCATTTTCTTTGGTCAGACGAGCAACCTCTGCACTTGATGAACTGGAGTACCTGGTGCCTCTTGAGCCTGACTTAACTAAGTCTCTAGAATGGCATTCCTTGCTTTCAACCTCCTGATCTGCTCAGTAGCACTGTTCTGAGCATTGATAAGCTGTGAGATCGCCGAAGTGCTTCCTACCCCTCCAAATTTTTCAACACACTCACATTCCTCTAGAGTAGAAGGTCTGCTTCTTGGTCCCCATCTTGGCCTGTCCCAAAGGCACATTAAAGAATTTGAAGACATGTGTGAGAAGAAATCCATAGGGGAGACCATGATTTCCATTTTGAATGCTGCCACCTTTTGCATTGTTCAATCATTATGGCTAGCAGATTAACAGCTCGAAACCCATCCATTGCTTCCATCAGATACAGATCACACTTGGATGTGATAGACCTCCTCTCAGTGCGAGGTAGAAGAACCTTGTTCACCAACTCAAACAATAGCTGAAAATCAGAAAGCAAAGCTTACTTATGCACCTGTTCCCCCCGTTGCACTGCTCCCTCCTTAACTATAGCATGCCTAAAATTTGAGCCACAATCATCTCTAACAGAAGATAGACCATCAACAGGAACCTTAAGTATGTCTCCTAGTAGAGTAGAGTCCATAACAATGTATAAGTCATTTACTAGAGCACAGATATGGTTGGATTCAACAATGAATAGTTCAGTATAGAAACTTTAGACCTCATCCTCATAAACCTTGGGCACATCCACTTTGAACAGATGTCCCCACTGTTGAAATTCGACCATCTCAAATATTTGCCTCATACCATCCATCTCAGATATTTCTGGGTCAAATATGCGACCCCATAGTACTTTCTGGTACCTCAACCTTTCTTTACCAGACACACTTCCACTTTTCACTTTCTTCACAGGATCGGGTTCCTTCACATTCTCCAATTTTCTTTTACTAGACTTACCCTTTCCACTCGATTTTACTAGAACATCATCATCAGACATTGACTCTTCAACCAACACTTGCTTCAACTTGTCACTGCTTTTCACGGACTTTTTACTGGGCGTTCCAACAGCCTCCTTTGAAGCACTTTCAGCAGATTGTTTTTTTTCTGAGATCTCTTGGCAAAGGAACTTGGTTCCTCTTGAGCTTCCTCATCCACTTCTACTACCGGAATGTTCTTGTCACAAACAATCTCTCCATCCTTCACCAGCCTCTTTTTCTTCTTCATGCTATCCTTTTACTCTTCTTCAAGGCAGACTTAAGAGCCTTCTTTTTCTGCAACCTCGTAGTAAGTTGCTTAAGAGAGGGCTCAAGAGTGGCTACTGGCCTTCTTCTATCAATGAACATACTCAGAGCAACATCATCCTAATTTTCTTCATCACTGGATCTCATAACATGAGCCACTACTTCCAAAGGCTCATTATCAAAGTGAGGAGAAGGAACAGGGTCGAAACTGACCTGGGAAGAAGATTCCTGACCTGTTTCCTCAGGAGAGGGGTCAGGTCCTTCAAGAGACTTAGGCATAGTAGATGTTTCCTTATTCACTATTCTTTTAGCAGAGACGGCCAATATGTTTTCTATGGCCTCTCTCTCCTGAGATTCCAATGGTGCAACAGTATCCGAGACAGGAATACCCGTATACTGATCAACATCGTCCTCGTAGACCTTTTCTGCCTGTGGAGTCTCACTCTTTTCTTCATCTTTGCTTTGTTCTTTGAGAATCTCAGGCGACAGAAAAGAGATACTATCGATTTTAGGGATTTCTGAGTTCTCAACACTTAGAGGAAGAGTGTGGTCTGAGGGAGTGGTGAGAGAGAGGGAGGGTGAAGGATAATCAGGTTTAGGTGCTTCAATTTCAACAATGGTGGAAGGGGGAATGTTGAGAGGTGTTTCTTTAGGAATAGAGGAGTCGATGGTTTTCTTTTCAATGGTGGGAAGGATTGTTTGATCTTCAGCCATAGTACATGATTAGTTTGGAAGTTCTGGAGAGGCTAAGAAAGAGAGAGGTGAGCGTTCAAGGTTTGGAAATGCGAGGGTTTTAATGAAGAAAGAGGCAATTATGAGGGAGAGAGAAACGGGTTCTGAAACGGCGGTAGATGTGTGGGAAGATGCAATGTTTCAGAGGGAAGTGAAAGGATTCGAATGAAAAGACGTGACATACAGAATCTAAAAATATTGATGATGTGGCACTAAATTTTTATTTCTTTTTGAGATATATATGAGAAAAACACAAGACTACTAACCTGTGGTACAAAAACCAGGTTCTTGACCGGTCTTTCAAAAATTCTCAATCCTCTTTTACCGCTCATGCATTGCCTCAGCAGCTTCTATAATCATCATGCATGTCTAGCTGTAACGGTATAGAAGTGAGTTAGACTTGGCCGGAAAACACTTCAGCTAATTTTACCTGTCTGTGATTTTCATAGCCATATAGTAGGAATCGGGTTCTCAATTAGGCTTTATTAGCCCGAGTGCCAGCCTGTTTCTCTCAAAGTGTTCTCTGCTCAGGGCTTTGGTGAAGATATCTGCAATTTGGTTTTCTGTGCTACAAAACTTCATACAGATAAGACAATTTTCCACATTGTCTCTGAGAAAATGATGTCTCACATTAATGTGCTTGGTTCTTTTATGTTGGACTAGATTTTTGGCCATGTTGAGTGCATTTGTGTTATCACGCAGAAGAGGCACACAGTCAGTGTTACACCCCACAATATTATGATAATGTTACATCCTGCAGTATTACATTACGATGATGTTACGCTTTGCAGTATTAAGTTACGACAATGTTACACCCTGCAGTATTACATTACGGTGATGTTATGTTTTGCAGTATTAAATTACGACGACGTTGCACCCTGTAGTATTGTACGTTGAATTTGTCGTAAGGTAATTGACATCAGTCCAAGTAAAAGATTATTTGGAGATTATAATGATTATGCTATTTCAAGCAAGTGATGAGTAAATTCGTGAAGGTGAGAGGGGAAGCAAGTCAAGGAAAATAAATTTTCGTCCAAGCTTGACATGTTGGATAAAATACAGCTCGAGATAAAATACCTGATATTTATGGACTAGTGTCATACAAGGTAGCACATGACCATGATAGTAAAGTGTATAAGGTGTATTTAAAGTAAGTAGTATTTTAAGTAATTTGAGATAATTCTTAATTACGTGGAAAATTGGGTAATTGTGGATTTTAGTGGGAAATTAATTATGTAACAAAGGTAATTGAGTAAATTAAGACATTTTGGATAAGGAGTTAAATCTCCCAATGTCGCAGCACGTCAAAGTCCATTTGATGACTCTTAAATTTGTGTTATAAGGTGGCAAATGAAGATATAATGACGGCTTAGTCACCACATAAGTATGACCCACACCTAAGGACTTAAAAAAGACTATCTAAAATCATTTTAAACCTCTACAATCACAAGGAAAGCTTTAGCAAAGTTCTTGGATTTTGAATAATAAAAACAACATTTTCATTCTCAAAAAAAAGAACTACATCAGATTCCTACAAAATTCCTTACCAAAACTCTACAATGAGATTCTAAAACATTATTTTAACACGTGATTCTTTCAAGTAATTCTTACAAGATTTCAACCAAATTTCTTGCAACCAAATAATTCCAATGAGAATTGTTAGAACCGTAGCAACATAAAATTTTGCGATTCTAAAGGAGTACGGTGCAACCTTTTCCAAGAATATTATACGTATTTTTTCCTACCCTAGGTACGTTAAGGTTATCTCTTCTTTCTTTTTGGCATGATCTATACGACACAAACGAAACAAGTAAATGCATAAATTTCATAAATGGCTCTATTCATAGAAGTATTAGAGATATCTATGTTCTTGAATTTCCATGTGTCATAATATTTTATCATCTGTTCATGGGTCTCAGAAAATATGAAAGTTGAAAGAGTTTACTTTACAAAATTACTCAAAGGCAAAATGCTCTTATGATATTTCGAAAGATTTTATTAACGTACTTTTCATGCATTGCATTCATGTACATTGACCCATGACCAGATGATGTTATGTACGCGTATATATATATGTATATGGGATATGGGAAAGGTTATGGCGTTATATACGCACCACCACCTGATCAGCTGGTATACGTTGATAAATTTGCCCACAGTGGCCGAGATGATATGATGGGACGCCCTTAGAGGCTGATGATATTATGAAACATGTACTTATGCATGACATGACAATCATAGCATATGCATGACACTATAATTATTTCATGATTTACAAAGTTATCTAGACTTACAGGTGGAGTCCTTTACTCTACATTTCCTCGTTGTCTGTTATGTACTTATTTATGTGCCTTACATACTCAGTACATTATTCGTACTGACGTCCCTTTCCCTGAGGACGCTGTGTTTCATGCCCGCAGGTCTCGATAGACAGGTTAAGAGCCCTCAAAGTAGGCCATCAGCTCAGCAGAAGATGTTGGTGCGCTCCATGTGCTTCGGAGTTGCTTCTTTGGTTAGTATGAGTTAGATGTGTATTGTTTGGTATGGCGGGACTTTGTCCCGACCTTAATGAAAATTATGTATTCTTAGAAGCTTGTAAACAGATGTCATGTACGTAAAATATGGTATGGCCTTGTCGGCCTATGTTCAGTATACGAGTGGTTATTTTGGTCTTATAGGCCCTTATGTATTATGTATAAGTTGGTATTACATGTTGTACTCTACTTATATCACGTCAGCCTTTCGGCTCAGTTACCTATAATAGTATGACACGAAAAAATACGTTATGTTGGTACTCGGTTGAGTAGGGTACTGGGTGCCCATCACGGCCCATTGGTTTGGGTTGTGATAGTCAGTGTACACTCCAAAGTCTTCCAACTGCTGTTTGATCTATAGAAACTGAGCACAGCAGGAAGCTGCATCAACATTTTCTGCCTCAGCTGTTGAAAGAGCTACTGAATTTTGCTTCCTTGTGCCCCATAAAATAAGACATGATCCTAGGAAGTGAGCCATTCTAGATTTGTTTTTCCTGTCCATTTAGATAACCTGCATAAGTCAGCATCATCATACCCAAAAATATTAAAATTGTCACCTGGCGGGTAGTACAGAACCAGGTCATGTGTTCCTTTAAGATATCTCATAATTCTTTTGGCAGCCTTCAGATGAGATTCCTTGGGATTTGACTGAAACCTTGCACATAGTCCCATATTGATAACAATATCTGGCCTACTTACAGTAAGATAGAGGAGAGATCCAATGATGCCTCTATACATTGTTTAATTCATTAGAAAGCCAGATTCGTCCATATCAAGTCGAGTAGCAGTGACAATGGAAGTGTCAATCACTTTTGATGCTTCTATGTTAAACCTTTTCAGAAGTTCTTTGATATACTTCTGATGACTAATGAATGTTCCCTTTGTGGACTGCTTCACTTGAAGACCCAAGAAGAAATTCAACTCACTCATCATGCTCATCTCAAACTCACCTCCCATGAGTTTTGCAAATTCCTCACATAGTAAATCAGCTGTTTCCCCAAAAATGATATCATCAACATATACCTAAACAACGAGCAGGCCCCTTCCTCGTTTCTTCAGAAATAAAGTGTTGCCAATTTTTCCTCTTGTAAAACCATTTTCTAAGAGAAACTTTAATAACCTTTTATACCAAGCTCGAGGAGCCTACTTCAACCATACAGTGCCTTGTCCAATTTGAACACATGATCGGGGTGTTCGTGACATTCAAAACCTGGAGGCTGCTTTACATAGACTTCTTCCTTGAGGAAACCATTCAGAAATGCATTTTTGACATCCATTTGGGATAGAGTGAATTCCATATGTGATGTAAAGGCAATGAGGATTCTGATAGCTTCCATACGAGCAATAGGAGCAAAAGTTTCATCATAATCAATTCCTTCCTTCTGATTGTAACCCTGGATAACTAACCTTACCTTATTCCTTGTAGTGTTCCCATGTTCATCAAGCTTGTTCCTGAATACCCACCTGGTTTCTATGATGGTACGATCTGAGGGTCTAGGTACTAGGTGCCACACTTTGTTCCTTTCAAATTGATGCAGCTCATCTTGCATAGGTGTGATCCAGTCTGCATTTTTTAAGGCTTCGTTAATGTTTTTAGGCTCTATTTGGGAAAGAAAAGCTGAGAAGGCAAGTGACTTTTTAACTTTTGATCTGGTTTGGACTTCTAAATCTGGAGGAGTAATTATGTTTTCAAGAGGATGGGAGCTTTTATGTTTCCAGTTGGGCACTTGAGCTTCATTTGTAGAGGAGCTGGGTAATCCTGACTGGTTCCCTTTGTATCCTTCTTTCAGCTACATGTGAAGTACTTTGAACTGCATCAACCACTCTTTCTTCAGCTTTAGTGGTTGTAATAGTAGTACTTGGTTCCTCTCCAGCTAATGAGGAAGAGACTACATTTTCTTCACTTGACTCATCATATCTGCCTTTCCATTTGCCATATCAATAACCTCACCTGGAACCAGCAGAGGCTCTCCATCTTGATCATCCTTGTTGCTTTTCTCACAGGAGAGGTAGGACTCATCAAAGATTATGTGTACACTCTCCTCAACACACTGAGTCCACTTGTTGTATACATTGTAGGCTTTACTTTGGGAGAAATATCCCAAAAAGATTCCTTCATCACTCTTGGCATAAAATTTTGCAAGCTGATCATTTCCATTGTTGAGAACATAACATTTGCACCCAAATGTTCTTAACTGATTCAACTTGGGCTTCCTTCCATTCAACAACTCATAGGGATTTTTGTTCAAGAGAGACCTAATCATGCACCTGTTCACCAAGTAGTAGGCAGTGTTAATGACTTCAGCCCAGAAGTTCTTAGCAATCCCACTATTGATCAACATTGTTCTTGCCATTTCTTCAAGGGTTCTGTCCTTCCTTTCCACAACTCCGTTTTGTTGTGGAGTTCTTGGGGCTGAGAAGTTGTGAGTCATGTCATTCTCGTTGCAGAATTCATCAAACTTAGCATTGTCAAATTCTATTCCATGATCTCATTTAATACATGCTACTTTTGATTCCATCTTCACTTGAATTTTCTTCACAAAGGCTACAAAAACTTAAAATCTCTCATCATTTGTTCTAAGGAACAGAGTCTAAGTGAATCTAGAGTAGTCATCCACTATCACAAAGATATATCTTTTTTCTCCCTTGCTTTGCACTCTCATAGGACCACATAGATCCATATGAAGGAGATCAAGTGTTTTTGAGGTGTTGACATCCTTCTTTGGCTTGAATGAGGATTTCATATGCTTCCCTCTAGCGCAGTCATCACAAACCTTGTGCTCTTTGAACTTTGACTTGGGCAGACCACGAACCAGGTCGTTCTGAACCAACTTATTCAGTAGAGAGAAGATTGCATGCCCCAGTCTTCTGTGCCAAAGTTCAACATCATCATCAACTGCTTTCAAGCAACTCATATCACCACTTTGTAGGGACTCAAAATCAGTAACGTAGATATTCTTGTATCTTTTGGCCACAAGTACCACTTCACCAGTTACTAGATTTGTAACTGTGCATATTTTGTACAAGAACTCTACCTTGTTTCCTTTATCACATATCTGAGAGACACTCAAGAGACTGTACTTAAGACCATTGACATAGTACATATTCTCAATTGAGTGAGTGAGTGATTTTTCAATTTTTCCAACACCAAGAATGTACCTTTTTTTCCCATTTCCAAAGAAAATACTCCCTCCTTGCAGGATTGTTAGTGAAAGAAAGTCCATGTTATTCTCAGTCATGTGCTTTGAGCATCCACTATCCATGAACTATTGTTGACTGCTTCCTTTCACTATTCCCTGCACAAGAAAATCAAGGGTTAAATTTAGGAACCCAAGAAAGTTTGGGTCCTTTTTAATAAACAAGAGGATGAATAAGTGTTCTTCTAGTCCATGCAGGTAACATGCGCCTTTTATGGGTGGCACCTGGTCCTCTTTTAGTAGTTACTCTTTGTTGATACCCAATTTTTCTCTATGTATTTTCTATATGCAAAATAACTTCAAAATAGCATATTTATATATACATATATAAGCATGTCCAAATGTTTTATTATTTTTTCATAATTTTTATTGATTTATTTTCCCCCTTTTATCCATAAAATCTCAATAATTATTTCCAAAATTTATTATCTTGATAATTCATCTATTAAATTTTTATATTTATGCCGAAAGATGGCTAAAATAATTTTTACATATTTTTACAATTTCATTTAGTATTTTTAAAGCTAAATTGCACACAATTGCAATATAAGCCATTTTAAGGTTTAATTGTGTCTTATATTCATAAAATTGAGTCTTGTATTTTTAAATTTTAGTATTGTTAATCTATTTTCAGAAGCTATTGACTATTTTTTATAAATAAAAAAAGTAAAATTGGTTATTTAAATAACAGCCCATTTGTATTTCATTTATAGCCTAAATTAGACCCCAAATTTCCCAACCCAATTCCAATTAAAATCCACCCCTAACCCTTTTAAAACTGACCCAAACCCGGATCCCCACCTACACCTTTTAATTTAGGTCGTTGATCATTCAGATCAACTGCCACCATTTCACCTTACCATTTTTAACCCAAAACGACCCCTAAACCTAAATCATTTCTACCAACCCGCCGCTCTTGAATCCCTTCTCCTCTCAAACTCTCTCTGAAAACCTAAGGTTAACCCTAGCCGTTGCCACCCAAATCTACCCTAATCCCCTTTGATCTTCACCTAATCCATGGACTCCCATGGCTGTTTGAGAGATGTACCTGTCTCCTATAGCTCCTGGTCATTTCTTTTCGTGATTTCATGGACAGATCTCAAAGGGATCTAGTCCAGTCTTGGCTCAACTTCTATCTATGGCCTTTTCCCGGCCACCCATGACCGATCAAGTCAGATCCATGGCCTTTCCGGCTAGATCGGTAACTTTTCAAAGTCTTTTCTCACTTTTTATTCTAACTTTAAGAGCTTTCCGATTTCTTTTAGATCTGTCTTAGATTTGTGGATGTTATGAACTTCTTAATGTTTACTCAAAGGTTCTTTGATTTTCTTTCAAAGTGACTCTTCGTTTTCAAATTAGGTTTTCTTAAACTCTTTTTAAAAGATCTCTTCTCCGATTTTCAGTATTGTTTTATGATTCTACTATGTTTAATCGATTTGTTCATATTTTTCTTCTACCTGGTTCATCGTGTCGAAACCCTAGGTATTTTTGGATTCTGAAGCTGTCTTTGTTTGTCTTGCATATATACTGGTCTCGACTGAGTTCTTTGTGTTTGGATCCTTTTCTTTGTTTAACTTGACTGATTCTAAAAGTTCTTACCTTTTTAACTCAGCTCTGTCAAAACCCTAATTCCTTATAAATTTTTCTTTCTCTTCACTTATTGCTATATGTTTAAAGACTTTTCTTGTTTTTGTGTGTTGATCTCCTTGCTATGTGCTAGACCGTTTCCTTCATTTTTTTGGTTTTATGTGACTACTTGACTTTGTGGACTACTGTGCTTCGAGTAGGTTTCTTTTACTACTGGGTCCTAGCTTTGGCAATATGGTTGGCCTCGCATGTCTGATACTCTTGTTCATTCTTCTCTATTTATATGGCAAAGTGCAGAATCATGATTCTTTCTTGATTGATCTTGATTACCTCAAGTTACGACTGATTGCAAATATTTTCTCATAAATCCCTGGTTTCACTCCTTTTGTTTAAATTGATTGATTCCTTTCCTTTTCTGTGATGTTTAACCTTTGTTGAACCCTTTCCCCAATTAAGTATATTTTGTACTTAGACTTAATTATTTACTCTATACTTTTAATATCCCCTATAGGGTCAAAAATCAATCTTTCTCAAATTAGTTTTCTTTCCTTAATTATTCCTACCAGTGTCTGTTTGAATAGTAATTCCTTAATTAAAGGAAAGTACTTGTATTAATTGATTCTGATTGTAATTATCTCCATGTTTGTGTTAAAACTATACTTGTTACCTTATTTTTCTACCCGTTTTGAAAGCTATAAATACCTTACCCTCTCTTCTCTAAAGACACGAACAACTGAGTTCAGAACATACACTTACACACTCAAAACTCTCTCTTTCTCTACTACTACATGTGTTACTACTTTGTCTAGCCGACTGAAAGCCAAGGCTAGACTGTGGAAGCCTACTTGCTTTACCTTTCTGCACTTTGCTTTCTCAACTGGTATGTCCTAGTTAATTTTAAAACTTCAACAACAACACGATTCTTTAATTGTTTTAGTTTCTCTCATTCTTGGTCTACTTCTGCTTGTAATTCTGTTGTGAAACCTGCAATCAAGTTACATTAGTCTCTCCTTCCTCTTTAGATTAATGCACTCCCCTGTGTGTGTTTTAAAGCATATTTTGTCAATCACTTATTATGTAATTGCTACCTTTATGAATCCCAAACCCCTATGCCCTCTATGTGTTTACGTTCTTTTGGCTGGTTTGTGTTCATACCAGTATCAGCCATTACTGTGCATGTCTAAACCAGACCCCTGTTGGGGTCATGTGCTTATAGACAAGTGTCTCCCCAAAATCCCTTTGACCCTCCTTGTATGACTACTGATTCTGTGTGTGATCCTATCTTGGGAGTTTGAGTTTTGTTTACTACTACAACTGCTTTCAATCCCCTCTGTAAACACGTGATTTTTGCTTCCCTTTGACCCCTCATGCAGTTGTCACCTACATCATCTTCTTCTTTAGACTCACTGGAAAAATCTCCCCATGCTGAAGAGCTTGCTTCACAACATTGTCAGCGACATTCTTTCTTTTGAAGCGTTTATCAGGAACCGGATTCCTCTTGGCTGCTTTGTCAGAGTTATGTTTGAAGTGTTCTTGCTTCAGGAGAGGACAATTTTTAATGAAATGCCCTGACTTTCCACACTTATGACAGAGGTCATAGTTCTTTGGCTTGCTAGAGTTGCCCATCTTTGGTATACCTCCATTCCTTCTAACCATTTTCTGAAATATTCTGGTTAAGTAAGCTATGTCACTATCCTCACCACTTGAGTCATTACTTTCTGCCTTGAGTACCAGCTCTTTTTCCTTCTTTGGTTCTCTTCTTTCAATGTCCTTCTTCTTCTTCTTCTTCTTCTCCCAACCAGCTCATCTATAGTCAGCTCTTGCATATCCTTTGCTTCAGTAATGACATTCACTTTACTCTCCCATGAGCTGGGCAAAACACTGAGAATTTTCCTCACGAGCTTGTTCCCAGGAATGATTTCACCAAGCGAGTGTAACTCATTTATGATGTAAGTGAATCGAGTATGCATGTCTTGAATGGATTCATCATCCTTCATTCTGAAGAGCTCATACTCAGTGGTGAGCATGTCAATCTTAGATTGCTTTAATTGAGTAGTTCCTTCATGTGCTGTTTGTAATGCTTCCCATATCTCTTTGGCAGATTGGCAAGCTGAAATCCTATTGTATTCATCGGGACCTATACCACACACCAAAATTTTCTTGGCACAAATTTTTTTCTCCACAACCTTCATGTTAGCATCGTTGTATTCTTTCCTTGTCTTAGGCACTGTCACAGCAGGGTCTCCGACCTTTTCTGTAGGGACATAAGGACGATCACATATAACATCCCACAACTCGGAGTCTTCAGCCATGATAAAATCATGCATCCTTGTCTTCCACCACCCGTAATATTAGCCATTGAACCTGGATGGTTTATAGGTAGACTGACCCTCTTCAAAGTTCGGTGGAGCAGCCATAAGGATCCTTTCTAGGTTTTAACTTGATAGAAGGACTTGCTCTGATACCAATTGATAGAATATATGAGTCCACCAAACTATATAGAGACCAGGTCCTATATAGGTTTCCACAGATAACGTTGATGCAATAGTAAGTAAATGGAGCATGGAACTTTTACGTGGAAAAATCTCTGCTCAAGGGGATAAAAAAATCACGACCTACACTAGTAGGATTTCAACTTCACTATGAGCAATCTTTATATTACAACCTATGCAATCTAGGAATTAAACTCTTAGTCCCTCTCTAACTTGTAATACACCTATTACAAGCTACTTTGCAATATATTTATTACAAAGACTTTAATTCATGACTAACTCTAGTCATGACACAAACACTAAAGGTTTATGGTTTACAAGGGGTTCCTAAGTAAAACTTCTAGATAAGCAAAGTAGGAATTACAATGAAGAACAATTACAAAGTTACAACTCAACTAAGACATACAAGACACTTGTTGTAGGAACTGGTCCGTAATAGTGTTGTACTTTGTTCTTGATGCACTTGAGAATTGAATGCTTGATTGTCAGATGCTTGAATGCTTGGATAAAATCTCAAGTATTCAAGTGATGTTTTATTGTAATGTTATTGTTAATACAACATGGATGACATCACTTGAATGATATAATCACTTGGTTGGTCAATGAGAAGTGACTGTTGTACTATACTACACTATTTGCATGTACAGTGCAGGCAGTCACTTTCCAGCTGTAGACAGTTGACTTCGTACTGCTGTCAGGGGAACCTAAGGGGATCAAGTCCCTGTGTTGATTCTTTATCTTCTGAATTTATAGCAACTCACATTAGCTTGAGTGCGTTGATTAAGTTGTGTACCAAGTGTATCATGTTCCTTATTTGGTTTTTTGACAGCAAGTTTGTTAGATTATCAAAACATGAAGCTAAGGTACTGTAAAGAAGGGAGCACTGACGAGGAAGAGAAGAGAGAGAACAGTCAAAGGTATAAGGTAGCTAGGAAGGAAGCGAAGATGGCAGTGACGGAGGTTAAGACGACAACTTTTACTCGTCTGTATGAGGAACTAAGGAACAAAGGTGGGGAGAAGAAGTTATTCCGACTCGCTAAGGTGAGAGAGAGGACAACTCGGGATCTGGACCAAGTGAGGTGCATAAAAGATGATGACGACAAAGTTTTGATAGGAGATGACCAGATTAAGAGGAGGTGGCAGACCTACTTTCATAAACTTCTAAGTGAAGAAAGGGATCAAGATATTATACTTGGGGAATAGAGGAATGCCGACAATCACCATGAATCAAGTAATTGTAGGGATATTGAGATCGATGAAGTCATGGAGGCAATGCGTAAGATGAGAAGGGGCAGAGCTACCGGGCCAGACGAAATTCCGGTTGAACTGTGGAGGTGTGTGGGTAGAGCAGGCTTGGAATGGCTTACTGCATTGTTTAGTGTTATATTCAAGACTAATAGGATGCCTGAAGAGTGGAGGTGGAGTACAATGGTCCCGTTGTATAAGAACAAAGGTGATGTCCAGAGCTGTAACAACTATAGGGGCATCAAATTACTAAGTCATACCATGAAAGTTTGGGAGAGAGTGGTAGAAATGAGAGTGCGAAGGACGGTGTCTATTTCAGACAACCAGTTCGGGTTCATGCCGGGGCGATCTACCACAGAAGCTATCCACCTTATTAGGAGGATGGTGGAACAGTACAGGGATAGGAAGAAGGATCTCCACATGGTGTTTATTGATCTGGAGAAAGCGTACGATAAGGTTCCTAGGAAGGTCTTATGGAGCTGCTTAGAGGATAAAGGGGTCCCGAGTAACTATATTAGGGTGATTAAAGACATGTATGATGGAGCTAAGACTCGGGTTAGGACAGTAGGAGGCGACTCTGAACACTTTCCAGTTATTACGGGGTTGCACCAAGGGTCTGCGCTCAGCCCATTCCTATTTGCCCTGGTGATGGATGCACTGACTCATCATATTCAAGGGGAGGTGCCATGGTGCATGCTATTTGCTGATGACATTATTCTAATTGACGAGACACGAGGCGGCGTCAACGAGAGGCTAGAGATTTGGAGACATGCTCTTGAGTCTAAAGGTTTCAAGTTGAGCAGGACGAAGACGGAATACCTCGAGTGCAAATTTAGAGTTGAGCCGACGGAAGCGGGAGTTAAAGTGAGGCTTGACTCTCAAGTCATTCCCAAGAGGGGTAGTTTCAAGTACCTTGGATCGGTTATTTATGGGATCGGGGAGATTGTCGAGGATGTCACACACCGTATAGGGGTGAGGTGGATGAAGTGGAGGTTAGCGTCGGGAGTCTTGTGTGACAAGAAAGTGCCACCGTTACTAAAAGGTAAGTTTTATAGAGCAGTGGTTAGGCCTGCAATATTATATGGAACTGAATGTTGGCCGGTAAAGAACTCACACATCCAGAAGATGAAAGTATCAGAGATGAGGATGTTGAAGTGGATGTGCGGGCATACAAGGATGGATAAGATTAGGAATAAAGATATTCGAGAGAAGGTGGGCGTGGTCCCCATGGAGGACAAGATGCGGGAAGTAAGACTCAGATGGTTCGGGCACATTCAGAGGAGGAGCACTGATGCACCGGTGAGAAGATGTGAGCAACTGGCTGTAGTGGGCACGCGGAGAGGTAGAGGGCGACCTAAGAAGTATTTGGGAGAGGTGATCAGACAGGACATGGCGCGACTTAGGATTACTGAGGACATGGCCCTTGACAAGGAATTATGGAGGTCGAGCATTAAGGTTGTAGGTTAAGGGAAAGTTGTGAATATTTCTACAACACAATAGGGTGAGACTAGCCAGTTAGGAGTTAGACTAAGAATGTCATTGGTCGTCTATTGATGCAGGGCTTTACCTGTTAGTTTTTACTATACCAGCCATCTATTTCGTATTTCGTATTCTGTATTTCATATCTCTATATTGCTGTTATTTTATTATACATTTTTATGGTACTAATATATCGGCTCTTGTTGCTTTTTTGAGCCGAGGGTCTCCTGGAAACAGCCTCTCTACCCATCGGGGTAGGGGTAAGGTCTGCGTACATATTACCCTCCCCAGACCCCACTTGTGGGATTATACTGGGTCGTTGTTGTTGTTGTTGTTGTAAAGCTAAGGTACTGTAAACCCATCAATAATAATAGCAGGGAGATAGAAATGACAACAACAAGTCTTACTTCAACATTGGATTCTACAATATAAACCTCAATTTTGAGTTAACATTCAGTCAATACCAAGGTCCGTAAACATAATAAGATTGCTCAACATAACAAGTAGCTAGTCTAAACATGGATAATACGATCAAAGAAACAACAATTGCAAGAATAGGACCCACTTGCATGTTATAACTCGACAACAACACATAGGTATTCGTCACCCCACCTATACATTGTACTCAACATTCAAACACATTTAAAAATTAAAAGTCTATGATTACTTTTCAACCAAGAAATAAGTTTTCTTGCAATTGTGAAGGTTAGATTCGTTATTTAAATGTTTTTAATCCATGCACTTCCTCTTGATGGATAAGTGTTAAAAATATAAATATAACATAAGTATATAATTTGATGTAAATAACTAATACGAGTAAATTTTTTAATATGAGTAAATAATTTGTAATGCGAGTAAATACATTTCCTTTTTTCTCTTATATTAGAAGCAACAGTTGAGGTTCTTCACTAGCCTGTTTCATCAACATGCCTAGTTCACAAAGTGTGTTGTACAACTAGGCCCCACCTAAACTTTGTGATTTATGTTTGGTCCTAATTGTAGAGAAATCCTTAGAAACCTATTTAAAAAAATTAAAATATCAGTTTTTGCAAGTAATGATTGCTCAAAATTGATGCATGGTAGGGTGACTGCTGAATGAATAAATAGGAGAATTTCTTGGTTGTATAATTTAAATTAATCTAATTTACAATGACTTTCATTGTTGCGATGGTACAGTCTGCTGAAATTCTATAAAACCTTTATAGTAACTTGTCTTATTTAGTTTTCTCTGAGAGTAAGGCCTCTTCAATTTCAGTTCTACTACCACTATCATTATAATATTTTCATGATACCATCGCAAGCTGTAGTGGATTTGTAGAGAAAAAGAACAAATTTTCAATTTTTCTAAAATTCAAATTATCCAAAATTATAGCTAAAGTTATTAGTGATTTATATAATTACATTAGAGATCCACAGTTAATAAAATATATCAAAAAATTAGAAGAAAAAAAACCAAAATATGTACAAGGAAGAAAAGATTTTACAGGTCAAACGAGATGAACGTAGATGGTTGATTCCATTACGCAGAAGGTCAGAAATGAAATCTTAGAGAAATGTAGAGAAATCCAAATATAGGAAGAAAAAATCAAAAGCGATAAAACTGAAAACTGTAATCATTTGAAAATACAAAACTCTTTATTTATACTTGAATAGTTTTTTAACATCATTTATTCTTACATGGATAACAAATGGACCAAAATTCACGTTATAGTGTAAAATAATAATTAAACTACTATTTTTAAACTTTTTAAAAGGAAAATAAGGTTGGACAAAAAGTACAACTAGAGACCATTACAAAAAAAACGGGGCTCATTGGGTGATGAAAAAAGCTAATTTCATCAAATAAAGAATTCATGTTTTACAAGGCTTACTGAGTAAATAAAGAAAATAAAAGAATTTTGGATACTAAAATAAATAAAAAAAGAAAAAATTTCGGGTTTAGAGCATAACTTAGAAATATCAAGATGAAAAAACAGTGCGGTTCAACAAATTCAATTGGTGGTCTAAAGCTAACTATAATAATAGGCCTTAATTTTAAACATATATAAGAAAACATTCACACCCTCCATGCTTGAGTTGCATTGTTGTTTTTAATAATCGATTTTTTCTAATAATTCATTTTTAGTTGATAATATACAACCAATTCATTAGATATGTCTTGATACATTGTTGATCTAAGTAAGAAAAATATAAAAGGCATAATATACTTATGAAATAAAAATATAAAAAAAAATAGATTGAAAAAAGACACTAGAATAAAATTAGAATAACTGAACTTGATTCTTGACTTTGATAACTTTAATTATATCAAACTAGAGTATCACTACGTAAATTTGCTTATTGCAATGCTTGAAACAGTGAAAAAAGAGCATGTAATTAAAAATGTGCAATTTACTACGGGGCTTGTATTTGACAGAATAATAATATACTTGGACAAAGAGAAAAAAAAGATAAAAGTATAAGTTCTTCATAAGAAGTAAAATATAAGAAGTATAATTTGGCTTATTTATTCCAATAGACCTAGAATAATTTATATAAAGGAAAGAGGATCTAAATGAGTTATTGTTGTTACCTAATATTTTTCTAAATATTAAGTACTATTCCAAAAGTTTACTTACATTTTATATATATATTTTTATAGTTCTTATACCAAAGTATTTATTTTTTTTTAAGGAAAAAGTAGCATATACATGTACTATTATTAGGAAATGGGGGCCCTCAAAAGTTGGGACCTAATGCAAAAGTCTTAGTGGCCTCCTCCTTTCGCCGCCCTGTGAAAAAGAAGAGTGAGAGATTCAGTTTAGATCATATAAAGAAGAATGGATAGTACTAATATATCGTCTCTTGTCGTTTTTTTGAGCCGAGAGTCTCCTGGAAACAGCCTTTCTGCCCCTCGGGGTAGGGATAAAGTCTGCGTACCTATTACCCTCCCCAGACCCCACTAGTGAGATTATACTGAGTTGTTGTTGTTGTTGTTATTGTGGTATACACTAGCAACTTTCTGTACGTTAATTTATTTTCCAGGTCAATAACTCTTGTGTACATCACAGATAAAACTTTCACTCATGATCGGATTTCAGCTGAAGCTTAAATAAGTTCGTGCATCATTCGTATATTACTCAACAGTTGTAACATCTTACACGTTCTTCGTGAACTTTATCAAAGCTTATGCACTTGGTTTGAGATTCTTGGTTATAGACTTATCTATTATTACCTATTATTAAAACGTATTGTATTTTTGAGAGTTGAAAAGGAATAAACGTATGAGTTGTAAAAAAGCTACTCAACAATGTTATTGAAAGTTCGAAAGAAATTTACAATTATACTTCTAAGGTAAAAAAAGAGTTAATACCCTCAAACCCGCCTAAACTATACGATTTTTGTCAGTTTCTTACCTAAACTATCGAGTGTCCCTGAAAACCTCCTGAACTATATCCCCCTTTATAATAAAACTCCCCCGTCTCATTTGCCCTAGTGCGTATGATACACGCTCTAAATAAATTATAAAACCTGCCATGTGGCATGCCACGTGGATAATTAATCTAATTAATCTTAAAATAAACGTAATTAGCCTAATAATTAAATTATGTTGAGTATTTACTTTCTATTCGGTAAAGACTATAGATGGTCATTTACTCAGTCAAAAAAATGGCATTTTACTCTTATCAGAGAAGAGCTCTTATCGGACCGATTCTCTTCTTCGATTATCTTCCTCTGATTTCTGTTCAAAACTAGTCGTTGCTACCATCGTTTTCTCTTCAAACTAGTCGCTGCTATTTCGAATTTGGAGTAAAGGTGAAGTATAAACTATTGAATCGGAACAAAATTAGGGCTTAGGGTTTTGCTGGTGAAATATCTTCCTCCGATTCTTTGAAGATTTTGAAGATTGCTTCAATACAGGTTTTATTCTTTATTCCCTATTAATTTTGTTGAGAATTATGATAAGTAGGTGGTGCGATTTAGTTTGTAGTAAAAAAAATTGGGTCTTTTTTTGAGGTGTTACATCTTTCTGCTTGTCGATGTTTGTTTGTCGAATATATAGTTGCATGCATGTTGTTTGTTGTTAGTTTTAGATTTCGGGTCATTTTATGTTAGAAAAATAAAGGTGTTCTGTGTTTTTGGCCTTATTCTTTGCTGCTTTTTATTGTTATTTTAGGGTAATGGCAGACAAATATCTGAATTTGAGATTTCATATTGGTGGTATGCTTGTGAGTGAGGTAGGGCCAGTCTATGTTGGGGGAAACATTGAATATGTCTTTAATGTGGATACCGACAAACTGTCTATTCCAGAAATTATTGATTATGCCAAGGATTTTGTGTTTACCAATGTAGCAAAAATGTTTATTGTATCTTCTAAGGGTGGCAGTTTGGTAGAATTGAAAAATGATCGGGATTTGTTGGTACTTGCTGAGCTGTTAAGTAATAATGATACAATAGACATTTATGTATGCCATAAGGGAGATAATGTAGTCCAAAACAACCATGTGACTAGTGGGATCGTTGAAGAATCTTCCAGTAGGGTTGTTGAAGGTTTCAATGCACCTTTAGGTTCCCAAATTGAAAATATTGATTGTAGTAGTCAACTAGAACCCCATGAACAGTCACATGTTGTAGAAAAACTTCCTAGAAACTCCTTAGTAGATGAAGATAATTCTGACATAGAAGATGAAGACTTAGAGGAAGATGACAAAGGTAATGCTGCAGATAGTGATAAATCTAGCAGTTCTGATGATGAAGAGAATGAGGTTGATTATGGTAGTGATGTGCATGAAGAGTTGAACATAGTTAAAACAGATTTGAAGGCTTATAAAAAGAAAAAAAAAGCACCAAGAAAGAAAGTTGTTGCTGAGTGTTTTCTTAGACTAGTTGGGATAGATCCAGGTTTTGAAGACATAGATAAAGGGAAAAAATATTTCCGGTAAGCTAGTTGGTGATGAGCCTTTTTATGACAGTTCAGATGCTGATAGTTTTATGAGTGATAGTGACAATGAGAGTGGTACTGAATCAGGAAATATAAGTGATAACATGAAAGCAAGAAAGGAGAACAAGAGGGTAATGTATGATCCAAAATGGGGAAAGATGGTTTAGCAACTTAACATGATCTTTGAAAATGTATATAAGTTAGGAAGCTGTCTAGGTATGCAATAGAAAGAGGTTGTGAGCTAGAGAAGATTACAAATGATAAAAATAGAGTTAGGGTAAAATGCAAAACTAGTGGATGCACTTGCTTGTTTTTTGCAAGCGGAGAGCCCAAATCTGTTGATTTCATTATCAAAACTTATAATCCTAGGCATAACTGCAACAAGACCAACACAAATTCAATGTGCAATACCAAGTATCTTGCAAAGTACTATAAAAGTAGGATAATTTCACAGTCGTGCATAAAGGGTTGGGAGATACAAGATTTGGCAAGGGAGGATTTGGGTTTATATGTTGGGAAAAAAATTTGTTCTAAGGCTAGGGAACAAGTATTGAAAGAAGTGATGGGTGATCATGTGAAGGAGTTTGGCAGGATTTATGATTATAGAGATGTGCTCCTTCAATCAAATCCAGGGAGTACATGTGTGGTAAAAGTGACAGATTCTGAAGATGGAAAAAAATTATTTCACTCCTTCTACGTTTGCTTTGCAGCAATGAAAAGGGGATTTATTGAAGGGTATAGAAAATGTATTGGGTTAGATGGTTGTTTCTTGAAGGGAATATCTAAGGGACAACTACTTGTTGCTATTTCAAAGGATGGGAACAACCAAATGTTTCCAATAGCATGGGCTGTAGTTGGGACTGAAAGTAAAGACACATGGTGTTAGTTTATAAGGATATTGAAGTCTGATTTGGAGATCAATGATGAAGGAGCAGAATTGACAATCATTAGTGATATGCAAAAGGTACTATCTTATTTAAACTAACAAGATATTTATTTTTAAGCTAACAATATCTTTTTTAGACTAACAATGTCTTATTTTGCAGGGTTTATATTCAGCAGTTCAACAATATCTTCCTGAAAGTGAGCATAGAATGTGTGCAAGACATATTCTAGCTAATTGGCAACAAAAATGGAAGGGTATTGAGAGAAGAAATGGGTTTTGGAGCTGTGCAATGTCAACTTATGAAGCTGAACTTAAAGCAAACTTGGACAAGTTAAGTAAGCTAGGTCACAAGATCTATAAAGACTTGGTAAACTGCAATCTTGAGAAATGGAGCAAAGTAATGTTTAGAACTTCTTCCAAGTGTGACAGTGTGGATAATAACACGGCTGAAAGCTTCAATGCTTGGGTTTTGGGTCCTAGGCATAAGACAATTATTAGCATGCTTGAAGAAATTAGGATAAAGGTAATGAATAGGTTCACCAGAGTAAGGGCATTTGCAAATACTTGGAATGAAGGCATATCACCAATGGCAATGATGGTATTGGTTACAAATGTGGAGAAGTCTATGAGATGCACAATACACTGGCACATGGTGTGGCTGCAATTCATCACAAGAGACTTAATCCACTTGACCTCATTTCTGAGTGGTACAAGAAGGAGACCTACCTAAAAGCTTATTCTCATTTCATACAGCCAGTACTATGCATGGAGATGTGGCCTGAGTCATCAAATGCAAAGGTTGAACCAGCTTGATAGCTTATATGATTCCACCAAACTATAGAGTACCTGGTCCCGTGTGAGACTGATACATAGAATGCTGTAAAGGCTGAAAGTAAAGAAGGCAAGAGATTTTTCTACGTGGAAAAATCCCACACAAGGGGATCAAAAAACCACGACCTACTCTTGTAGGCTTTTAACTCAACTAACTTGCAATCTACCTATTACAAGCCACTTTGCAATCTACCTATTGCAAAGACTTTAAACTAACTTGTGATGCAACCACCACAAGTCACTCTCTAACTCTCCTAGTTACAGAGGATTTAACTTATGACTATTTCTAGTCACAACATAAACTCTAAAGTTTACGAATTTTGTTTGTTCCTAAAATAGCACTTCTAAGAAAGCAAATGTAGAACAATTAACAAGATTACAACTCAACTATGGATATGCATAAGACTTCGTTTAGAAACTGATCCTTAGTGGAGTTGTTTTCTTGCTCTTCACACACCAGTGATTTCAATGTCGGATCGATGTTTCTCCTTCTTGAGAGAATATCACTGAATGCACAAGTAATGGTGTGTCTTGTACCAGGTTGTTTTATTACAAAAGATATCACAATAGATTGTGGTGTCAACTCTTGGTGTACTTATTCTCCGTGAGAAGTGACTGCTGCACTGTCTGCACAGCCACGTCTGGGCAGTTGCTTTCCAGATGGACTTTGTGTTTTATGTCAGGACATACCAACGGACCAGGTCCTAATACTTCTGTCAGGATATACACTAGGACTAGGTCCTAGTTGTGTTCCTCTTTCTGTAACAGTTGCCAGATGGTCACTTTCTTCTGCTGTATTCCGGCTGTGCACTTGACTTGTACTTTGGTCAGAGAACCCTAAGGGAGCAGGTCCCTGTTGTGTTCCTCTTTATATTGAATGCGTACAGTCACTGACTTGTGCTTTTGTCAGAGAAACCTAAAGGACCAACGCATTGGGTCCCTATTGTGTTCCTCCCTGTGGTTATTGATCCATTTGCAGATTTTCAGGCTTCGAATAGTTCACATGAGATGTGTATCCTATGGGACAAGGTTCTCTATCTGGTTCTTCACAACAAGTTTGTTAGATCATCAAAACATAAGAAGCATAAGTTTAAGACATTGAAAACCCATCAATTTCTCTCTTTTTGATGATGACAAACTTAGGCATGGAAAGCATTTGTTTGGGTCAGATTTAACCAGATGAGATATCAGTTCCCCCTTAATCTTAGATCTCCCTCCTTGTCACTTTCAGTTCCACCAGTTACCCCTTCCTCCTTGTCATTTTTAGTTCCCCCTCAACACCATCTGCTTCTTTTCCCCCTTTTGGCATCATTAAAAAGAACAAGTGTGTCGAAGAGCACAAACTGGTAATTAGCATAAAGAAGTCTAACACATCTAGCTCATGCCACATATGTGCATGCAACATGACAGAAAAGAGAGGCTAGAGGAACACAAATTTATACATGCAACGAAAAGGGAGCTGTTTTATTAATGTTTACAGTGGACTGAGCAATACAAGAGCAGTAATGGTTAAGTTCAACATGCCATCACAAAAATAAGTAAACATAAGTAAAACGGCAGCCACATGAAGTTGAAGCAAAAATAGCTTGACACTAGGGAGGATCCTAGGGAACACTAAAAGGAAGGAGGCTTAGAGGAAAAGACAACAACGGTTTTGAGAACCAGGTCCAGTCTAGCATTTACAGCCAGTTGTTCTTCAAGTAGTTGAGCCCGAAGTCTCTCGTTTTCCTTTCTCAGTCAGGCAACCTCCTCATGTACAGAATCAGGTCCCTTAGCTGCTTGGCTAAAGTGAGATTCCAATATGGAATTTGGGGCCTCAGCCTTCTTATTTCCTTAGAGGCTATAGTTTGAGTGTTTATCAGCTGAGAAATGGTCGAGATGCTTCCACCAACCTTTTCTATACATTCACATTCTTCTAGAGTGGTCTTAGAGAAGGTTTGCTTGTGTGTGCCCACTCTGGGGTTGCCTAAGGGAACCTTATAGAATCTGAACATCTGAGTGAGGAGAATGCCATAAGGTAACCCATGATTGCCACCTTTAAAATTTGCCACCTTCTATATATGATCTATCATGATTTTTGGAAAATTGATAGGTACAAACTCATCAAGCGCTTCCATCAGGACCAAATCCAACTTTGTAGCAATGGAATATCTCTCAGAGCGGGGTAAGAGTACTTTATTAATCAGTTCAAAAAGAAGCTGGTACTTAGGAAGCAATACCTTCTTATAGACATGTTCCCCCTGTTGGATGGCTTGCTCTTTCATAA
This sequence comes from Nicotiana sylvestris, assembly GCF_000393655.2. NCBI lineage: Eukaryota > Viridiplantae > Streptophyta > Magnoliopsida > Solanales > Solanaceae > Nicotiana > Nicotiana sylvestris. The sequence goes on along the minus strand of NC_091060.1, from coordinate 180,941,584 downwards.
TGGCTCTCCGAAAGTTTATTCCACAGATATCCTTAACTAAGGACACACTTCACATGGAATTCTGAGAATCTTTCCCAACATTGAAGTGTTGAGTACAATGTCCACTCCATTTACAAGTGCACAGATGTGACCCCCCTCGACAGTGAAGAGAGATGAGTAGAAGATTTGCACCGCATCTTCGTACACCAGAGGCATGCTCCCTTCAAACAGGTGTTCCCATTATTGAAATTCCACAATCTCCAGAATTTGTCTCATGCCTGCCATCTCCGAAATTGCTGGATCAAATGTTCGGCCCCACAACACTTTTTGAGTTCTTAATCTCTGCTGCCACTAAACACCATCACAGGTCAAGGACCTTGTTGAACCAGGTTCCTTAATGGTTTCCCCTTTTTGTTTGCTAGTTCCTTCTCCAGACTTTCCTTTCCAGCTTGTAGCCCCTACCGTATTGTCCTCAGGCATGGCTAGCTCAGTTTTACTCCGTTTAGACTTGCTACTATACTTCACCGATTACCCTTTCTGTTCCTCAACAATTTTACTTGTCATAAACTGTTGCACTAAGGAACCAGGTTCCCTAGAGGCATTTTTATCTATCTGATTTACTGACATACTCTTGATGAAATCTTTGGGATTCATTTTCCTCTTTTTCCTTGTCTTGACGCTCCTTTTACTTTTCTGCAATGAGGATTCAGAATTCTCTTGCTGTAGTGACCTGGTGATGGGTGATTTGGAGGAAGAATCCAAGAGCTTGGAATGAATAGGAGGTACAAGAGTAGTTTGCATAGAAGTGAATCAGGTTCATCAAAAGGATTTTCTGAGAATATCTCATGAGCCAAAGACTCGAGGAGTGTTGTGGTTCTCACATCTCCTAGGAATGGAACGCCTTCCCTTGATACTCAGAAGAGAGATAAACTCCTTAATTCATCAGACTCTTTGCAGATATAGCCATAATGTTATGAGTTGTTTCCTTTTCAGGTGACTCCTTGAGAGTCATTGAGTCCAACATGGAGGTGTTCAGGTACTGGTCAGGATCATCCTCAAGGGCTTCTGATATTCGAGGAGCAAGACCTCATGTGTGGTCTTTGATGAGATCGTAGGATTGACTAGACATAGGATTCTCAAAATAGTAGTGAACAGGGTTTATCATAAATGGAAGCACTGTAGGGGTGGAGGAGGAACCAGAAATGTGTAAGGTGGTAGAAGGCATGAAACAATAATGTTATGGGAATTATTTCAATGATGATAAAGAAGTGGGAGTAGTGTTAATGGCGGGGGAATGAGAAGATTGTTCGATCACCATTAGATGAGTACTTAGTAGACGAGTAGAGAGAGAAAGAGATAGATGGGAAGAGGATCCTAGCTATACACGGAAGATGAAGGTTCATGACTTGTGATGAGAGAGAAAGAAAGTTTTATTGGAAGGAGAACTAATGATGAATGGAGAGCGAAATAGGTTATGAATAGTTCTGAAAACGGCGGTAGGTTTGTGGGGAAGTGTTACTGTGCAGAGGGGATGAAGGGATTTGACGGAAAAGACATGACACACAGACGTTGAAAAGTTGGATGATATGGCAACTGAATTACAAATATTTATAATTTTTTTTGTTTAGGAAGGGCATGCAAAATTTAAGCACATTACTACTAACCTGAGATATAGGAACCTGATGCTAGAGCAATCTTTTGAACAAGGTTTTAGCAGCCCCCTCTCTTGCAGTTCATAAACTGTATCTTTAGCTTCTATGATCGTCATGCGTGTTTACCTACAATAGTATTGATGTGAGTTAGGCTTGGTGAGAAAAAACTTTAGCTACCTTTACCTGACGGTGTTTTACACAGTCAATAGGATCAGGTTCGTTATTAGATTTTTTTGTGACCCCGTCTTCACCTTGATTTATCCAAAATATTCACTACTTGAGGCTTTGATGCAAATATCTGGAGTTTGGTCTTCTATTCTACAATGTTTTCCACCGATCAATCCCTTCTTCATATTGACTCTTAGAAGAGGATCCCACCCTTCAATGTGTTTGCAATTTCTCTCTAGTTGTTGATGAGGTCATTTCGTTTTGCTTCCTTGTCTCCCAGAAGATGAGGCATGAATCATGTTAGGTGCACTTTGGTTTTCCAATTTGAGACAGAAGTTGGTTGAAGAAAGAGATATGGAGATTAATTTGATTTCCCACACTTTGTGTTCTGCTGCTGGTGTAGTGCCATGAGCTGCATCTTACTTCTTCCTTCAGCTTCAGTGGTAGCAAGTGATGTACCAAGTCTTGGTGAGACATGGAGGATGATGTTGCGTTGTCTTTTGCCAGTCTCCTTCATTTTGCTTACTTTATCATCCTCCTGATTTGAAGCCTTAGATATTTCCCAAAGGCAGGATTGGTTCATCATATTAATCCTCACGGTTTCTTTCTTGGCAAGTGAGAGAGTTTTGTTGAATACCCCATGAGCATCTCCTGCCATTTTGTGCTTCCTTTGTTGGAGACCCTGTGGCCTTGTTTTGTGGATTGTACCTCAGAAGGATCCCTTAGCTCGTCCTTTTGCATTGAGCTTCCCAAGCTGATCCTTCCTGTTGTCAAGAACAAGGTATTTTCTTCCAATTTGGCAGCTCCTGGTGAATTTTGATTTAGGAGGGACCTGGTCTGACACCTATTCTCAAAGAGAGAATATTATTCATTTCTTTTGCTCGGAGTTTTTTGGCGATTCCATAGGCGATGAGCACAGTCCATACAACAATTTCCAGATCCGTTCTTTCTTTCAGCTACGCCATTTTGGTTATGCAATCCTTGGAGTTTGAGAATTTGTGCGAGATCCCTTCTCCTCCTCCTCCATCATTTTTTTGAACTCATGTCCAGGTGACACTTTAGTTTGGCAAACCACGTACCAGGTCCGGCTGAGTTTCTTCGGAGGTGAGGAATTTGCATATACTACTCCTTCATCCTATGGTTGTGACTTCACTCATCTCATTCTCCACTTGATGATTAGTGTAAGCACGTGATTTTTGCTCCACGGACAATCGCTCCAAAAGAAATAAAAATAATGGTAAATGGCTTCGCTATACAATTTTTTGATCTTTCCGTAACATGTGTTGTTGGTCATTTGGGGGTCTGTCCATTTTACATCTAGTCATTATCAAACAAAAATACAAAATGCCTGTCGTTAAAAGAAAATTCAAAAAATATATGTATGTGTGCATCGTTCGTTCTAAGATGTGATCTAACCATTTTTATTTTATTTTATTTTTATTGTCCATTTATGTGTGTTTATCGTTGTGGGTGTCACTCAATATGTGTGTAGGTTTGTTTTAATTTTTACATTGTTTTAGGAATTTTTGTTTAAATTGAAAAAAAAAGAGAAAGGGGAAAAGGAAAATCTGATTTGGGCCCCGAAGCAAGGCCCAAGGCCAAAATACTGATCCAGTCCAAGATGAGCCTGCCCAAACACGGACTCAAACGACGTCGTATCGGCGTCCCTACCAAAGCCGTTGATCTGATTCAAACGAACGGTCCAGATCAGGCTGTTCAACTCGCCTCAACGACTTCGTTTCAGGCAAAATGATCTAAGCCGTCCAACCCCATTGATCCAACGGATCCAGGCCCTCCTCTAAACCCGTCAAACATGACCCGATCCAATCCCCTACCCGGTCTTAACCCACTATCAGCTCCCGAACGACGTCGTCTCTCCTCAATGAGTAGATCCTGGCCCTTGGTCTCAATTGATCCAATGGCCAGGATCTAAACCCTCAATACATATATAAACTCGACCCTTACCCCCACGCCCCAAGCCGCACCCCCCTTCAGCCACTGTTCACCATCTTCCCCAGGGCCCCTTTCCTCTCAAACCCTTAGCAGCTTAGGTTTTTCCCGTGAGCCCGGTAACCATGGTTCCGATGACCACCAAAGTAACATCCCCGATGCACCCAACCACCTTGAACACAAATCCGTTAACCGTTCACCTCGAATCAACCCGTAGCTTCTCGAATCTTCGAACGAAGACTCGAGCAAAAACTAGATCTACACCGATTGACCCCAAATTCACACCACAACCCCTCCTGACCTCCCTCACCCCCGGAGTGGCTTTGGTTCCGTTCGAATTTGACTGGGATTGAACGGTTCCCAAGTCGAACCTCAAGAGCCCTAGGATTCAGATTTATGGGTTTGTCCGAATCAGTGGCAGGATCAGGGCCTAGCAGACTTTTACCGAAGTGTTCTCAGTTGAGAACGCTTCGGTTAAAGTACATTAGACCCCAAAATCACCTGGCCCGAGTTCGAACTTGAATCAATCTTAGTTTCATTTTCCTGAGGTATTTTTCCTTTTTCTTTTGTCCTCCTAAAATCTATCTGTCGTTCGTGTTCTGGTTTGTTTTGTTTCATGACTCGTCTGTCCATGTGTGTACGTTTTAAGTTAATAATGAGTTTGTTGTTGGTTTTATTGGTTGCTTGCTGTATATTATAGCTTGTGTAGTCATCTAAATAAGTGTCGTCAACTGAATTCACTTGAAAGATGTTATAGCTTGTGTAGTCATCTAAATGAGTCTACATTTCAGTATTGATTACTATGCCTGTTTCTTGTTGGTGTTACTTGTATCGGCATGACCAACTTGTACCCTTTAATTGGCACCCTTGTTTGCTTAAAGTTTGAATCATTGCCTGAACTTAGGCAGAGAATTGGCAATTAGCTTTAGAAATCTAACAAATCAGCCTGAAAGCAGTTTGAGTTTAATTAGCTAGTAGTCAGGTATTGGCTGAAATTAGAGAGGTCTATATACTAACTATTAAGAGTTGGGGTAATACAGTAATATGCAAGGTATAAGGGTAATCTTGGCATAAGACAGGGTCTGATTAGGGGATAATTTCAGAATATGTCAAGTGGTAATTAAAATAGGATTAAATTAATGCTAATGGGGGACCAGACCTAAGAGTATGGGAATTAATTGAATACTTAACTAAACCCATAACCCTTGATTAGAGTAATAAAGACAGGGCATGGGGGCTGATTAAGGATTCCAAGAAAGATGCCTTTAGGCATGGGGAGTTAAGGGGTATGGGCAGTCTGCAAGTAGGAGGGAGGCAGCTTAGCTGCCCTTAGTCATTTGACTTATAAATAGGCCATTCGAGAACTTAAACAGGGCTGGACTTTTGAGCCTTCAGAAAGGAAAAACAAAACAAAAGGCTGAAAAAACTTTAGTCTGAAGGGTTGTCTAGTGAGTCCCAAATCATAACAGTGTAAACACAAGGTAGTTTCCAATAGACATTGTAACCAAACACTGCCTGAAAGTTGTATAAGAGTGCATTTTGGTCAGGCTGTCTTGGCCAAGTTCTGTTGCTTGCATTGACTGAGCTGTTTATGGTTGTTGAACTGTTGGTGTTGCTGCATTGAACACTCTGTTAGTGCTGTGGTTTCTCTACTCTTTCCTGGGGTTACTCGACTATCTGTTAGTTCTTGTATTCTGGGAGACATTGTTGGTTGTCTGTGGCTGAGGAAAACATTTGGTTTGGTTGGTTGTTGCTGTGCTGTTGCTGTGTATCTGTTGTTGCTGTGATTACTGCATACTACTCAACTGATCACTCTCCTTCTTCCTTTCCTTTCTATACCAGGTACACAATTGATATCACCAATGTAACTGAGAGTTTGAGCATGAATGCAAAAGAGAGGACCTGCAGATTGTTTTTATATATACATGAACTGTTACATTAAATGTCATGAAATGGTTACATTTTCGTTTGGATAATAGAAGTAGCCTACATGCTCAGTATATCAATGTAGGTTAATGAATGATAGTCATGTATATATGCTGTTAGGTGAAAAACAATCCCAGTGTAATAAGTTGTATTTTAGACTTAGTCTGATGGTGTAGTATATTCTCTAATGTAGGCCAAATAGGAAAACTATCCATATGGGTTAAAGTTCCTTCCCCTTTTGCCAGATTGTCACATATAAATTGATAAAGAACGAAGAATCAGTTCTAGGCCTCAACCTCAGGAAGACCGAGCCCAAATCGAAACAAATCAGCTAGGCTTGTATCGGAAAAACAGGGGCCCAAGTCTGGCCATCTCGCATGAGCTAGGTTTGGGCCCATAATTTTCGACTAGTTATCCATAAGTGCAGTCACATTTTATTATTCTGTAAAAGCACTTTAAATCCTGTTATAAATAAGCTCGCAAGCATGTAATCAACTAAGGCTATTTACTGCTTTCAATTGATAGAGACAAACACGACAAGAAACGTAGTTGCTATAGGATATCCTTTAAAAATAACAACGAGACGAGCCTCGATAAAAATAAATAAAACGCAGATGCGGGGCCCTTGTTAAATGTATATTATTGAAGCATTTAGTTTCCAGGGCGGGTTGTTTAGCAAATCTCACAACCCTCCTAAAATAACAATACGTTAGACTCTTTAGGATGCGCCTTAATAAATCTTACCTTCGTAAACTCGGGTGCACATTGATGTGACCCAAATCCAAATCTCAACGGAGTCGAAATGTGTTTCTAATCACGGGTACATTGATTGTGACGTGGTTCGAGATGCGTGTCCATGACGTTGCAAATTCATTTTTAAAAATAAGAATGAGATGAGCCTCGCCAAATAAAATACAAATTGCGGGGCCCTCAGTAAATATTTGCTTTAAAAATTATTTGGACTTCGGGATGGACCGTTTAGTAAAATTCCACGGTCTTACCCAAAATAAATACGCTAGTCGCTTTAGGCGCGCCTTTAATAATTTAATTTCCTTAAACTCGGGTGCACATTGATGTGACCCAAATCCAAATCTCAACGGAGTCAAAGTGTGTCGACGACCACGGGTACATTGATTGTAACGCGGTTCGAGATACATTTTCACAACGTTGCAATTCTTGATAAAAACAGTAAATGATAAAAGCGGTTAAAAGTTAAATTTTGCACATAAGTTCACACTTGTATAAAATCAGATAATCAAGCCGAATATAACAATTGAGCGACCGTGCTAGAACCACGGAACTCGGGAATGCCTAACACCTTCTCCCGGGTTAACAGAATTCCTTATCCGGATTTCTGGTACGCAGACTGTAATATAGAGTCATTCTTTTCCTCGATTCGGGATTAAAATTGGTGACTTGGGACACCCTAAAATCTCCCAAGTGGCGACTCTGAAATAAATAAACAAATCCCGTTTCGATTGTCCTTTAATTGGAAAAACTCCTTGCGCCCCCTCGGGTGCGTAAAAAGGAGGTGTGACAATTAGCAGGAGTGACTGTTCTTGTTTCCTTTGTTCATTGATACTACTTGGCTAGTTATCAGATTGATGACAATATTTTTTAAGTCATTCACATAGTGCTCGTTCCCACTCAAGTGCAAAAAGGAACCTTTCTGCCTTTTCATTCATTGAGAATGTACCCTTTACTTTCTTCTTAAGGATACATTCCCTTCCTGCAGGGCTTTCAGTGAGAAGAAATTCATGATGTTCTTCAGCTGCATGTTTTGAACATCTTCTATCCGTAGTCCATCGTAGTCCGCTCCCTCTCACTATTCCCTGCTCATGCACATCAAGGGTTAGATTTAGGAACCCAAACTAGTTTGGGTCCCTTGTTAGCATAAAAAGGATGAATGAGGGATTTCCTGGTCCACGCAGGCAGCATCCGCTTTTTGCAAGTGGTACCTGGTCTTTTGCTAGTAGTCACTTTATCAGCAAACACTTTGTTCTTCTGAGCAGACTGAACCCTGGCCTAGCAATTTTCTTTAAAATGCCCATTGTTTTCGTAGCGGATACATAGCCAGTTATCAGGTACAGTGACATACTTGCTATGTGGGTTGTAGGGAGTTTTCTCCCTCTGGAACCCGATGCCCTGCTTTTTCCCACTATTGTTGAGATACATGGTAGTGAAAGCTTCTGAGTACCAGGTCCACTTCAGGGATTTCTCAAGATCATTTCTTACTTTCTCCAACTCAGTTTGGAGTTGCTGATTCCTCTCGAGTTCACTGCAGAGACTGGTTTTTACAACAGTTAACTCTTTTTCGAGCAAGATGTGTTACTCACTGGCTACTTCCTTCCTTTTCGCAAGACTTACATCCCTATGTTCTCTATTGAATCCCTCAATGGTTTCCTCTAGATCAGCGCATATCACTAGAAGGTCATCCCTTTCCTCTTCAGTGGAGGCAATTTTTCTTCTAAGGTGTGTTTCTCATTGCTAAAATCTTCTATTGTTTCTTTTAGATCAACAACTACTACCATCAGATCATCTCTCTTATTCTCCACACTAGTTATTTTTTCATCTAGGTCCTCCTTCTCTAGTTCAAGATTAGTTATGGTCTCATTTAAGTCCACTACACAGACCACTAGATTATCTCTAGATTGTTCGGCCTCTCCTAGTTCTACAGTCAGGATCTCCTTATCATTTACAAGACTATAATAAGCATCAATTAGGACATTTGATAAAGACCTTAGTTTCTTAGAGGAATAAGATTTCAGATTTCTCTGAACATCCCTGAAGTTTACCCCATCGTCTTCATCTTCATCATCATCATCATCTGACTGAGCCATCAATGCGAACAATGGATCGTACTTCGTTGCTTCAATTTTTAATGCCATCATGGAACTATTTTCTGCATCTGATTCCCTTTCGGATTCACTTGAGGAGTCTCCCCAAGCAGCAAGAGCCTGCTTAACGATATTGTCTACATCACCTTTTCGATTGAAATTTTTCTCTGGAACCAGGTTCTTTCTTCCAGCTTTGTCAGGATTTTGCTTGTACTGCTCCTATTTTGTGAGAGGGCAGTCTTTGATGAAAAGCCCTGGTTTTCCACATCCATGACAGAGATCGTTGTTCCTTGTTTTGCTTGAACTTCCCCACTTTGGTATGCCACCATTTCTTTGAACCATTGTTTGAAATCTCTTAGTAAGATAGGCCATGTCACTCTCTTCATCACTTGAATCACTCATTTCAGCCTTAAGCACCAGGTTCTTTTCCTTCTTAGGCTCTCTTCTTTCACTGTCTTTCTTTCTTTTCATCTCGTATGTTTTCAGATTACCAATCAACTCATCCATGGTCAGAGTCTGTAGATCTTTAGCTTCTGTGATGGCATTTACCTTACTTTCCCAAGACCCAGGTAGAACACTGAGAATTTTCCTTACAAGCTTATTTCTGGGAATGACGTCTCCAAGTGAGTGAATCTCATTTATGATGGAGGTAAATCTGGTGTGTATATCTTGTATGGACTCATCATCCTTCATCCTAAAGAGCTCGTATTCAGTAGTGAGCACGTCGATCTTGGATTGTTTGACTTGAGTGGTTCCTTTGTGTGCAGTTTTTAAGGCTTTCCATATCTCCTTGGCAGTATCACAAGTTGATACTCTGTTGTACTCATCAGGTCCTATGCCACACATTAAGATTTTTTTGGCATGATATTTTTTTTCTATAACTTTTCTGTCAGTGTCGCTGTACTCTCTTCTCCCTTTGGGCACCAATGGTCTTGTTTCTTCAAGTTTCTTCATGGGAACATGTGGATCATCACAAATGATGTCCCACAATTCTGAATCTTCAGCCATTATGAAATCATGCATCCGAGTCTTCCACCAGCCATAGTATTGATCATTGAATCTGGGAGGTCTATGGGTTGATTGTCCTTCTTCAAGGTTTGGTGGAGCAGTCATTTAGGATCCTTCCTAGGTGTTAGCCTGATAGGAGGAACCTGCTCTGATACCAATTGATAACTTATATGAGTCCACCAAACTATAGAGTACCTGGTCTTGTATGAGACTGATACGTAGAATGCTGTAAAGTATGAAAGTAAAGAAGGCAAGAGATTTTTCTACGTGGAAAAATCCCACACAAGGGGATAAAAAAACCACGACCTACTCTTGTAGGCTTTTAACTCAACTAACTTGTAATCTACCTATTACAATCCACTTTGGAATCTCCTTATTGCAAAGACTTTAAACTAACTTGTGATGCAACCACCACAAGCCACTCTCTAACTCTCCTAGTTACAGAGGATTTAACTTATGACTATTTCTAGTCACAATATAAACTTTAAAGTTTACGAATTTTGTTTGTTCCTAAAACAGCGCTTCTAAGAAAGCAAACTAGGAATTACAATGTAGAACAATTAACAAGATTACAACTCAACTATGGATATACATAAGACTTCGTTTAGAAACTGTTCCTTAGTGGAGTTGTCTTCTTGTTCTTCACACACCAGTGATTTCAATGCCGGATCGATGCTTCTTCTTCTTAAGAGAATATCACTGAATGCACAAGTGATGGTGTGTCTTGCACCAGGTTGTTTTATCACAAAAGATATCACAATAGATAGTGGTGTCAACTCTTGGTGTACTTCTTCTCAGTGAGAAGTGACTGCTGCACTATCTGCACAACCACTTCTAGGCAGTTGCGTTCCAGCTGGACTTTGTGCTTTATGTCAGGACATACCAAAAGACCAGGTCCTAATACTTCTGTCAGAACATACACTAGGACTAGGTCCTAGTTGTGTTCCTCTTTCTGTAACAGTTGCCAGATGGTCACTTTCTTATGCTACATTCCGGCTGTGCACTTGACTTGTACTTTGGTCAAAGAACCCTAAGGGAGCAGGTCCTTGTTGTGTTCCTCTTTATATTGAATGCGTACACTCACTGACTTGTGCTTTTGTCAGAGAACCCTAAAGGACCAACACATCGGGTCCCTATTGTGTTCCTCCCTGTGATTATTAATCCATTTGTTGTTTTTCAGGCTTCGAACAGTTCACATGAGATGTGTATCCTGTAGGACAAGGTTCTCTATCTGATTCTTCACAACAAGTTTGTTAGATCATCAAAACATAAGAAGCATAAGTTTAAGACATTGAAAACCCATCATACTTTCTGTTTTTGTTACATTCTGTTGGTTGTTAGTTACATTTGTTAATGAATCTTTTTTTTGTTCATTTGTTTGAACCAATGAAACCTACAAGAAAAAATGAATAAGTACTATAAGAGACAAATTACAAGATAGAAGATCTATATACTACATAAATTTCAAATGAGAATATAAAAACAAATGTATGTACAAGCTAGTTAGTTACACTTACAGTGGAGGAAGAAGAAGACAATAAGAAAAATCTTTATCTTGACACTTCTGTCCATATTTCACCTTCTTGTCTGTGGGTGTAGGCTATTGTCCTCTTCTATCCATAGTTAGCGATGTTGATTTTATTTTTTTAAATTCAAGTTTTTAAATTTTGGGGTAGAATATTAGTTTGAGTAACTTATTTAGCAAAGAGACAAAGACAAAGTAACTTACTGTTTTGTTGTTAGTGTTTCTGTCAGCTGAAGTGGGACTGCTGAATTGGGACTACTGTTTGGGATTACTTCCTGTTATAATGTTGTTTGGGACTACTGAATTTATAGCATTGTATTAGCTGTTATTTTGGGACTGTTATGAATGTTAGTTATTAGTTTCTGCTGAATGTTACAAAGCTGTTATAACATTGTATTGAATGTTAGTTTGGTACTGTTATGTATCAGTTAGTTGTTAGCTTAAGTTAGCTGTTAGTTTGGGACTGTTAGCTTAATTCAGCTAGTTGCATCAGTTGTTTCTCTTAGTTGGTATTAGATTGTATCAATAACATTACTTATTAGATTGGTATTAGTTGATTGGGATTGTTTCTATTTATGCAAAGGGAGTGGCTCACTCACAAAAATCAACCTCTAAAAAGAGATCAAAGGCTGACTCCCAAGCATCTACTAGTAAGAAGAATGCTAAAGCTAAGGGTGGTAAAGGAAGAAGCAATAGCAACATGGTGCAGAACTCACAAAACTCAAATGTTCAACAATATCAAGTTTCAAATGTCCAGCATTCTCAGGTTTGATATGTGCAACAATCTCAAGCAAACAACAGAGGTGCTCTTACTGCATTTAAGAGGCCAAGAGTAGTGGGACATGGAGTATTTGTCAGCAAAAGTGGCTATACATGTGTTGAGGTAATTAGCAATTTGGTTGCTAGTTTTGAGGTTGCAAGTTAAACTCTATTGTCTGATATCTGATTTTCTTTTTAACTTAATTTTCAGCAAGGGAGGCCTGTTAGTAGGGTAATCGACAGTGGAAAGAACAATGGAGCAGTTGAAAGTTCAGCTGTAGTGACTGGTGATCTTGGTTATAAATCAAGTAAAGGCCTAAAATGGAAGGGAACGCAAGCAATCACAACTAGACAACTTCAACATAGACGTGCTTTACTACAGTATTTAAGGACAAAATCACCAAAAGCTAATGAAAAAAACCGGAGGTGTTTGAGCTTCAACACTACTTTATTGGGTACTGTTATATGCAGATACTCTAATTGTGTTTTGGATAATATTTTTGTGGTGAAAGTTATGAAACTAGTTGTTTAAAAGTTGTTTTACTTCAATGCAACTTATGAGATGTAATGTAAAACTAGTCAATTGTAGGCCTTTTGAGCTCTATGATACATGCTGGCAAGAAACTTGTTTTACTTCCCTTCTATTTAGAACATATAGTTGGTTCCTTGGTTCCTTTTGGTATTTGCTTTCTTGTACTACGGCAATCAAGGAATGACAGGATATAATGCTTGAAGCAGCATAACTGAGTCAGTTTTAAATGAAGCCAAAAAAACAACAATACACATTGAAACATATAGTAATAATATTTCTAGCATTTCAAACAAAAGCAACAACCAAGTTTCAGATTACACTTCCTAGCATTTGAAACAAAAGCAACAACCTAGTTTCAGATTACAAAACACTTCCTAGCATTTGAACAACCAAACATACACATTGAAACATATACTAATAATAAGCAGCATCTTCAAATTTTTCTTCTTCTTCAATTCAGCCTCAAGTTCCATTTTATCCTTCTGTAAGCCAAGAATTATCACCTTCGATTGGCCAGGAAATTCTGGATCATACCACTAGAAAAATCCACAAGCCACACGATCCTTAGCCTGAAAATTTTAACCAAACCATTCAAATGAAAAAGTAAAATTTAGCCATATTAAATCACATAAAATATGATGATTTGCAAGATGATTACCCCATAGTACTTGAATCCAAAAGAAAATGTCTTTCTGGGTTAGCATTTGTCGTTGATGTTCTCAAAGAAGCAGGCTGCCCACAACCACAAAACACATTAAACCTCATGACTTTTCTACAATGAGTGTTCTTCTTTCAAATTAATTTGGGTAACAATGAAGGATGGATAAAACGAGAAAGATAAAAAATAAACTCGATAAACAGAGAGAATTTCAAATGGATTAAGATGAACAAAAAGATAAAAAGGGTGAAGAAATGATGAAGAAAGGTGAAGAAATAGTGAAGAAATGGAGAAGATAGTGTAATATAAAGAAAAAAGGGAATAAAATATAAGTTTTAAAAAGAAGGGGCTGCCAGGTGGGCCCCGTTTCATGCTAATTATCAATGTTCACGCGCTCTTGCGCAACTGATTTCATACAATATGCCACATAAGCTGGGGGGGGGTTTAATTACGAAGGGGGATATAGTTTAGGGGGTTTCCAGGGACACTCAATAGTTTAGGTATGAAACTTAAAAAATCGTATAGTTTAGGCGGGTCTGAGGATATTAACTCTAAAAAAAAATGAGGTAGTCAAACTTTAGTAAAAATAGCACGGTATAGCCAGTTTTCGAAATGGTCATTCAAAAATAGCCAGCGTTTACGAAGTCAATAAAAAATAGCCACTATTTCGCTGCAACAGAGACTGGTCCAGCATAATATACTGGAGTTCGGTGCACCTGTGTATGAACTCCAGCATATTATGCTGGATCGGTATACTTTGCTGACTCCAGTATAATATACTGGAGACTGGAGCACCGGTGCTCCAAACTCTAGTATATTATACTGGACAACTATACTTGCTGGAACTCTAGTATATTATGCTGGAGTTCTAGTGTACTTATGCTGGAACTCCATCATATTATGCTGGAGTTCCAACATGCTTATCCTGGAACTCCAGTATAATATGCTGGAGTTCAAGCATACTTATGTTGGAACTTCAGTATAATATACTGACGTATTTTCCGGGTTTTGAACAATATTTTCGCTCAGATTTATCTTTACATAAAAAGTGGCTAAATTTCAATTACTTTTAAAACTGGGCTATTTTTGAACGACCCGTTATAAATCTGACTATTTTTTAATTTCTCCCCAAACTTTAGCCTTAACTATGCAATTGGGCCTGGGCATAGCCTAGGCTAATGGTAACTAGTTTCATATATAAGTGCGAGTCCAAAATCAAATTATTTCATCAAAATAGAAAATTGGATATACACGAGTCGAAGGACAATCGGAGAAAACATTAAACTAGAGTGTGAATGGTCCTGATGCTTTATTCCTTGAGCTATTTCTAGAAGGAAAAAAGGTAAAGAACAAGAGTGGCAGTGAGAAAGGAAAATTGCAGAGAGCGATGGCGTTGATGGGGGAGAAATGCAGAGTGTGTGTAACAGGAGCAGGTGGCTACGTCGCTACGTCGCTAGTTAAGCTTCTCCTTTCTAAAGACTACACCGTTCATGGCACCGTTAGAAACCCTTGTAAGTAAATCCTTACTATTTCCTATTTTTCTACTTTCCTGAAACGACAGTTTCTATGGTTGAACAGATATCTGTAATAGTATTGAAAAGAAAGGTAAAAACTTTTTGGGACAAGATTGTCAGTTGTGTTTTAGAACTGTTCTTAGTTTTCAAATTACTATATATTAGGAGCCTCAGCTGGGAAGGAACCCTTTATTTCAACCGAATGTTCTAGCCTCTAGGTGAATATTCCTAAGAAATTGATTCAACTTTTAAGCAATCAATCAATTATGCCTCAATTCCAAATTAGTTGAGTCGGCTTTATTGATCATTTATAAATATTTCAATTTATTTTTGTAAGGTGGAATATATTAACCCAATACTTACAGTTGCACCAATTTTTGCAATCAAAGCATCTTCTTTTTTTAAAAGGAGAATTTCGATTGATTTGAATAGTTTGAGAACTGAATTGAGAACGGCTGTAAATTATATCTTATGGCAATACCTAGATTTTCAGAGATATTTATAGTTGATTCATCCTTTTGCTTGCTGTGTTCCCCCCTTGTCCTCTACTCATGATCCTTTCTGCTGATAGCTTTGAAGAAACTGTGTTATGAAAAACAAAAGGTAGCATATTTTTCATAATCCAATGCGCCCAAATAGGAAATCTTGTTCTAGGTTGGTAACATGGTATAATAATTAAAATTGTAGGGGTTTTTTAGTTTCTGCTTCAAATTTCTGAAGAGGCCTCATTGTAAATCAATTTGCAGCTGATGACAAGTATGCTCATTTGAAGAACCTAGACAAAGCTGCGGAGAACCTAAAACTCTTCAAGGCAGACTTGCTAGATTACAACTCACTTGCTGCAGCCATCAAAGGTTGCGATGGAGTATTTCACGTTGCTAGTCCCGTCCCTTCAAGCTCTGTACCAAATCCCGAGGTACGACTTTGCTAAGACCTGTTAAATTTGTTCTTGTGACCACATTTAGAAGAAAACTAGGTCCTCTAAACATCTAAAACAGAGTAAAATAATAGTAAACTAACACAGGCAGTGTCCCGTCTCCACATCAGTTTATTAATTTTGTTGATATGAATCACATCCTGTAGTTTCAGTTTGTAGGTCTCCAGATATCTGTGGAATCTATTAACAGTCTAGCCTATTGACCTTTAGTACATGTTATTAGTTGTTGAAAGCACTTAGTGGTGTATTCTACAGAATGAAAAACAAGATGGTGAATTTATGTTGGGATTTTACTTTATGTACTATTCAAAGAAGTGCCTTGAGGGTGATTAATATTCTTAAAAAAAAGAGCCACTGTCTATGGAGCTCTGCGATTTGGGAGCCTAAGACTTTGGAAAATCAGGTCCATCTTGGTTACACTGTTGTGGAATCAAATGATCTGCAAATGTCCGGATTTCTTTTGGAAATAACTTCTACCCAGGGGCAAAGCTACATAGTTCTAAGGGTGGTTAATTGACCACCCTTTATCGAAAAATTACACTGCGTAGTATAGGTGCAATATTAGATTTTACAGGTATAATACATATTTTGAACACCTTTTATCGGAGAATTTTTTTTACTTCTTTCAAGTTTGAACACCCTTGGTGAAATTCCTGGCTTCGCCACTACTTGCCATTATGCACTAGTTCTTCACAGAAACTTATCTTCCGCTTCATATGTTCAATGGCTTGATTGCAGGTAGAAGTTGTTGAACCTGCAGTAAAAGGCACACTTAATGTTCTGAAGGCATGTTCTGAAGCAAACATCAAGAGGGTTGTGTTTGTATCTTCTGTTGCTGCTGTTTTCATGAACCCCAACTGGCCGAAGGGCCAAGTAAAAGACGAGACTTGTTGGTCAGACAGTGAATACTGCAAAGCAACTAATGTAACTTCTTTTACTGATACAACTTTATGAATTTGACTTCTGTGGACACTTTAAAATTATTACTGTAACCAACTTGTTGCTTTACATGCGATAGTGAGTGTTGGTAATGTAATTTATTTTCTGTATCTTGAATGCTTATTTTGATTAGAGCAGTTTCCTGTCTGATTGGCTTAGTATTGGTAAGGTAAATTTGCATTTGAGTCTTGAATGTTTATTCTGCTAGAGCAGTTTACTATCTGATCGCATTTTGTGGTTCCACATGCATGCAGAACTGGTACTGTTTTTCTAAAACGGTGGCTGAGAAAGAAGCTTGGTCATATGCAAAACAAAGTGGACTTGATATGATAACTGTGCTTCCAACACTTGTTTGGGGGCCAATGTTGCAGAGGACAACAAATGCCAGTAGTTTGGTTCTCATTAAGCTGCTGAAAGGTACCAACAAGGCATAGTCATACCTCACTGTTTTGATGTTTCTACATTATTTCTACATCTCTGCTTGTATAAGTTGTTCATTGATGAATAATTAGAATTCAGTGTTTGCACAAGCCTTTTTAATTTATTTTCTTGTGAGCATGAGCATATGTTCAGCATGCAGTTTTGTCAAATTCTTTGCCAATGCTTAAAAGCGTAAATGAGTTATATGTGTAACTGTAATAAGTCTAATCATATTTGACGTTTGGTTCTCCAAAATACTTGGTGCTTGACCTTGAGCAAGAGATCATTGAAAGCAAAAAGAGTGCTGTGTAGTTATCTTTGAGGCATATTTTTTAAGCTTCAAGTGAAAATTTCTACAATATTATTTGTCCATGTAGATGGACTAACCTGAACTGCTTTGCAGCTTGATAGTACATCTACCTTAGCATGGTATTTATGAGACTGAGTTTAAGTTCATTATAGTTTTTTATGCTTAATATGTTGGTTAGTGGTAGCTAGGACTTTTTGTCCATAACATACAGTGTTTTGGATAGCGTGCGACAACAAATAGCAATGAGGGCCTGCTTCACTGAGGCGAGAGGCGCCCAGCGAAGCGCTTGCCTTTTTGATGTGAAGTGACAATTTATTAAAAAAAATAATATTTTGTATATAACTAAAAACTCAATAACAATAATATATTAATAAATATATCAATTCAAAAATTAAAAACTCAATAGATAGTCATAGTAGATTCATAAACTAAAAGTCTAAAACAGGCAACATCTATTCTTCTTCAAGATTTTTAAATTCTAGAACTTCAAGAATGTTAGCATTATATTGGCTATCATCTTCTTCGTCCTCGGAGTCTTCATCAATTAGGGACCGACTTGAACTTGCTACTCCCTTTCCCTAGTAATTTGAACTTGAAGAACTCCCTCTAAGACCATAGATATTCTCCTCAACTCCAGCCGCCATAGAAACAGTACCCCAATCAAGATCATCTCCTACATACACTTGTTCATCTTCATGATTTTGGGGGGCTCCAGTTAACCATTCATTTGCCTCGTCAATGTTATCCAACAAAATTGGATCAATGGTATCGCGAGCTTCATAATGTCGCCTCAATGTTCTATTGTATTTAATATACACTAGATCATTGAGACGCGATAGCTCAAGCCTATTCCTTTTCTTGGAGTGAATCTGCCATTGTACTACATTTTTAAATCTATCTATCAAATGTTGCTTGTGACGAGCTATTCCACCATGATATGTTTTTTCACAAAACACACATTTAATTGTGGATCTTGATGAGCCTTATATAGCATAATTCCAAGCTATATCATTTCTTTTATTACTATCGGATGACGCCATTTCAATGCTGTTTTATAGAAAAAAATTATCAAGTCAATATGCAATTAATTCTACTCTACAACAACAACAACAACGACCTAGTGTAATCCCACAAGTGAGGTCTGGGGAGGGTAATATGTACGCAGACCTTACCCCTACCCCGAAGGGTAGAGAGGCTGTTTCCAGGAGACCCTCGGCTCAAAAAAGCAATAGGAGATGATATATTAGTACCATAAAAATGCGTAATAAAAATAACAACAATATATAAGAGATATGAAATATGAAATACAGGATACGAAATACGAAATACGAAATAGATGGCTGGTATAGTACAACTAGAAGGTAAAGCCCTGCATCAATAGACGACCACTGACATTCCTAGTCTAACTCCTAACTAGATAGTCTCTCTCACTTGTGCTGTAGAAATATTCACACTCTCCCCTAACCTACTCGACCTCCATAATTCCCTATCAAGGGCCATGTCCTCAGTAATCCTAAGTCGCGCCATGTCCTGTCTGATCACCTCTCCCCAATACTTCTTAGGTCTCCCTCTACCTCTCCGCGTGCCCACTACAGCCAGTCGCTCACACCTCCTCACCGGTGCATCAGTGCTCCTCCTCTGAATGTGCCCAAACCATCTGAGTCTTACTTCCCGCATCTTGTCCTCCATGGGGGCCACACCCACCTTCTCTCGAATATCTGCATTCCTAATCTTATCCATCCTTGTATGCCCGCACATCCACCTCAACATCCTCATCTCTGCTACTTTCATCTTCTGGGTGTGTGAGTTCTTTACCGGCCAACATTCAGTTCCATACAACATGGCAGGCCTAACCACTGCTCTATAAAACTTACCTTTTAGTAACGGTGGCACTTTCTTGTCACACAAGACTCCCGACGCTAACCTCCACTTCATCCACCCCACCCCTATACGGTGTGTGACATCCTCGTCAATCTCCCCGATCCCCTGAATAACCGATCCAAGGTACTTGAAACTACCTTTCTTGGGAATGACTTGAGAGTCAAGCCTCACTTCAACTCCCGCTTCCGTCGGCTCAACTCCAAATTTGCACTCGAGGTATTCCGTCTTCGTCCTACTCAACTTGAAACCTTTAGACTCAAGAGCATGTCTCCAAAGGGAAGAAAGAAATAAAGAGCCTCTGCTTTGCTGCTTGCTCGAAAAACAGAGCACAAAAAATAAAAGACAAGATGAAGAAAGAAGAAAGAAGAAAGAAGAAAGAAGAAAGAAGAAAGAAGAAAAAGAAAAAAGAAGACATCAATGGTTACTGTCGCTGAACTAGAAGAAGAGGGAGGTAGAAGAAGAAAAGAAAAGAGAAGCATACCTGGGTTACTGTCGCTGGAAGAATATGAATCCCAAGCCTAATTTTACGGTCGCTAATGGCTGAGAAAAAGTCGCTGAAGGAGAAAAAGTGAAAAACCCAAGCCCTAAATTTGTATTTTAATCTCTGTTGGCGCTGCCTTTTCTTTCCCTTTTTTTAAAAAAGTGTCGCTTCACAGCGCCTCTCGCATCGCAGCGCAGAGGCGCGCGCCTTTTCTAAATCGCAATGCAACAAAGCAAAATGGCGACACAGCCTCGCTTCGCCTCGCCACTCGCTATTAGCGACGTAGCGCTCGCTATTTACAACACTGCATAACATTTAGATAAATTGATTATTTTAAATTTCGCGCACTAGTTAAGGAGTTCTTTCTTATTTATACATTCACTTTATACCCCCAGATGCTATGGCCAACTGCCAGAAGCCCCTCTAGCTTAATTTACCATATTTGGGTTGTCTGAAGTTTATATCCTCCCCTTGACCTAGTGTTGTAAATAGCGCTCGCTACGTCGCTAATAGCGAGTAGTGACGCGAAGCAAGACTCGGACGCTTTTTTTGGTCTGTTGCGATACGTTTTTAAAAAGCGCCGATGAGGCGAAGTAGCGCCGGCGAGGCGAGGTAGTTACAGAGGCGTCACTTATTAAAAAAAGAAGAGACTTAAATAGAAGTTAGGGTTTTCTCGACTCCCAGGTACCTCTTTCTTCTTTTCTTCTTCTTTCTTTTTCCGGCAGTAAACTTCTGTTTTTCCGACGTCTTTTCCGGCAGTAAGCTTCTCTTCTTTCTTTTTCCGGCTGTTTTCCGGCGTCTTTTCCGGCAGTGAGCCTCTCTTCTTTCTTCTTTCTTTTCTTTTTCTTTTTCAGGTATTAAGTCTTCTTTGTTCTTCTTCTTCTTTCCGGCAAGAACTGATTTCCAGCAGAAATATTCTTTCTTTCTTTTCTTTCACCTCTGTTTTCGCTTCTGCTCTTCTTTCTTCTTCTGTTTCTCTCTTTTGTTTTTTTTCCAGTTTAGTAAACAATTACTTGCATATTAACTTCTCTCTATAATTACAATTACAATTAACTGTTATTTTCTCTCTTTAATTATAATTAATTTCTCTCTATAAACAGTATATCAAAATATTTGATTTCTATCTATTGAGTTTTTGAATTTATATATTTATTAATATGCTGTTGTTTTTGAGTTTTTAGTTATTTATATATGCAAATTTAATATTTTATTTTTTTGTATTAATTGGCGCTTCACATCAAAAAGGCGAGCGCTACGCTTCTCGCCTCAGTGAAGCGGGCCCTCATCGCTTTTTGTCGCCTCACGCTATTCAAAACACTGCTTTGACCAATTCAGTTTTGCACAATTATCTATTATGACAGAGAGACAGAGTCACTTCCCCATTTCCCTTTCGTATAAATCACAGAAGATTTTTTTTATTATCTATAAAATAAAATAAAATAAAGAAAGATATATTGGTCATTTGATAAAGTTTAATAGACCTTGAAATAGTTTTGGTTACAAGCATTTCTCAGGTGCTTTGTCATCCTTCTACTCTAGTTTCCAAGCATTGCTTTAGCTTTGAATTCTTGAGTGTATTGCCTGTTTAGATAAAAGTCCTCCCAGCTACTATGGACCAAGTGCACCTAAGCAGTGTTTAATGTGAGTAGATATCTATTTCTATGTAGCTCCAAGGGCTTTGGTCTAGTGGTAAGGTGCATTTTGTGATGTGTGATTTAGACACGTCATATGTTCAAACCTGCTGCAGACAAGAGCCTACTATTTAAGTGGAGAAGGGCAGAGAGGCGGGTCTATTATCCATCGAGTTTTGAACTGTGCACCACTGACCCTCTAGAATTTCTCGATTGTAAAAGAGAATGTTGATTTTTATTAAAAAAAATAAAAGAGAATGTTAATTTCTGTATAAGCGAACAAGTTGACCTATTGATCATGTAAATTTTAGGTAACGGGTTCAGAGTCTAATATAAACAAATTCCACCTATATACCCATCCCACCGCACCCCTCTATACCTACATTTTCTGTTACAATGCTAACAATATTTTGCTGTATCTCCATTTGCCTCGAGATTGACTGCCTAAAAGGACTACAGGCACTTAAGTATTCTATCCGCTTTTGTATCATCTGAGTTGCTTTGCATTTTTTATTTTATGTTAATGGCTTCATGTGTTGTTTCTGTGCATTCATGTATATAGATTCATGGTCATGGTTCTTTCAGTTTTTCACTTGAAGCGACTGACCTCCCCCTCTTCTCTCTTTTTGTCATTCATATAGAAGGATATGAAGAGCTGGAAAACAAGAGCCGGTTTATAATAGATGTACGTGATTTAGCTGATGCTTTGGTGCTGGTGTATGAGAGACCTGAAACTGAAGGTAGATACATATGCACGGCTCATCAAGTGAAATCACAGGATTTGGTTGACATGCTGAAGAGACACTACCCCAACTACAACTATCCTAAACGGTGAATTTCTCTGCTTTACCTTAGGCTTCTCTAAGGGAATCTGGTGTCCTCTTTCCAGTGTCTGGGTTAAGAGTTACAAAAAACAGCATAAGGAAATCTGACTTCTCTTATGGGATTTTGATTTCCTTTGTCCAGTGCGTAATGCGTTTTGGTTAAGACATGACGGAAAAAATATGTGCGATGAATTTGGTGTATTTGATAAGTAGTCTTGTTTTCCTTCTGCATAGAAGTTCCTCATTTATCTAAATCTGGTGTCCTTAATTGTACTGTCTATTTTACAGCTTTACCGATTTGCTGGAGGAAGGAAGTTATAGCTCAGAGAAACTGCAGAAGTTGGGTTGGAAATGTAGGCCACTGGAGGAAACTCTAATTGATGCTGTTGAAAGTTACAAACAAGCGGGCATTCTTGATTGAAGAAGAGAAAATATCAAGTCCCCCTTTTTACTTATTGTAATTGTTTATCTGTTGCTCTGCATGTTTTGTACATCATAATACAATAAATAGATTCATGCATAACTTATACTAGTATTATTTAGTTATATGGGCAACAAAAATGACAGTCGAACAGCGTTTCTGCAATGCTGAATTTTATGCCAAGTATATGAAAGATTCAGAAGGTAACCAAAAATTGTATTGGAGATGTGGAATTTTATGCAGGTGTTATTACATCTTATACATATGATGACCGAGCGGTCTCTAAGAGTTTTTTTTGGGGTATTATCACTTTTAACTCGCGCCAGAAACTATTTACATCTAATAGCCGAAAAAGTGTATAAAATTTGCATATAACACACAAAATGTATATATGTACAAAAATATAAATTTTATACATTTTTCGGCTATTATTTTTATAGCGGCTATATAGTGTCATTTTTCCCTTTCTTCCCCCCCCCCCTTCCTTTTGGGATAGCCTTAAGAGTTGCTGTTGTTTTGATCCTTGTAATTCAGGCTTGGCCATTCTTTTTCCATAATTATTCTAAGCAGTGATTTAACCAATAGGAGAACCGAAGCATATTGAATTTGGATATTTATACATTAGTAAACGAAGTTTATATTCAGTATATTTTAAGTTTTAACTTGTTGAATTGTCTTATTTTTTGTGTTACTACTTTAACTGTTTATGGATATTTACATGTAGTTATTATCTTGATAACCTAATAAGTGTACAAAAATTAAGCTCTTCAAATTTTAGTTGTGAGCCACTCTTTATTCCATTTTATGCCCGTTCTTTCCTTTTACCTTTGCTTCGAAAAGACTGTAACCTATTTGTATTTAGAACTTTTTAAATTTTAAACTTTCTATCTTATTCTTATGAAAAATAGTCATAAAATGTCAAGGTATTTAAAATTACAAATCTTAAGAATACTAAGAGCACGTTTGGACATAAGATTTTTTTCACTTCTTTTCGAATTTCTTTTACCTTCTTTCGAAATTAATGTTTGGCCATAAAATTTCTAATTTTCACTTGAAGATGAATTTTGTAATTTTTTGAAAATTATAAAACTCCAAAAAATTGTTTTTCAAAATTTTCACTCAGATCACTCACAAAAATTCAAAAACAACACAAAATTATATTCTAGTCCAAATACAACTTTAATTTTCAAATATCATTTTTATTTAAAAAAAAACATTTTTTTTTGGAATTTCACAATTCTTAGGTCCAAATGCCCACTTACAACTTGTTTGGATGGTTGTTACATATCGTTTTATAATGTATCATATTGTATTGTACTGTATCGTTTGATGAATACAATGTTTGGATGGATTGTGTCGTTTTGCAGTCGTTTCATGGTATCATGCACCAGTAATATGATGAATAAACTTGCAATATTATAAAGAAAAATTATAAGATGGTATATAAAAAAGTAGGGTAAATGATAAAATAAAATTATTTAATAATAATGAAGGGTGAGATTGAGAGAAAAACACAAGAAAACGACGCGACCACACCAAATCGGTCGTTACATAAAGTGACACATTTCATCGTTACGTAACGACTGATTTAACGATACGATCCAATAAAATTGAAGTAACAACCAAAACAAACATTGTATTTAAAATAACAATACGATACGATACAACTGGTAACAACCATCCAAACAAGCTGTTAATATACACCAAAAAATATGATTTATTACAAGTTGCAAAACTTTTTCATATCAAAATGAAAAAAAAAAAGAAGACATTTTAAAAGTTATCATTAGGGGTGTTCATGGTACGGTTTGGATCGATTTTTCCCTAAAAAGAAACCAAACCAAGTAAGTCGGTTTTTCAAATATTAGAACCAAACCAAACTAATTAAGTCGGTTTTTTCTCGATTCGGTTTATGTCGGGTTTTGTCGGGTTTTCGATTATTTGTCGGTTTTTTCTTAAATATAAGACATACACCACTAAACACATATTCCAGCGACCACATTTTTAACATAACACTATCAAATCAATTACCCTTTGAGAAATCTATTATTTACTAATATATATTGATGATAATTGAATCAAATAGTGATGAATAATTTAAGGACTCAATTTAAAAAATATATTTTTAACATGAAATGGATTCTTACACTTAACAAAAGAAAACTACCAATCAAACTAGAATATAAAGGTAAAAAACTATACTAAAAGTGTAAACAATTAACATTCACCATAAAATTTTTGAATCTTTGTAGAAAAATATACATATATATAGGTGTAATAATAAATTTGAAATAGATATTCCTATAGTCGGTTTGATTCGGTTTTTCGGTTATTTTTTTGATTAAAATTAAAACCAAACCAAATTTGATTGGCTTTTAAAATTCAAAACCAAAACCAAACCAAAAAGTATCGATTTTCTTGATCGATTTGGTTCGATTTTTCGGATTTTTATCAACACCCCTAGTTATCATCATGACGTTGCAAATATGTGAAGTTTATGAAATTTAAAATGCACCCGTTTGACAAGAGGGGTTGCTCTGATGGTAAGCAACCTCCATTTCCAAGCAGCATTTCCAAGCAAGAAGTTGTGAGTTCGAGTCTTCCCAAAGCAAGTTGGAAAATTCTCCGAGGGTGGAAAGTTCTCGGAGGAAGGGAGGGATGACGAGTTTTTATTTGAAAACAGCCTGGGGTAAGGAACGATTGAAAAAATTTCTACCAACTCTGAAAACTTCCAATGGAATCATATTTTAATGGTTTTAGATCTACACGATGCAAAAGGACATGTGTTAGCCGTCGGAAAACAGTAAATTAATACTATATGAATGGTCCCTAATGCTTTTTCTTTTGTTGAAGACAATGATTTATAGACAAGATCGAGAGTGAGAACAGGAAAAGCAAAAGCAAAAACACTGCAACAACTTCATTTGCTCCCACAAAGAAGAAAAATTAATAACAGAACAATGGCGTTGACGGGTGAGAAGTGCAGAGTGTGCGTAACAGGAGCAGCTGGATTTATTGCTACGTCGCTGGTGAAGCTTCTCCTTTCTAAGGATTACACTGTTCATGGCACTGTTAGAGATTGTAAGTAATACCCTCTCCGTCCTAATCTATGTGGTGGAGTTGAGTCCAGTTTTTCTTTGATTGCGATTTTTGAAAATCATCTGCCTTTTACAAGAGGGGTTGCTCTGATGGTAAGCAACCCCACTTCCAACCGAGAGGTTGTGAGTTCGAATCTCCCCAAGAGCAAGGTGGGAAGTTCTTGGAGGGAAGGATGCCGGTTTTTATTTGGAAACAGTCTCTCTACCCTAGGTAGGGTAAGGTCTGCGTACACACTACCCTCCCAAACCCTAGTAAGTGGGATTATACTTGTTGTTGTTGATCTGCCTTTTACATATTTTGAATTGTGACTTGTACTTTTTACGTAGCTTTTAAATATATTAATTTTGTTTCAAAAAATTTAAAGATTATATGTCCAAATTTAGGGAAGTTTGATTCTCGAAATTCGACCATATAAATTGGGACAGAGGGAGTAGTAATATGTAAATCTTATTCTAAGTAGGTAAATATTACTGAAGAGGCTTTATTGTAAATGAATTTGCAGGTGAGGAGTATTCTCATTTGATGAATCTTGACAAAGCTGCTGAGAATCTAAAACTTTTCAAGGCAGAGTTGCTAGATTACGACTCGCTTGCTGCAGCCATTAAAGGATGTAATGGTGTCTTTCATCTTGCTAGTCCTGTTCCTTCTTCCTCTGTACCAAATCCTGAGGTATTTATGAATTTGCTATTACCTGTTAAATTTCTTTATTTCTGTCCACATATGAAAGAAAAATAGCTTCTCTAAACATCTAGTAGAGAGTAAACTTATTCACATTGTTGATATAAATCACATCCTCTAGTTTCACTTTGTAGATCTTCAGATATCATGAGTGGCATCTTCACAAGCAGTAGGCTAACTTTAATACATGTTATTAGTTGTTGAAAGCGCTTAGAGGTATATTATGAAAAAACAAGATGGTGAATTTATATTGGGACTTTACTTGATGTACTATTCCAAAAGTTTTCGGAGGGTGATTAATGATATTATGATAAGAGACACTATGTAGGAGCTCCACGATCTGGGAGTTTAAGACATTGGAAAATCAGGTCCGTGCCAGGATATAAACGATCTGCAATTTCTAGATTGCTTTTGTATTCCCATTATGTGCTAGTTCTACCCAAAAATATGTAATATATCTTCTTGATATGTTCGGTTGCTTGGTTGCAGGTAGAAATTGTTGAGCCTGCAGTAAAAGGCACACTTAATGTTCTGAAGGCAAGTTCTGAAGCAAACATCAAGAGGGTTGTTTATGTATCTTCTAATTCTGCTCTTGACTACAACCCCAACTGGCCAAAGGACCAAGTGAAAGACGAGACTTGTTGGTCGGACAGTGAATACTGCAAAGCAACTAATGTAACTTCTTTTACTGATGCAAGTTAATTTTCGAATTTGATTTTCTGGGGACATTATAAGTTTTTTTAATTGAATAATCACATATTTCTTTTATGATCGGTAATAATCAACATACTTCTTACATACAGTATTTAGTGTTGGTAAAGTAATTTATGATTTGAATCTTGAATGCTTATTTAGCTAGAGCAGTTTCCTGTCTTATTTGCTTAGTTTTTGAAAGGTAATTTCAGATTTGAATCTTAAATGCTTATTTTGCTAGAGCAGTTCCCTATCTGATTGAATTTTTTGGTTCCATCTTCATGCAGAACTGGTATAGTTGTTCCAAAACGATGGCTGAGACAGAAGCTTGGTCATATGCAAAACAAAGTGGACTTGATCTTGTAACTGTGCTCCCAACAATTGTATGGGGACCAATGTTGCAGAAGACAACAAATGCCAGTAGTTTAATTCTCATTAAGCTGCTGAAAGGTACCAACAAGGCATAGTTAATACCTTAGTGTGTGGATGTATCTGCATTATTTTTTCTATTTCTACATCTCTGGTTGCATGAATAGGTCGCTGCTGAATAATCAGAATTCACTTTCCCAAAATCCTTTTTAAATTTGTTCTTATGAACATGGGCATACGTTTAGTATGCAGTATTTGTCAAATTCTTTGCTAATGCTTAAAATGCCAGAATGATTTATATGTGCAACTATAACAAGTCTTGCTGTATTTTGGTTCTCCCAAATACTTCTTGCTTAACTATGAGTAAGAGATTATTGAAAGCAAAGAAAATGCTTAGCATCTTTGAGGCATATTATCTAAGCTGGAAGTGGAGATTTCTATAGTATTATTTCTCCATGTAGATGGGTTAGCTGAATTGCTTTGCAGCTGTGGCACATCTACCTCAGCATGAGATTTATGAGACTCTGGGTAGGTTTATTGTAGGTTTTTATGCTTAATGTGTTGGTTGATGGTGGCTAGGAGTTTTTGTCCATAACATTTAAAGAAAGTAAGAAACTAGTTATTTTCAATTCAGCGTACTAATTATTGAGTTCTTCCTTATGTATGCATTCAACTTATACCCTCTGATGTTTTGGACAACTGTGGGAGTCTTTCATGCTTCAGTTACCAAATTTGGATCCAGTATCCTCCCTTTGACCAATTTATTTTTTTCATAATTATGTAATATGATAGATAAACTGTGTCACTTCTCCATTTGCCAGAGGCGGAGCCAAAATTTGAAGTTTATAGGTTCTGAATTTTCCATGGAATCCATAGCTCGTCTTTGTTATTGGTTCGCAATTGAATATTTATACATATTTAATGAATTTCTTAGAAAATACAGTGTCTAAGCAAAAGTGACTGGGTTCGGCCGAACCCGCACCTAGTAGTCTCGCTCCGCCCCTGCCATTTGCCCTTCATGTATATTGCACAAGTAAATTTTTTTATTATGTGTAGAATAAAAAATAAAGAAATATGAGAGAATAAGTAAAGTTTTGTGCTGTATTTGTCATTTGATAATGTTTAGTAGGCCGGTTGGTCATGATATAGTCTTGTTTACAAGCATTGCTTGGTCTATGTTCTCATCCTTCTCTAATGGTCTAAGCATTGCTTTAGCCATGAAGTCTGGAGTATATTGCTTGGTTAGATAAAAGACATCCCAGCTACTATGCAACAAATAGCTACTAAACGTTGACTTTAATGATAGTAAATGTTAATTTCCTTGTAAGCAAACAAATTGACCTAATAATCATGGAAATTATGGGTAACTGATTGAGAATCTTGGAATATACATTTTCTGAAACATACAAACTTCCACCTATAGGGATATACCGCAACCCCTCTATACCTACTTCTTCTGTTGTAACATTAAACCTAAAGGGAACACAAGCGCTTAAAAATTCTGTCCGCTTAGTTTTGCAATACTTTGCGTTTTCTTATGTTGATGGCTTCATGTGTTGTTTCTGTGCTTTCATTCATATGGATTCGTGGTCATGGTTCTCTCATTTTTTCACTTGAAGTGACTGACCTCCCTCTCTTCACTCTTGTGTCCTTCATGTAGAAGGATATGAAGAGCTGGAAAACAAGACCCGGTTTATTATAGATGTACGTGATTTAGTTGAAGCGCTGGTGCTGGTTTATGAGAAACCTGAGGCTGAAGGTAGACACATATGCATGGCTCATAAAGCAAAATCACAGGATTTGGTTGACATGCTGAAGAGACACTACCCCAACTACAAGTATCCTAAACGGTGAATTTCTCTTCATTCTACCTTAGGCTTGGAATGTAGTGTCCTATTTCCTGTGACTGGTTTAATGAAATCGGACTCCTCTTATGAGATTTTGATTTCGTGTTTCCAGTGTGTGTTGTTAAGAAGTAACAAACAAAATGCATTATGAATTTGGTCTATTTGATTGGTTCTGTTGATAAGTGTTCTTGTTTTCCTTCTACATAGAAGTTCCTCATTTATCTGAATCTGTTGTCCTAAAAATACTGTTTATTTTACAGCTTTACCAATGTGATGGAGGAAGGAGGTTATAGCACAGAGAAACTGCAGAAGTTGGGTTGGAAATGTAGGCCACTGGAGGAAACTCTAATTGATGCTGTTGAAAGTTATAAACAAGCGGGCATTCTTGATTGAAGAAGAGAAAATATCAAGTCCACCTTTTTACTTATTGTAATATTCATTGTGGTACTTGCCCTGCCTGTCTTTCAAGATAATACTCTTGCGAACTAGTATCTATATGTAAT
This sequence comes from Nicotiana sylvestris, assembly GCF_000393655.2. Taxonomy (NCBI): domain Eukaryota; kingdom Viridiplantae; phylum Streptophyta; class Magnoliopsida; order Solanales; family Solanaceae; genus Nicotiana; species Nicotiana sylvestris. Next base: position 180,912,043 of record NC_091060.1, on the reverse strand, counting down.
AATATAATCTGGATTGAGGAGGTTATATTTTACTCCTTTTTGAGTGCTATTTCTTTGTTTTGTTGTTGTTTTATTTGCTCTCACTTGGGTTATTGCAGAGGCGGAGTTAATATTTGAAACTTATGAGTTCAAGATTTCAATTCTTTTAAATTATTGGGTTCTAAATTACTAATTTATGTATATTTAATGAATTTCCTAAATTAAATATAAGGTTTGAATCAAAGTTACTGAGTCAAGCTGAACCCTGGCGGGTTATTCATTTGCACTCATGGAACACTGATATCCATGAGGTTTACGTTGGAGTATCTAGAGCTTATTGAGAAAGTAGCCTTAAAAATAAGCTTTTTATGGGAAATATAGAAGTTTATATAAGCTTTTGGACAATTCGATATAAACATATCCGAGAAGCACCTAGTAATCAGGGGCGGATTTAGGGTGAACACCCTTCGCCGAAAAATTATACTGTATATATAAGGCAAAATCTGTTTTTTATTTCTATATATTAAGTTTTGAACACCCTTGACACAATTTGAAAGTGTAGTTTAGTGGTCAAGTAAGTCCAAAATCTACATAAGGTCATGGGTTCAATTTCCACTAGCTACAAAAAAAATTTTGAACCCCCTTCGTGAAGATCCTGCCTCCGCCATTGCTAGTAATTGTCACCATTCATATTAATACTAGGCTGGAACACAACATTTGAGCGGGGAATTCGCATGCTTATGTTTAATAAGCTAATTGTCAAGAACATGAAAATCAAGACAAATTTAAGAACCTTCCTTAAAGAATATTTGTACGATATACATACAAATGTTTATGTGTGTGTGATTGAAACCAAGTTCTAAAGTTGTCATAAATTCTCATAAATATTACTCCATCAAACAATTGCTTATCTAAATTATGCAATCTTTTTACTGTTCGGTTTGATCCTAATTTATTTCGATTGACATGGTAAATTGAGTTTGAAAGATTCAAGTAATAAAGTGCCATAGTTGGCATAGTAGTATATAAAAGGGGTACAAGTGGGGAAGTCTTGAAACAAAAATCACAATTATTTGGATTAATAAAGAAAGTATGAATGATGCTAAGGATATGATGGGATTGATGAGAGTTTTATATTCTTAGGCCCCGTTTGGTCATGAGTTTTGCCAAAATAAATTTGGGATTTATTTTCAAAACTCATGTTTGGCCATAAATTTTGCCTACATTTTGATAAAATCCCAAATCCCAAAATCACCCCAATTGCTGATTTTAGGCCAAAATCCCAAAACTTGGAAATTATATACATGTTTTTTCAAAATAAAGTTGGAAAATATGTTTTGAAAACACATGTCCAAACACATTTTCATCTTCAAACCAAACTTCACCTAAATCAAATTTTTCAAAACAAATTTGAAATCTTTGACCAAACGCTAACTTAATCAAAGGTTGTAGTTTCGAACTTTACGAATAGAGAAACTCTTATTAAGGAACGCTTCTTCTTTTTAATAAGCTTTGTGTGATGTAAATTGAAATTAATCGAACTAGTTAAATTCGAATATAAAAAGGTAATTAAAAAGGGAAAAAAGAAATATGACAAATAGGGAAAGCTAGAATACGATAGAGGAACCATCAAAGGATGTGGTGCAGTAGATGTGACTGTTCCCCTTAATTAGAGTTTCGGGTTCGAGCCCTAGGTATGGAAAAATCCGTGTTAGGGAGTAGGGTTGTGCACGGATCGGATCAGATTTAACATATTTCGGATTCGAATTTCGGATTTCGGATTCTAGAAAATGTAATCCGAATCCGATCCGAATTATATCGGATCGGATCGGATTTTAAAGTTTGGATCGGATCGGATATCGGATCGTATTATTATGCCTCAAAGTTAAACTAATATGTATATTTTCTTTGTAAAAGAGGCAATACATTAAGAAAAATTCATGTTTATGCAATTATGAGAGTACTATGGTGCCAATATAGCTAAATCTAGCAATTGTAAAGGTAGTAACTTGGAGGTTGATGTAAATTAAAGTGTAGTATTTATACATGTCCTAATAATTTCGGATTTCGGATTGGATTGGATTAAAATATACCAATCCGAAATCCGAAATTTTAATAAACATAATCCGAAATCCGATCCAATCCGAAATCCGAAATTCAAAATTGAATGGATCGGTTCGGATTTCGGATATCTGATCCGAATGAACAGCCCTATTAGGGAGCGCTTTCGCCCGAATGAGGCCCTACGCGGCACGAATCCGGATATAGTCGGGTTTCAATGCGAATACCTAAAAAAAGAAAAGAATATGATGGAGGAAGAGAGAGAAGGAGTGTAGGACCATAGAAGAAGGTGCCCCAGCTGCCCAAAGCTGACCTACCACTACTTCCCATTGCTAAAAATAAAGAGAGTATAAAGCCGTTAAGGAGAGAAATCCATTTGTTTTTCACAGTGCAATTAAAAACGATGATGATTGAGTCACTTGCTCCTTCTCCTTCTATTTCTACTGTTATGTTATGCTCTGTTTTTCTCTCTCTCCATCATTTCTCACCAATTCCAATCACAATTCTTCAAAATCAAATCCAATTTCCTTTCTTTTACTGTTCCACTTCTTAGGATCCGCCATGAATGCTTATTAGCCTCAGTTATTATTATTTTTTTCTCACTTTTTTAACTTGTCGTGCTCTTCTTTGTATGATGATGACCCAGCTTCTTCACCTTTTTACCCCACCCACCCCCTCTTCTTCTCCTTCTTACTCTGTTCTCTTGTACAGCTGATCCACCCTCCCCCATTTAAAAACCCCACCTTGACCCTCCTTCTACCTTTTGACCTACTAATCTCTCTCTTTTTTAGTTCTAGGGTTTCCTTTTTCTTCTTGATCCTTTGTTTTCTCTTCCTCTCCTCCTCTTTAGCTCTCGCTTCAAACCACCCTTGTCTTGTTTTTGTATATTCCTGTAGATTTTCACTATCTTTTCTGCCAATTTTTAGGGGGTTATTTTCTGTTTATAATGAGGTGGGGTTTTTACTTGATCAATTTTTGTATAACGTGAATAGCTTCTTGTTTCTGGTCTAAAAGTAATATTCCCTTAGTTCTTCTTTCTTCGTTTTTCCAATAAAATTTGGGTTTATGGCTTATCAACAACAGCAGGGAGCAGTTGGGGGTTCAGGTTCGGCTCCATTTTATAATTCTCCATTTGGGGACACCACTTTTACTAAGGTCTTTGTTGGAGGCCTTGCTTGGGAAACTCAGAGTGAAACCCTCAGGCGATACTTTGAGCAGTTTGGTGATATCCTTGAGGCTGTTGTCATCACTGATAAAAATACTGCCCGATCCAAAGGCTATGGCTTTGTCAGTCTCCTTTTGTTTGCTTTACTTTTCTCCTTTAATGTTTTATATTTGTTTACTGAATTTGAAAAAGATTACAATTTTTTTTACTATCTTTTGCTTTCTCTTTCTTTTTACGGATAAAAAAATGGTCCATTTTGCTAAATCATTTTAATTGCCTGCTATAACTGAATGACATAGTTTCTGCAATGGTATTTCTATGGAGGGTTTAGGTGACTTTCCGGGACCCAGAGTCCGCGAGGAGAGCGTGTGCTGATCCTGCTCCAATTATCGATGGGAGGCGAGCAAATTGTAATTTGGCTTCGTTAGGGCGACCTCGGCCTACTGTGCCATTTGGTATTGTAGCTTATTTTGGTTGAATGCTCTGCTCTATTCTATAATATCATAGTTGTTCCATCGAGTTTCTTTTGCACATCTAAGCACTCTGATGACCTCACTAATAATGTCAAGTGTTGCTGGATGACTTGTTCTTCCATCGCTTTCAATTGTATTTAGCTTGTGGATTGTTTTTCTATTTGTTTATATTTCTTCTTGTTAAAATTGCATGCACTCCCAGCTTATATAAGAAAATGTATGATCCATCTTAAGCTATCATATGGTGGAGATATTGTTTGAGATGAAGAAATGGAAAATTGAGGGATAAATTGTCACACAAGTAAAAAGAATTTGAGAAAGATAAGCCTTGGGATTGATACTCAGTGGTGTAATAAAGATAGTAGGAGGAGTGATAAGAAGCTAGTACTGGAAAATGGAGATGAAGTTTTGTATTTTGATAATCTTTCATTGAACTGAAATGATCGGCTTGACTAGACGATTGAGCATGATGAAGTGCATGTGATTAGTAACCGTGCTTCAGAACACTCTTTAGTCTTTTCTCCTGTACTAACAAGAAATTATCCCTCATGACAAAGCGATGCAATGAACTTTGGCCCATTGAACAACTCCCTTGTTTGCTGAAATGAAATGCCTGATTTTTGTAACATAACAGGTGCAATACGTTTAGAAAAATTCTTTAATTCTTTGCAAATTCCCTATACCTATCTACCTCCTCGGTGATGACGAGATTTGCTCTTCGAATCCTCCAAAATTGATTGATAAAAAAGATACACCACTAGCAAGCTTAGTCAATTACTTATCTGGCCTTTTGCATAATCGACGTGGACAGCTGTTTCCTTGGCTTCTCTCTAACACATTGATAATCTTCGAAATTAGGGGAGCTGCAAAGTTCCCTCAATGGCTTTTTATATGAGTAATTGTGAAGCTGCCTGAAACTTTTTACAAAAACATCAATAAGGATCATCTCTTTTAAAAGGATCCTGTGAAAGATGATTTTCATGGCAGGTTATGTGTTTGACAGAGATCTAATACCACAACCTGATCAGCTTCAAATAAATGATAGATAACCATTATTATCTTTTATGTCACATCCGACCCTGAAAAAGGGAAGAAACCAAAAAGAAAAAAATGCTCATTCTTTCAAGTGCATTAGCTTATTTCCACATTATTGGATACAGGACGTCCGAGGTCATCAACTCCATTTCCATCAGGTTTACCAGCTGCTCGGGGTGCTTATGTTGGAAGCTTTGGCTACCAGCAACCGGTTTCTTATGGCTACCAGCAAGGCTTGATGTATTCTCCCTATGGGTAAGCTGTGTGTCGAAGGCATGCCTACAGGTCTCCACAATTCACATATAAATTTGGAAGAAAATGACTAATTAGACTACGCAAGATTCATTTGCACTATACCCTTCTACTGGAATGTAGACCTTTCCTGAATCATTTGAATTTTAAATGTCATAATCACATAATTTCTTTCATGCTGTAGTCGGATTACAGATTCCATTCTAATGGTCATGGCTATGATTCATAAGTTAGTCAGAATTTTGGCTGCAGCCAACTTGTGACAATTTTCTCAAATCTTAATCTGGTGAACTGTGTGACATATAATAATTAGTGTGCCTGAGAATAATAAGATAGTTATTAATTAAATTATTACATATAAATATTTTGGAGTATAGAATCTTAAATTATATTAGCTCGTTATTCTTGCTTGTAAACTACAAGCTAGTGCATCGTTTACCTTCATATTGCATGTTTTCAGATGCACATTAGCCTGCCCGTGGCCATTAAAAATTGTGTTCAAATGTGACTGCTTTTGCTGTTAAATGATCGCATATTTCTGGGCCTCCAATTGCACAAAAATTAGGAGCCTATTATATTTATAAATGTTTCAGTATTGACATGTTATTTTTATTTTATTTTAAGTTACCCAAAAGAATTATTACCATTTGGAAGTAAACTTATGGAAATGTATTAGCTAGGATGCCTGAATTATCCCATTTTATAGTAGAATCATAGGGGGGAAAACATCAAGATAATTGGCTGTAGGAGAAAAGAAATTCAGTAAATTAACTTATGAGCATACTGTTTTTGTGTAAGGCAACAATATCATAAATCATTAGCACAAAGAGAGACTGCGTTCTTTTTTGAATTTCACGAGTTTCTTATGTGCATGCAGAACAAATGGTTTCACTCGTTTTACTGAGAAAGAGCACTAGATTTCACCTTTTTTTCTTAGAAAGAACCTTTTACTTATTCATAATTAAAAATTAGTTCATTCACTTGATGGACCTTAGACCTTTATCTTGATTAGTCATTTGTTAGTACATTTCTTCACATGGAGTTTGGACTCATTTATATTTGTGAATTACATTTAAAATCGCAGCTCTTAGAAAGCATAGTTAGCTCTATATTATTTATTAATGCAGGTATGCAACATATGGTGCGGATTATGTTTACCCTCAGGTTAGTAGCACTGCATAAATGGAGACATTACAGTTTATCCCTTTCTTTCTTCTGCAGTAAAAAGGTTCAAGTGCAATTTTGTCTTGACAGTGTGAGACTCAATTTTGATGCGTACTGTAATTTTATCCGATAGGGTGTTTACAATCCTTATGGAGGTCAACAGTACCTTCCTATATATGGTGTACCTGGAAGTGTTAACACAACAATGTATCCTTACGGCCAGCTAAGTCAGGCTGTTCCTGGAAGTCACAGTTATACAACATTGCAGGGTTATGCAGTGCCAGGTCATCAGATTCTTCAGTTTGGTGGGCCCAGTGTCAATGCAATGACAGCTTCATCCATTCCAACTATTCAAGCACCATACCCAACAGGCACATCTCTTTTGTTTGTATCTTATATATATGCATGCATTGTAGCCTTGCATATCTTTGACGTTAATCTGTATTCCAGATGTATCAACATCTAGGAAACATGCTTTAACCTCATCTATTTCTGTAGCTTGGCCTAAAGTTGGCAGTATCATAAAGCAACCATTTTTTGTTTTTAGGTGTCGGAGCGCCTGTTACTCCACAGCCACAGTTTATACTACCTACTCATTCTCCTCAATTTATGCAAGGTAGCGGTTCTGACCAAAATGCAGGGTGATATTTTATCAAGGTAAAAGGTGATTCAGACCCAACAGAGTGTTAATATATTTAGTTACCTTATTAGTATAGGGATTGATTATCTACCATATTATGCATAGCTTAAGATTCCTGTAAGGAACACCTCTTGTACAATGTTAATCAAATTAATGAGAAGTCTTTTTATATTTTCACACGCTGTATGTATTTGCTTCTTGCAAGTTGCAACCAAAATTTTCCTGCTGATGTTTGTGTTCTACTTTTGACCTTTAGGTAATCCTAGATTGCAGCAGGACTAAAAGAAGCAGTACTGCTACTTGAGAGGCGGGCTTTCAATCTAACCTTGCAAATTGTTCACTTTGCATTCTAGGGGTACTGGATTTTGCTTTTGGCTTAACTTTTTTGTTTCCTTTAAATTCTCTCTCTCTCTCTCTCTCTCACACACACACAGAGCTGCCTCTCCCTCTTTGTCATCTATCTATTATGGGTTTGTTTTTTGGTGTTTGGGGGTGGGGGTGGGGTGAGGTCAGTTGCATTTATGAGGAAACGATGAGGATCAAAACAGAAAGCAGGCCAATTAGAATGAGACAGAGGAGGTAGTGTGTTTCCCACAGCTTGAAGTAGTTCGGGCTTGGGGTTTCTCCTCTATGCAAGAGACCGTATATTAAAATCATTATATGGTTTCACCTATCCCTAAAAAAGAAAGATAACATATTATAGGGCTTCTTGTACAGGAAAGTTTATGTTTCTCCTAGGTAACTCATGTCCAAAACTGTTTGCTTGTTCAACTCAACTGTCTTTAGTCTTAATGCTATTTGCCTTGATGCAGGTTATAAAAAAGTCAAAGTCAATACTCACCATGAGAGCTCAATGTCTGAGTCGCTCCTGATGATTGAGTGAGGAAACATGGAAGTTGCGGATTGCACTTCCTTCAACATCATCATCTTATTGTACTTGCATTCTGCCAGTGTTGGGATAACTGGCAGAGAGTCATTCGACGTCATGCATTTGAGGGATGCTGGAATAGGTTTCTGGCTCCCTCCCTGTAGCAATAAATAAACACTGTAAAAATTCACATCAGAATCAACATATGATTCTTTCATAGTCAAAACTCCCCAGCATGTTTGGGTGTGTAGATAGTCTTGAGTGTTGGTGCATCATACGCACTGTGTTTAAAAGTATTCTCAAAGTCTTGTGCATAAAACAATCTTTAGTCTTTTAATTGACATTCATTCTGTAATTTGGATTATTTATTGAGAGCTCAGCTCTGAAGTAAGTAGCTTCAGGATCTCAAGAACACGGGAAATATGTTATTGCACTGTTTATTCTGTTTTGTGTGTGTGTGTGTTATCACCATTGATGGTGACATGACCCGCCGACCGCGCTAACGCATCCCATAATTTGGAGCATTTTGGGTGCAAAGCAAGTTTGGCTAAAGAAGGCGACGGGGCACAGCAGACTTTGCAACTGAAGTTTATATTATATGGATCAAAATCATAAGAGAAAAGTTGTCCTCTTGCTGTTTTTGCCTGGGATTCAAACAGAAGTAACTGAATTTCGTTGAAGTTTTGGTCCTAATGATTCAATATGTGCAAGTACTTTTGTTCAACAACAACAACAACAACCCAGTGTAATCCCACAAGTGGGGTCTGGGGAGGGTAATATGTACGCAGATCTTACCTCTACCCCGAGGGGCAGAGAGGCTGTTTCCAGGAGACTCTCGGCTCAAGAAGGCAACAAGAGACACTATATTAGTACTATCAATAGACTCATAATAAAATAACATAAAATATCATAAAATCCATAACATAACATAAATACCATAAAATAACAAAATAACAGCAATATAAGAGATAGGAAATACGAGAAAGATGTAAGATATACTAATAAACAGCAGATAAAGCCCATCATCAGTAGCTGATCAATAGCATCCTAAGACTAATTCCTATCTGGCTAGTCTCACTCTAGTGCGCTGTAGGAAAAAAAAAATGAACTAGCACGGGCCCAACATTACGATGATTAAATTTTTAGTTGGCTATTACACTACCGCTGTACATCAGTGACATCAAATTGAGTTCATATCAAAATGCTTGAAACAAAAAACTTTGGACAGCAGATGCCACTCTGCAAATAAAACTTGGTACTCCCAACGATTCATGCGAGAACTCATCTAGCACCTAACAACCTTCACACTGATGTAATGGAAGTTACCAAAAAAATGATTTTTTTTACATGTGAAGAAATACACCATAAGAAAAAAACATCTATGTACATCATTGTCCTTAATAGGATACTTTTTCTACAATGTGTAAATACATTGTCTAGTAGAATCCTTTTCAGAAGTAAATAAAATGTTTGTATCTTCGAACACTTTTTCTATTATGCATTTTTTATGGTACTAATATATCGGCTCCCGTTGCTTTTTTTTGAGCCGAGGGTCTCCTGGAAACATCCTCTCTACCCTTCAGGGTAGAGGTAAGGTCTGCGTACATATTACTCTCCCCAGACCCCACTTGTGAGATTATACTGGGTCGTTGTTGTTGTTGTACCTGAGTTGGAGCTATAGCCTCCAACTTGGTAGCCAACCTCAACTATTCCAAAAATGACACCACTGGAAGGTGTTTTAAAGTACCTTCAAAGCCAAGTTAAACACCAACAACAACAACAACCTAGTATAATCCTACTTAGTGGGGTCTGGGGAGGGTAGTGTGTACGCAAACCAGGGTAGTCTGTCGAAGTCGATATACTAAAATCTGTAGTATCTTTGTTTGCAGACATTCTTTTCCAAATACTGATAACTTTATTAGAGTAGTATTTACAATTTAGTAGTAGAATATATCTCGATAATTGTGAGTTATATCTAATTTTCACTTTTAACACAATAGATAAACAGTAGCAATACTGTAATAGACCTATACGTGGAAGAAGTGAGTTAGGTTCTGAAAATTCTGAGCTTTGGCATATAAGAGCCTCAATCTGCTAAAAGTATCTACAGTTAGTTAATTTAATTAATATAAAGTATGTGTCCAGAAATACTTGCATTACATGCAACCATACAATATGAACACCATAGGCTCCATTTGAGTGCATATACATCCAGCTAATCAGAACATCAAAAGAATATTCAATTTACCTGCTGACAAAGAGGAGTAAGCATGGAGGACAGAACTTTGAGCAGTTTCACAACCCCAATGAAAAGATAACTTGCCCTTCGACTCACATTGCTATTCCAGTGATGTATACCTCTTTCATCAAGAAAGTTGCTCAAAACCAAGGGAATGCATTGTGTATTCTCCTGAAAATTTTCATATACCTTGTTACTATTTCCAAGTAGGCAAGTGCAACAAGCTTGTTGGTGTGGCAAGGGAACTTTGCCGACAAAAGCATTGGTATCAGTTCTCCCAAGAGACCACAACAACAACAACAACCCAGTATAATCCCACTTAGTCGGGTCTGGGGAGGGTAGTGTGTACGCAGACCTTACCCCTACCCTGAGGTAGAGAGGCTGTTTCCAAATAGACCCCGGCATCCTTCCCTCCAAGAACTTCCCACCTTGCTCTTGAGGAGCGCGAACTCACAACCTCTTAGTTGGAAGTGGAGGTTGCTTACCATCAGAGCAACCCCTCTTGTCTAGTTCTCCCAAGAGACCATTTCCTATATAAAAACCCAGAGGATTAATTTATTAAACACGACAAACGAAATGAGATACTTGTTGGATCATCATAAACGCAAAGGAGAAGACTGATGAACAGAAAAACGATCAAGCTAGAAGGGAATAAAACTGATGAAAGAAAGAAAAAGAAAAGCAATATGAGAATAAAGGGAAGCGTAAAGAAATATAGAACAATGACGAAAGCAATTGATATTGATACAATTTTCTAGCTTACCTTGGTTAATAGAGTTTACCTTGTGAAAGAGCCAGCAAGAACTCGTAAAAAAAGACCCAAAAAGATGGACGAGACGATCTTTATTTCAACATAAATTACTCACACGAGAAAAAAAAGGAGAGGAGAAGAATCTCACAACTTCAGATCCACCTTCTTAAGACCGATGAAACGATATAAATACTTATAAGAGTTTAGATGATTAATGTATAAGGTGGAAAAGTAAGAAATCTACTATTGAGTGCCTCTCATATTAGCGTCAATAGTTTTGCATCTCTAGAAACATAACGTAACTCACCCAGCCACTCACTACGTACAACTATGTTGTTTTATCTTTTCATGACCTTTTATTTGAATAGAAAGTCACTTAAATAGGAATTTAATTCCACATCATTAGTTGAAAAGCTAAAATGATATTGCTTTCTAAAAAGCTTGCCAATCTTTTTCAAAAGAATGCCATTAAACTTGTGACACAACTTCTATAACACACTTAGAGAAATCTAGCCAATCAAACTCCTTTTCTAGACTTATAGCCTGTTTGGCCAAAAATTGAGGTGTTTGGCCAAGTTTTTGGAAAGAAAAAAAGTGTTTTTTAGGAGAAGTAGAAGCAGTTTTGGAGAAGCAGAAAAAAATAGCTTCTCTCCAAAAGCACTTTTTTGAGAAGCACTTTTGAGAAAAATATACTTAGAAGCAGTTTTTTAAAGCTTGGTCAAACACTAATTGCTGCTCAGAAGTGATTTTCAAATTAATTAGCCAAACACAAACTGCTTCTCACCAAAAGTAATTTTGAGAAAAACACTTCTCAAAATAAGCTGATTTTTGCAGCTTGGCCAGACGGGCTATTAATTGGGAGGGACAATAATACAGTTGAACCTGTGAATTAGGATTGGCATTCATATATGTGTTGCTTCTTTCTTTAAGAAGCAAATGACTGAAAAAGGAAAATCAGAGACATGTAAGCTACCTGATAACCATTTATTAGCTGCAACCACATATGGAACTTTCTCAGGCTAATCATTATTAATTTGAATAAATATCTTTAAACAGAAATTCATAATCCCAGAACTACATTAAATCCGTCCCCCATCCTCAAATGAAATGAGAGTAAAAAGAAAACGAATCAACCTAAGTATTTGGAAGAACAAAGAGATAATTGAATGATAATCCCCCCTCGGTCATCTACATCAGCAAAGCATTTGCAGAAAAGTCAGATAAACCAAAATTAAATCAAGAGTCCAGAAGCTGAAAAATAAAAATAAAAAAAAATAAAATATTTTCAGGCTGAGGCGCGGATATCTCGCTCTTTTAAGGAGATTCAAGCCCACTGCAACAAAGTCTTTACTGGTCCAGCAGTAATCCTCTTGACTTGTCTTCCCCAGGATACTGCCCGATCACGTCGTATGACTCGAACAAACTCTGGACAAATTGTTGAATCCAAAGCTCCACCAAAATGAACACCTTCCTTCAACAAAAG